>NC_137737.1:99685863-100285863 GCF_963264785.1 Psittacula echo | reverse complement strand
TCTTCTTTAAAACTTGCCTAATTTATTGTACCCTCACATTATCTCAACAGGCTTTTTTGCGGTCTGTAGCATCCTCATATTTCTTTCTTTTACTTTTTTGCCTTTTTTTTCCTTTTAATTTTTCCTTTTCTTTTCTTTTTCTTTTTTCTTTTCTTGGTATTTCTGTCTTACAACATAGGTTATTTCATAGGTCACATCTGGAGGCAGATGGCATTTGAAACTGAAATGAGCAAAACTGGTATGTTGAGCTCAAAAATGAGCTGAGTTCATATACAATTTGCACCTGTGAGCAGGTATGTAGTAAACTCATTCAAGATGGTTGAGGCCAATAAATCATATTTGAGATCCAGCATCTGCTCGCTCTCAAAAAATGACTACATAAAATCTGCTCCTTTACACATGTGAAATCTTGAAAATTGATATTATGCAGGTTCCAGAGATTTAACATGTTTCAATCCCTATTAAAACAAATGTTAAGTTCTATTTCTTTACACTGAACTTTACAGGTTTTTGCAGCCTTTTTTTTTTTTTTCCCCCCTTGGATTTGATCTTTTCATTCCACACTTAAAAATTGCTTAAAGTCTCTAATGAGCTCTTTTAGTCTCAGACTCTGTCTTTCATTAATCTTTATCTGTCAGCTGCATTCAGCTGGATATACTCCTGAATTTTGGTTATAACATTGTCTGTGTTGGTTCTTTTCTCATTTCTCAGGTTAACATTTCTTTAAATGGATACTTGCCATTTCCTCATCCAATATTCTTAGAAGATCTCCTGTGATGTTTCACTATGGTCAGGAATAAAACCCAACATACTGATGAGAGGAGTACCTATTGAGAAAAAAGATGGAGAATGTCTAATCCAGTTAGGTTAAATTCTCTCTGTTCATGATCTAGATTCATGCAGAAAGGGGTAAACTGGTTTGTAAAAGGTACCAGACTCTTTAAAAGAGGTGAAAGATGGAAAAATCATAGTACACATGGTCTCTTTACAGTGTTTAACCATGAAAGACCTTTCAGCAATTAATAACAAGATTTTATATACCCCCTATTACACATACGTGTCCATGCTGCAGTCCACTTGAAACTTAAATTAGTCTAGGACTATTAGGCTTCATGCTACCCAGTTTAGTTAGGTGATGACTACATATCATTTATTTCCAGTGACTATTTTCGTTTAGAGTTTCTACTCATTTTCAAACACTCTGGAGAAAGCAGCAGAGTTTTATCATCACAGGTATTTAAACAAGCCACATATTGGGTTAGACTATGGATGGGAAGGTTTTAACAAAGTACATTTATTGTTCTTCAAAGAAAAAAAAGTTAATATCATAACCTGCTTCATAAATTACCAAAATGAATAAGGTAAACAAACTCTTACTTTATTTAGATATCTATAACTATTCCCCCACAAAAAAAAAAAAAAAAAAAAAGTTATTAATAGCATATCATAAAATCACTGAAATGCAGATACTCACTCAATTGACCAGGCAACAGAACGTTCAACTTAGCGATGATTATGCTGAGTGCATTCTACCTGCTTCTCAGCTATTTTCTATCCCAGGAGAGTACTACAGCAACAAAATTATCAGGCATTTCTGCAGAGGGAATTCCCACTGAAGTCGGTTCACATGTATAATAAATAAATGATCTTTATTTCCTGAATAAATCTCTTAAATATAAACCCCCACAGTAATTTTTGTAGCTTTTAGTACCCTAGGGAATGATTGTTACTATCATATATAGAGATATAAAAATATATCATATATATATATAGACATATATATATAAAGGAAAACAGTTTCAACCAGACAGGTGAGAAAGACTCATTCAATATCTAATATCTTAAGAGTTTTGGATGAAATGACAATAGAAAATGTCTAAATTAGGTCAGCAGAGAACCTTCTAACCAGCTGCTTATTGACCCTCAAAGCTAGTGAGACACCAAATGCAATAGATGCCTTAGATTGACTTCTATAGATAAGATCTAGCTTGAGGGAAAATGCCTTCATTTCAGTTTAAAGTAGGGGTTAAACAAGCTCAGTGGTAGCAGGTTATTCAGCCACTTGACTGTCTAGAAATTTAGACTGATGAAAACATGGAGTATGTTTCTCCACAGCACTCTGCCAGAAACAACACCATTCCTGCAGGGTGATTCCGCTCAGGCAGAGCAGTGAACAAGCATGGCTTTTCCCTTAAGATTCCAGCCAGTTTCTTAGGCATGAGCTTGAATATCTCTGCATCACACCCACACACACTTTTTCTCCTCTGTTTTTCCTCTGGAAAAGACAGTAAGCCACACTCAACAGTCAAGCTACCACAGATCCATTTAAGTCAAAATCTCAAGAATCATACACACCAAAAAAGAATGAGAAGACATCATTCATTATGAGGCACTAGCAGTGACAACGAAGGACAATGATTTGCTATGTTTAATCCCTGCCCACCCATTAGTCTTCATATCACTGTGATTATTTTAGGTTATTTTATCCAAAACCTTTTAATAAAATGTTTTGTATGCTAACAAACATGTTTACGTGACACTTGTGTTTTAATTGAAATACAAAATGCAATATTGCCACTTAAACTTATCCCCACTAAATCCTTCTCTGATATTATACAAAAGAGCACTTTTTTTGTGTGTTCTTCAAAGAAAACACACTCTGATATCACACAAAAGACCACTTTTTTTTTTTCTTTTAATCAATACTGCAGGTGGCACTAGTAACTTTTGTTGTTCTAAGATGATCAGTGCCAATGATTCAGCCTGCATAATTTTAGTTGGAAAGGAGGAAGTACATTTTAAAAAGTCTGCACCATGAAAAGATTCCAAATTAGATTACTCTTCCAAACAAGGTAGACATCTGAAAAAAAAGAAAAGCTGTCATTTTTGCTTCTGAGACAGCAGACGGGAATGTAAGTGTCCCTGTCTTTTCCCTGTCCCTGTCCCTGTTCAGCAGCTGCTGAACAGTCTGTTGAACATAAATTTCCTCACAAGCTCATGCTTTTAAAGCAAATATTTCTGTGTTTGACACTCAACCTGGAAAACATTGTTTCACTTGACTACCATAATTACTGAAATATTTCACCTTTTTTCTTCACAAATTTCTCAGTGGAAACACCTAATTGAAATTCAGAGAAGTGTTCATTGATAAAATGAAAAGACACTAATCAAGGAATTCAGTGATTATATCATGCAGCATAAAGAAACCTCCTCACCAATTCAAATCCTTTCTGTGATTTGCTAGTAGAAAGGGAATTAAGAAACAGCTCTATGTAGCCTTAGTAAGCAAGACTGAAGATTCATGCACATGATTACTAATTTATTAGGGCTTATTAAAAGCTTTTCCCACAGGGCACAAACACAGAAACACTTCTGACTAAATTCACTAGTCAATCCATAAAAATCACACTTTTCTTAATTCTGAACTTCAAGGGGACTGTCTAACTCACCACAGACACAAAGAAAGAAGCATGTATACAAACCTTTTTCCTTGGTCCTCTCCTTGGAAGTGTCATTCAAAATCAAGCAACTCAGAAAATGAGTAGTTGAAGGAAAAAACTTAGCAACAAGTTCTTCTCTCTGATAAAATTTATGGGCAATATTTTGATTTCCAAGGGGTACAGATTCCATCTCAGCACTCCAAGTGCGAAGGCAATGAAGAGCAGAAAAGGACAATGAAGCTGGTGAAGTGCCTAAAGCAAAAGTCTTATGATGAGCAGCTGAGGAAACTGGGGTCTTTAATCTAGAGAAGAGAAGGCTTGGGGGGACCTTATCGCACTCTACAGCTACCTGAAAGGAGGATGGGGAGAGGACGTGGCTGATCTCTTCTCCGCAAGTAACAAGTGATAAGACAAGAGGTAATGGCCTCAGGCTGTGCCAGGGGAGGTTTAGGTTGGATATTAGGAAAAAATTCTTCACCAAAAGGGTGATCAGGCATTGGAAAAGGCTGCCCAGGACAGTGGTGGAGTCATCATCCCTGTAAGTGTTCAGAAAGCTTGTAGATGAGGCCCTCAATGGCATGGTTTAGTGGTGGACTTGGCAGGCCCAAGGTAGAGGTCAGACTTGAGGTTCCTAGAGGTCTTTTCCAACCCACTTGATTCTATGATTCAAATATTTTTATTGGAAGGAAAAATTAAAATTTTATGTTTAGGATACTCCAGAATGATGCTGCTTTCTGAACAAACTCATCTGTTTTGTTTCTCTTGACAAAAGATCAAAAGATCTTGACAAAAGTATCAGTTGCAAGAGCAGACTGAAGAAATTCTGACTTACTGTGGTACTTTGAGTAGACAGGTCTGAAGAAGAAAGGGCTCCTATGTGAAACAGTGAGCAGTACCTGAAGTACTCATTACATTTTTGGAGGCTTGGTTTGAAATATAGAGCACTTATTCCCCTCCCATGAGTGAAGGCCAATCTAGAACGCAGCAGGCACATCCTTTTGAGTAAATTTGCCAGTGCCAGACACATGTCAGAGATGATTAGTGAGGCAGAGACACCAGCCACCTCGTTTGACATCAAAGGTCAGATAAAGGAGAATGTGACAAAAGCTGAAATCGTCAACCCACCGATGATGATGTGGGTGATCTGGCATACCTGCTATTCCTGTCAGTTCTCAGTACTTCTTTTACTGACATTACCTGCTGTGAGAAGAGTCTCTCTAGAACTGGCAGCTTGATTTTGGTCTGAGGAAAATAATCATAATATAGTAGGAAAGATTAGAATGCCAAGTCCTGCCTTTCAAGTACTGAATTGAGCACACTGAAAAAAAGCAGATATTATTCAGCTCACACCTTTCTCAGATGAAGCAAACACTCCAGATTGCCATAAACTAGGAAGGTTCAGCCTGCTCCATTAAAAGCACACACATATTGCTCTTCTTTGCAAAACAGGTAAGAAAAACAGTTATTTTTTTGGAGGTGAAGAACAATTCTGGAGAAAAGTTATGGTACAGCTGCTGGGGTGCCAGATGCCTCTGATAACCAATGATGCTATCAGATTTTACGTTTTAGAAAGCTGCTTCTCCATTAAGCTGTTCTCTTACTGTGAAGACCACCTTTTATATATGTGTAGTATAAGTAATGTACACATAATTTAGAATATTTTGTCCAAGTACTCCTTTTCCTGGATATTTTTATGCACTTTTCCATTAAGAAATCAATTAAGAATCAATGACATTGATTCTTAGGCATCTCAGAGCAGTGTTTTATCAATCACTGTGGCATATCAGAGATTTTTTTCCTGAGGGGATGCTAACCTGGTATAAAGTCCTGCCTCTGATTCCCTTCAAAAGGTTTGAACACGCTAGGCCAAATGTCATTCTTGCATAAAAACCTGAGCAGTCTTACTTACAACCTTGCATGTTCAGGTACCACATCCACTGAATAGATATTCCAATCAGAGTTTATCACACATTTTAAAACTTAGTAATGATTATGGAGGGGAGAAGGAGAAGATAATTTCTTATATTATTATTTGGGACTGTCTTGGTTTTGCCTGGGATAGAGTTAATGTAACATAGTCACAGTTTTCTGAAATGCCCATTTCTTCTTATTTTTGAAAACTAAGATTCAAGTGAGATTCTAAAAATGAAGGAACCTGAAGTCTCCCTTTACTTTTCATATTCTTTAAAACTCACAGCATAAATATATCTTATTTGTCAACCGAAATCTAAGTAGAAATATCACTAGTGATTGATGAAAGTCTTCATCATTAACACCTTATTTTTCTGAACTCCTTATTCATATCTATTAGCTTCCAGCAGCAGTATAAAGCCATTTAATCAACAAGTTTATATAAAGAATTGATTATTTCAACATTATTTTGAATTTAGAGGAGAATGAGATGGAAGGAATTGGCTGGATATTGCATATCTATTTTTAATTAACCCACTGCAGTGTTATTTAAACTGAGTAAGCCTTTCTTGCTTCATATTGTTGAGCTCACAGAAACAAGAAGTGCTTTGTGCTCTTTGCTGCCTCTGCAGAATTAGTCCATTAGCAAGCACTATTCTTCAGATTTTGCCAACGTCACTGGTGCTGCTGGTCAAGAACGCCCTTTCATCATACATCTGTGATGCTGTTTATGAAGGCAAATATTTGCAATCAATCAGGTTAATTCAGATTAAAGAAAAAAGGCTACAAATTAGTATCTCTCAAATGAATAATGTGTTTTCTTGTACATTAATTTATCTGTACACAACATCCAGCATTAGGAACCTTCATAGAACTTCAGCAGTGTATGTCAAGCTCGTAATTGCACTTCTTAAGGTATACTTTGAAAATTCAGCTCCATTTTTCCAAATACATACACACTGCTGCTAAAACACAGAAAGCTTTCTTTGAACTGCAAAAGTTGAAAACACTGGCATAGGAAATAAAATTATGTTGATTGCACATACTCAGCAAGAGTTCTCATAAAAACTCAGTAAAATTGCCTGTATTAGCTTATATGTAAGAAAGATGTTAACACATAAAATTGCAGCAAAATATTTAGTAGGTGACTTCTAAAGGAAATATTGTATTCTTAAAATATAACAGCAGGTAGAATGATGGGTATCTGTTATGATAAGTATCTCACCATGAAACCGTTAATCATCTCTCTCCAATTATATAATATTTTAAATAATTTAATTTAATTTAGCTGCCTTTTTTCTAGGATCAAATTAATTTCAAATAAGATGGTGCTAACATGCTAAAAATAAGAGCACACAGAGAGAGAATAAGCATAGGCTATCATAGAACAAAAAATGCTAAGAATCCGATTTTCCTTTGTAAAAGCAGTTCTAAATAGCTTGAAACAATTTTTGCTATGCAAGAATTTTTTCTTGAATACAACAACTGGCACTTGCAATAGAACCACTTCTTGTCTCTCTTCACTCTACATCTTGTCTCTTAGGTTGTTTAAAGATGTTGTGATGCCTGTTATTGGAATTGTTCAAGGTCATGCTGGACAGGGCTTTGAGGAACCTGATCTATGGAAGGCGTCCCTGCTCATGGTAGGAGTCACTGAACTAAATGCTTTTTGAAGGTCTCTTCCAACACAAGCCATTCTATGATTCTATCAGTCTATTTATGTTTATCTGTGGCTCCTGCTAGGTATATGTGGAAAAGATGTATTACACTCAAAGGGTTCCTAGCCAACAGAAATTATAAATTTCTTGTTCAGTATTGCTATCTTGTAGCAGCATTCTAATTCCCAACAGTGGATTCTTAGCCAGTATTACCATTTCTGTAAATAATCATGATGTCTGCAGTTGGCAAAGCCCCATAATAGTTTGTACAATGGAATGTCAATGAAGGCTAAACTGCAGCAGCATAAACCTCAGCTTTTCTCTTCATGCATAATAGAACTGAATTTTGGAGCTGGTTTTATAAACTCAAATATTTCATCCTGTATTATGGCCCACTGTGTTTTACAATATCATTCGCCTCCATGTCCAATTCCAGATTTGATGTTGAACAAAGATTATCACTCAGGAATCTATTTATTCTTTGATGCAACCAGCAAGGACTTAAAATCCTCAGAAAAACTGGTTTTGTGTGCTGTTTTCTTAGTCCTTCTGTCACCTTCATATCATTGTAAAATTATGGTGACCCCTCAACAAATCCTCATCACTCCTTGTTTCTGCTTACACAGATGTTTGTGTGTGTCTATTTTTATAGTCATTGTTAGTTGGATATTTGCCCACAATGTCGAATGCCACATTCCCGGGTCCATAACACATGCCAGTTTGGAAAGGTTTCTAAAGGATATTTCAGTCTGACTGCCCTTATTTGTATATCTGAAATGCCCATTTCTTTATTCGTGAGCATTTCTTTATTCCTTAGCTTGCAAGCTAAAAAATGAGAACAAAATAAACAGATCTACTTTAATGAATGATATAAGTTTGCATAAAAATTTAAGATAAGGTTCTCAATTTTGGCCAGTATCTCACCTTCATATACAACTCTAGCTTTGTCTGTAAGGTTTTGTTCTTGACAAAACAGTGAAACACTTATACACATCTACTGCTGTGGAAAAAATTTGTTTTGTAGTGCATATGTGATGGACTGAAGCAAAACTCCATTGAGCTTGCTTTAAGAAAAGTTTCTAGGGAATACAACTTACTTCTGAGAAAACTTGAAATACCAAGTGTCAGATAATCAATGCTACACTGGAAAGAGATTCATCAGGGAGATAACATGGCCTAACAAACTGAAGGCTTTATAAATCAATACAACAATCCTGAAGTAAACCTAGTAGTGCAAGGGGAATTAACAGTTCACCAAATAATCATGTAAAAGGCTCTGCATGGGACATGCTGAGCCCGCAGTCAGGGTCCATTGGCTGAACTGGGTCAGCCCAACTGCATTTCCCTAGAGGACAAGGAAACGTCAAGTTCAAAAAGAAAATGTTGTGCCAAGAGCTCAATGGCTTCACACAGAAACAGCAAGCAAAGAGCCAGAAGCTTCTGTCTCTCCCAGCAAGTGGGAAGATAAGGATGTATAATCACCACCTGGCCAATGCATTATCCAGCTAAACGAGGAAAAGGGACATCCTCATTTTGGTGGGTTGACCTTGGTGGGATGCCAGGTATACACCAAGCCACTCTATCACTCCCTCTCCTCAACTGGATAGGTGGAGAAAAATACAACAGAAGCCTTGTCAGTCAAGATAGGGACAGGAAGATCACTCTTCAATCACCATCATGGGCAAAACAGACACAAATCAGGAAAATAATTAAAAACCAAATCAGAGCAGGATAATGAAAAAATACTCCCAAATCTCAAAACATCTTCCCCCCACCCTTCACTTCTTCCCAAATCAAGTTCACTCCAGATTTTCTGTACGTCCTTCACCTGTGTGGTGCAGGGGGACTGGGAATGGGGGTGTGGTCAGTTCATCACAAGTTGTCTCTGCTGTTCCTCCTTGCTACATTCCTCTGCTCCAGCGCAGGGTCCCTCCACAGGAGATAGTTCTCCATGAACTTCTCAAACATGAATCCTTCCCACAGGCTGCAGGTCTTCATAAATGGTTTCTCCATGAGTCCCTTTCATAGAGTGCAGTCCTTCAGGAACAGACTGCTCCAGCGTGGGTCCCCTGCAGGGCCACAAGTCCTGACAGCAAACATGGTCCAGTATGGACTCTCCACAGGATCACAGCCTTTTTCAGGTACATCTACCTGCTGCAGAATGGGGTCTTCCATAGGCTGCAGGAAGATAACGCTTTACCATGGAACTCCAATGAACAGCCTCCCTCACTACTATTTCACTATAGACTGCAAGAAGAATCTCTGTTCAAGCATCTGAAGCACTTCCTCCTGTCTTTCTTCACTGACCTTGGTGTCCGCAGGACTATTTCTCTCTCATATTCTCACCCTTGTCTCCCATTTGCTACTGCACAGCTGTTTTTTTTTTTCTTGTTTAATCTGTTATCCCAGAGGTGTTACCACCATTGCTCTGTCTTGGCCAGTGGCGCGTCCATTGTGGAGCCGGCTGGCTTTGGTTCTGTCAGACACGGGGGAAGCTTCTGGCAGCTTCTCACAGGAGCCACCCCTGTAAGCCCAATACATCTAGCTTGCCACTCCATCCAAATATAACAAATAGGAAATAAACTGTGAAGTGTGAAGAGGAAGAACTTTGTTGTTGTTGTTTCAGCCATGCAGTAAGATACATACTCAAGGTGACATCTAAATGCAAGCTATTCTGAACCAGTTTTTCCATTCTTATAATGGAATTCTATAATAAAAATAAGTAGATAGTTTCTTTGTATGTATTTAGTATTTTCACACAGCTCTGCTTAACATAAGAGCAGTAATTGCTTGACAAAGGATAAAGCCTTATGTCTCCCTCATATGTAGATAATAAATACTGTACTGCCCTGCTAAGACTTTACACTCCATCCCAGCTTGCTTCAGAAAGTAACACACAACACACATTCCACATCTTTATCACCATATGGGATAAAAAATAGTTTTCCATTATGTGGTAAAAAATTTAAGATCCTTCTTGTGCAATTGTCTCCTGTACAAGATTTCTTCAAGAGAAACCTTTATAAAAATGCTCTAAAATGTACTACTTCTGATTCTATAGGTAGATAAAAACATGTGCAAAGGGGGTGGGAGAGAAGGGAGAAGGAGGCAGGGGGAAATTTTACTCATACAAATCTCTAAATTAAAAAGGTGCAACAGAGAAGGGCATGGACAGAGTAAATAGAGAAAATAAAGCTGAAAAAACTGATTCTGTACCCTCCTCCAACACAGCCTTTCTGTGAAACTTTGGGCAACTCTCATACCTCTTCCACACCTCTAGTTCCCAAATTCTGTAACATAACTCTTGCAGCATGTTAATCAGAGACAGAAGAAAACGTATGCACACAAATAAACCAGATTGGGAGATTTGCATGGATGAAGAAATTCAGCTTGAATTAGTTTAATAAAGTGTTGCATTTACAGGTGTTTGCAAATAAAATTAACCTAAATTAAATCAGAACATTTAGGAATTAGAAATTATCTGACATTAATAACTATGCTTTTAACATGTGCAAGAGAGCTTAAACTCTCAGAGACTATGAGGTGGAAACGATATATGAAATACTTGAATCCCTCTCCCAATACCTTCAGGTATGGATGGAAGGATGAAAAACTCAATCATTTTTTAAATCATAGTTGTAGCTTTCTTATAATGTTAATAATTAATAAGAATTTAAAAGACCATTCGGAATATACTTAAAAGACCATTCGGTGGATAAAGAACTGGCTTCAGTGGATAAAGAACTGGCTGGATGGCCGCACACAAAGAGTTGTGGTCAATGGCTCAATGTCCGGCTGGAGACCGGTAACGAGTGGTGTCCCTCAGGGATCAGTGTTGGGACCGGTCTTGTTCAACATCTTTGTCAGTGACATGGACAGTGGGATTGAGTGCGCCCTCAGCAAGTTTGCCAATGACACCAAGCTGTGTGGTTCGGTTGATACGCCGGAGGGAAGGGATGTCATCCAGAGGGACCTCGACACGCTTGTGAGGTGGGCTGATGCCAACCTTATGAAGTTTAAGCATGCCAAGTGCAAGGTCCTCCACCTGGGTCACAGCAATCCCAGGCACAGCTACAGGTTGGGCAGAGAAGAGATTCAGAGCAGCCCTGCAGAAAAGGACTTGGGGGTGTTGGTCGATGAAAAAATGAACATGAGCCGGCTTCAGTGTTTGCTCACAGCCCAGAAAGCCAACTGTATCCTGGGCTGCATCAAGAGGAGTGTGATCAGCAGGTCGAAGGAGGTGATCCTGCCCCTCTACTCTGCTCTCGGGAGACCTCACTTGGAGTATTGTGTGCAGTTCTGATGCCCTCAACGTAAAAAGGACATGGAACTGTTGGAAGAAGTCCAGAGGAGGGCCATGAGAATGATCAGGGGACTGGAGCACCTCCCATATGAAGTTAGGCTGAGAAAGTTGGGTCTGTTCAGCCTGGAGAAGAGAAGGCAGTGTGGAGACCTCATAGCAGCCTTCCAGTATCTGAAGGGGCCTACAAGGATGCTGGGGGGAGACTATTCATGAGGGACTGTAGTGGTAGGACAAGGGGTAACGGGTTCAAACTTTAACAGGGGAAGTTTAGATTGGATCTAAGTAAGAAATTCTTTAGTGTGAGGGTGGTGAGGCATTGGAATGGGTTGCTCAGGGAGGTTGTGAATGCTCCATCCTTGGCGGTGTTCAAGGCCAGGTTGGATGAGGGCTTGGGTGGCTTGGTTTAGTGTGAGGTGTCCCTGCCCATGGCAGGAGGGTTGGAGCTAGATGATCTTAAGGTCCTTTCCAACCCTAACTATTCTATGATTCTATGATTCTAATATGGAGATGTCTATTTTGTCTGCATTCAGAAGAGAGAATTTGGTTCAACAACCAACTTGACTCATGGTGAATCTTTTTGTTCCTATTACTATAATTTCTTCAGAGGATTATGTGAATCTTTTTGTTCCTATTACTATAATTTCTTCAGAGAATTATAATGTACCTGTTGGTCTTTTCGTATGCAATGTATCTTTTCTGGAGAAATCTGTAGTTACAGTGGATTGGTGTCCTGGGTTCAAATGACTGCTACTGCTGAACCCAGGATAACCGAAATACTAAAGTTATGTTACCTAAACTCTTTTGCCTCATTAAACTATTTAAAGTATCTGGACTGATCTATTAGTAAATAAAAGGCTGTGGCATTCTCTGGAAAATTTGTTCTCTGGGCAGACTGTTGGTTTCTTAGTTTTTTCAACCCTCGACCTTGGAGGTCACTTTTTCATCAGATTCAGTTGGGAAAATACTATGAGACATTTGTTCAATCAAAAATCTGTATTGGCACATGATCACAGGTGTAGTTGAATCCTAGTGCAAAAGAAGGATTCAAAATGTACATATTCAGAGCTTGTAACTTTGTCACTATGAAAAAACTTACATTAAATATTTCTAGAGGAGTTAACATTTTATGAAAAGAGAGAAGGAAAGATAATAGGTGTTCTATCTATCTAAAATTTTCTTCGACCTACAGGCTACATTCTATTCCCAAGAATCATTTTTAAGCTATGGGAAAATTATTTCTTCCCATACTTAAAAACATGAGAGGGACTAAATCTACATATGGGACAACATTAATCTTAACAATTAAAAATTCAAGTGCAAATGGAGCTACTAATCTCATCTTGCATATTAAGATACCCTAAGAACACTGCATAATAAGATGCATGAACTTTTGCACAACCATTTTTATTACTGATTATATCTTTTTATACTGCTCCTGAGTTATCTGAGAATTCAGTTTAAATGAAAGGAGAAAACCCTACACAATGAATGTGTCCAGACAAAGAATTATATAGGTACTCTCAGCAAAATGCATTCTTTCACATTATTGGTTTAGGATGTCATAAAAGTATCTGAAACATATTTTTGGAGTACTAATTAAATGCATACATTTCTTTTATTGAGTCTGGGCCTACAGAGAAATTACATAACAGATTAAAAAATAATCATCTATATTATAATTATAAATTAAGTTCTGCAGGGATAGCTGCTGAGTTATTCAGTGCACAAAGGGTGCAAAGACCACCTGGCAGGAACTGAAGAACATACTTTAAATATCTGACACACTTCAGAATTAGTGTGACTGTTTTTCTCTGGGCCTTCTTTCTGTAATTTGCATGTTTAGACATAAAATAAAGCTTACCAGACTGCAAAATGAGCATATTCACTACTTCTAAGTTAATATTTTTCTTAAATTTCTCATAGGTATCATGATGAGCTGTCCTCAGATGTAAGAAATTCTGCCTATCTCAGGGATATCATGGAGACTGCTACATCCTAAAAGGATTAAAAGTCAGTGGCTCTAAAGAGTAACCTCTCAACTTCAAACTCATGAACACTCATGCTTTCAGGGTTATCTTCATGACAGCTGATTTTTAGATCTGTTCCTCTGAACTACTCTGTATATTTTACCAGTGTCAACACTCTTTCGAATGAGAGAATTCTGCAATACCAAGGTCAAAGCTTTCCAGACATCTCCACTTCTTTCCTAACTAGACTTCAGCTAGTCTCTTCTTCCCTAGTCTGCACCTAGGTTTCCTTTTTTTTTATTCTATTTCAAATAAACCTCAGGCATTTTGGCTCACGCCACTTACTCATTGTAAATCTCTGAATTTTTAGAAAGTATTATCTGGCTCTGCTTACCAGTGGAGTGATTGCTGGAAAAGGCTAAAGCATAACTAGCTTTGTCTCTAACACATTTTGATATAAAGAGACTGTAGGTTATGCGTGATTCATAACTAGTTATATGGGATCTGGTGATGTCAAGGTGTCAAGCTGAGGAATATCATAAATGTTAGCTTTCCAGCTGTCATCACAAAACAACCTCATGGATGGATCTTACGGTTTCTAATACTGTGCCAAGGCAGAGAGCACCTTGAAAGACTACTTTCTTATTCAAATGTGTAAATATTAATAACATTATTAGTATCATCAAAAGTCCATTTAATTCCTCCAGGATCGTTCCCTACTTCAATGCTAGGTATCTATACAGAATGCAATAAAATCACAGAAAACACTTTACTGAAATGCACCCCACTAGGATTGCTTCACTACAGTAATATGTAGCACTGCAAAGGAAATTACAGAAATTTGTCAGTTTCAGGATATAAAAATAAAGAATGATGTTACCTTAAGATAAATTGAGAAAAAACTAATTCATTTAGAAAGAAAGTTACAGCAACAAGAAAACAAACAAACAAAAACCAGAACAAACCCATTTTTGTAGCTAAGGTAAAAGAAAATTAATAGAAAGCTTAATAACCTAATTTTCAGGCTTGGACACCTACATTAGTATTTTAATCCTGTAATGGGAGATGTACTCACCATGGGGCCTTAATTACACGTATCACTTGCTCTTAACTCCTTTTCATTTTACCCTGCACATTAGAGGCTTGAAGGGTATCACAGAATTCCATGGAACTGGAGATAATTCAACCAATGGCAGTAAATTGGATTTTTGCCTCTAAAAAGCTAGGCTTAATCTACCTCATAACAATTACTCTATGCACTAAATATGAAGTAAGAAAATGTTTCTATCCAGTTACTCCAAGAAAGCATTTTTTAAAAGTTAGCAGCCTAGATGACAGACACAACAGGAAAACAATATCTTAACTGGTTTAAATACTGAACAATATCTTCAGCATCATGGTATACTTACATACATACCTAGTAAGCAGAAAGAAGCTTGTCCTATCCTCAAGTTTGCTGTTTCCACTCTGCAGAATCAAAGAAAATTCAGCCTCAAGTACTGTCTATTTTAATTTCTGCAAATGCTAAGCTATTGAAAAAGTATAGATTGAGAGTGGAAAAGAAAATTACTCTTCTTTTTCTGCTTCTATTAATATTTGTTCCTACAGCCAGAGTGAAGGTCAGCATGCTACCACAAGAGATCTTGTTTGGGAAATCAAAACACATGACAGTCTGTGAATGAAAACAAATACATATATTAGGGTGACAAAGTGCATGGGGTACAATCACTGCATTATTCTTTACAGTATGTTTAATTTACTTCTGAAAAAGGTACAGCTAAGAATAATCTTTCATTTCTACATAAAAGAATAAATCACAAACTGGTAAAGCAAGTAAAAACCAAACCAAACCAAACCAACAAACAAAAAACCCAGAGCAACAAACATAAGAAAACAATAAAACAATGAAAACAAAACAAAAAAACCCCCAAAACAAACAAACAAAAAACAAAAACAAAACAAAAAAAACAAAACAAAACAAAACAAAACAAAAAAACAAAAAAACAAAAAAAAAAAAAAAAAAAAAAAAAAAAAAAACAAAAAACCAAACACCCAGTAGTTAAAACCATTAACACACCAAATTTTTCTTCATGAGAAATGCTAAATCATCTGCAGGTTTTCTGGGGAACCAGAACGCTGAAATTAAAACCATTTTTTAAGATACATCAGTGGTGGTTTTAAATTGAATGTACTGCACTTATTTAACAGGAGAAACGTCTGATTACCATAATAGTTCTAGACATTCCTACAGATGTGGTTTTTTAACTCTGCTGCTCCATTTGGAAATAAAGCAGTAACTGGCTTCATTAATTCTTAGATGGAAAATCATTATAAGTGTGGTTCAATGAAACTAAGGAAGCACTGGAACCCAACTGTAATTTTTTTTCCATTGTCCCCTTTTTCCTTTTATGAATAAAATACCTTAAAAACTAGATCAGTTAGAAAAATGAGGCTGTCAAAATGAAAGCTTAGTTAGGAGCGGTAGCCCCAATTTTCTTTTTAAATTACAATTCAGGTAATTACATTCTGCTTAATTAAGTTTCTGTAGTAGTTTCAGTTAGATAAGCTATTACTTGCTTTCTGTTCTAAAGCAGAGCTCATAGCAATGGCCATAGATGAAGCCATACAGAAGCCATTGCTTTGGTGACCTGTAAACAAAATAGGTGCATTGTTGCCTAATTTGATCAATGTAAACCAATTTAAAGTCTCACTCAGAATTCTTTTATTTGGGTAGTCGTATTAAAAATTTGAAATTGATAGGAGCAGGTTTACCACTGGCAGCAGGGGTTGCTCCGTGCCAGGCATTATCAGTTCTGCAACAAACCCACTTCAGGACAAGTCAAGCCCATCTCTGAAGCTAATGGCACCTCTGCGAGAACATATTTAAGAAAAAAAAAAAAAAAAAAGGAAGCGAGAAACCAGAGAAGAGTGAGGGGGGGAAAGGTGTTAGAACCAACCCTGAAAACATCAAGGTTGGGGAAGAATGGGGAGCAGATGCCCCAGGCACTAGAGCAGGTACTTATCTGCAGCCTGCGGAGAAGGCATTTCCCCGCAGCTGGTGGAGAGGACTCACATTGGAGCAGATATCCACAGAGCAGCCCATGGAGAATCCCATGCCAACGTAGGGAAACAGAGTGAGAAGGAAGAGGCAGCAGACAGGAATGGAACTGCCAGTCTTACCACAATGCCCACATTTCCCATCTGCCTCTGCAGGGTTCATCAGGAAGAAGGTGGTAGAAGAATCAGAAATCTATTTTAATTGGCAATAAATTAAGAACATTTTCCCCAAGTTGGCTCTGTTTTGCCTATTGGTAGATAATTGGTAGGTAACCTCTTTGTCATCTTCTTGACCTACCTGCTATTTCACCTCAGTTTCTCCTTCTGTCCTGCTGATGAGAAGGAATGACAGAATGGCTGAGTGGACATCTGGCCAAGCTTAACTGTCCACAACCTTAAAACTTTCTCTACAAAACTGCAGTGATATTAGTGATATTAATATTTATATATATTTATTATATGTTAATATTTATATATTAACATATTTAATATATATTAGATTATACTTTTATTAACACTTGCATTCATGTGTATAGGAATTTGCACCCTGAATGCCAGTCTTGTTCATGGAATAAAATCTGCCAGACTAGGCTTATTACTATGAACTCTTTTGTTTGGAGTCCAGATTGTTAGAAGTGTCACTAATTAATTTTTTCTTCTTTCTGTGTTTTTTAGGCCATGGTTATGCTTTCAGTATGGTAAGTGCTTCTCACAGATATTTTTCATTTTAGTCTTGAAATTATATCCTTGTTAGGTAAATAGTCATATGCTTAGACCCAAAGTGTGAAAGACTAAGGTGTCTGTTGACTTGAATGTGATCAGGAGCAGCATAGTTTTGCAAACAAATTTATGGTAAGTGAACACGCAGAAAATCTTTAAACTTTGTTTGCAAAAAAACCCTGTTATGTGTATATTGATAATTTAGCACAATGTTCAACAAGCATAACTTAATATTGCCAGAAATTCAAGAAGGAAAGCATATTTACCTACTCTGCTTGGTTAAAAAGAAAATAAAGCTTCCACATGGCTTAAAGTATAGCCTACCTACCTAATCCTCTTGGAGTCATCATAAGTATGAACAAATTGGGACTTTGGAAAGAAGCATTTCAAAGGGTAGGGGGAGGGGAGGAAACAAGCAAACAAAACGACAAAAGAACCAAAAGAACACCCCACTAAGTCAAATGGTTAGAAAGTAGTGTCTTAGAATGACCTGAGAGAAGAAACTCTTAGTATTGGATGTAGCCCTACACTATTTGGATTATTCTGAGTCATTTAACTGCAAGTGGTGATGTTGGATGGGGAAGGTGTAGCGAGTCAAGAAACTGATGGGTACCTCCGGAATACTTCTCATGAGAAATGGGAAACGATATTACATTTTCAACTTTTTGAAAACTTTTTATTGCATACACTCTGTGCTTGTGTTTTCCCAAGTTTTCAGTCACGATCCTTTCCCCAAATATGGTTTTCTTCATTCCTATGAAGTCTAAGAAGGGAAAATTCAGAGAAGCAGCATTCAGGATTTCCCAGTTTCTGAGTAGCATTTAAGCTAAGCTATCATGTTTGTCAAGAAGAGCCATAAATACGTTGTCCTTGGCTCTTGCTGCAAAACATCTAAAAGGTTGCCAACACCTAAATGCTTTATGAAGCACATCCGAGACAAGGTCTGTTTAAATGTGTATTAAAAACATCCTGAAAGTCTTGTGCTTTTTGTAGGTAAGACATTTCTAGAGGAGAATTATTTTTCTTAACCCTGGGGATGTCATTTCTATCAAGAATGTTAAAGGGCACACTGAAGGGAATGACTCAAAGGCAAGAAAAATTCCTACATTCAATGGAATAATCTTTAAAGAAACTCTTGCGGGCCACTGCCTGTATGTTAGTTCTTCACATTTCCAAATTGCTCAGGAAAAGTGATAAATATTTGGGATATGCAAAAATACCAAAAAAGCCCTTGAACTTTAGTTTTCTCTTTACAGTTCTTTGATGAAGTTCAGGAATGCTCAGACACCTTCAGAATTAAGCTTTGACACATTCTTTCTTTATTTCATTTTCTTTTTTGACAAAGAGATTTATGGTCCTCAAACTGTGCCATTTACACTTTAACAGAAAAGAAAAGAAAAAACAAAATTAAAAAATGGACTGATAGACTCACATGAAGCTGAAAGTCATGAGAAATCTTAGGAAAAATAAATTCATAGAATCATAGAATTGTTTGGCTTGGAAAGGACTTTAAGATCATCTAGATCCAACCCCTCTGCCATAGGCATGGCATACCTCACTCTAGACCATGTTGCCCAAGGCTCTGTCCAGCCTGGCCTTGAATACGGCCAGGGATGGAGCATTTTCCACTTCCTCGGGCAGCTTGTTTCAGTGAATTTGCTTAATTGAAATTCCTTCATTGCAATGATAAGCCCTTCTTGTGTGTAATTTATGAAAAGCCAACTTGCATCAAAATTCTTAACTTATAGAGTTCAACAACATGCTACTAACTGAAAAGCATAAATCAACATCACCAACTAAATGTGCTTTGTCAAACTTCTCAGTCTCCTCTTCCAAAGAAGAACATTTTTGACAAGTAGATTGATTAGTGAGCCAACAGTGATTGACTGAAAGGAGAGTATGCGACAAGAACCTTAAGAAAAAACATGTTCACAGTAATTCTATTTGCTCATACAGAAGCTGTGTACAATCCTGTTGTTTTGCAAAATGCATGTCAATAAGACTGATAAATTATTATGTGGTTATAAGAAATTCTGTTTCAAGCTGGATCTCATTCTCCTTGTGAAATAATTTATAAAGAGAGAAAATGTGCAATTGATCTGAAAGATGCCCATTAGACCTGAATAATAATCAACTCAAGCTCAAGTGGTATAAAAAGGAGATCTAGATTCTAGCTTTCAAGCTTAAATACACAAAATGAAAAATAACGTACTTGCTTCTACTTTCTTAAGTGTAACAGATATTCCAGAATTAAGATAGAAAACAGCTTCTCTTAAAAAGAAGGCTTAACTGGGAATCCCATACTTGCTCAAAAACCAAACAAGATTTTTTTTTTTATTTTTTTTTTTTTTTCCTGAAAGTTGGTGGGAGGAAGGAAAGGAATTTTACACAAGAGGCTTATAAACTAGATTACACATCTGTCCCCTCATATAATGCCAGTGATGTTGGGAACAAAGACTTGACCACAAGCATTTTCCAAGACTGAGGCATCCCACATGGCATAGATTTGACATAGGAAATTCTGTGCCAGCCACCTACACCTGTACAAGTATGTTAGTATAGTTAGCATGGGAAAGTATGGCACTGAAGTTATATTCTGTACATTCTAAGCCAAAAAGGCAACACAAGGTAAAGTTGTCTCAAATTATTCTATTGAAGTATTCTAAGTATCTTCTAGAAGTCAAAATAATATCAAAAGAACAACCCTTCTGGATCAGATAGAGAGATTTACCTAGCCTTTTTTGCCTTTGATAGTAGCTGTAAAAAGGTATCTAGGGAAGAGTAAGAGCAGAGCAAAAGTATGTAATGCTTTACCCTATTTTTCTTCCTGTCCTTCAATCAGTTTTGGTTCAAATTTCAACAACACGTTGCAGGTTGTCTATTTAATAACCCACAAGAATCTCTCATTGCAAGTATTTGTACTGTCACTACTTTGAGCCCACATAAAGTTTTGCATCTCTCAGACATCTTTAGGGAAGGTGATGAGCTAGTAAACAATTGTTCTGGGAAGATCCACTTCTTAACATGCTTTTCAGGTATCACTCCTTAGTGATAGTGACCAGCAGAGTTTTTCTTTCTAAAGTCAGGGTTCTTTCTCTGAGTGTGCTTCACTTTATATAGGCCTACACTAAATTTAATCTGCCATTTTATGGTCTATTCAAGCTGTTTCTTAATGTCTTTCTGCAATACTTTGATTTCAGATGTCTGAAAAATTTCAGATGTACCCTGAAAAACCTTTAGTCGTTATCAAATCATGTTATGTCACGGTTAGCTTCCTTTTCCAGGTGATCTGTGAACATATCCCAGTGCATAGCCCTCCCGTTCCCAGTGACTTTCCTCCAATGAAAAAAAAAACCAACCAAAAAACCCAAAAAGCCCCACTATTTGATAATAACCAGTTTCCCATTTTTCAATGTATTTCTCTTCCAAATCATTCATTCCCTCTTATATTGTGACCACTAAATTGCTTTACAAGCTTTATGTGGAGGATTTCATCAAAGCTTTTCAAAAAACTAAGACTGTATCGATCAGATCATCCCTAGCCACAATTGCTGATTTTCAGAGAGAACTACCAAAGCCTGTAAAGAAGAATTTCACTTTTCAAAAGTAATTTTTCAAAGAGCTTACATTTACCAAGTTATTCATTAACCATCTACTATAGCTTCTAGCAGTTTTCCTGGTATAGACATTACACGTATAGGCCTGGAGTTCCCAAATTAGAGTTATATTTGACACCCTTTAGACAACAGTTTCCAAAGATTATTTAGGCAAAAGGTTGCACACAGTATCCCAGACATTCATAGAATCATAGAATCATAGAATCATAGAATCATAGAATCATAGAATCATAGAATCATAGAATCATAGAATCATAGAATAGTTAGGGTTGGAAAAGACCTTAAGATCATCTAGTTCCAACCCCACTGCCATGGGCAGGGACACCTCACACTAAACCATGACACGCAAGGCCTCATCCAATCTAGCCTTGAACACTGCCAAGGATGGAGCATTCACAACCTCCCTGAGCAACCCATTCCAATGCCTCACCACCCTCACAGTAAAGAATTTCTTCCTTAGATACAAGCTAAACTTCCCCTGTTAAAGTTTGAACCCGTTACCCCTTGTCCTTTCACTACAGTCCCTGATGAAGATGAAGAGCCCATCCCCAGCATCCCTGTAGGCCCCCTTCAGATACTGAAAGACTTGCTATGAGGTCTCCATGCAGCCTTCTTTTCTCCAGGCTCAACAGCCCCAACTTTCTCAGCCTAACTTCATAAGGGAGGCGCTCCAGTCCCCTGATCATCCTCGTGGCCCTCCTCTGGACTTCTTCCAACAGTTCCATGTCCTTTTGATGTTGAGGACACCAGAACTGCACACAATACTCCAAGTGAGGTCTCCCGAGAGCAGAGTAGAGGGGCAGGATCACCTCCTTCGACCTGCTGGTCACTCTCCTCTTGATGCAGCCCAGGATACGGTTGGGTTTCTGGAATGCGAGCGCACACTGCCAGCTCATGTTCATTTTTTCATCGACCAACACCCCCAAGTCCTTCTCTGCAGGGCTGCTCTGAATCTCTTCTCTGCCCAACCTGTAGCTGTGCCTGGGATTGCTGCGACCCAGGTGGAGGACCTTGCACTTGGCATGGTTAAACTTCATAAGGTTGGCATCAGCCCACCTCACAAGCGTGCCAAGGTTCCTCTGGATGGCATCCCTTCTCTCCAGCGTTATCAACCGAACCACACAGCTTGGTGTCATCGGCAAACTTGCTGAGGGCGCACTCAATCCCACTGTCCATGTCACCGACAAAGATGTTGAACAAGACCGGTCCCAACACCGATCCCTGAGGGATGCCACTCGTTACCGGTCTCCAGCCGGACATCGAGCCATTGACCACAACTCTTTGTGTGTGGCCATCCAGCCAGTTCTTTATCCACCGAGTGGTCCACCCATCAAATTGATGTCTGTCCAATTTAGAGACAAGGATGTCATGTGGGACAGTGTCAAACACTTTGCACAGGTCCAGGTAGATGACGTCAACTGCTCTGCCCCTGCCCATCAGTTTCGTAGCCCCATCATAGAAGGCCACCAAATTGATCAGGCAGGATTTCCCCTTAGTGAAGCCATGCTGGCTTTCACCAACCACCTCCTTGTTTTTCATGTGCCTTAGCATGTCTTCCAGGAGAATCTGCTCCAAGAGTTTGCCAGGCACAGAGGTGAGACTGACTGGTCTGTAATTTCCCACGTCATCCATTTTTCCCTTCTTGAAAATGGGGGTTATATTTCCCTTCTTCCAGTCATTGGGAACTTCACCTGACTGCCATGATTTTTCAAATATGATGGCCAGTGGCTTAGCAACTTCATTCACCAGCTCCTTCAGGATCCGCTGATGGATTTCATCAGGTCCCATGGACTTGTGTATATTTAGGTTTTTAAGATGGTCTTGAAACAGATCCTCTCCTACAGTGGGCCTAGGGTCTTCATTCTCTCAGTCCCTGCATCTGCCTTCCAAGACTTGGGTGGTGCAGTCAGAGCCTTTGCCAGTGAAGACCGAGGCAAAGAAGTCATTAAGAACCTCAGCCTTCTCCAAATCCCGGGTAGCCAGTTCTCCCGATAGCTTCCGGAGAGGGCCTACGTTGTCCCTAGACTGTCTTTTACTCGCTACGTACCTATAGAATCCCTTCCTGTTATCCTCAACATCCCTAGCCAAGTTCAATTCTAACTGGGCCTTAGGTTTCCTCACCTGGTCCCTAGCTTCCCAGACAACATCCCTGTATTCTTCCCAGGCTGCCTGTCCCTGCTTCCACCTTCTATAAGCCTCTTTTTTCCTCTGAAGTTTCCTGAGCAGCTCCTTATCCATCCAAGGAGGTCTCCTGGCCCTCCTGCTGCACTTCCTTCTAGTTGGGATGCAACACTCCTGAGCCTGGAGCAGGTGATCCTTGAATAAGAACCAAGAGTCTTGGGCCCCCCTGCCCTCTAGGGCTGTATCCCATGGAACATTACTAAGCAGGCTCCTGAAGAGGCCAAAGTCTGCTCTCTTGAAGTCCAGGGCAGTGAGCTTGCTGCATGCTCTTCTCACTCTCCTGAGGATCTTGAATTCGACCATCTTGTGGTCACTGCATCCAAGGCTGCCCTGGAGCGTCACATTTCCAATGAGCCCTTCCCTGTTGGTGAGCACGAGGTCAAGCATGGCACCTCTCCTTGTTGGCTCCTCTATTACTTGCAGAAGGAAGTTGTCTTCCACACAATCGAGGAACCTCCTGGATTGCTTGTGCTGGGCCATACCTTCACTCCAACAGATGTCAGGGTGGTTGATGTCTCCCATGAGAACAAGGGCCTGCGAGCGTGAGGCTGTTCCTATCTTCCTATAGAGCACTTCATCCACAGATTCCTCTTGATCAGGTGGTCTGTAACAGATCCCCACAATAATGTCCCCCATTGCTGTTCTCCCTTTAACCTTGACCCACAAACTCTCTGTTGACTGCTCACCTGTCCCCAGAAAGAGTTCCATACTCTAATTTACATACATTAATTTTAAGAAGGAAATTTGGATTTACTACTTTATGTCAACATCTACTTACATGTGCCATGTAATACAAATCAGCCTCCACTGGTCAGCCTGCTGCTTAAACAAGAAGTTCTTTTTTGGTAGCCTGCTTAGGGAAGCATATAAGTTTTAATGTGTTTATTTCTATCTTACATGAGATGAACAAAGTGAAGTCTTAATGCTCAGTAATGTCAAAAAAAGTGCTTGGCATTCTCAATATTTTACAGTTATTAAGTGTGCAATGTGTCTTATGGATCACTGACTCAGCTTAGAATTTGAAAAAACAATGCTTCACATTAGCAATACTGTAACTCTTATAGGTGTAATAATGCTACTGGATGATTTCCTTTCCTCTAACCACACTATTTGCTTATATGTTTTTTTGTGCAATACAGCTACAGAGACTAAAGTTTTGTAGGTATTTACTTATTGGTCCCTCTATCAGAATGCCATACCAGTTTTCTGTCTGATAAATATTTAGATTTTTGGGTTTTATTTTTTTTTCTTTTTGCTCCTTGACCCCAACCGTTCTATGATTCCATGAGTCTATGAATCATTATTTAAATTCAAATATCAATGCATTTATTGAGAATCTATTTTTGGTATTTAAAATCCCTCCACAAATTGATTGCATTTTTTCTTAGCTTTCATACTCTGTATCTAAAGATGGGAACAACGCCACCTTCTCACATTTTAACTATATATATAACTATCATGTGTGTTGTCTGCAGGGTCTGAGTGCTGAATATTCAGTACCAAAAGACAAGAGACCACTCATGTTAGCTGGCAGCAGCAGAAGTCTCTAATTGGGCCAGAGCTGCTACTAGAGAATTATAAGAATCATTAGAATACATGGATGTAGGGAGGAAGGCCAGTGTACCCAGACCACTTCACTAACAGAGCTGTTCTTCAACAGAGAAGCTATCAAATATTCCTAACAATGCATATAATTCTGCAATTTAAATCACAGTGCAAAAAAAAGAAAAAAAACATCCTCAGACATTTTGTTCTGGGTTCAGCAGTAGCAGTCATTTTTTCTCCTTAGTAGCTGGTGCAGAGCTGTGTTTTTGAATTTCAGCCTGGGAACAGAGCTGATAACACTGATGTTTTTAGTTACTGCTCAAATGTTTAGTCTGACCAAGGACTTTGTGAGTCTCATGCTCTGTCAGGGAGGAGGGGAAGCTGGGAGGAAACAGGGACAGGACACCTGACCCAAACTAGCCAAGGAGGTATTCCATACCAGAGGAGGTCATGCCCAGAAGGTAACTGGGAGTTGCCCGGAAGGTCTAGAGCACTGCTGGATGGGAGCGAGGTATCGGTTGGTGAGGTGTTGTATTCTCTTCCTTGTTATTTCCTTTATCATTATTATTATTGGTGGTAGCAGCAGTGATTTGTGTTATACTTTAGTTACTAAACTGTTCTTATCTCAACCTGTGGGAGTTACATTCTTTCAATTCTCCTTCCCATCTCTCCGGGAGTGGGGGGAGGAAGAGGGGAAGTGAGTGAAAGAGCTGCCTTGTTTGGTTTAAACCACAACACATTTTCTTCTTTTAGTCCTTCTGGGAGAATACAAGACTGAAAATCAAGCCCAGTTATATGATTTTACACAGCTAAATGAGACAGCCATGTGCAATATGGATATAAATATGCATATGAAACCGTTGGCCGGTGGATGGTTTGTCCATACTAGCTTGTATGGTTTATCAAGTTAATTTTCCATAAGAGATCTCATATTATTTTGTGTTTGCCATGGGCTAAGAGCTTCCATATACACAGTGCGAAAGCTTGTTTACTTGTAATGAGTTGTTTATATGCCCCAGCCCTCAGTTAAGACCAGCAGAACTTCCTAGGAAGAGAACAGAGTCTACCTCTAGCCCTCAGAATCTCACTCAATCAAATTGCAGAGGTCTGCTGCTAATAATGGAAAGCTCAAACCTGCTCAAGAGGAACAGAAACATCTTTCAAAGAAGAAAATGTCAGGCAAGTTAAATACACGGTTATTGGAAAGCCCAGAATAGTGGAAAAAGGGTAAAGGAGACTATTATGGCAAGCAAGCAATCTATGCGTCCTGTTGATTTTTATGTTCCACTGTTGCAAATTATCGTAAGTCTCACACAATTATGATTACTTTGAAATATCCCATTCCCGTAATCAATTCCTGAGGACATTCTCAGAAGACAAGTAAAACCCCTTTAATTTCATAAAAAGTGGAAAACACCAGCAAACAACTCTATACCCAAATATTTATAAACAAATATTTTTAATTCAGTCTTGGAAGGGAAGAATAGTTTAAATAATGATTTGTGAAAGCCGGTTATTTGTGAGGTTTTATTTACTTTTATGTACATTTTTAATTAACAGTCTTCCACATAAATAAGTTGGACCCTTTATCCTCTAGCAGCATTTAAACTTATTTTCTCTTTCAGTGGAAAGAAAAGTATATGAAGTTCAACTTACTGTGGCAATTGCTTGTCAAAACTGTACCTTTTTATAGGAATGATTCTCTTACAAGGGCAAACATATTCCAATAATTTTCTGAGCAAGAAGTTATGACAGGACCTCAAATATTGAATATGCCAATAAAAGATATTACTTTTTTAAGACAACTATTTGCTTAGTTTCAATATGACAGTTGAAACAAATTTTTCAGTCTAATAGAGAAAGCTACATGGGTTATGAGAAACCCATATCTTCTATGTACACTCAGCTTTTGCATTGTGATTTCTGGGCTGCATCAAAAGAAGCATGACAAGCTGGTCAAGGGAGGTGATTTTCCCCCTCTACTCTGCTCTGGAGAGACCCTACCTGGAGTACTGCATCCAGCTTGGGGCCTCCAGCACAAAAGGACGTGGAGCAAGTCCAGAGGAGGTCCATGAAGATGATCAGGGGGCAGGAGCATCTCTCCTAAGATAGGCTGAGAGATTTGGGGTTGTTCAGCCTGGAGAAGCCCTGGGAAGAACTTTTTAGAGCAGCTTCTAGTGCTTAAAGTGTGGCTACAAGAAATCTGGAGAGGGATTTTTTACAAGGGCATGTAGTGACATGAAAAGGAGGGATGGCTTTAAACTGACAGAGAGGAGATTTAGATTAGATATTGGGAAGAAGTTCTTTACTGTGATGGTGGTGAGACACTGGAGCAGGTTGCCCAGAGAAATGGTGGATGATCCCTCCATAGTCGTTTTCAAGGCCAGGTTGGATGAGGCTCCTAGTTCTAGATGTGCCACCTAGTTCTAGTAGAAGGAGTCACTGCCCACGGCAGGGGGGTTGGAACTATATTTCTCTGAGGTCCCTTTCAACCCAAACCATCCTGTGATTCTATGTAAAATTATAGAAATGAAAGAAAATAAAGTAATTGGGTTTTTTTTACTGCAGAGTACTCTACCTTAAAATTTGTAAAAAAAAAAAAAAAATATATAAATAAAATTAGTGACTTTAAATACCATTTTGCCTGTATCTCTACATACATGTTATTACTCTATGTATTTTATCTTTTATATAGTATCTTAGGGAACTTGTTAACAAAAAAGCACATTATAATTAAAAAAAGTATGAAGCAATGAACATGTACAACTAACTAATGAGTTAAAAGTTGCAGCAAATACTTTCTTCTTCAGTCTTATTTTTAAATAAGAACACCAAGTGGGCAGCAGGGAAGGATCCTGCAATATCTTTAAAATGCTAGAACTACAAAAACTTCATGACTCACAACTCACCAAATTACAGTATAAAAAAAAAAAAAAAAGAGAAAAAAGTAACCTTATGATTCAGACTGTAATTAGCAGCTTAGAAAATGCAGAAGAGAAAATTAGTCAAATACCATCGCCATTCAATGCCTTGAAAATAAGGATAAGAACTTTAAAATGATTGCACAAAATTTACAGGAAGTCTGCAGTGAAGAGATTTTAAAAAATGAGACATTTATAGAAAATAAATCATACATCAGTTAGAGATGTGAGATTTTACATTAAAAAAAAACCTAGAAATAATTCAAGCAGAGACTTCAGAAAATAAAGTGATCCTTCCACTGATCAACAGTTTCAATTTGTTTGCTGTCAGAGAATAAAATCAGATATGAATTCAGTTTGTTCCAGAATCAGTATTTAAATGCAAACAAATACCATTAGGCTGCACAGAAAGCATGATGTGAAAGCCTTATTTTTGAACAAAAGAAATAATTTTTTAATAAGGAATGTACCTTATTAGTTTGCCTTGGTTTCAAATTAAGGACTAAATGAGAAAGTAGATTATTTAATCTTGCAATTCAAAAGCAGTTCTGCCCCTGAGGCTGAGAAAGAAGATATTCAGAAAGTTCATTTGAATACTGTTTTTAAATCCTCAGCACTGAGAAAAGAGGAAACCACGGCCTGATTTGGATGCCTGCCTCATTTAAGAGTAGCTACACAAACATTCTTTCATTGCAAGGTAGCAGCTCCCTCAAGGCCTTTCACAGCCAGGACCCAGAATAACCACACAGATAGAAAGAGGCTGTCATCAAGCAAACTAATAAAAAGTGTCTTGCAAGCTATCTCCCACTGCTTTCTAGGGCAAGCCTAGATTTTCCTTTATAATGAATCTAAACAGCACACTTTTGTGCCTGCAAAATTTTGCTCAGTCTTTCTATACAGTCAATTAACCTGTCCCTGAGGTCAACCATAGATCTCCCAAAGATTTACTCTCTAAGAAGCTGGCATTAGCAAGGAGGAAAAGTGCTAATCTCATCAAGTGAACAAGGGAGGATGTGAAGCATATAGACACTTATTACACTTATAAACTCAGACTGGAATTTCAGGAACATGAAGGTGTTTATAGGATGGAAAAACTTTTCCCACACAGTCCTGGCTTCTCTACACTTCCTGACATCTTTTCACCTTTTCACGCACCATTTTGGGTTCTTGAAGATGCAGCAGGAGTCTTTCCCAGGCTGGCTACGGCTCTGCAACCAAAACCAGCCATGAGTGACTACAAAAGCAAATAAAAAACATTTTTTTTTTTCAGTGAAATATCGCCAGGATACTGTGTGATATATACTGAACCAGTAGCAGCTGGCAATAAGTTTGTGGTGCATTCCATGTAATGACAGAATTGTGCATTGCTTTCCTGAAAGCAGACATTTCCCCAAAATCTTAGTGGTCTTTTTGCGTGGGTTTTTTCCCTAATACAAATAAGAAGAATTAACGTAACACCATTCTAAGAAAACGAAATAAGAAATAGGATTTTTTAGGGGAGTCCAGCACTAGATCTACAATATATTTGAATAAAATGGCACTCAGATATACACAAAAGGTTCAGATTTTCAGCTGGGATTTCAGAAAAGGTTATAATACAAGATAAATCTAATTAGCTGCAAGGAAATGACAGTAAGAGATCAGAGGAGTGAGTAAATGTTTAAATCTACATGGACTTCAAAAGACTCTCAGCAGAAAAACACAGGAAAAGACTAATGTAGAAAATAGCAACTGTGTTATAGATAGCAAAATTCAAATTGGATTCCAGAATACCATTGTTAGGGTAATGATTTGTGGTATAGTGCATGCAGAGAACAAGCGGGTTTGAATATAAAAAGCCTAGCATTTAGCTCAAAGCTGATCTAATTAGATCACATATATGCTACTTTTTCCCTTCTGCTCTAGTGCAAGAAGGGTGTGAATTCACCTGAGTCTGTCACCCATACCTGCTTTTTTAGCTGTATGTTAGTAGTCGGCATGGAGAGAGAATTTTTAATGGGCATGTAGTGATAGGAAAATGGAGAATAGTTTTAAACTGATAGGTAGCTTTAGATTAGACATTAGGAAAAAAATCTTCACTATGAGGGTGGTGAGATACTGGAACAGGTTGTCCAGGGAAACTATGGATGCCCCATCCCTGGTAGTCTTCAAGGACAGGCAGGATGAGGCTTTGAGAAACCTCATTAAGTGAAAGGTATCCCTGCTCATGGCGGGTGGGTTGGAACTATATGGTCTTTGAGGTCCCTTCCAACCCAAACCCTTCTATGATTCTATGAATTACTGAATCATAACTGGAGTTTGATATTTACGAAACATAAAAGATCCTGAGGAACCTGAAAATTTCAGAGTTTAAACAGTGATATGATGGCAGTTCTGCAAACCTGTTAAAGATCAATGGCTATGAAGTATTCAGATCAGGGGAAAATGGAAGATGAGGACAATCAATTAGGGAAGAAGTATACAGGAAAGAGGGAAGGATATAATGTGAAGAAAATAATTACACTGCTGCAAGTTCTGCATGACACAAAATATCTTTCTATTCTAAGACTGCTAATCAATATAAATAGGCAAAAAGTAGGTGGCATCAAATGGGCAAAAAAAGTCGGGTTAGCAAACTTTCAAAACATAAGAAAAGCACAGCTTTTTCATTATGAAAGCTATCATGAGGACAGCTCTAACAGCTGCTATTTTGGGTCATACAGTCATTACTGTAGGTCATGCCGTTTAGTATGACTCCATAGCCATGCACCAAAATACAATTGTTGTTTCTGTCTTATCAAAATACAAAATTGACCTTTCTTTTAAGTTTACAATTCATATACGCTTCAGTTCATGGTAGTTTAGTCCAAGTAGTGCGTAGAGAAAATTATTCAGTTGCCTGAATCTGAATTTACATACAAGAGCACCTTGTTTCAAAGTGCTAAATCCTAAAGTATTGGTATGGTAATATCAGCATTAATCAAATCAACTAATGTTTGAAAGTGATCTTTTTTTTTTTAGCGGTCTGCAAACAATACTGAATGATACGTATTTTGCAGGTTCTACACCAATCACATGTCCAGCTTTCCAGGAGGTGCTGCACATAGAGGCAACATGAGCTAAGCAATGCATTTTGTGCTGCCTTGCATAATGGTAAAAGGCATAGCAAGGAAAACAGACCCAAAATCCTACAGGTGATCCCTGTCTTAGGCTCCTGGGCAGCTGATAGCTGTACTAAGCCAAATTAATTCTTGGTACCTGAAATCAATCCAACATATTGAATATACCAAGATAAAAGGCAATCTAAAAAACAAATTCTGCCAGATTCTCTTCCACAACCAAATCAGATGCAATCAAACACTTGGAAGGGAAATTTCCATCCTTCACCCATGGCACAGAGCAGCATACGCTGTAACAGCTTATCCTGGAGAATGTCTCATTTTAGCACCATAGAAGAGAAAGCAGTTCAGTAGATCGACATAGGAGGATGCACATAACACAGCCTAGTGAATTTAAATGACAATCCATAGCCGTGCCAGAAGACCAATTTGAGAACAACCAAAGGAATTTAAACCTTCTTTCAGAGTGAGAAACTCTTAACCTTTAATATATATAGAATACATTTTTTCCCCTACCAAATTAACATTCTCATGTAAAGACAGAAAAAGCTAAAACCTCAAATGTATACTTAATTTTGATGATGCAATATTTAATATCAGATACAGACAATATTGATTCAATGTGTGAACCATGAAGTATTCCATAAAGCCATAGTATAATTTTATGGGAGCTCTGTAGAAGTGTCAATCAGCCAAATCCTGCAGAAAGACTCTCTCAAATGTGCTATTAGAAGTCTTCAAGCATTAAAAAGCTTCTAAATCACTCAACCAAAAACTTGCCATGCTTTAATAACGATAACAAGCACAATAATAAGTGTGCAGTCTCTGAGGCTGTTTGGCAAACTACAAGAGGTTTCAGTATTCTTTTCTCTGAAAGACAAATCTGGAAGTAATGTGTTGTAGGCAAGTAATAGCACACACAAAACAAAGAAATTGCAATTTAAGGACCTATGTTTTCCACACAAGTCCATTAACAACAGATGGGGAAAGAGGTGATGGGCTCTTCACCTGGGGAAAAGGCAGTTATCTGGGAGAAGCAGTGGTATTAAACACTGAACAAGATACAGACAGCTCTTTATTGCATCACTTTACATTTCAGAGAAACACACACTATGAACTAATTAATCTTCACAGTTACATACTCAAATTCTTCACAGGGCTTAGTCATTACTTCATAAACACAGATGAGAGATATAATAAGGACAATATCAATAGCAAGTTTGGACATGGGTCTCAAAATTTCCAAGACATCATGAAGGATTCAGAAACACAAATCTCACTGAAACTCAGTCCCTTTCACTGACAATCCACAACACTGTGGGGTGTCTAACTCATAGATAGATATCTTCTTGAGTTATTCTGGGCAGGTCTTTTTGGCCACTAAAGGGTTTACAATAAAAGCAAGTCACTTTATCCTTGTGACTGCATGTTGTATTTAATTTTCAGATACTACATTATTTACAATACTGGCCTTAATAAATCTTTTATGTCACAAAATACAATGCAACTGAACTGAAATGCAGCCATATCTTACAGCTTAGGTCAAATGCTGTGGGTTATCAACACTGTGAATAAATTTAGAAGTTACTAAAATCTGCCCACCATGAAAGATAAAGCCTCACATCTAATAAACACTGGTTGTGTACATGACTGAAAAGTGCTACAGAAAGATATGCAAACAATCTATCTAGACTTTACGGTTCTTCAGTTTACAGTCCTCTTGCCATTATGTCAGCTGCTTTGCAATCGCAGAGGTGAATCACAGCTGTCAGTGGAAGAGAAGTCTCAGGAATCCTCTTACAGCATCTGTCTGTAGCATTGCTTAGAAGTTGTAGATATATATTTCTACATATGATACCAAGACTAAAATAGACTATTGTCCTTTTCAGATATTCCATATTGCACGAAACTTTATTGTAACTACTTTTTCTGCCAGTCTATTAAAGTATAGTGTGCAGTGTAAGAGAAAACATTAGCAATCAATTGTAGAATCCAGAAAAGAAGTTTACATCACTCCTGTCAATTATATACTTTGTTCTCTAAATGAGAAAATGAACTTTTCCAGCCCGAAATATGCTCCTTGACAAAGCTTTTCATCATTTCCTTTAGCAGTTCTTGTAGTCTGGAATTGTTGATACAGATAAATTACACTTTTTGGAGAAGCCAGTTGCAGATACGTGGTCTTCCAGGAATGAGCACCTCACTAACTCACTTTAAATGTTTAACATGAGTCAAGTATTGTTAGTCAGGTTTACATGTTAGGATATGAATTATGATATTTCACCCACTTTCACTAATTTATTTTTTTTTGTCTCAAAATGTGGGTTACACCTAATATATGTTTATTTGTAAATAATCACATACAGGATTATGGGTTGGCTGCAGGATTTTCTAGGTTCTTATGAACTTGTATCACAAAGATTTCAGGTCTACAATAGAGCTTGCAAATAAAATCAGCAAAAGAGATATCTGGCCTAGGTTTACTGAGAGTAATCTGAGATATCTATTCCTGAATATTTTATAGTATGTTGTTTACTTTATTATATTTAAACATTTTTTTGATATAAGATATTTACGTTATTTGAAGAAAATATTACGTATTAGGCTAGTGTCATAGAGACCCAAGTGAGATGGAAAACTTCAAAATATAAAACTTTTCTTAGATTAATATGTACAGTGTACAAGTCCAATAGGAAGCTAATAGCTTGTTAGCACAAAATTTAATGAGAGAGTAACAGATCATGTCCTTGCATATGATCTGATTCTGATAGTACAGGGAATTCAGTCTGTATCTCCCATGTCCTATAAAGACTTTTAAATTACTTTATTTCCCCTCAATATGATTAATGGAAAGTGTTTCCTACTTAGCTCTATTTGAAGAGCAAAAATACCCCAAGATATAAATTAATGAGTTAACAATTTTAATTATTGTTCCCAAGCAAACAGGCCTAATTTGGCTCATTAAATACATCAATTTCAGATTAGTTCAAACCCAATACAGTAAAGAATTTAATCTGCACAAACAAAGCTGCTATGGAAAACTGTGGCACTGTGATACTATAGACTCAATCCTACATTATTTTCTGGTCTGCACGTCCAAGGCTTTCAGGCTACTAACCATGAAATCCTTGTGTTTGATTGCAATATTAACTTTACATCTCATCCTGTATTCCTAAAACCAATATATATTTCAGTTGCAGTTTGCTAAGAGATTTTTTTAACCTAAAACAAACAAAAAAAATAATAACATTGTCGTTTCACTTGCTCAGACTTCATCCTATACAGTTCTTGCAAGCTTTAATCTAGATCATATGCTCTTATTTCCACTAACTCTATGCATCATAACATTACTGAAGAGTGACAACAAGCAAAGAAGTAAAAAAAGAACACAAGTTCTGAAATACACTTTGTATAGTTTTAGAATGAGGGAAAAAATATACACATTCCACATCACATTTAAACTTAACTAGGAAGTTTTGCAAATCTAGTCTCACTCCTTTCACACACATTCCAACAGTTTAGCATTTTCCTCCCAGATATCATAATTCATCAGAGCTTTTGCACACACAAAAGTAAGGGGTGTATGCTAGTAATGAACTGTATTTTAGACTGAAGTTTGTGGACTAAAGAAAGTCTGCTGGGAATTTTCTCACTGTATGAGTGTTATGCCTTATACTCTGAAAATCAAATATTTGGCTATTTCTGTGAAGCATTAATAATTAACAGGTAGCCAATTTCAAAATAGTTTCAGCAGAATGACAAATAATTACATTAGATATAGCCTATGGGAATTTTGAAACATATAAAGAGTACCAGTATTTTTCTTCTGAAATTTTTAAAAAATCATATACTATTCTTGCTTTGTCATAGTCTCACTTTGAATAACATTCAAGACAAATCTATATTGGCATTATTTGCTTTGCTCTTTACTGCTGTTTACCTCAAAAGAATAAAACGCTGTTTTCTCCATACATGCTAATTTTTTCCTACTTTTTTCTTGTTTCAGAACCTTTATAAAGAATTTCATTACCTCATGGTAATTTGTCTTTTATATTAAAAATAATCCATCAATTCTTTTTTATATATGTACAAGTGTTTTGTATTTCAAACTTTATTATTTGTAACACATCCACAAGAATCATAACTGAGCCATTTCTACATAAAATTTCTCATACAGTTCAAACTGGAAAACATTAATAGTTCATGTTTACTGTTGCCCTCCAGCAACCCTCACAGGAGGTCATGCAGAACTGTGTGACAGCTATGAAATGATGTTGTACCATTAATGAATAACTTACCATAAAAGTCAAAATTCCTCAGCTTCTAAAGACTGCTTTAGTAATTATGTTACACTTAATATTAAAATACTGATATTTTGCCCTTTCTTCTTTCCTATACATCCATTTGGTGGAATATCTCCTACTTAGCAGCAATTTATTATGAATGAGACTAGAGAGCTTTAAAATTGTTAATGCAAATCAAGTCATTTGATAGCTTCAGAGTGAGCAAACACTAATATTTTTTTCTAATTGCCTAATACATCCTCTTGAATAACTTGAAAACATTTAATACACACTTCTATCATTAGCATAATATAATCATAATCTTCCCATTTAATTGCAATTTGTTTGAGTGACTAATCACCAGTTTCATGTTTTAAAATAATGGGAACATTTTAAAAACTGCAATGTTCTATCTGCCTATCAATTCACTAATATAAAGACAAGTTGCAGGATTCATAGATATTTTATTAGCTCATTGTGTTTAAAAAAATATTTCTTAGTGCTTTTGATAGATCAACAGAAAGTAAGTTTGCTGCATGTCTACAGATAAGGCAAAGATACCTGTGTCCCAAGAATGATTTATCCAAACTACTGCTTTTTTTCCAGCATATGCCAATATTATCCAGAGTTACAGGCATCAACCCAGTAAAAATGAGTCATCTTAAATCTGAAGAATATCAACTGCATCTTTTTATAGACATGTTAAAAATAAAGGACTCTATAGTCAAATACAGGGTTATTTAAATTCAATCTTCTCTACTTTCAACAAATAAGAGAAAAGCAGAACTTAGAATAACATCTAAGACGAATCAAAATGTCCAGATCAACTTTTCCATACCTTTCATTCAAGCTGTCACTTTTCTGTCCTCTGAGATGTGTGCCTCTGTGTTTGCTGTTTTTCAATAAAGTCTGACTATTTTGTCACATATTCCTCATGCCTCTGCTTCCACATGCATGTAAGAAAGCACAGAACATTGCAGGTCAGCACTTCTTCCCTTACATACCCTTTCTGCCAGGTCCTCCTCTTCTATATGTGCATCCTTTTCATCATCACATCTATGATGGGACGGGCACCAAGAAACTATCAGCAAGTTTCTGTCTAAAAGAGGATGCTGTTTGTAGCCTTGTTTTGAAACCCAGACACAAGGTTTATTCATAGCAAAACTCTACTATAGTGACTAAGGAAAGAAAGGATCACATTTTACTTATTTATCCAAAGAATTATGCATCTAAAGGAGAATGAGTTAACATAACATCACACGGTGACAAACTGTCAGTAACAGACTCATGCCCAAATCTAAACATCTTGCTCAACCTATTGGCTAAAAGTGTTTCTCTGTGAACTAAATACAACCTGATCATTTACTCAAGCAGCTCCCAAAACCTACAGTAAAACAAAGACACATATGTACTATATGTTTTAAAACTATTTCCAAAAAAACCCAAATGTTATATGGTAATAAAAAATCTCTCTTCTGTGACTTCAGCGCTCAACCTTTCACATCCTTTCGCTATGAAAATGCACTTCCTACTAAAAATTCTTATAAAATTATTAATGGGTGAACAGATGGGATATTAAAGTAATTTAAATATCTGAAAAAAATCCAGGTCCTGAATCACTTTATGTTGTTTTATTATGAATTGCTCAGTCCCACAACAGAGGCTGTAGTATTACAAAACAGCTTGTCATAGTGCACTTTCACTAGTAACCCAGAATATGTTAAAGTTGTAGCCACTAGTATAAGCTCTTTTAAAAATCTGCCAGTTCCATATGGCTTCTGTAGGGGAATGATTGTCTCCACTTCATCCACATGAAGCTTTAATCAACTACAAAAAGTTAACATAAATTTATTCCTTTAGGTTCTTGTTACTGGAAGCAGGATTTATCTCAACATCTTTTTTTCTGAACAGAAAAATCCTTCATGAACAATTTCTTTGCTAGGATAGCTTTGCTAATTATACCAGTGTAATATATAAAGAGAGAGCTGGTGCCTTTTTTGCTGCTGATCTTTGCTCTGATTCATACTTTCTCTCCTCCCCTCTCTTTTGCTATATTATGTATTATTTCTTTAAAGACAAATTACTAGTAGTTCAGTAAACTAAAATAATAGCAAAGGAATAAGCAGCTTCTTTAAATGAATTGAAAATACAATAAATATCTGTTAAAATGTAAAAGGCCATTCTTCACATTCAGAAATATAACATAAGATTACAAGGTAAGCTAAAGCATGATTGCCAATGGCTGATGTGTTAGATATAGCAAAAAAGCCACACAATTCCTCCAGGTTTTCCTATCTATTAGTTTCCATTTACACAGACTCTGGCAGAGCAAGGCTTCCCATTTCAATCTAATTGCAGCCAATGCAACTGTTATCTTTCTGACTTTTTTAACCAATCTAGAACAACAAAACCATGGAATCATATAATATTTTAAGTTGGAGGTTCACCTAGATATGCAACCTCCTGCTCAAATTACGGCTAACTTCAAAATTGGATCAGGTTGCTCAAGGCCTTGTCCTGTCAACTTTTGAAGTTCTAGTGATTAAGCAGTCTCATTGAAATATATGGGCCATACATGAAAGTATGAGCCACTCAGCTAATTCAGAGCACATTTCCTGAAATCTAATGATAGTATTCAAACAGTGTCTACTTTAAGCACAAATATTTTGGTGCTTATTATTTTAGTGTGATAAGAAAAAGTGTAAGTGCAAAAGCTTTCACAGCTGGAAATCAAATACTGTAATAAAGAGAAGGGTTAGAGAAGAATATAGAAAAGGATACACAGTAGAGTAGAACAGGATAAAATAGGAGAATAGGAAAGTAAAACCAAAAGAGAACAGAAATACCATTGTTCTGTTAAGGTAAACATACACAAGCAATATTTTTATTGAGCAAAAGGAAACAACAGCTGACATACATAGCTCATACTCAGCAGCAAAACTGTATTTTTTATTTATTGTGGAAACTTCCTTGAGCTTGATTTTATATTGAGAACATTTTACATATGTTTTCACAACCTGTTGTAATCCACTGTTTAAATGTGTTTTGCTGTGCTAGGTGTTCTTACCTAGATCTTTTTTCTGACTGTTCACAGATCCTTCCTCTGATGAGTGATGTCACTTTCCCTACTGATCCAGTCACAAAGCTCAACTTTTATCTCCTCAAAGACTAATTTTTGATCTCATCTTTTCATTATATGGTTCCAATATTTATGCTTAATCTCCAGGAAGACTTAGCCTGACATAGAGTGAATTCAAATCTCTTATTTTAAAATTTAATTGCAATGTGTGACAGTCAAAGTAGCTGAATAGTAGATACTCTTTGTAAGAACATATAGTACCTATATGAGATTAGTATCTCTTTTCATACCTTTGATAATTCTCTGATTTTCTCTTTGCTGGCTATTCAGAGATGGAAAACCAAACCCGCTTGATCACATTCTCCTTTGTAGTGTCATTGTCATTGAGTCTAACACCTTGCATCTATGATTTTGCCATATTTGACATCAAAAGGTAATGACATTATACACATGGAAGGATGCTACAAAGTCATGTCCCTTCCTTGAAGATTAAATCAAATGGTAGACATTAGTAATATGATTTTGACGTATGCTAGTTCAGGTAATGATTGATAGAAGAAAATCACTGCTTTACTGCAATAGCTTTTTCCCTGTAAGAAAAACTAGAGGTCAGTTGTTCAAATGAACATACATTCTTTTAAGATTACTGAAATGCAAAACAAAACCTAAAATAAATCTATAGGCACCATGACACGGCTCTGCATTAGCAGAAATTCACAGGTTCTAGCCAATCTGACTTTTTTGCAGAATTTGGCTTTCATGTAGTCATAGAATCATAGAATAGTTAGGGTTGAAATATAGAAGTTGGAATATATAGGGTATATAAAAAAGTATGGAGGGTTGGAATATAGAAGGCCACTCAGCTAATTCAGAGCACATTTTCTGAAATCTAATGACAGTATTCGAACAGTGTCTACTTTAAGCGCAAATATATTGACCTTAAGATCATCTAGTTCCAAACCCCCTGCCATGGGCAGGGACGCCTCACACTAAACCATTTCACCCAAGACTCCATCCAGCCTGGCCTTGAACACCCACAAGGATAGAGCATTCACAACTTCCTTGGGCAACTCATTCCAGTGCTTCATCACCATCACAGTAAAGAACTTCTTTATGCCCAATCTAAACTTCCCCTGTTTAAATTTGAACCCATGATCAGTGTATTTCTGTAGCTACCCCTGCTACCTCTGATTCTGGCTAGTTTGTCAGAACCAGAAGCAGCAATTTACACATCAGTTTTCTCTTTCCGACTTGAGACCCAGCCACAACTATAAATGCTAAGAGTAGGGCAAAAATAATGAAGATTAAAGGTATTTTGATGCCTAGAAGTGAAGGATTAATTTGATTCTGAGGGAAAAAAACCCTGTTACTTTTATTTTGGTTATAGCTGTTCCTGTTTTCCTTCTCCTCACAGTCATCTGTCTTAATCTCTAATCTACAACATTACCGCTACAATAGAGAGGAGTGAATTACAATATAAATATTTCATTACATTTGGTAAACTATTCTGGTTGCAAGTGCAGATCGCCAATTAGTAGTGGCATTTAAGGTGGAATCACACTTCTAAGGCTAGAAAATATCTGTCACAGATACAAGCCAAAGACTAAAGGTTTCTAACATACTCATTCTAGTCAAATCACTTTGTTAATATGGAAGAAAGAATTGGAGGGAAGAGGGAAGGATGTAGACAGCGAAGGAAAAAGGAAGTTCATGCAAATCTGCCCCCTACAAAACTTTCAGAGTCACTGCATAAAGGATGGAGAGCTCTGAAAAACAGCATTACCTACACAGGAATACACTCACATTAGTAGAACAGTTATTCACAGAAAGATTCATAATGTTTTTGTCCATTCAGATATGGGGACTACAGAAATAATATAAAGTGCCAAAAAGGACTGCATCTGCCATTTTTCCCAAAAAGAGTAGACCACAGTGATGATTTCAAATAAACCTGACCAAAAATAGCCAGGAAATAATTGAGATCTATAATTGCCTTTATTGATTTATCTTGCAACAATATGAAAGCAGGATTATATCCTGTGGAATAGCCAATGAACTAGAAATTGGTTAAAGGCACTCTAGAAAGAGTAAAATGTTTCCCACAAACAAAATATTGCATGAAAATAGACAGATTAAGAAATTTAAAAAGAAAAAAAAAGTCCTAAACTCCAGAGACTTAAATTTTTAAGCCATCAGCATGAATATGATGCTTTTTATCATGTGATTCCATCACTGAAAATAGAAAATTTTATAGAAATTTAAAAAAAAAGTTTGAATTCTTAGATTTTTCCCAAATTGCTTAGGCAGAAGATAAAGGAAAATTAATTCCAGGCAGACAATTTTTTTTAAACTGTGTAGCCTGGCTTGGGAAACAGCAGTAGTCTCTTCTGTTCAAAAAAGGAAAGACAAAAGCTTACTGAAGCTGAGTCAAACACCCTGATTCAAAAGTCCAGGCAAAATATAGATAATTTGATAATGTTCTATGATCATCAACTGACTGCTTTCTTAGAGAATCTGAACACTGTACTTTGGTGCTTTAATAAACTATTTCTGTAGCACAGTCTCCTTCTAACAGCTCATCTGTGTGACACAAATGAAGCTTACTTTCAGAAATGTCTGTTGCTCTGACAATGCTGAGAACAAAACAAGAGAGCTCACTTGCCAGGAGGCTTCCATCTCTGAAATTGCTGCCAAACAAAACCAACAGTGACACCTGTTATTGTCAATGACCAAGTCAACGGCTCTGCTGTAGGATGATTACAGGTCATGTACCTTGCTACAGAGCAGCAATTCTTGCAGAATCCTGCTGCACATGGCAGACAAGTGCTGGGATTTTGCAAGCTGCTCCATCTTTGCCAGTTGAAGTAGCATTAGACCAATGTGAAGGGCTTTTAAAACTCTCAACAAAAGCACACATCAATACCTAATCACTTATCTTGCTTTCTGCTCTGACACTCCAGAACTCCTGCACTTTGCTGTATTTTTTTTTTCTTGTCCACCTTTCCTTCTATGCCCATTCTTGATTTCTGCCAACAGTGCATACCTGTTCTGAAATCACAGGTGTAATAACATAACTGTCCAAGTTGACTGTATTCTTGTGAGTTCAACAGGACAATATAATAGTAATGAATTGTGCAAATTACATACAGACAGAGGTTATACTGAATTGTGTTCCATGTTTTTCCTGTCTGCTATAAACAAACAAAAAGTAGTTGATTCCAAAAGCTGTTGACAAAACAGAAAAGAAATCCAGCCATCCTGCCTCCTGGTAACATTCTGAAAAAATAATTCCTACTCTGTGAAGAAAGGTTCAGTGTTTTCTGACATTCATGTCAAGCGTGACAGCTTCCCATGCCTTTCTAATGACTAAAAAATTACCCATTCTCACCATCTTCCTTTCAGTCACAATTTTTTTCCAAGCCTTCATGCTTCATAAGTATCTTTCCCAGACATATAACAACAGCATAAATGCATTAAAAAAAAGTATAAATTTGGAGCCAGTATAATTAATTGTAATAAACAAACAAACAAATGAACTGGATCCTTTTTGAATAACTAAAATTTAATGGCCCTATATCAAAGAAACATTATGTAATGCAGTGTTCCTAGTGTTTTCCCTCTGACTTTTTCTAGGAACACATGTAATATCATGTTATGTTTGTTGGGGCATAATTTACTAAACATTAGAAAACATTTCATTTTAATTTAACATTCCCCCAATAATAGATTTTTGATATAATATCTTCCATATTGTACTTATAGTCTCTTTCAAGAAATTCTTTTTTAAGAAATTAGTTCTCCAATTTGTCGTGATAAAGCATATGATGTTGTCTGTCAAATGGAAGCTTACTGCCTTGGACCACTCAAAGATAGCCATAGTTATGTACAGTTATGCATACCTTTGTGGGTGACTTCGACAGTGGGATTGAGTGCGCCCTCAGCAAGTTTGCCGATGACACCAAGCTGTGTGGTTCGGTTGATACGCCGGAGTGAAGGGATGCCATCCAGAGGGACCTCGACACGCTTGTGAGGTGGGCTGATGCCAACCTTATGAAGTTTAACCATGCCAAGTGCAAGGTCCTACACCTGGGTCTGAGCAATCCCAGGCACAGCTACAGGTTGGGCAGAGAAGAGATTCAGAGCAGCCCTGCAGAGAAGGACTTGGGGGTGTTGATCGATGAAAAAATGAACATGAGCCGGCTTCAGTGTGCGCTCGCAGCCCAGAAAGCCAACTGTATCCTGGGCTGCATCAAGAGGAGAGTGACCAGCAGGTCGAAGGAGGTGATCCTGCCCCTCTACTCTGCTCTTGTGAGACCTCACTTGGAGTATTGTGTGCAGTTCTGGTGTCCTCAACATCAAAAGGACATGGAACTGTTGGAAGAAGTCCAGAGGAGGGCCACGAGGATGATCAGGGGACTGGAGCCCCTCGCGTATGAAAAGAGGCTGAGAAAGTTGGGTCTGTTCAGCCTGGAGAAAAGAAGGCAGTGTGGAGACCTCATAGCAGCCTTCCAGTAACTGAAAGGGGCCTATAGGGATGCTGAGGATAAACTAATCATTAGGGACTGTAGTAATAGCACAAGGGGTAATGGGTTCAGACTTAAACGGGGGAAGTTTAGATTGGATATAAGAAAGAAATTCTTTACTGTGAGGGTTGTGAGGCACTGGAATGGGTTGCCCAGGGAGGTTGTGAATGCTCCATCCCTGGGGGTTTTCAAGGCCAGGTTGGACAGAGCCTTGGGTGGCATGGTTTAGTGTGAGGTGTCCCTGCCCATGGCAGGGGGGTTGGAACTAGATGATTAAGGTCCTTTCCAACCCTAACTATTCTATGATTCTACGATTCTATTTTATCCTTCATTAACACACTGATAACTGGTACTCATATCTCATAGTAAGATTGGTTTCAGCCACCAAAATGCACACGCCTTTCTCCAAATCAACCCCTTTATGTTCTCAAAGAACAGAAACAAGTTTCAAAGAACACTGGTCACCAGTACCAAAACTTCTTCTACACCTCACCTGCAACTGGAAATTCCTCTCCAAATATCCTCTCCATTTCAGATACAAGAACAACAGAGTGACCAAACATGATATCTGAATAGTCCCAGGTACATTAAATTTAAATGACCTCCACCTCCTACATGTCCAAGCTGTTTTGTATATTTCTTTGGTAACAGAGCTGAGACTTTCCAGGCAAGGACCATGATACATCCCTTCCTACACTGTGCGGTAAACTGTCATTCAATAGGAATATATTGCCATCTTCCTCTCCTTTAAGTGACTACTTAACCACCTTATCTGCATCACTGCTAAGATTAGAGTTGCTCTGCAAGTGCTTACAGAAACAGCACTTGGCATCTAGGAAACTACTTGTGTCCAGCATTAAATGCCAGCTGAGAAAACTTTCTGAAATTTGGTTTTGAACACAGACATCTACAGCCAACAGAAGTTTTGGTTTAGTCGTTTATATCCTATAGCACAAGTTTGACTTGAAAGACATGAATAATATGTTACACACATGGTAATTTGTTTCGGAGAATGTGGCCAGCTAGTGGACCTGAAACAGTGCCTGGAAAGCAGGATATCATGGAACAGGCTTTCTACTAATATCAAAGAATAAGATCTTAAGGAATAACCTTTCTTCATCAGGTTGTAATTCCAAGATACAGTAAAAAAGACCAAAGTTATAGGCATCCATTTCCTAAAGAACATATATATTTACATCATCTGATAGGCATAAATGCATATTTTACAATGTGGATGCTAAAACTTGACTGAAAGAAAATATATTTTAAATTAAATATACATGACTGTTCAAATACAGTGTTTAGAGTTATGCATATGCACAATCCATTGCCATTTGCATATATTTAGCAAATATTTATGAGCTGATTAGTTGCATAAAAATGCTGAGCATTTTACAACATTTACATGATCACAGAGCTGTGAAAATATTGACTAACTTATCAAATAGGTCCTTATTGTAAGAAAATTATTTGTTACATATATCATAAACATCTGTTTTGGAAACTTGATATAACACCACCTGCCCATATTTGATTTATACAACACTTTTGGTGCCTGGAACTATGAAGCAAAACCAGAGTAGCATAAACCAAAAGTTTATAATTCATTACAAAAATATCAATTTCTACCAGTGTCTGTCATTCATAAATAATTTGCTGGTTCAGTTGTGCTTAGTCATGGATCTGTTATGTATGCTTTATCCACACAAGGTATATTGCAAAGTACATATATCTAGGGGGATGGTTGCAGACACTCTTACTGTTGTTGTTGTTTTCAATCCTTACATATGATTTTTCCCCTCATTACAGAAAAACTTTTCAAATACATGTAACATAAGAAAAAGAGACATTCTTTTTGTCCAAATATGCATTGCAGGAATGCCAAACAAAAAATAAATTTAGGTGTTAGAAAAAAATATTAATAATTATATTTATAAAATTGAATACATCACTTTGTATATGGTACCTCATTTTCAAGGAATCTGCTTCAATTTCATTGGAAGGTGGAGAAGAAGATAGAAAGGTGAGGTTCTTTTTTATATGCTTTGTTTTAAATACCATCATCCATGGCCTTTTAAAAAATATTAATTTTCCTCACAGCATGCTATTTGGTATCCTCATTTATATCCAGCATCTGCGAGCGCATTCATGATTGCTTTGTTTTAAGCATGTGATTAATGGAATTTATTTCTCTGGGTCTACATAAGTAACTAAAAACCACAAAAGATAAAAGACTGAGTCTTACTAGATTGTCATGAGAAAACTAATACAAGTTATGATGTTAAAAATATATAACTAACTATTGAATATCAACATAGACAGAGTTAAGGTTCAGAGTTTCATTTTAATATTTCTTCATCTTGAAGGAAAATAAAGATAATGTTGTGGCAGAAAAATAAGGGGTAAAAACTCCAGTCATGTAAATAACCAACAAAATAACTGTAAAAATATACTTACTATAAAAGAATGTGTTAATGGTGCTACAGCTATCTCCTACCAAGCAACCCATCCTGCTTGTGAACTATTCAGGTGGAAGAACAAAGAGAATGACATTTACTGGAAACTTATTTAGAGTTCAAAGAGTGCAATATTTTAATTATTTTATAGTAATATGGTAATACTTGCACAGTAACACACATCACTTCAGTGTTTTGTGCTGCTTCAAAGCTTATTAGCTAGTCCAGTCCCCTTACTTGCTTTGTCCAGAAACAGGGTGGTTTGCCCAAATAGCAATAGTAGCCATGCTGCTTTCTCATTGCAGCTAAAGGCTAAGGTCTCAATTACTCAGCAGTAGCATAATTCTGCTCCCAGAGTGATGCCAGTACCTTGCTTTTCCTGGAATTGCCAGAGCAAAATGTGTCGCATCTGCAACATAAGCTGAATTCATAGATATAAATTCTGGAAGCAACACTCAGAAAAAACCAAAATTCTACATAAATCCAAAGATTTTTTTTAGAATAAAAATTACGTGTAACTGCCAAACTGGAGCCTGTGAATTCAGAAAACACAATAAAAACATATGTACAAGAGTTTTATAAGGCAGCCTTTGCACATATAAAAATACAAACAACAGCCTTTCATAGCCAATAATTTTAAAATTAATGTGTATATCATCTCAAATACATTAGGTCAGAAGGAAAAGCTCAGGCTATGTATAAAATGTTTTCAGATGTTCATACAACATACTATTTTTCAATGTTTTACATAATTCCTAAGTGATTTAAGTAATCAGTTCTACAAAGTAAAATGCCAATGAAATCACAAGTTGCAATATTCTTAATGGTGGCTAAAGAGTGATCAGAGGACGTTTTACACAAAAAAAATGTGAAACTGCTCCCTAATGCTAGGATACTGAAAGAATATCCAGCTTTAAATGGGATTTACACAAACCAGTTTGCAGAGACTATCTCTGAGAGTTCAGCTGTTTCCTTCACGTACTATGTACATGAGAAAAATTAACAGAAAAAGGAGAAAATAAACTCTTCAATTTTAGCATTTAAGTAAATATGTAAATTATTTCTCTGTAGAACAACATAATAAATTGCAGAAGTCCTAACAAAAGTATAAGAAATCAGTTAAATCTGGGAAAATCTATTTTAAATATTCTTTCACATCATATCTGTGATCTGTCATTTGGAAAACTTAATCGACCACCTAGTAAAGCATTCATGGGACTATTTTATCACTGCTTAAGTATCTTTACTGATATAAAATGAATTTTGCACTGGGTGCATAAATCTTAATTGGAAAGCTTGGCAAAGTTCTCAAATAATTCAATGGTCCAGATTTCATATAACGCATTTGGCAACCTTTCAATGAATTTTGTTTCCTTGTGTGGAATGACACATTTATCAAACATGACACATGCATTTTGCATCAGTGCCATAAAAATTGATTTTCTCTATTTGTTTTTACTTCTAAGCAGCTTCAGTACATGCAGAATTAAAAGCTGGGAGAATAATCCAACCATAAACTTTTATGCTGCAGAAATGAAAAGTAAAAAGCCAAGTTTACTGTAATAAAATGATAAAAAAAAAGAAATAAACAGCAGAAATGCTAAATACTGTCCTTTTTTACTGCACAAACTGAAATTACCAACCACAGGAAAAAAAAGATAGAGAATTACAAAAGCAGAAATCACTGCTCACAGGATCTTCTTCTCTGAGCCAGACATATACCTTCTGAAATTTTGATGTTTGCACCAGAAATTATCCTGAACAGTATTACCTTCAAAAGCTATTAAAATAAATCATTTTCAATTTTCACCTCTGTCTTTAGAACACCTACAAATTATAGGCATCTGGAGAAATTAAGACATCATCCCAACATATGTATAATTAGTGAATTTCTGTAATAGAGAGAGTGCTAGATTGCTCAAACACCCTCTAAGTGCTCCTCAGTTTTAGTTTGTGTCTCTGAACCTCACTACTCTTTGCTATCTCACTTCAGAACAGTGATGTATTTGCCTGATTATACATAGACTAGCATACACTAGACTGTTTCAATTGGAAGGGACCTACGATGATCATCTACTTCAAATGTCTGGCCACTTTAGGACTCACCAAGTTAAAGCATGTTATTAAGGAAACTGTCCTAATGCCTCAAACACTGACAGGCTTGGGGCATTGCCCACCTCTCTAGGAAGCCTGCTTGTCCACCCTCTCAATAAAGGAGCAAAAAGGATGCTCATACGTACATGTTACTCTTACTATTACAGAAACTATTAAGGATCAAAAATAACAAGATGCATCCTGTGAAAAAAAATAAAATAAAAAATCAGGATTCAGGTCTTTAGGTCTTTGTTATCACAATCACATCACATATTATATGGAATTACAAGAAACATGGACGTTCAGATAAATTCTACTCTCAGTCTAACACCATGTTTTCACAAATAACCCTGCATGTTTCTCTAGTTTAATCTCAAACTTCCCCAATTAACTCAGACTTTTCACAAGTTTTCTGCAAATCAAACTCAATTATTATGTGAAGGTATAAAGCATTACATAATTACACATCTTTCAATTTTAACAATTCCTTTACTGTTCAAGCCCCCACTGAATTTGAATCTAAGGCCTTGAGGTTCATCTACCTCTCAAAATTAAGCAACAGTCCATCTAAAATCCCACAACTACATATAACTTTAGAAGATCTCTGCTAAGAGAGCCTATGCTGGTCATAAGCAGAATTAAGCCAGAAAGACCTATGATTTCTCTCAGGGGGTACATATAAAACACATTAGCTAGTCTAGGCTTATCTTTTTTGGCTTCTTTTTTTTAATTACTTTCAAAGTAAGTGGTTAATAAAGAAAAAATAACCTACATACATAGACATATATATACACACATACACATATATACACACACATATACATATATACGTAAATACATATATACAATATATACATATACCTATATATAAGCATGCATATATATACATATATACATGCTATTATGTACACATGATTATACTGATTATATACATGATATAAAGATATATACATGACATAATGATATACTTATTATTATATATTATTCTAATGATTATTATACATTATTCTAATGATTATATACATGTACTCATTGAACTAATTTACGTTTTAAATAGAGATTCAGCAATTTATTTTACACTTATGCTTGGTAGAACAAAATAAATAAAAATAACGCAGGTTTAATTATGAGTGCCCCCATAAGATATAACACTAGCTTTATACATTCTGTTTGATATGTTGTGTTTAGTTAAATGATTGATGCTTTACGTTTAGCATAAGATGGGTAGCCAATGGCATGTGCTTGCAGACAAAAAAAATAAATACAAAATTTGAAAGTAATCCATCATTTGTTGTTCATTCACATCTATATTGTTCAAACACAGGAACAACACAGCTGCCTGGGAGGCAAAAAACCCCACATTGATAAGTGGAATCTTTTCTATTAAAATCCATTATTTTTCATTGGATGAATCCCTACTTTCCTCCAGGACAGGCGATGACAGAAGTAACTGAATGAGTAATCAGAAGACTATAAAGAATGGTAAGTTAAATCTGATGGCTGTTCTTCACTAGTTTAGTAAAGCTTACAATCAGTAAGCAAGCTGTTTCATTGAAGACCACCTCAAACACTTGCAAGAGAAATGTTCTTGCGAGTGCCAGTGCTGACTTAGTTACTTTTCAAACCTACGTCATATAAATAACTTCTTGCGGTACAAGTCATGGAGGAATCAGGATTTCTGGTAACTCAGCAATGAATATACAACTAACTAGAAACCTTTCCTACAGACCTTGCTGCTATAGTGGAAGTATGATGTACTTCAGGAAAAGAGAGTTCTGTGGAGTTACGAAAAAAAATGAAAGGACTGCTTGTGCAAAAAGGCAGGCAGAATATTGCATGATTGATTCTGAGCTACTAAGCTTGAAGCAATAATAAAGGTTTCACTTCAAGTGCCAGGGATGAATCATGCTGAGTCTGGGCTGGGCTTCCAATCTGCATGCAGGGCAGAGCGTGTGTTCACCATTCTGCAGAGCTCTTGAGCTGTTGCAAGAGAGATCCAAAGAAAGGATGGAGGGGGGAAGGACAGTGTTGTGAACCATGGAGGGTTTGTGTCTCCTGATGCTGCATTCAGACACCACGTGGTGTCCTGAGGAAGATAAGGTTTGCTGTTACATAAGTGTGAGAAGACAGGAAAGTCAGAACACAAAACTGTCTCGTAGAAATAGATATTTCATTTTCTCTCATGTAGTAATGTAACCTGTAATTTCATTTTCATTCAGTATGTCTAGATACATGCAGGAAAAACATGTTTCAGGTCCTGCAGAACTGATGGGATTGGCCTTGGCCAGTGGTGAGTCCATCTTGGAGCCGTCTGGCATTGGCTCTGTCATGCACAGGGGAAGCCTCTGGCAGCTTCTCACAGAAGCCACTCCTGTAGCAACTCCTGGTACCAAAACCTTGCCATGCTGCAAGTTAAAGGGTTAGGCTGAAGAGAATTCAGGAGTCACTGAAACATCACAAAAAGGATTATATTTAGACATATGACAAGGAACAACAAAGTAGAATTTGGATGAAAGAGAAGGCTGAGTTAGACATTAGATGTTAGAAACCAAAAGAAAAGTACAGAAAAGCAAAATGTGGCTGGATGATCCCAAGAAGAAAAGACAGATGAAAGCCCCAGAGCACAAGAAATCATCTTGATGAAGTGAACATACAAACCAAAACACTGAGATACTACTGTTCAGTAATGTCAGGAGTCGAAAGAGAAATGCAAAGCTCAAGCTGACTGGTGAAGCTGTAATAGGCTGGAGAGGTTCTATGAAGACAGCTACCAGTTTTGCAAGAAGCAGAAACAAGTGACAAACTGCTAGACACAATTTGTATAATGACGCTTCTCTCATAAATTGTTGGCAACAGAAGCCTGCAGGGGAGCCCTAGAAGACCACATCAGGTTGTGATGTTATTTCTAATGTTTCATTGATATCTATGATAAAGCAGCAGCAGCTGCAGAGTCAGAATTCCTGAGGAAAAGCATAAAGGATGACAGGATCTTGTTGAATCTGTTATGGATCTAATGGATCATTTTCATCACTGAAAGAAATAACATCAGGAAAGAAAGGATACTTGAATCAGTCTGTGGTTCCTCCTACCAACATCTCTGTTGTGTTTGCCAAATAGCGCAGTTCAATCAACTTTGATTTAGCTTTTCATTCTTAATTCATGTAATGAATAAATTTATGATGTAATTTCCAAAAAGCACAAGCATTATCTAATGCCAGGACACTAACAGTCAGATTTTGTTACAGCAATGGAGGATGTTATTTCTATCAACTTTCTGTCCTCAGACCTAATCTTTCCCCTACTGTGCAAAGCAGAAACACACTTGCAGCTACTCAGGCTATTCAGCCACTTAGAAGCTAAAGCAACATCTGAGGGACCAATAATCAAGCTGGAAATTAAAGGACAAGAGACAGTTTGGACCAGGCCTTATCCAGTGGAATTTAACATGATAAAAAAATACTCTGTAGAGTGGACTGAAGCTCTCATTTTTCAATTTGAACTGCAGCAGATCATATGAATGGATTTGATGCAAGGTTGGAAGCAGCTCTAATATAAAATTAGGAGAAGGTAAGAAATGCCTTGCTAGATTTCTCAACAAAAGGTGAATCCTAAAAAACCAAAAGTATTCTTTAACACATCGTCAGGATTATAATCATGCTCAGACTGGAAATCCCAGTAGCAGCACATCTAAAACAAACAGGCATTTTAACAGGAGTAGATGGGCGTTTGAGAGATGAAAATGCCTTAGACAACTGCCGCTAGAGTTCAAAAAAATATATTCAGGAAAAAATAGTTCTACAGTAACAGGAGGACAACTTGGTAGAAAGGGAGGAACATGTGGAGGCAGCGTGTGACATAATTCACAAGAGACCCAAAGAAAGGTTTTAGTACTGCTACAGTAGGAAGAAACCAATGTAAGTACTGCAGAGTCTTTGGGGCTTGGGGAAATATCCTCATGGGCCACTGTGCAACCTTACACACTTACTTTACAGTAGACAATCCACTCCTTTTTTTCTACATACTCTGCATAAATCCAAGTTGGATGAAAATTGGTTTTTCAAAGTGCTGCCCTGGCTGATGTAATATTTGTTATTTACCTCATTTTTTGTACAATTGACCACTCTGAACTACTGTTATTTTTGCTTAGGTCAAATTTCTAGTCTTTATTGCAAGAAACTGCTACCTGCTGAACCATGTCTTTAGAAAGATAAAGAGTAATTTGGTACTTTTCTGTCCCATTGGTGCTCTAATTCATACTACAAACAGAAGCTTGTTGGGAAGACAGCTGACAAATCATTCTGTCATTTTAATTTTAGTAAGACTTATTATATCAGACCTACTACTGAACACTTCATCCTCCATCTGTGCCTTTTCTGTATTAAATATTGCCAGTTTCACATAGATGTCATATAAAACTATTCATTAAAATGAACATTTCTTCCACTTATTAATGCCTTCACTGGACTGGTTTACCTCTTCCTTACACTCACCTCCAGTGACCCTGGACTATTTTACTACAATCATACTTAGATAAGATATCTTGGGGGATTTTTCTTTCTTAAAATAATGCTTTTCTGTTTCTGCTATGGGTTTTGTTTTTCTTTTTTTTTTTTTCTTTCAGTAAGGTAGTTATGATTATCCACATTTATAAAGTAGCATGTTATTTCATTACAATCTCAAACAACTATTTTTCTACTGAATAAGGACCATTATCAGAAAAGCTCCTTTCTAGGGCTTTTTCAGGAAATTTCAAATATTATATTAGTCCAAAAATTATATATATATATATATATATATATATATGCTCGTGATTCTCTTCCTAACAGCAAAATTTTTATCAGCTTATTCTACCTATCCATAGCAGCCTTCCAGTACCTAAAGGGAGCCTGAAAGAAATCTGAAGAGGGATTTTTTACAAGGACATGTAGTGACAGGAACAGTTTTAGTCTTAAAGAGGTTAGCTTTAGATTACCTTTTAGGAAAAAATTATTTACTGTATGGCTTGTAAGATACTGGCACAGATTGCCCAGAGAAGCTGTGGATGCCCCATCCCTGCCAGTGTTCAAGGCCAGATTGGACGGAGCTTGGAGCAACCTGGTTTAGCGGAAGGTGTCCCTGCCCATGGCAGGGGGTTAGAAATTTCAGGTTCCTTCCAACCCAAATCATTTTATGATTCTGTGATTTCACGATCTGATTAAGTTTTGTTTTGTTTTAAGAAATACTGTTTATCCTCAAACTTCTACTTATTATATTGAGGATTCTTTTATAGAAAGGACCACAGAAGGATAACACAGCACCAAAGCATAATTGGTTGTGGCTCCCTCTAGATATGCCATTTGTTTTGCAATGCACCTAAGTAAGCTGTATTTTCTGTTCTTGCATCTTGAAGCTCTCGGGTACTCACAAAAATTTGTTAGAGAATCCTTAGGGCTCAGATCCCTGCAAAGAAAAGAAGATATTTTTGTTTATTTTCTTTCTATCTGATAGATGAAAACACAGTGCTCACAGATACTGAGTTAAAACTGCTTTTTTCAACCGTTTTGAATGAGTAATCAAACCCAAGTTAAAGCTCACATTTTCCATTGTGCCATAAAAACAATGCATCAGAAATTTCACTACCAGGCCTCAATAAGGCAAAAAACCAGCAGCCAAGGTCAGAGGGAAATGACTTACCATTATTTCAGTTATAAATCAAACTTTCCGTTTAAGAAGCAGAAACACCAGAACAACAGAAAGCATATGTTGAATGTGCTCTAATTGTTGTCCAGAGGTCAACATTTTTCTGAAGTCCCTGGAGGTACCCCCTGCATGCCTCTTCTCTGCCACTTTGCCAGCAAGTGGTTCCCTGGAGTGCTGTGCAAACAGAGCTAAAAAGAGAAAGAATCAGGAGTGCTCTTGCTGTACAAAGTAAATTAAGTCAAGAGGATATTGATGAGATTACTAATTTATTTAACACATACACTGAATTCAGAATAGGAATAAAACTTCATCTGTCACTATTCATAAACTACATGTTACCTAGGGCGATGAGACTCTGCTATCCTGCTCTTCATTCTCCTTGGTTCTGCCCAATTTAGTTCCATTTTTCTTATTATCTCTTGTCCTCAACTTCATCTGTGATTGAACAACTTAAAACATAAAAGTTTTGGTTTGTGGCAGTCAGCAAGCTGTCACGTCACAACCTTTAAAATGACAGATGCCAAATTTTTAAAGTAGAATCAGGTTTTCTAGTCACACTTCTAAAAGCTCTCCGCACTGTATAGAAAGAGTTCCTTTCTGAAAAACAACTGTGGGAAACAAAATTTTCACTAGCAGCTGGTCTTCTTGACTGCTCAGGTAACCCTCCTCAAGGAGAGGAGAGCTACATATGTATATACTGAGCTACAACACATTAGTCATGAAAATCCTTAGGATCGTATTTTCTCTTTCATTACGTAAGCTGGAAGTAACATTGAGCAGAACTATACCAAGAAAGGCCACCCCTAATCTTTACAGCTTTCAATATATTTTTCATATTCAGAGATCTGCAGAATAAATGGTCACCTGGATATGTAGATCAATCTTCAGTTACATGTTTTAAGAGACACATTATTTAGCTCCCTCAGGGACAGTTGTAGGGAAACCTGAAATGTTTCTCAACTTGGGAGTCCTGAAGGACATATAGTATACAACTGAAGTGGCAAAAAGCACAGAGGAGTGGCATATTCAAGAAAAATGAGAAAAACCAGCTCAGACCCACCTCCTTCTCTCCCAGATTAGATACCATACATGGCACTATTGTCATCCCCAATGGGATCACACTTCTGCACAGAAGTGTTAGTACTGCCCTGGCCTGTGGTCATTACTCTAAGTCAAACTACAGAAAAAAACATTGATCAGCAGGTGCCTCTACCCCAACTAACAGTCTCCTGTTGGATGGAAAAGGGAAATCAAATTGCAGAGAAGAATGCAAACAAGCTAGATGACTGAAAAGTAAAACATTAATTTTTAAAAAAGTGTAAAGAGGCATAAAATAGAAAACATATGGAAAAAATAAGTAGTACATAATGGAATGGGATCATTGCAGGAAAAGCAAGGTAACACAGCTACCTGCCAGAACCATCAGGGATGCTGAGAAGGGAAGGCCTGAGCAGCCTGACCCTTCTTCTGCCACATACACACTCCCTTAACCAGCAGGTGAAGGAAATGAGCTTTGTTCCCTAATCTTACTGGTACTAGAGAAACCTTCAGTAAGTCAATGTACAGGTAGTACCACTATAAGAAAGCACTTCACTCTGAGGATTTCTTACATCTTGCCTGTCCTCAGCACCCGGAAGTTTCCATTTCTCTCAAGACAGTCATTTTCTGACCAACTTTTCAAGGTTTTCTTTCCCTTTGTTTCTTTTACAGCTGCTTCTTCTCAGCCCTCTTTCTCCTCTTCCTTTATTTTATCTTCCCATATTTATTCCAGTGATCCTAGGTCTCCCCCTCCCTGCTTCAAGCTAATATTATCAGTTTATCTTGAAATACATACACTTGTGACAGCAAGAATTAACCACCTGTTTGACCAAAGGGAGCAGAATTTTATGTAGTACTAGCTTTAAAAAGGGCACAGAATGCAGTCATACCACCAATTTGTTGAGAAATTTACTTTTCTAATTAAATGGAAAGTTAATGAAGATAGCATTAGCAGAAAATATCAGAACATGAGAATAGAGCAAATCAACAAGATAAAGTTTATTTTTTTAAGTCTTATCACAGTAAAATTCCAATATTTTTAAATTTAGCTTGAATAAAAAGTTACTTAAACCACGTTCCTGAAGGCAGCAGAAAAGTTTTCAGAAATGTTTTGGAAATGCTGGAGAATTTCTTTCTTTTTATCATTTAATATAAGCATATTAAAACTAAGAGCAATCTAGTGACCTTTATGCCTTCACTCAAAACCTAACACATTCAACATATTCAGACAAAAATTAGTATTGTCATCTCTACATTTTCAGAAATATGCATCATTTCAATGATGCTGTCTTGTTCGGGCTTTGTTTGGATTTGGGTTATTTTTGTAACAACTTCATGAGAAAAAGCAATAGATTCTTGAATAAAGAAACCTACTTTTCTCAGTTGGAAGCTCTTAGAATGCATCCACTTTTACCAAAGAACTCTAATTTTAGTAATTAGCCTTGGGTCTGACATAACATATGATTTGTGAAATCCACTTAATCCATTTGCTGAACCTGCACAGAAGTAGACTGTTTCAGATGATGATTGAGAACATATCCCTTTCCTTCTCTGTTAGCTGAAGAGAGCCTAATGTAGGCTAGGGAGACTACACTGAAATGCCCATAGCTGGACAATATGCATATCCTTCTTCTCTACCCATTGAATGAGAATATTACCACTTCTTTTGTCTATCTCATTGGTTTATATCAACAATACTCTGGAATAATAAATGTGTTACCATAGATGTCTCCAAACTTGTAAAGAGATATGCTGTCAGCCTCACTATTGATATAACAGGTAACCAGTGCAAATTCTAAAGACAGAAACACAAGTGTCCAATACAGAGAATTCCTGATCTTCTTTGTAGCTTTCAGTGCTATGTCTTTACTAACTCATTCAGTTACCACACAAAGTTTAACATGGGACTTTTCAACACAATACCTGCATGAAACTCTGTACTTTTGTCACTATTATATTCCTGGTAGATTCTGTTATTCTGAAATTGTCACAGACGTTTACTCACTCAATAATATTTATTTATTGCCCTTGTGATTTCAGATAAGAAACCGAGTGTTGCTTAAATATAGTAAATGATCAAAACTTAATTCTTCTCTTTCCTCCCAAGATATTTAATGTTATTTTGCATTTGACAAGACCTCAGGCTAGCTCAGTGATTGCCTTTGTACCTGCCCATGACTGGGAGAACAGAAGTTTTTCCTGATTATTTTCTCTCCCAGTATTTCACTGTTGTGGTGGGACCACTTCCAGTTTGGCAAAGAGACAGCAGGCAAGCATCTGTACAGAGTCCCAGAACAGATGCACTGTTGAATGTAAACTGATACCAAAAAATAAATAAGTAATAAAAATATTAAACCATCAGATTAAGTACTCTTCCACCTGCCAAGGTTTTGATGTATAAATGGAATGTGCAATGGGCTGCACTAATATAATTAATTTACTATCATTATAAAAGTACACTGACTTTGTAGCTCCATTTTTAATCAGATTTTTCCCAGTAAATTGACATCTTCAGCTGACTTCTGCATTCCCATTTGTAGAAACTAGGCTCTTAACCTTTAAAATGTTAAAGCAAAACGAATTCTTCATAATCCCATAACCTCCAAAATCCTCTTTTCTTCAGTAAAATTATGATTAGGCAGACAAAAAGGAAATGTCACTTTGCTTTTGACTGCAAGCAGTAGAAGAAAAAGTCTAGAAACATATGCAACCTGCTAGGCTTTCATCCTGCTCTTAAAACTGTTAATTCAACTGGGTCTCATGCATACATTCTCCCTAGATAGATTTCCCTCATTAACTTAAATAACAGCAGGCATAAATCTTGACATAATCTTCTCCCTGAACTTTACTGTCTGTAAAACATATGGAATCATCTTTGCCAGAGAGAAACTCAGTCATTTTTACACTCCTGGTGTGGATCCAGTGTACTATAATCAGTCTGGCTGGCAGAGTGTATCAGCAAAATAAATGTACCTCTCTATCTTTTATTGGATACTATTAAATTATCAAATTTTTAGCAGCCACATAAAAGGTTCACAAACTGAGCCTTAAATTTATAACTGTAGGTAAACAGAATGTCAGTCACCATCGGTGCCAAAACGTTTACTTGGTTACACATAATAGACTCAACATGATGGACGTCACCAAGACTGAGCTCTCTTTCTATTCATATGCCTGGATCAGGGATACTATAGATGCTGCAGGCATATCATTGATTCCCTACTGTAGATTCTTGCTGAGTACTTGCACATGTAACTCATTCATCATTTCCCTTTCCTTTCCCTTTCATGCCATTTGTGGCAGGAGGGAATGTTTTTCCTGTTGGAAGATTGAAGGAATTCTACCTTCCACATGTGTCTTGAGAGCACAAAAAGGCCAGGTTAAGTCACGCAATAGTTGAGGAAAGTTACAGCATTTACTTTAGTCATGAACTAGGTGCCCCAGTGGGGGAGATTAGTCAGCAGTCCATGAAGGAAGGGTATTTAGGAGCATATGAAGGGTAGGGAAAGTCTAAAAAAAGAGAGTTCAGGAAAAAAAAAATGTTTAGGAATGGAGAAGACTGGGAAAATACTCAATGCAGTGGAGCACGCCAGTAATACACGATATTTGGAAGACAGCCAGATGGCAGTGTGTGGGCAAGAACATAGATTGACAGACACTCAAAGGGCACAATTTTTCACTATCAGTTCCATTGGGATGACTTTCCCTGTCTGATAGGATGGCCAACATTAATTTCCCATAGGCTTAAGCATCAAATTCATGAGGACGTCTGAAATTCTTTGATCTATGAAATCCTATAGACATATTTCAAAATTTTAAGATCCCAGACAATGATTGAGACTCCTTGGCATCATTACCATTTAATTGGAAACACTGTCATGGTACTGTTACTTCATATGGGTAGATAGATAGACTGATAGATGGGCAGACATTTATATTAGTCGTAGATGATCTTCAACGTGCCCACAGACTGCAGTTTAAGAACACTATAAACTATATTGAGACAGCAGATAGGCAGATTTGTAAAGAAAACAAGTTAGATAAATCTTTTCTTCATCTCTTCTATGGCTCAAGATCTGATACATCATCACTGCTCTAAGTAAGACATTTAGACAAGCTAGTTTTAATTTATTTTTTTACCCCAAGCCTTCTGGGCACATGGAGCAAAGCCAGTGATAAACAAGGATTTCTTTTCTCAGTAAGACACAGGCACACAACAAATCACAACGGGAAAGTTCCTTTGCAAAAATGCGCAAGATAAAAAGATTTCTCAATGTCTTGAGATTTTAAATATTGGATCCAAACACCCAAAAGCAGAAAAAGGCACACAGGTAAGGCTCTCACTTGCTAGGAAAATAGTATCAAGTGTCACAAAACACTTTTTTTTTTCTTTTTTTTTTATAGTAACTTATAACTTATTATGTTATATCAGCTCTAAGTCTTCTATTCAGGCCAGATCTCAGACAATTTTGACAGACATAGCCTAGGTGATCCTCAAACCAGAACATTTCTGCATGTGTACAGCAGAATCAGAGGGAGGAACTTCCCAGGAAAACACTGTGAGTTTGAAGTAATCTCTCAGTTGGCAGTGGGCCTTTCAGAGCACAGTTTATATCTTTAAATTCTACCTGGTTTAGGTGGAAATTCTTTGTTTCAACTGCTCCTCATTAAGAAAAATATGTTAATTGCCCTCTAGTTTATAACTCCCTCTTCTGTATTGTAAACTTAAGGCATTACAAACTGCCTTCAAGTCTAGTGTTCACCATTCTTCTTGCACTGCTTGAAAAGTTTTCTTTCTTCATGTCCAATTTCCTGTGGGCCAGACTCTGCCGTCATTTGCTTTGTTGCAGATTTTTTACATCTTCAATGTGTTTAATGCAGTTTTTAAAGGTTGAAAGAGGAAAGCTGAATTTGATTTTTCAGACACATGGGAATATACCTCTTCAGCAATGCTTTTTCTTAAGGATATTGTTTGACATGAAGCTAATCTGCATACTTATATGATAAAAATGTAGATGGCATCTGTGTGCAGGTAAAATGTTATAAGGATTACATTCAGGGTGTTATTTCCAAGAAGTAATTTTACATTTGTCAAATTGTTGATCCTCTGACTATGCACCTCATAATGAGAATAACAGTATAAGGAACTAAATGTGTGAGGATGACATTGATTCAAATTATTTTCTTTCTAACATTTTTGCTTTGTAAATACGACAAAAGCTGAACAGAAAAAGAAAAAAAATATATACAAGGAGACTAAAGAACTGAAATGCTTCTAACCCTATCAAGTAAAACTATTACAACAGTACCCCATACACACATTGCTGTAGATAGTTGTTTTGACATTATAGGTAAGGCACTGCTCTCTAAAGTGAAATGATGGGACAAAACTAGAAGTCAGGGTCAGATTAATATTAAGAGCACTGATGAAAACACTGGAGAAATGCATTTAATCTTCCACTGAAAAGACTTTCTATATTATATTTCTTGGCTGTAATTGTTTGTTATTCTGTCTCACAAAATTCAGAACCAGTAAAAGAACAGATTTAGTTGAAATTGGTCTCACGATAAGCTCCTACGACTTCAGACAAATACTGCAGAATTGGGCTTAAAACATATTAATTCTTTTCAGAATTCCTCATGCTTCCCCAGATGTTTTACGCACTGACACCAATCTTCAGATACAAAATCACATACAATTTCCTCTGCATCCCCACTTCAGTCAGTATAAAGGGGATGGATTAAAAAACAACATAAAGATTACAGCTGTACATTTAGTATGCTTCAAGTTTTGTCTTTTGATTCTGTAACCAAACTAGAATTCTCTCAGTGCCATATACATGTACACGTGTATTGCAATTTACATTTTCTAATAACTATTCATCTTGACATAAATGGAATTTTTCCATTTTGTTCATGAACATTCTACTTCATTTTTTGCACATTTACAGACTAAATCCTATTTACTTTTAATCAGCCATTGGATTATTACAATGATAATACTGCATTTTTCACACACAGTATTGAAACACTGATAATTTTTTAAAAAAGACTCCTTGCAGTGATTTATGAAAGCTTCTGGAGATAGCTATCATTGGAAAAATAAACTACCTCTGAATTAAAAGTGAAAAATAAAAATCATAATAAAAACAAAAGATAGAAATCTCAGCTTTTATCAGCACACCCAGATTGAGGCTTCAAGGGAAAAAAATATTTTTTAATTGCAGCTCGGAAGATAAGTTCTTCACAACAGAACTGAAAGAAACACTGAATCAAGCCATTAAATTTCTGTAGCAGGCCAACATTTAATTTTGTCTTTCATTTCTCTAAGATTAATTGAAGAAATGTTAAAAAGAAAGCTTTCTGGATTAAATATTGCAAAACATGACAGTCCAGCAGTTTCACTCACTATAATATTTAACTCAGCACCAAAACTATGCTGCTAACACAGTTTGGTCTGCCACATGAACTTCAATTCTCTGTGGTATTATCTTGGACCATATTTCATTCCTCCATAGCACTCATCCCAGTGCAAGAGAATGTCACAGAATACCTGTGCTACGCAGGATATCGAGTTTGTGACACAAAATCAGGTGTTACCTGGGATTTTTTATTTCTAGGTTGGGAACTGCTAAGAGGAGGACTGCCCGCTGAAACGACAGCAGACTAAGACCATGGGTGTTTGGAATGAAATCTTTTCTATGGCAGACTTCTGCTCTGAACTTGAACAAACACTCTGTTTCTCGTTGTCTGTACTCCACTCTCTAAAAGACTGAGTAAGTAGGCTATAGTAACTCTCAACAGTAAAAGGATTTAAAAATATCAAACACCATACCCATAGTTCTTTCTAACAGCAATGAGAGCAATAGTCAGCTTGAAAATAGCAAAAGCTGTTTATATCACGCAGAAGGAAGAGCAGTGCCACTGTGAGCTCTTCCAGGCTAAATAGTCACCATTCCCTTTTGTCCTGGGTTCAGCAGTAGCAGTCATTTTTCTCCTTCTTAGTAGTTGGTGCGGTGCGGTGTTTTTGACCTGCAGACTAGGAACAGCACTGATAACACCAATGTTTTTAGTTGCTGCTCAGTAATATTTACCCTGACCAAGGACTTTCTGAGTCTCATGCTGTGCCAGGGAGGAGGGGAAGCCAGGAGGAAGCAGAGACAGGACACCTGACCCAAACTAACCAAAGAGGTATTCCATATCACAGCACATCATGTCTACTATATAAACTGGGGGCAATTACCCAGAGGGGCTAGATCACTGCTTGGATCAGGCTGGGTATTGGTCAGCAGGTGGTGAGTGGTTGGATTCTCTTCCTTTGTTATTTCCCTTATCATTATTATTATTGGTGGTAGCAGTAGTGGTTTGTGTTATACCTTAGTTACAGGACTGTTCTTATCTCAACCCGTGGGAGTTACATTCTTTTGATATTCCTCCCTATCCCTCCAGGAGCAGGGGGGAGGAAAGGGGGAGAGTGAGAGAGAGGCTGCGTGGCTGAGTTTAAACCATGACAACTTTGCGCTGCATTTTTCATTTACTACAAAGCCCTTCACAAGTCGGCAGCTTCAGAAGATTAGCATGAACTGGAAGAAAGACAGGAGGATGCCAGTTGGGGTTAATATGTGGGAGGCACCATGTTCTTTGGTTGCTTCTTAGTCTAGGGACCCAGCCCCACCTAGCTATCTTTTCTCTTTCCTCCCTTTCCTTTTCTCCCTATTCCTGTTTTTCCTCCTCCATACCACCCCAAACTCTGCAGGAAGATAATTTCCGAGTCTTATTGTTTATATTTGTTTTAGATTGGATTGGGCAACCTAGGCCTCTACTCCATCAGACACAACTAAAAGCACTGTGCAGACACATTGTCTTCCAGTGAGCCAGCTCAGGGCTTGGGAGCATTGGAACCACCTCAGTACCATGCCACACTTGTGTTAATTAACCCAGGCACATGCTGATGTGGCTATAATGCTTCCAGAGCCTGAGAAGTATCTATGTTGTGCTGTGTAGTTATAGCTGTTCTACGTTGTTACTCCTCATTGTTACAAATACCTTTGCATTATACTTTATAATACTTCCCTTGATTAAATCCTACACTACCCACTTGGTTTTGGTGGGGTTTCTTTTGTTTTGCTTTGTTTTAATAATATCAGTCTTCCTATCTTTTCTGCCTTCACCATTATATTTGTCTTTTCCTTCTTTTATGACTTGTACCCACAGCCTTCCTTCTCTTGTTTAGGTATCTCTGTTTTACTGACACTTTACTGTTCTGATCTTTCATGGGGTTTCTTAATTCATTTTATTACTACCATTTTTAACCTTCCCTACTCAGACCTTTCTGAGGAGGAGAATGAGTACAGGAGCGTGAGGCACAAAAGCAACAGTGTTTTTCAAGAAGTCAGCGTGTGAGATCTGCATTGCCATTAACTTCTGCAACACAGATGAGCCGACAGCTAGAGGTTTCTTTCTCATTTATGGAGCTCTCTTCCTGCTTTCCTAGAAAGTGAGTCTTCTGAGCCAACAGCAAGAGAAAAGAAGTCCTAATGCTAGGTGTGCTGCCTCTTTCCAGCATTTGAGGTATTTTTAGGCTGATTTCTATTCCCTGGTACACATGGTATTTCTCTTTCACAGAGAGAAAAAGACACCTGTAGGCAGCTGCTTCCTGGTTTTGCGCCAGCTCTTGGTAGCTCTCTGCTCCCACAGGGTGGGATTGCATGTATTACTCTCCGCATGCTCTCTAGTGATGGAAGAACACTGCCAAAAGTACAGCAAGTCAAGCTTTTAGTCTCTTAGGGCATTATACATCCAATAGCTACAGGACTGTCTGCAGCTTCTTTTATGGTTGTTGAATTAATAAACTCAGAGAACACTAGTCTATTCTGGCAGTTTCCATTCTACTTTTGCTGAGCTATCCCTACCAAGTTTTTGCTGCACAGTGCATCAGCCATATATATGGGAAACAGGCAATTTCATCTGATTCTGCACAGAGGTTTGTAATAGAAATGTTGAAGTTGCTAGGAATGGAGTGTGCTTGGTTGTGGCAGCACCAGAAGGAACAAGAAACTCTCATATATGAAAATCTAGAGAATTTAAAGAGACTCCTGAGGCATTCATAAAGTTTCTGTAGAAGTCAGTTTTTTGTCAATAACTTTTGGTACAGTTCTTACCCTTCAATGAAAAGCTCCTTCAGTTGTTTACAAGGTAGTTATCATTCCTCTGTGCAAAATTTTGCAGGCTTTGGGTTGAGGTTTTTTGGGGAGTTGATTTGTCGTTGCCCCCCCCCCCCAATAGGTTCTATGGTTAATTTCAACAATTTACATAAAACTGAAATATAGGTTGAAAATGTCTCCAAGCAAAGGCCTGAAAGCAATATATTTAAAAGCTTTACAGCAAGTGGTCTGAACTAATGGTCAACCTATCTAATGGCAAATCTATTCAATAACAAACTCTTCTGCATTTCACTTTAGGCAAAACCTCTGTTAAGTGATAAATGCTAAGTGAGTGCCTGGTGGTAAGGTTCTGAAAGGGACTGTTTTACCACAGATACCTTTGCGTCTCCAGTTGCAATTGCTCAGTTCTCAGTCAATTTTGCAGAAAATCAGTTGCAAATAATGCCAATTCCTTCACGATTTGGAGAGGTGGAAGAGGGGGAGGTGTCTTTTTGAGCCTACATTTACATAAACTCCTCAGTTGCTACATAATTACCATTACAGAGAAAGGCAGTGATGGGACTAAAGAAAACATTCATCATAAAATGCTATAAGAACACCTGGGAATCAGAGTAGCCTCCTGAAAAATGCCATGAACATATATCCCTCAAAAGGCTAATTACACTACAACTTCAGAATGAAAATTAATTCTTCCATATGCATTGGCTGAGTCACTAGCTGGTTTTGGGGTTAGAACCAGGACCCAAAATTAACACCAGAAACTGGGAACCAATAAAAAATAAAAGAAAATTAAAAGTGTAAAGATGGCACTGTAGGGAAATATGCAGAACAGCTATAGATGAAGAAGATTTTACAGGGCTGAGTATTTATATTGATAAATACTGCAATTATAGAGAAATGAAGTCTGAAAAGGACATACAGACAACAGTAACAGAATTATGCAAAGTGACAGGAAATTTCAAAGTACTGAGATCTTATAATTGGGTTTGGGAGACAAGAATTCATCTTCCTAAACTACTTCCATGAGGCAAGTTCAATAAAAAAAATATCACTAGAGATAAAACAGATTAGTAGTCAATGCTCCACTTGAATAAGAATAGTAACAACATGACTTCTCCAGAACAGAAAGACTGAGAATGTGGTGCATCTTGCATATCTCAAGGCTAAAACCCATTTGGGTTTTTTGTGAAGTTTTTATGACTAAAATCACATAATAAATATAGGGAAAAAAAATAAAAAAGAAAAAAAGAAAATCCTTAACTTCCAAAGGTATTTGTACCTTTGGAAATGCAACAACTCTGTAGAAACAACTTCCTTACACATGCATTGTTCAAGGATAAGAATCCCACCACCCTATGCTCATTTGACAACACCTTGACAATCTGTTGAGGCACTGGGAGAGGAGAATGCTGCATAGCACAGAGAAAAGTTGCTAGCTGGGATCCACTCCCTCACAACATCTAGTAAACGTAAGTTTTACATCCCACTGAGTTCTCTCCCTTTCTGTAATAACACAGAGCCTGACATTTCTGAAGACAACATTTGTGACACAATTGAAAAATGACTTCCATTACCTATTTTACACAGGAGTTTGGTTACATTAGTAAGTTCTTTACACCTGCCCACTGGTGAGCAAGTTGCAGCCACAGGACTGCATACATGGGTTCTTCAGACTTTTCTGAAACTGCAGTATATACTCTGGCTCACTAAGTATACAGTTTTAAAGAGGTAAATGTCGTTAATCCCATTTGCAAGAAAGTGTTCCCAAAAGACATGTTATCATTGAAGTGCCACTTGACTGATGGCCCAAATCGTAGGCTCCTGGGATAATTTGGAGAGAGTACTGCTCCTGAAAATTGCAAAAGAGAGAATGTTTTTCTTCTTTATTTTTACTTTATTTTATCCTGAAGCTGGTGAGTCGAAGGGAAGTAGAAAATAAATGAACTGCACTAAGTTCTTCTTGATGATTACAACTGACCCTAAGATGTGGACATTTCCAGGTGAATTTGGCAGCCTCAGTTTGAAATGGTATCAACTGAATTCTTTTGGAAAGAGCATTCGGAAAAATACTGGTTAAGAAGAAATCGCCTTCAAAAAAGAGTTTTATTATCCTCTATCTCTGTAGAAACAAAAACATTATTTAGAAGTCCAGATGGTAAAGTAGTATAAAATCCAAATATGCAAGCAGTCACAGCCTGTATCATTAGTATGAAAGCTGCCCAATGCATTGCAGCTTCTTCCTGGAAGTGAAATACTTAATATTAGCATTTGCAGTCGTTGCCTAGAACAATAACTCCTGTATAAAATCACCAGATTGACAGAAAAGGCAGCTCTTCAATTGATTTCTTGTATTGTAGATGTGTTTGAAGTTTTATTATGTACTTATGTACACTTTTTTGTTCCCTGCATAATTGTCTTTTATTTACCTAGCTTTTTTTAAACTGGCAGCTTTCATAAATATCATTAAAAATCTTCACAAAGATGCTTTATTTGTTTTGATATCAAGAAAAAAAAAAAGAAAAATATTAATGCATATAGCCCAATATCTCAAGATTTATTTGTAGCTGACTAGTACAATAAGTTAATGCCCCTGAAATTTTCATTTTCTTTAAAGACTGCTATAGCAGAAGTGTAAATCCAAAACAAATTATGTAAAACATAGTAGTAACACTTTTTTAATAAACTCAAGTTCTATTTATTTCTGTCTAGTTACTGCCCTAAATTCAAGTGGAAATACTCAATAGATTAAAAAATTTTATCGAGTTTTCATGCTAGTCCTTTGCATGGGAATAATAATGGAGGGAAAAGGCAAATTCAAAATCCAATAAATATTTCTTCCATTGTCTATTCCATTGATATTTATCTGTCTTTAATATTTATGTAAAATTAAATAGTTGGTTGTTAACTTCTAACCGAATGTCCATGGAGTCTTTGATTACATGAGTTATTTTCTTGCATAAATGTTGCCTGCAATGGCAATATACTTGCAGTCATCCCACACAAGTTATTCTGCCATTCTGAAATATTGAACATGCTCTTCTCATTACAAAAGTTCTGTGAGTAATTTTAACTAAACACAGCTTTTCCTGAAAGGGAAGGATAACATTTAGAGCTGTGAATAAGAAAAAAACACAGTAAGGTGGGGCTAGAAGAGGGCTTAAGATCCACAAGTGTGCCCTCCAGCAGGAAATGAAGATGATGTAGATTTCTCTGTCAAATATTAAATTTGTTGACCCCGTCCAGCATGAAATGAAGGAGTTTCCATGCTCTTTCTTGGTAAGCTATTTCAGTATTTTATGAGCCTCAGCATCAATGGTTTCTTCATTTATTAACAACATATACAAATTATTCCTACCTTCTTCTGGTACCACTGGGGTGTGGGTAAGTAGTTCTCACCTTTTCATTCGGGATTTGTGCATCTTGCAAGAGATGTCATATTATTATCTTCTTAAACTTACCAGAGTTGAATTCTTTCATGGTTTTCAATGTTTTCCAAACATGTTGAATTTATTTTCTTCTGGAGATCCTTCACTTTGCCTGTACAGTCTTTCAAGGATGACACCTAAAACTTCACACACTATTCATGTTTAAGGTTTCTCCATATCAGAGAATAATAACTCCTATGTGTTACAAGCAAAACTCCCGCTACTTCATTTCATTTTAAGACCTGTGATTTCTCTCCTACGAGAAAAAGATGTTTATTGGAAGTTTTTCTTGTTCAAGATATGTGGCTAGCCATCTGCTGGAAGCTCTGGGATCCTCCAATACATTACTAGTTATTAGCTAGTTCATCATTTCTCAAAGCTTATTCTGGTATTTTCCTATAATATTGAAAATATTAATTTTAATATTCCAGTTAAATCCAGAGATGTTTTAATTGTATAATTTATTCTATCAGCAAAATTGAATTTGAAAACATTAGATAGAGCTGCACCAACGAATGCCCTTGCATTTGAGAGAAAACCAGAGAGAGTGGGGTGGAGGGCAGCAGATCATCCAGTTGCACATATACTGTGTAGCAGATTCACCTGGTCATTATGTCAGTAGTTTGTTTACTCATGTCAAGTAAGATGACATCAGCATTCTTACTAACATATCTCAGACTGCTCTCCCTTCCTTTATTCACCATCCAGATGATGATTTTCCACTGAAGAAAGTAAACAGATTTGTTTGACACAATATGTTCTTGCCAAATTTATCTGGTTACTTTCTTATTATTTAATTACACTCTAGGTCCTATAAATTGATTCATAATTAATTTAGATTTTTTTCTTCCTTAGTACTGCTTATTGTGCTCATTTTTTCATCACCCTTAAATTATCTTTTCTACATACTGTTTACTCTTCTTCAAGCCCCTAGGATCTAATCTGTCCTCCATCATTTATCAAAAGTAATTAATGATTCAAAAAGTGCCTTTCACTCTTTTTAAGCCCTTGATAGAAAAAATACTTTAGAATGTGCAATTTAAAACATCCAAGTTAATGAAAGACTCTTAAACTTATTCTTTCTTTAAAGACTCTTAAACATACTCTTTTCTGCCAGTATTAAAAAGTAATGCATTAGAAATCTAATTCCATTCTGCCAAAAATTCTGCCTTTAATGTTATTCACTCTTCCAGTTTGAAGAGCAACGCATACTTTCGTTTCTTCCAGTTTTCCAGGAACGTATAGAATGTTTTAATCTTCCTTGTCAATTAGGCATTTTACGCACTACTTTGGTTTCCTATATTATCTGTTTATTATTGTCTTTTGCCATATATCTGCCCCTCAAATACAACCCTGGAAGGGGAGGGAGGAAGCAAACAAAACTAAAACAAAACCAACAGAAACAAAACCAAGTATCAAACAAAAAAAAACAACAAACCACTAACAAAAAAAAAAAACAAAACCACACACAAAATCAGAACAAACCCATTTCAAACCAACAAAAAACTTCTACCTGTCCATATGATACATCTCTCCTGCACTAGGATAATCTTGCTTCTCTTTTTTTTTTTTTTAACATATTCATTTTTTTTAATGTATTTAGAGAAGCTATGAAAAGAAATCTTTATTACTTCATCAATTTTCCCAAAAGACCCTGTCTGCCATTTCCAAAAGACTGATTTTTCCCAAGTTTATTAACTTTGCTACTCTATTCCTTTCTATGAGGTTGTTAGCATTACAATTTCACAAACACAACACATTAATAGGTCACTTCTCTATGCATTCCACCTAAGGAATGGGAATATAACCTGAAATAGGCACATTCTATACCTCCTTCACCTGAAACAAAAGCAGCTTAGCAAAGCTGTCAGTGTGGCTTTGCAATGGCATTCAGGCTGGTTCTGATCCGCCATGACATTTTTCCTCAATAATTCAAGTCTACCATTACTATGAGTTTCTGTTCTTTGGATAGCTATTGAAATTTCTCAGAAACAGACATGTGACAAATAAGTGAACTTCTAGATCTTCTCATGCTTAATCAGTGACATTGTGTATTTGAATAAGTTTGACAAGGAGGGCAAGATCTTGATAAGCCATTGAATACATCAGAGAAACTTGCAGTTCCGGAATAGCCAGATTTTTCCTTTTTCAGGCATGTTGATAGTACTTAACTTCATAAATAATTTTATTGATTTAAGTAATTAGTTCAAGTTTAAGTATAAATAATGCCATAAAGCAAATTGGTTGAAATAATGGGGTGGGGGATGAGGTATGTGAGGGGGAGAACCAGTAACATAGCTCTTGACTTCATCTTTCTTAATCAGAGTTTTCTCTGTAGCTGCACTTGTGTAACTTGCAGTTAAAGACTGGAAAACCATGTTAGTGATTTATTCATGCCCAATGAGAAATTTAAACTGACTAGATTAAGTATATTTAATAAAATACAAATATAGGATGAAAACATATGCAGATAAAGTAAACTAAGTTGGATAACTACTGCTGTTTGCATAAAACTATGCAGCAGTAGTCAATAAACATGTGTAACATACAATGTTTAATTAACAATTTATCTGGGGAATACCAACATACAGTAGAGAATTCAAAGGTACAATTTTTTTTCAGTGTGACTTGACTCTCATAAACATAAAATATAAGAGAAAAGAGATCAGCTAGGGATAGGAAAGATATATAAAATCAGACATTTCAGAGACGTTTATGTCCTTCACTAACCAATTCTACTACTACTTCTTTTTATGCCAAATAGAAAAGAAATAGAACATCCTCAAGATTGTTCATTTAAAATAGCAAATTAATTTTGAAGTGCTCATTTCTCTCCACTCACTATGAAAGAAACCTAAATAGTTTTAGTGCAGACATCTAAATAAAAGTCCTCTAAATTATGATGAAACTAATTCTCTACAAAGTATCATCTCTATAGGAGTCCTCTTCTAAGCTCACACATAACTGTGATAGTAATTTCAACTGCTAAAAAGTAATTTCAAATGCAGACATGATACAAAATAACACCTGATTTATTTTAGTATAAGTCTGTGTAATCCTGGAGTATAAAGACTCCCAGTGGGTGAACAGCACTAACATTTGAAGTGAAAGGCAGAGCTGCAGTAAAAGCAGCTGGCTGAGAAAGAGAAAAAAAACAGGAAGAGTTTGATTCACACAGAACACTTGGTGCTAAGCCATACTTATGCATCAAGTCTAAGACAGCCTGCAGTTTACAACAGTGATTGTTACAACAGCCAAAGAGGCTGTACCATCTTTCAGAGTATAAATATGATACACCTTCACTCTGTGTCCTTTTACTTATTTTACATTTCTCTGTAATCACTCTATACTCTACTTCAGCGAGTGTCACCCCTGCAACAGACATACCAAGAACTCTGTTAGAGTAGCTTCGCTATTAGTATGCACCACTGGGACCCTACCTCCTTGCCGTAGCAGCTACAAAGCCCAGGTTTCTGCTATAAAGAGACCTTAAACTGCATAAATATGATCATTCAATCTGTGTGCACTGTAAATTTAGTGCATCCTAAAATGGCGTGTGCGCTGATCCAACTTCACTATCCTTGCATCTGAAGCTTTTGCTCATAGACAGCAGATCTTCTCTGCTGTCAGAACATGGCAACAGCCACCTCCCAGTTATCCTCTTGCCTGAGAGCCCAGATGACATAGGGAAAGACTAGGATGCATCCTGGTGAATAGTGCTAGCAATAACTATCCACCTCTGTATGACACCATTGGCAGGTGAAGACCCCTACTCATAAAAAAATAAATTCACACATCATATTGTCAAGAGGAACCACAGGTACACAGGGAAAGCTGGAAGTTACCTTGCCAGCCTGCCCCTGAGACTTATCTGGAGGAACACAGAAAAGCAGCAGAAGCAAGCTGAGTCAAACATTTTAGGCTAGAAAATGCTCTTGGGCTGATGGCTGGTACTCCCTGTTCTCTATATGCAGCATCATATTAAAGCAACTTTAATGAGCTATCTCTTAAAGGTACTCCTAACAGTAGCAAACACCTACTACAAGATGCTAATTGGAGCCCAGAGGTTAGCAGGGTCCAAGGTATGTGAATAAAGGATCAAACAGATGTGACAGCAGAGGGAAACTCTCTACATTGAAAGATCAGAGAACAGAGGCTTTATGATTGCACTTCAAATATAATATCTTGGAAATTGTCAGTATTCATATTTTATTGGTGCTTTTAGCTAGGGCAAAGAATAATACCAGGATGCTTTGCTGGCAAATCCAATTAATCAGCAACAGCATTTTGAAGACTCCTTAAGTTAATTTTCAATTTTTGCCGACTTTGGTATGTTTTTAGCTATTTTCTTCATTAAGCACTGAAACGGAGAACTTAAACAAAACCCAAAACAAAACCCCAAACTCACAACATTTAGATTCCTAATTCTTATATGCAGCTAACAGCTTAACAGAACATTAACCTCAGTTTGATAGTTCAGCTCCTTCAAACTATAATTACAGAGTAATTCACAAGGGCACTTTTCAGGAGATAGTGTAAATGTTAAAGAAAACTACATTACAAAGTCCATGCGGAATTCTAATTTTTTGTGAAGCTGTTTAAGCTATGGAGAATGCAAACTGATGTTTTACTAATAGCTTAGAAAAGAGAGGGTTCTCCATAATCATTTGAAAAGTAATGTAATGTTAAGTCAAGCAATACATGTTATTTCTCCCACCCAATGATATTTATTTCCTCTAAGCTTCCTAGTTCTCTTTGCCTCCTCTTTTCTGTAACCTTTTAAATTTCTTTGGGAACAAGTTTGGCAAACATATACTTCAGTCAGGCCCTACCAGCATTTACTGACTGCTTATAAACCACCCGGTAAATACCTAGAATGGATTTTCCATTCCTTGTCAGTCTGACCACAAAATATGGAAGATGATTGATTCAGACAGAAAACAACCATGCCAATAGATTTAGTAGATCAGAACTATGTAACTGGGCTGCCTTATATTTGTGATATATACAGATTCATTAATACAAAAGACATTATTGCGTAGCATCAAGCAGGTATAGGTAGGTAAATTGTAACTGAATAATTGTAATTCTGATAAATTCCTCAGTTCTGATCAACTGCAACTGCTGTTGCATCCTCAGTCAAGGAAGTATCCCCCAAAAAGAAGCAAAAACTCATGAAAAGTCTTACAAGAGTCAAAATTGCCAAGTATGGTAAAGGACAATTACAGAGGCTTAAACTCTACTTGAATACTTTCAGTAATTAGGAATACTGAATTTTACCCAAAATGTAATACATAGATGCTTTGCAGTAAAGTACATGAAACAGAAGATCACTGAACAAAAATAAGTCTATGACCAATGCAAGGTTGATGACCCAATCATCCAATTTCAAAGAGGAAAAATTAAATAATCACACCCTTGGCAAGAGATATGACATTAGTGGAGTCTAGGATATAAAAGCAATTAAACTAAAGCTCAGGTACAGGCTACTAAAAGACCTCAAATTAGTCTATGAAAAAGCGACTGTACAGCCAGGGTCATATACTGTCCTGGGTTCAGCAGCAGTCAGTTTTTCTCCTTCTTAGTAGCCGGTGCAGCGCTGTGGTTTTGACTTTTGACCTGGGAATAATACTGATAAAGCCGATGTTTTCAGTTGCTGGTCAGAATGTTTACCCTGACCAAGGGCTTTGTGAGTCTCATGCTCTGCCAAGGAGGAGGAGAAGCTGGGAGGAAGCAGGGACAGGACACCTGACCCAAACTAGCCAAAGAGGTATTCCATACCACAGCACGTCATGCCGGGGGATGTAACTGGGAGCTACCCGGAAGGGCACGTCCTCTTCTCTGTCGGGCTCTTTTCCGGCGGGCGGTATCGTATTCTCTTCCCTTGTTATTTCTCTTATCATTATTATTATTGGTGGTTGCAGTAGTGATTTGTGTTATACCTTAGTTACTGGACTGGTTTTATCTCAACCCGTGGGAGTTACATTCTTTCGATTCTCTTCCCCATCCCTCTGGGAGGGGTGGGGGGAGAGCAGAAACTGCGTGGTTCTAACTTACGGCCTGGGCTTAAACCACGACAGTTCTTTTTGGCGTCCAACGTGGGGCATGAAGGGTTGAGATAACGATAGATCTGACCGGAGTGTGTCTAATCGTATTTGTGATAAGCATTCAGTGTTTTGGATTAATAGTCACTCGTCACAATGCTGATTTATTGGCTCTCAAAGTTGTTGGTTTTGATCTCACAGTTTCAATATGCCGTAGCTTACTTAGAGCCGGTATTTGCTGTGTTAGTGTTTTTTAAGTGTGGGGCTTGGGCTAAGGTTATTGTCTCATTGTATTTTATGGTAATGACTTGTAATACAATAGAAAAATTGATCATGAAACTGATCTGGCTTATGTTCCCAGTGTGGTCACCACCTTTATACTTTGGGAAGTATATAATACAAGTGCTTAGCAATTATACATCTTTTTTCTCCTTCCTGGGTGGTCAACCTATGAAGGAGACATTCTCTTACCCTCCCAGTGCCCCTCCCAGACCGTTTACAGCATCGTTTGAGAGTTTTGAAGTTTTTGAATGGCCTTTTAATATTCTTGAGACCTGTTTGCTGATTGTGATGGGGATCACCATGTTGGCACGCATACAGAGTGTGTTTTGTCCACAACCATTACGTCTGATCTCAAGAGTTAAGCAGAGTCGGGTTTGGGTCTTGTCTGGGATTAGATGACAATGCAGGGGGACCGAGAGATTTTCCCCGAGGCTGGACAGCCATGAGTGGCAGGGTGTGTGGGATAGTATGGGCAAGTATCTAGGTCAGTGGGCCCCTCCAGTGTTTTGGAATTTCACCACTGAACAAGTGCAAAATCCAGAAGAATTAGTAAAACACTTAAATGAGGTGTGTTGTCATCCTGGTCATACCAGAGAGGGACAAATCATGTCAACGTGCTGGAGCTTGGCCTATGCTTACCGGGCCTTGTTCAACACTATCCAGCACCTTTAAAAGGAAAAAAGTGCCCCTGGATCTGAGGGTGAAGCAACAGACAGCGCAGCTATTCCAGCTCCGAGCACAGCAGCTACACCACCCCAGCGACAATTACAGCCACTACTCAAACTTCGACTGCAACGGACAGCAAAGCTACCCCAGCTCCAAGCACAGCAGCTACACCATCCCCAGTGACAAGTACTGTTGCTACTCAAACCACAGTGATAATGACTGCAGCTAAACCAGAGGACCACTTCGTACCAATATTGATTGCCCCCGCACACAAGAGAAAAAGCAAAAAAGAGGCAAGAAGGGTGAAGCAAGATGAAGAAACAATGTATTCACCACCGGGCCACCATCTGATCAGGAGTCATCATCACAGACGAAGAAGAAGAAGAGGTGACTTCTTGACCTCGGACCTCAACTGAGCTACGGAATACGCGAAAAGATTTTACCCGTCAACCAGGGGAGCACATCATCACCTGGTTGCTCCGATGCTGGGACAATGGGGCCGATGGTCACGAACTAGGAGGTACGGAAGCCAAGCAGCTGGGATCACTTGCTAGAGAAGGGGGAATTGACAAAGCAATTGCAAGAGAGAAAAAGTCCCTCAGTCTTTGGAGGTTGCTCTTGGCAGCTGTGAAAGAAAGGTTTCCATACAAGGACCATGTTACAAGTCGTTCGGCCAAGTGGACTACTTTAGACAAAGGCATCCAGTCTCTGAGGGAATCAGCCATCGTAGAGATGATTTATCACATCAAACCGAATAACGGAGATATACCCATAGACCCAGATGAAGTCGAATGCACACAACCCATGTGGCGAAAACTTACACGGAATGCACCGTCATCATATGCCCATTCATTGGCAACAGTAACCTGGAATGACGTAATACCACTAACAGTGGATGAAATGATTCATAAACTCTGAGAGTTCGAAGACAATCTCACCCCTTCCATCATCTCAGCTGTGGAAAAACTGTCCCAGGATGTCAAACAACTGAGGGATGATCTATCTGATTTATCCAGCTCCTCACGTGTACCAATACACGTCTCAGTTGTTAACAAAAGATGTCCTATTGTTCAAGACAGAAGATATAGAAGGCATACACCACGGACCACCCTATGGTTTTACCTGCGGGATCATGGAGAAGACATGACGAAGTGGGATGGAAAACCTACCTCAGCTTTGGAGGAACAGGTGCATGAATTGAAAATAGGAACAAGGGTCAATGAACTAATCATCCCATGAGAGCTGCGGCTTCAGTCTCTGGTGAGCAGGTTCCCAGATGGAGCGGAAGAGCTGATTTTACTCCAGCTCCTGTGATAAAGAAGAATAATCCCTTTCAACATGACTTAGGTGTCCAGCGTTGTGATGACTGTTAGAGGGGCCCTGCCTCCAGCCAGGTGGAGGTAGGGGACAATCGGATTTACTGGACTGTGTGGGTCAGATGGCCTGGCACATCAGTCCCACAGAAGTATAAAGCTCTCGTAGATACCGGTGCACAGTGTACCCTGATGCCATCAAGCTGTCAAGGGGTGGAACCCATTTATATTTCTGGAGTGACAGGAGGATCCCAAGAGTTGACTGTACTGGATGCTGAGATCAGCCTGACTGGGAGGAAATGGCAAAAGCACCCCATTGTGACTGGTCCAGAGGCTCCATGCATCCTCGGCATAGATTACCTCAGGAGAGGGTACTTCAAAGACCCAAAAGGGTACCGATGGGCTTTTGGTATTGCTGCTTTGGAGACTGAGGAAATTGAGCAGCTGTCCACCTTGCCTGGTCTCTCAGAGGATCCTTCTGTCGTGGGGTTGCTGAAGGTCGAAGAACAACAAGTGCCAATCGCGACCACAGCAGTGCACCGGCGGCAGTATCGCACCAACCGAGACTCCCTGATTCCCATCCATAAGCTGATCCGTAGACTGGAGAGTCAGGGAGTGATCAGCAGGACCCGCTCACCCTTTAACAGCCCCATATGGCCAGTGCGAAAGTCTAACGGAGAGTGGAGACTAACAGTAGACTATCATGGCCTGAATGAAGTCACACCACCATTGAGTGCTGCTGTACCGGACATGCTAGACCTTCAGTATGAACTGGAGTCAAAGGCAAAGTGGTATGCCACGATTGATATTGCCAATGCATTCTTCTCAATTCCTTTGGCAGCAGAGTGCAGGCCACAGTTTGCTTTTACTTGGAGGGGCGTCCAGTACACTTGGAACCGACTGCCCCAGGGGTGGAAACACAGCCCTACCATCTGCCATGGACTGATCCAGAATGCACTGGAACAGGAGCAAGCTCCAGAACACCTGCAATACATTGATGACATTATTGTGTGGGGTGATACAGCGGAAGAAGTCTTTGAGAAAGGGAGGGAAATAATCCAAATCCTGCTGAAAGCTGGTTTTGCCATAAAACGGAGTAAGGTCAAGGGACCTGCACAGGAGATTCAGTTTTTGGGAATAAAATGGCAAGATGGACGTCACCAGATCCCTACAGATGTGATCAACAAAATAACAGCAATGTCTCCACCAACTAATAAGAAAGAAACACAAGCTTTCTTGGGTACTGTGGGGTTCTGGAGAATGCACATCCCAAATTACAGTTCGATTGTAAGCCCTCTCTATCATGTGACCCGGAAGAAGAATGATTTTAAATGGGGCCCTGAGCAACAACAAGCCTTTGAGCAAATTAAACGTGAGATAGTTCATGCAGTAGCCCTTGGACCAGTCCGAACTGGGCCAGATGTAAAAAATGTACTGTACACCGCAGCCGGGGAGAATGGTCCCACCTGGAGCCTCTGGCAGAAAGCTCCAGGGAGGCTCGAGGTCGACCCCTCGGCTTTTGGAGTCGGGGATACAAAGGATCTGAGGCCAGCTATACCCCAACTGAGAAAGAGATACTGGCAGCCTATGAAGGGGTTCGAGCTGCTTCGGAGGTGATTGGCACTGAAGCAGAGCTCCTCCTGGCACCCAGGTTGCCCGTGCTGGGCTGGATGTTCAAAGGCAGGGTCTCCTCTACACATCATGCGACATGGAGTAAATGGGCTGCACTAATTACACAACGAGCTCGAATAGGAAATCCCAGTCGTCCAGGTATTCTAGAAGTCATCATGGACCGGCAAGAGGGCAAAGATTTTGGAATGTCACCAGAGGAGGAGGTGATGCGTGCTGAAGAGGCCCCACCATATAAAAAGCTGTCAGAAAGTGAAAAGCAGTATGCCTTGTTTACTGATGGATACTGCTGTATTGTGGGAAAGCATCGGAGATGGAAGGCAGCCGTATGGAGTCCTCAACGACAAGTTGCAGAAACTGCTGAAGGGGAGGGTGAATCGAGTCAGTTTGCCGAGGTGAAAGTCATCCAGCTGGCCCTGGACATTGCTGAACGAGAAAAGTGGCCAGTACTTTATCTCTATACTGACTCATGGATGGTGGCAAATGCCCTGTGGGGGTGGTTGCAGCAATGGAAGCAGAGCAACTGGCAACGCAGAGGTAAACCCATCTGGGCTGCTGCACTGTGGCAAGATATCGCTGCCCGGGTGCAGAACCTGGTGGTGAAGGTACGCCATGTAGACGCCCATGTACCCAAGAGTCGGGCCACTGAGGAACACCAGAACAACCAACAAGTGGATAAAGCTGCTAAGATTGAAGTGGCTCAGATGGACTTAGATTGGCAACATAAAGGTGAATTATTTTAGCCCGGTGGGCCCATGACACTTCAGGTCATCAAGGCAGAGATGCAACATATAGATGGGCCCGTGATCGAGGGGTGGACTTAACAATGGACACTATTGCCCAGGTTATTCATGAGTGTGAAACATGTGCTGCAATTAAACAAGCCAAACGGTTAAAGCCTCTTTGGTATGGAGGACGATGGCTGAAGTATAAATATGGGGAGGCCTGGCAGATTGATTATATCACACTCCCACCAACCCACCAAGGCAAGCACCATGTGCTTACCATGGTGGAAGCAACCACCGGATGGCTGGAAACATACGCTGTGCCCCATGCCACTGCCCGGAACACTATCCGGGGCCTTGAGAACCAGATTTTGTGGCGACATGGCACCCCAGAAAGAATTGAATCAGACAATGGGACTCATTTCCGGAATAACCTTATAGACACTTGGGCCAAAGAGCATGGCATTGAGTGGGTATATCACATCCCCTACCATGCACCAGCCCCTGGGAAAATCGAACGGTATAATGGGCTGTTAAAAACTACATTGAGAGCAATGGGTGGGGGAACTTTCAAGCATTGGGATACACACTTACCAAAGGCCACCTGGTTGGTCAACACCAGAGGATCTGCCAACAGGGCTGGCCCAGCCCAGTCAGAACTTTTACATATTGTAGAGGGGGACAAAGTTCCTGTGGTGCACACAAAGAATTTGCTGGGGAAGACAGTCTGGGTTATTCCTGCTTCAGGTAAAGGCAAACCCACTCGTGGGATTGCTTTTGCTCAGGGGCCTGGATATACTTGGTGGGTAATGTGGGAAGATGGGGAAGTCCGATGCGTACCTCAAGGGAATTTGATTTTAGGGGAAAACAGACAATGAACTCAATTGTCTGCTGTTGCCTGCTATAGCCCATCAACTAGAAGTCTGCAGGGCACCAGCGACTGGCCCTGACTTCCCTCCGACCATCATCCCAACAGAGAATGAACTTTGATAGAACCGGACGAGTTCTACAGTAAAGGAATGATCAGCGTCAGCAGGCAACGATCCAACACTGCACACAGCCTCTCCTGCCCTGAAAGACTGTTGTAAGAAATGGAGCCCAACATCATGGACCGAATGGACTCAGTAGCTTTATAGGAATTGATCCGTGCACTAAGATAACAGTGCACTGAGATGAGAGTGAGGGTATATGGAAAATGTGAGATCTGAGCATGACGTGAATGGTATGGAATAAGGGGTGGATACTGTCCTGGGTTCAGCAGCAGCAGTCAGTTTTTCTCCTTCTTAGTAGCTGGTGCAGTGCTGTGTTTTGACTTTTGGCCTGGGAATAATACTGATAAAGCCGATGTTTTCAGTTGCTGGTCAGAGTATTTACCCTGACCAAGGGCTTTGTGAGTCTCATGCTTTGCCAAGGAGGAGGAGAAGCCGGGAGGAAGCAGGGACAGGACACCTGACCCAAACTAGCCAAAGAGGTATTCCATACCACAGCACGTCATGCCGGGGGATGTAACTGGGAGTTACCCGGAAGGGCACGTCCTCTTCTCTGTCGGGCTCTTTTCCGGCGGGCGGTATCGTATTCTCTTCCCTTGTTATTTCTCTTATCATTATTATTATTGGTGGTTGCAGTAGTGATTTGTGTTATACCTTAGTTACTGGACTGGTTTTATCTCAACCCATGGGAGTTACATTCTTTCGACTCTCCTCCCCATCCCTCTGGGGGGAAGGGGGGAAGTAGTAACTGCGTGGTTCTAATTTACGGCCTGGGCTTAAACCACAACAGATAGACAGGGTAGATTATGGAAAAGTAAGTTGTCTGACATGACAGACATGGCACATTTTCCAAACTCCTAGAATAAGAAAAGAAAGCAGTGACATTAAACAAATAGAGATCAAAGTCAGAATATATATATATATACACACACACATATATATATATATAAAAATACATCAACAACACCACAGAGAGAGAAGTGTGAATAAAACTTCACCAGGGAACACAACACAGCACTTAGGACTTGGAAAAAGCTGTTATGGAGGACAAAAATAGCATAATTACCTTTTTGTAAAGTTAGGGTGGGGGAAGAAGAAAAAAATATCCTGAGAGCCCAGCGAGGTCAAACAGGATTATATTTACCAGTAGTTCAGAGGAAGCTTCAGCAGCACTGAGTAAATGTTGGGTAGGGGACTGCTTGAACTATCTATCAAAAGTATTTTTTTCTTATTTTCCATCCTGGGCAACGGAACTTAGAACAGGTAACATTCAGATCATAAATTAGTGAGCTAATCCTCATTAAGAGTACTCTCAAATGAGGGGCAAGGGAGCAAAGCAATTACATGAGAATTTATAAACATCTTCCATAGGTTAATGAAGCTATTGAAACTTGTTGCATATTCAAAGGCCAAGTTAAACCCTTTGTATTCTTTAAGGTCTTAGAAATGGGGAACATTAATATTTACAGTCATTTGAAGAATAGGGCTATTTAAGTAATTATTCCCTTAGTTTCATACACAAAGAGTTGTGCATATTATATGAAGGAAAAACACACTAATGAGCTAAGCTGGCAGACTAACATTTAGAACAGCCATCAACTTCCACTGCTACAACTAAACTGTTGCAACAGAATTTCAACTTAAGAAAAATAACTTAGCCCATGCTATAGTATACCATCACATGTAACTGCGTGATCGAGTATAGTGGAGAGATAATCTGACTTTGTAGAGTTAAGAGCACTGTGCTGTTAGTGATTCAGAGACATTAGCAACAGCTTGTACTTAAGCTAATTATCCCTTTAAAAGACAATAACACTTGTGACTCTTTAGATTCTGGGGTGCCTGCAAGCTGTTTTGAAGTAAAGCTGGAACCAAGCATCCTCAACATTCATGACACAGAAAATTTGAATGGATATAATGAGAAGATCCATAGAAAACACAAACTTTAAATACTTTTGCCTGCTACTTTCAGCTAAATACAATGCATTCATCAAATGCAGGCTGCTTTTTGAGCCTCAGCTAAATTCTAGCTTATAATAGGAGGTGAATTAAGAGACTTGACAGAATAAAACACTTCTTTCAAGTGAATTTAAATAGTACAAATTTAGAATCCTATAAATTCAAATTGCTGATGGACCTTTCGGAGAAAGAAATAAAAAGAAGAAAAAGATCACATAATGGACATCAGCACAGTACTGTTGCATACATTTAAAGAGCATAAACATGCTCTTTCAATTTAGTAATAAACAAGCAAATTTGCTAATAAGCAAACCAAAGTTGCAGCAGTCCCCGGTACCAATACAGACTAGAGGATTAAGGCACTAAGAGCAGCTCTGCAGAGAAGCACTTGGAAGTACTGGTAGATGAAGAGCTGGACATGATTTGGCAATGTGGGCACACAGTCCAGAAAGCCAACCCGGGCTGCATCAAAAACAGCGTGACGAGCAGGATGAGGGAGGTGATTCTCCCCACCTGCTTTGCTCTGCTGAGATTCTATTTGGAGTACTGCATTCATCTTTGCAGGCCCCAGCAGAGGACATGGATCTGTTGAAGCAGGTCCAGAGAGGGGGGCACTAAAAAAATAAAATGGCTGGAGCACTTCTCCTATGAAGCAAGGCTGAGAGAGATCGAATTGGTCAGCCTGGAGAGACATTATTATAGCCTTTCAGTACTTAAAGGGTGCTTATAAGAAAGATAGGGACAACCTTTTTATCAGGGCCTGTAGCAATAGGACAAGGGGTACTGGTTTCAAACTGGCAGAGTGCATATCTAGACTGGATGTAAGGAAGAATTTTTTTACAGTTAAGGGTGATGAAACACTGGAACAGGTTCGCCATCCCTGGGAGTGTTCAAGGGCAGGTTGAACAGGGTCCTGAGCAACCTGATCTAGGCAAAGATATCCCTGCTCATTGCAGGGGAGGTTAGACTAGAAGACCTTTAAAAATCCCTTCCAACCCAAACTATGCTATAGTTCTATATTCTGGTAGTAGCTAACATTCTAATTGTTGGCCTTTGCTCAAGTCTCAAATTCTGAAAACTGATTGCCTCTATAGTTTTCCTCCCACAAGAGCTCCATGGTTTTCCTATACTGATCCAGAGGCTAGCATGAGTTGGTGGATTTTTTGAATGATCCAGCCTCTTCCACTTCTTCTGCTTCTGTGGTTAGAAGCATGGGCTAAGTTTAGAACGAAGTGGACTACTTCCAGCTTCTTCCAAAAGTTTTGACCCAGTGACCAGTGGCTAAAATACAGCCCAAAAGCTGTATTGTTTCCTTTCTTTCTATTTTCCTGTCCCTCACACCTACAGGTAAATAACAGCAGGGAAGCTCATTGCTAAATCAAATCGTTGGACTGAGGTTTCAGCCTTAAAATTTGGTTGGAGCGTAGTTCAACAGATTACCATCTGAATAGATGAACTACTAGGAGAAAACCTCACAAAGACCACCTAATTTCCAGTAGCTGGGTTGGTTTGTTTAAGCCCCCAAAACACCCTTAGTAAGGAAAGTCTGTAGTGCATAGCATTCTTTTCCTCACAGAAGCAGAGCAGAAATATTTCTTTACTAGCCATTGTGATCTTGTATATGAGCAAGAACTCACTCTGGCAATTTGTCTCATTCTACCTGGTATTACAGAGAGCAGAACTCAACCTGTACAGCATACTGGGCTTTCAGACCCACCTATAGTGGCACATTGAATGTATTTTCATTCTAATCACACAGGTGGTGAACCACAAATAACCTCCACAAACCTTTTTCTCCTACTCCCCATAAGGTCTCAAAACTTTCTTGAGGCTTGACAGCAAGTGCAAGGAAAGAAAGCTGACATGCACACATTGGTGCTTAGTAGTCCAACAGCCAAATGAAGGCAAGTTCCACTTTAACACTCTAGATCAGGATCCTACAACAACTCAGGTAATGGCTCTCGTGTGCTTAGTGATTCTCTGTGTCCTTACCCTTTTTAAGTTTCAACCTGTGTGAATAGAACCACCACTATTAGAGGGGAAAGCAATCACTACCCATTTACCTACAAATGGTTTGGTTTCTTTGGGTGCACGCAGACCACACAATTCTTAAATCATATTTTGGGTAGCAGGCTACAAGTTAACACAAAAGTATCATTTATATTTTTCCTAGTTTTCCATTTATGAAAACATTCATATATTAAATTTCTTACAAGGGAACCTCCAGAACTAATCAACAGCCTTTTCCTTTTCTGCTGGGCATCTCAGAGCTTTCTGGGGGTATATACTCACTGGCAAAATGGCTACCTACCAAAAAACATTAATAAACTTTCAGAGTTTCGATTAGACATCACACTTCTCTAACAAAAAAACACACTTCAAAGCCTTAGTTGCCACTTAAAAGCCTTACATATCACAAAATCTACAGTGAGCTTTGCAACACAATAATGCAGTTTATTTTCTTCCCCCGTCATTTGTTCTTCATAAATTGCTTGGCATCCTAGAGGGACAATCATGGTAGCAATAGCACTTGCTTTTTCCCACTGGCACAAAGGAAACATATTTTGTTTTGTTCTTGTTCTAGAAGAAATTAATTCCTCTACCACAAATTCACAGCTGAATTTCTTTTTCTATTTATAACACCATCAAATGGCAGACAATTGCATGGTTCCATGAAACTTGATAAAAGATGGACTAACTTTGTCACCGGCTCCTGATACAAAATTTGCCAAGATGTGAGAAAGTTGTAGACAATCCTCTGACTCAGGTCTAACATACATATTTGTGTATCTTTTGGAGCAGTTTGAATGTGCTCAAGTATCAGCAGTATCATATAAAGTACAATATAAAGTATCAGTATACCAGCAGTTTAACATATTAGACATGAACAGACCAGTTTGCATATTACATACTAATAACGGGGAAAAGCAAGGGAGACCTTTGCACAGTAAGCAAACCTAAGTAAATGGTAATAAAATGACTAACAGCTTGGAACATGTTTGGCGGGTTACTTAAATAAAACATTACTTAAATAGCATATTACTTAAATAGTAATATTACTTGCTATTTCTATACTAATATCCTATCAGCCACAACAATGACAATGTACCATACTTTCTTAGGGTTATGGCTTCCAAGCCTATTCCTCCCGTAGGATCAAAACCACCCAGTCTCCTTTTAGTCTTAAACTGTACTTTGGTATATGATTGATTTTCAATCTAGATTTGTAAAGAATGCAGCACAATAGTTTTCACATATGACGAATTTTCCAAGATACCATTAGAACAAAAGAGTTATAATAACACAATTTTCCCAGTGTACTGGCAGGTGTTCTTACCCTGCGTCTTGATAATACTTGTCCCAATGTATCCACTGACCAACTAAAATCACAGAATGCTAGAATACCGGGTTGGAAGGAACCCCAAGGATGATCTTGTCCAACCTTGCTTGGCAAAAGCATAGTTTAGACAAGATGGCCCAGCACTCTGTCCAGCTGAATCTTGAAAGTGTCCAACATCGGGGAACCCACCACTGTCCAGTTCTGGGCCCCTCAGTTCAAGAAGGACAGGGAATTGCTTGAAAGAGTCCAGTGCAGAGCCACAGAGATGATTAGGAGGGTGGAACATCTCCCTTATGAGGAGAGGCTGAGGGAGCTGGGTCTCTTTAGCTTGGAGAAGAGGAGACTGAGGGGTGACCTCATCAATGTTTACAAATATGTAAAGGGTGAGTGTCAGGATGATGGAGCTAGGTTTTTCTCAGTGATGTCCAGTGACAGGACAAGGGGTAACGGGTGTAAACTGGAGCATAAGAGGTTCCATCTGAACATCAGGAAAAACTTCTTTACTGTGAGAGTGACAGAGCACTGGAACAGGTTGCCCAGGGGGGTTGTGGGGTCTCCTACGTTGGAGATATTCAAAGCCCGGCTGGACAAGTTCCTGTGTGATGTATTCTAGGTTACCCTGCTCTTGCAGGGGGGTTGGACTAGATGATCTTTTGAGGTCCCTTCCAACCCTCAGGATTCTGTGATTCTGTGATTCCCTGGGGAGACTATTCCAATGGCTGACTGATTGTTCTCATTGTGAAAAATTTTCCAGTTATGTCCAACCGAAATCTCACCAGGAGTAAGTTGTACTCATTACCCTTTGTCTTTTCCATGCGACTCCTTGTAAAAAATGACTCGCTGTCTTCTTTGTAGCTACCCTTTAGATACTGGAACTTTCTGATAAGGTCTCCCTTAATTCATCTTTTCTCAAGGCTGAACAATCACAATTCTCTCAGCCTTTCCTTATACAGCAGGCTTCCCAGTATTTTGATTATCTTTGTAGACATTCTCTGGATGTTCTTCAGCCTGTCCACATTGGTTTTGTGCAGTGGAGACAAAGCCTGAACACAGTATGTCAGGTGTGGCCTGAAAAGTGCTGACTAGAGTGGGATAATGACATCTTTATCTCTGCTGGCGATGCCCTTGTTAATGTAACCCAGCACCCTTTTGGCTGTCTTTGATGCAGCTGCACACTGTTCACTCATATTGAGCTAGCTGTCCGCTAGGACACTCAGGTACCTTTCCACAGAGCTGTTCCTCAGCTGGGTAGATCTCAGCCTGGATTGTGCTTACCCAGGTGTCCCAGGTGTCCTTGTAGAACCTCATTAGGTTTTTGCTAGCCCATTCTCCCAGCCTATCTTTCTGTAACGTGGCTCTCCCTTTCAAAGTGTCCACTTCCACACTCAGTGTAGTAACTTCATCAAATTGAATGTTTATGAAGATACTAAACACCTTTGGGCCCAATACTGATCCCTGGGGGACCTCGCTAGTGACAGATTGCCAGTTTGAAAAGGAACACAAAGTCTTCATCAACTTCATTGTCACTTCTCAGTACTTCTCTGTAGGAGACTACTTGTCTCACACAATTCTCTATCCATCACAAAATACTCCTTATTCCACCAGTCCTTCTTTCTCCAGAAAATTCCAAGGCATCACAAAAATTGAATAGGGCAAACACTTTACTCTTTTGAAATAGTTCATATTGTATATTACAAAGTGTATCCTTGCATAATACAACATAAAAATAACTATCACCATGGAAAGACTGGCTACAAGTGTATGATGAAAACACCCTTGGGATGAAAAAGCAAAGATCCCTTTCACAGTAGACGGGGGTAATTCTGTGTCTAAAAGATGTTGTATAGAACTGGCATCAGTGCACTTCCGTTCCCTCTCTTGCTGTAGAGCAAGCCTGGGCAGCTTGCTTAGACTATTTTTAGACAGAAATTTTTAGATATCCAAAGTGTATATTCCTATCTTTTGTGACTCTGCCTTCTTTGTGTGTCCTCATTCTATGTTCAAGATACAGCCCTATCTCCATTAATCTAAATTACTCCAGAACTATCATTCAGTGATAGAAAGACTGGAGATTTTTAGTAATCCACCATCCTCTCCCAAAGTGTCAATGAAGACATTTGAAAGTTAAACTGCTCAATTAAATCATCTCTAATGAATATAAATATGTTTAGCATTTTGTGTTTCCTGCTGAAGCAGAATATTCGTTTGAACGAACTACGAAATATTCATATAAATATGCTGAATATTCATTGAAATGTTAAATATTAAAAAAAATCAAGTCAGAATGTTATTTCTAAGTGTTAGTGTAAAAAAAATATATAGAAATAAAAGTTGATTGTGTCCAATTCACTGGTAAAAAGTTGCTAGGATTTTAATAGTAAAGCCATTCATCAGTGCCTATGTCCCTAAATTGTTCCTTTCCACACTTGCTCAAATAGAGTGGAAATAAATACAGAATTATTTCTCTGCCGATCTTACACTTACTAGGAGTTAAGACTGGGTTTTCTCAGAAAAAGAAATCCCTCTATCACTTTATTACTTAGATGAAAGTTTTAAAGAAACCTATTACTCTCTTCAGAAAAGATAAATCTCTTAGCTGAACGTGCATATTTCGGCATCCCTTAAGAGTTTCTTTCTTTTCCAATACTTCAAGCTACTAACTTTTGAACCTTGTCCATTAAGTCTGGCATTGTGGCCCCCACACCATTCATGCCTTATTAGAAGTGATCCTGGTTTTGGTTCAAAAAGGTGCTGAGAATGCTCGCACTTCTGACTGTTTCTGTGCTGCAGCTATTTGCAATGACATCACTATTTTCTTTAAGAAGTCATTGATGCTTAGGCTGCAAATGACAAATTTTATTTTTAGATCATATTCAGCTCCAAAGCAAAAGCATATTGTAGGGATTGGCGCACGGAAGATCACATGATGTGATGGAAAGCTGCTAGGAGGGACAGGAGCCAGTTGACTCTGGGGAGGTGCTTAGGCGGCAAATATAAGGAATTGTAACTGCGCAATAAATCTGTTGTTGACCCGCATTGCGTGAATGCTCTATGTCTTGACCCTAGTTCGGAGGGAACTAGTGCTTCCGTCCCTCACCACACGAGCAGCGAGAAACTACAAGTGGTGACCCCGACATGAGAACGATGGATATGCACCACTTTGTACAGGTATTGAAGGCCTTCGCACAGCAAGCTGGGTTGCCGAAGGCGATACACTCCGGGCCAGCGGGCCACTGCATCCAATGGTTGCAAGGCTGGGAGGCAGTGAAGGCCCCCGTGGACGTATTAGATAACTCCTGATGGGGACGAATCCGCCAAGAGCGTTTGGAAGCGGTCTTGGCTGGGGAAAAGAAAGCAGGAGATATAGGGGAGACATGGTGTGCCATTGAAAATATTGTCTCCAAGATTCGTAAAGAACATGAGGCCGTTTTTGCGGCTTGTATAGCATTGTACAGTACACCACACACTGACACCGCCGGACCGGCAGCGGCGGTGGAAGGTTGCCAAACCGGCGCCTCTTTCTCAGCGAATCGAACTGGCCACCCGAGGGGGAGATCCCTGACAAGGGGGCTCAGGCAGCGCCTGCAATTCTGGTAAGGGAGGAAAGTTTGGTATGCCCGTTAAGAAAACCGGCGGAGGAGGGGGGAGGGGGGGGCTCCATCACCCCCCGCATGTCCATGGAGGGAGATGTAAGAGGCTCTGCAACATATTGCAGAAGGGAAAGATCAACTGCCTCAGGACTCTAGTGATCAGAACCCGCATAAACCCCCGGATCCAGATGATATCTGGTACCTGAAGAAGAAGAAGGGCGCGGGGACCTCCTAAGTATCACTGGTCCGATGAAGAAGGGGAAAAACCACCGCAGCGGGTTGGTCCAGGGGGAACTAACTGGAATGAGTGGCGTGAACAAAAGCAGGAATCAGATTCGGAGGGAGAGAGGGAAGCAGTGAACCGACAGCAGAACAGAGTAAAAAAGGTAGAAGATGACCGATTACCTCAATTGATAAAGGGAGTACAGGAGGCCTTGCGGCAAGTAGATCAAGCATGCTTGCGGCTTCCTCAGGTCTATCCACCCGGTAAAGGTGTAACAGATTGGAGGCTAGTTGTGAAAGAGTGTGTGCTGAACGGAGTAGAATGGCAAGCCCCCTCACTGGAGGCTTTTCCGGTCTTAGCCGCAGGAGGCCGTGGGGGGGGGTATGAATGGCAGCCATACGACCTTAAAACCCTGAAAGATCTTGCTAGCGCGGTCCAACAGCATGGGATCAGTTCCCTACAAGTGTCCACCCTGGTGGAGTGCATTTTGTCCACTCCAACGTCTCCATATGATGCCAGGCAGCTTTTCCGAGGTATACTCCCGACATCGAAATGGTTGCTATTTTTAGAGCTTTGGCAGGAGGAAGCTGCTGCGCTGATAGTCACCGACGGGGGGCAGGGTGGCCCTTTGGCGGGGACCACGACAGACACCTTAACGGGTGAAGGGCAATTTGCTACTCCGCAGGACCAGATAAGGCGGCTGAGAGGGCGACACTGGGTGGCAGTGGGGAGAATGGCACTTAAAGCGTTTTGAAGGGTGCATCAAGCTGAAGGTCAGCATCAGCCGTGGCTGCATGTGAGGCAGAAAGTCGGAGAAAATTTCACGGATTTTGTAGATCGGGTACACAGTGCAGTTACAGTCGCAAAACTGCCTGAGGCTGCAAAGGAAGCAGTGGTGGTGCAATGTCTGAGAGACAATTGTACTGCTACTGTTAGGGTGATATTACAGCAAGCGCCGCAAGAGCTGTCGCTGCCCGGGTTACTGCGGTGGTGGGCCGCCCGGCAGGGAGAGGGGCACGCGGCCCCCATGATCGCGGCGTTAAGGACAGCTTGCAATCCGGAGAACAAAGGAGTGGGAGGTGCTAAAACAAACCGCTGCTACGGGTACGGAGGTTCAGGCCATCAAATCCGCCAATGCCTCTTCCCTTTACCAAATAAGGGAAAGGGCGGAGAAGACAACTCAGGCTTGACCTGCTGGCGGTGTGGGGGGAGTGGTCATCGTGCGCGTGACTGCCGGAAATCGCGGCCACGGCAGCAGCAGCAACGGCAGCCGCAGGGAAATGGGAAGTGGAGCGACAGGGCAGGGGAAAGAGGGGTTCCCCACAATGAGCGTCAACAACCCTCAAAGCCTACCCTGGGGGAATCTTCCCTACTAATGGCATTGTCTTTATCTTTAGCTACTGGGTCGGAGTGTTTAGTCTGTTTTCAACACACTTTCCTGGATATGGAACCTCGCTCTTTTACATGTATTGCTATGCTTGATTCTGGAGCTGATTGTACCATGGTGCCACAAGAACAATGGCCCAAAGGCTGGCGGACGTCACCATGTGGTGAGGTACAGGGGGTGGGAGGTTTGCAAAAAGTCCAAAGAAGCCGTGCTCCTATTCAGGTCATTTTACAGGGGGGATCGAAAGCAGATCAGGAACGGGAAGTATATGTGAATCCTTATGTTTCCGAAGGACTACCTGTAACCTTACTAGGCCGCGATGCCTTAAGACAGTGGGGGTGTCATCTGGTCACTCCTTTTTAGCATGGGCCACTGCTGTGATACAGCAGCTGCAGCTACAGTGGAAGAAGATGAAACCGGTTTGGATAGAGCAGTGGCCCATGTCTGAGGAGAAAGGAGCAGCGGTGCTAGAATTAGTGACTCCAGAGTTGAAACTGGGCCATCTAGAACCTTCAGTTAGCCCTTGGAACACCCCTGTTTTTGTAATTAAGGAAAAATCAGGTGCTTGGAGGTTGCTACATGATCTGCGAGAGGTTAATGCATGTCTGGAAGAAATGGGCTCCCTTCAACCCGGCCTTCCCTACCCTGTTACCATTCCTGACGGGTGGCACATTTGTGTTTATGATATTATGGATTGTTTTTTCAGCATTCCCTTGCATCCAAAGGACAGGAAGTATTTCGCCTTTTCGCTTCCCACAACGAATCAGCAGCAGCCTTGACAACGTTTTCAGTGGACTGTGCTACCACAGGGCATGAAGAACTCTCCAACCATCTGCAAGCTGGTGGTAGATCGAGCATTACAGCCAATGAGGAAGTTACCAGTACAGGTAATACATTATATGGATGACATTCTGTTAGCGGCCGAAACAGAAGAACAGCTCCAAGGTGCGGGGACGACGCTGTACAAAAATCTGGAAGAACATGGGCTGCACATTAGTGTCACAAAAGTGCAGCAAGTTAGCCCCTTTAAATATCTTGGCACCTTGATTGGACCTCGTGAGGTCTGTCAACAGTTATGTACGGTCACTAACGTTGTCTCCAGGGTGCATGAGGTGCAGAAGTTGGTGGGCCAGCTGCAGTGGATGAGGGCCTTTTGCCCCATTCCTGAGGAGAAGTTAATCCCCTTTTATCACTTATTGAAAGAGGCTACTTCCATATCGGACAAGCGAGAGCTTTCTGAACAGCATTGTCGACGGTTGTCGCAGATACTCACATGTGTACAGCAGTGTAGTCTCTGTAGGTTCCAACCGCAGCATGAGATCCGGGCTTTCCTTTGGGTTACGAAAGGGGCAGGGATTGGTTTAGTAGCACAGGACTGGTCACCATTACAGTGGGTGTATGTCTCGAAAGGGAAAAAAGCGCTTATACTATGGCCAGACTTATTAGCACAATTAATGGTAAAGGTGCTCACTGTCGGTCGACATCTGTTGGCAAAAGAAATCGCCTGCTGTTTCCTCCTATGTTCCTTGACTACGTGGGAGTTATACTATCCTTTGTCGGAAAAGCTACAAGCTGTTTTGGCAGGTTTTCGAGGTCAGTTTGCTGCAAAAACTCCGACTCCTTGGGATGCTGTGGTGCAAGCCACAGCATTGCAACCTCATTCCTGGGTAGTTGAAAATCCAGTTACGGGAATTACCATTTTCACAGACGCCTTCTCCTGTACTCAGCAAGGCGCATATGTGTGGCAAAAGGAAGGCGTGTGGGAAGATGGGGGGGTCCAGGCCCCAGGAAAGTCTGTTCAATTTCTAGAAGCATATACTGTAGCTACTGTGCTACGACAGTGGTCAGCGGACCCCATTAATGTTGCAACAGATTCTCTTTTTGTCTGGAAACTTTTGAAGCAAACAATGTGGGTCATTGAGGCTACAACGGAGTGTGTGCAAGTTCTTTTTCAGGCATTGTCTGAGCGAACTGCTGAAATTTGCCCGAAACACTGTAACAATCATTCACGCATTCCCGGACTCCTAACTGAGGGTAACAATAGGGCAGACCGTGTTGCACAAGGTCTGCCAGTCCCTGACTATTGCGCTCCAGTTTTTACAGAGACCCCTCTTCAGCATGCCAAACGTTTACACTCCTTGCTACACATTGGTACGCGAGCGTTGGCGCGGACTATGGGTCTTTCGCGAGCACAGGCTGTGGATATTATCCATCTGTGTCTCACCTGTGTTCACACCCCCTTATGGGAAGCAGGTGTTAATCCCCGTGGCTTGCGACCTAATGATATCTGGCAGACAGATGTTAGCGAATATCCTGCCTTTTCTCCTATGCGCTATTTACATGTCACGGTTGATACCTGTAGCGGTGTCATCTTAGCTATGGCACAACGCAAGCAAGACACTAAGGCAGCCATTTTGCATTGGCGCGAGGTCATGGCAATCTTGGGAGTCCCTAGCCAGATCAAGACCGACAACGGTCCAGCATATTCAAGTCAACTGGTGGCTTCATTTTTACGACAGTGGGGCATTGAACATAAGACCGGTTGTCCTTGTAACAGCACTGACCAAGCTATCGTCGAACACGCGCACCGGACTCTGAAAGCTCGCCTCATGTGTCTTGAGGCGGGGGAGTCCGTACCCGGAAAAACTCCCGCAGTCCGTGTGCGCCGACTTTTACTTTCTGCTCTGACTAGTTTAAATCAATTCTCACGTGGATCAAGTGAACAATCACAGATGAGCTCGCACTTTGCTCCACCTCTAGACAAACCCCTGTATCCGCAGGTATGGGTGAAAGATCCGGAAAAGGGTAAGATAGGTCCATTTGCCCTACGGGCTCACGGGCAGGGCTATGCCTGTGTGGAGGGTGAGACTGGGCTACGCTGGGTACCGGCAAAATGGCTATTACCGTATTTGTAGCTGTGTCTGGAAGTTTGTATTTGAGCTATGTAAGTTTGTATTTGAGCTATGTTTTACAGGTGGTGATTGGCGCTTGGCTATGTCTGGGAGAGAGAGATACAACGAACCTGTGGTGCGAAATGACATCCATGACCCGTGTGCATCCACATGACTTCACTCACGGATCCAGTCACAATGTGCCTTATGAACTTTGTAGCTGGCCGTTGAATATGACAACACTTTGGCCGGAAACATCTGCGTCTAGGTCCCTTTAGGCTGATGCTTTGTGTTTAAGTTTGTTTCTTCTTGTTTGATTATATAATGCGCACCGTGTGTGAATACTTAGTGGCACAAACCTTTCTTTCTTGGTTAATTAGAGTTATGAGTTACGTACTGTGTGTGGATACTTAGTTGCACGAACTTTCTTACTTGGAGTTACGCACCATGTGTGAATACTTAGTTACACGAACCTTTCTTATTTAGTTGATTAGAGCTATAAGTTGCTTATCTGGAAACCCGAAGTTTTCTAGTCTTGAGGCAGGGGAGATGTAGGGATTGGCACACAGAAGATCACGTGATGTGACGGAAAGCTGCTAGGAGGGACAGGAACCAGCTGACTCTGGGGAGGTGCTTAGGCGGCAAATATAAGGAATTGTAACTGCACAATAAATCTGTTGTTGACCCGCATTACGTGAATGCTCTATGTCTTGACCCTAGTTCAGAGGGAACTAGTGCTTCCGTCCCTCACCACACGAGTAGCGAGAAACTACACATACAAAAAAAAAAAAAAAAAAAAAAAAACTTCTAAAGATTTGTTGGGGTGGTTTTTACTACTAAAAAGGTGAAAGCAGCCAGTTTGTCATGCAGAAATATATCTTATCCTCCAAGAAGTCCACTGGAAGGGAAACTGTAAACCCAGGTTTAAAAATATTCTGAAACCTCTGTAAGATTACTGCAGTAAAATATATGGGTTTTTTGATCCCAAGATATAGCTATAAAAAATGGTGTGGCTGGCAAAAAAAAGCCCCAAAACTTGTATAAGTCACTTTCTTTCCTGCCCTGAACATCCAAAAATAGCTAGAGGACCTCTAAATCTACTGTTTCTGTAAATCACTGTATATGCAGTCATACATACAGATACACAGCCAACTTCCCCTACATGCCTCCCCCACCCCAAACAGAAGTGAATCTTAGATTACTTGAGAGAGCAGGAAATCAAAACAGTGTTTATTTTATAACATATTTATAACATGCAAGTAAGCTGAGAGCACAACACAGGTAGAGCCTGCGAAAGAGGTAATTATACACTGATAGCAAGCAGTTTTAGCCTTACAGAATAATGCTTCAAATATTGGGAAATTTTAACAAAAAGACAAGAATCAATAGGTTTCCTCAGAGACTAGAAAAAATACTTACAGAGATGAGCTGTTAAAATTTCCCCCATGGATTCCCACTGTTATTCTCTCCATATTCCATTTTCTTTCCTCTCCTCTTTTTCACTAGAGGATTATCTATATAATTCTTATTACTCTATGGACCTTGTACCTTCACGTAAGATGGGAAGACATGGCCCTTACTGCTGCACGAAGCAATACCTCAATTCAAGCTTCATTACTATCTCAAATCTTAAGCCAGATTTATCAGCACGTTAGCCAAGGTTAATGAGCCTATATGATAACAACTTTGGACCCAGTCATGGTTTAAGTGTCAGTGCAAAAGGCATGCAAAGGCTGAAGAGGAAGCCTGACTGTAAATGAAACTCATGTATGTGAAGTTCCTGAGCTGTGCGCTTCTTTTATCTTTCTAGACAAAGTATGTTCCTTATCCACAAGATTTATTTTCAAAATAAAAATAAATAAAGAATTTTAGCAATACTGACTCTTATTTATGGGGCATCATAAATCATTCTGCTGTCAACATTTCACGCCGTAGGAAGAAAGCATTGAACTAGTCAATGTGTGTCAAAAAACCTTCCTGTCTCTGGTGCTCAATTGTCATTTCTATTGTGAAGTTAGGGCAAGTCCATGCAACAGACCTTTCAACAGAAAATGGTTTACTGGAAACATACTTCTCCACTAGCTGCACAAAGGATCAGATGATAGTTCTGTGAGTCCACAAGGTGACTATAAAATGGCTGTTTCAAAAGGGCATTTTCAATCATACAGCAATCAAAAAAGTGTGTTGTTTTAGGATAACACATACCTGCGCAAGCTTTTCTGAGGGTACCTTGTGAAGACCTGTGGCATCTGCAAGGATATCATTGGTGCCTGACTGCACTTATTTTTCAGCCTTTCTCACAAGGACCTTTGTTCCCCTGTGAAACTCTTTGCTATTAAATTGACTGGCATATTCTATTAAATATGTTTCTGGCAGTAAGTGAAAGGTTCCATTTTAGATTGTTAGATGATCTAACAATCGTCTTACTGGCAGCATAATAAAATATTGAAAGTACATATGGTTACATCTTTCTGTTTGCTTGTTTGTTTGTTTTTTCCTTCATTACAATCATGCATATTTTTCAGAAGCCTTTATATGAATGGAAAACATGTCAAATTTTAAATCGGTTAGTTTCATGATAACAGCATATAAGTTAACCATAGGGCAGAACAATCTTCCTTTCTCTAATTAAAACTTGAATGCATCAGGCATGAATCTAAATGCTCTTGCCTGTTTTAGAATTATAGTTTTCTGTACCACTAAAACACAGACATAGAGAATCACGAAGTGAAATAATTGGTTTCAATTGTAACAGCCACTTCTTGCTCTCAGCTCTCTTGCATCAAGTAGACAGAACAGCAGGACAGCAAGAGAGTGGAGGGAAAGAGGGCAGTTGGGAAGGCAAGCAAGTAGCATAGTGGAAAGACACACAGAAGAAAAAAGAAGTCAACTTTATAAGAACTTGAAAAGATTTAACAACATTGTATTCCCTCTGCCATAACATTCTCTATCCGACAGTGAAATGACACACCTCAGTGCCAAAACTTGAGTAAGACTAAAGGAGAGAAGCCTCATTTTAGCAAAGGTAAAATTTGCCAGAGCGGGGGTATCTTTGAGCAAATCCTAACACAGCATTTTAAACCCCTGAAAAAGAGAATCTAAAACCAGTCAAAATCCTCCCTGTTTAGATCCGAACCATCCAACTAACAAAACAAAACCACACAGTTACCAACTAAAGACTCCAAACAAGAAATGTAAGTGCATTGTAGTGATGACTAGCTAGAATATAGAGCAACATAAAAAAGATAGTAAACAATCCTAAAAGTTAATCTGCTCCTCATAACCATTTAACCATTTATCATTACACTCTGTTACATTAACAGAGCTGCAATAATGTTGCTGCTTTCAGATTTATCAAAGTATATGAAAAATTTAAAATAAAATTTTACTGCAAAATTATATAACCCCATTGTTTACATCAGGTATTTATTTCAGACTAAGGAGCAGGGATAGCTCTCCCTCTAATACAAAAACTTCACACATAGACACCCTCCAAATTCAAACATACTAATTTATGCTAAATATTCCTGACATTTTAAAACAACAAAACAGGGTTGACGGGAAGGTATATCTCCGCATATCCCAGCATGTACACCTAAACTACATAACATTTTCTTACAAGAAACAGATCACTTCTTGCAAGTGAATACAATTAAAAATATTATTATCCTGACATTCTGGTTATTTTTGGAATTAGACTAGATAAGTATGCTTAAGATAGTTGCCTTGATATTGGAGTTCATTAAGAATACTGCACTGATAACTGTCAGAAAAAAACAGACCTTCATTTAAAAATGTGAATACTTAGAGAAATATCTCACCCCTGATATTGAAAATTATAAGCTGAAAGTGTCTGGTGTTTACTTTTCAGTGCACAAAATAGTTCCTCCTGCTTATTCAGTCTAACCATGAAGGCTATCTGGGGGCTAAGCAGTGCCAAATGCAGTCTTTTCCTCCTGAAGGACTTCCATTGAGTGAAACTACAAAATTATTTCATTTAATTTCCTTCAAAGCATTTATTGACCTTGTGCTAAGAGGTACCAGCATTCAAGATATAAGTGGTCACATACACCAATATCAAGCCATGTAAATCAATCAATCCCCAGTATTTAGTTATCAAACCTTTCCTTATACACAGGATGAGCAAACTATTCTTTGAGATTATTATTGACACATCGTTTAAAAAGGAAGGGTGATAGATCACTCTTCCATAATTATGGAAACACATGACTTTAATCAATAGAAGGCAAATTTTATCCAGACTAATGCTGAAGTTGCTATTCAATCATAAGAGCTGTCATTTCACCTGAAAATGACTATGGATTCCATGATAAATGAAACATCATGGGAAAGATCCATTAAACTTGACAAATTCAAAAGGAGTGCCAAGAAAACAACACAAATCAATATTTGATACTTATCAGTTTGACAAAAAGCATTTGATAGAGTGTGCAGAGAAGGCACATGAACACTCATGGCTTGAGGTATTTTGTTCTTAAAAATATAGTCATATAATACCTCATCCTCACAATGTCATGTACAAAAAGATAATCTCTGAGAAGCAAATCTAAATGACCTGGCCTACTCTCAGCAGTGTCAGGTATGTCTATGCTGTTGCCGTACGTTTAATATCTTTTCAGTTTTGGCAAATAGCAGGGAGATCAGACCCCAGTGCATCTGCTCTCTATGATTCAGATGGCAGACTATATGAACTTTGAAAAGGGCAAGTCAAAGCCAAACACTACAGCATCTATTAACAATGTTTTGCTGATGACTGGAGAGTACAAATAGCTTATTCGTCGACAGAGTGTCCTTAATCATTCCTCTGAAAGTGCAAAGCACTGAACAATTTATGAGCCAAATCATGACTGGTTTGTAAGTAGCATGGGGGCACAAAAGCCCTGAGGGCTAAATAAACCAGCTTTGCTTTCAGTTTTGTCATCCTGAATATAGTCAGGAGCCATAAGCAATGTTCTAGGTATAAAAGTGAAAGTTGATTAGAAGCCAAGGATTTTGTATAAATAACCTTCTCCTGCATCAGTACACCCTTTTTCTTCGTACCAGTGTCCCAAGCTACAGTAAAACCTTGGGTGGTTGGTGTAAACAGAGAAAAGTGTATTCAGAGACCCTTTTCTGCGTGAACATGTTAGAGGAGAAGTTTGGCCCAGTGGTCTGATGAACAGCTCCATTAAGACCATTGAGACATCTCATATATTGGGATGCTAGAAGCTTCAGCATAATGCAGTGCTCTGCATTCACCAAGTCCTCATGACTCGGCTGCTGTGATCAGCGGTCCACTTTTGCTGAGTGACAGAAATGTGAAGGACAGTCACTGCTGTTGTTATCACCCATACAGACAAACCCTGCCATCTTCTCCAAAACCACATCACAAGAAGCTCAACAGCCTTGACAAAATGTTGCTTTTTATCAATAGCACAAGGTTCCTATAAAGCAAGATGTTTTATCTGTCATTCTTGTAATTTAACACAGAATATTTACAATAGTCACCTTCTGCAGAACAGTGTATCACAAAAATAATTAATCTCTGGTGACAATTCTACTTTGAAGTTTTCATCTGGAGAAAGCATATCAAACTTTGTGCATCCTTATGAATGCTGGAAATGAAATTAGGGATAGATTTGTTAATTGGAACTCAGACTAAATGTTCTGGGGTTGAAAGTTATGCAGACCTTCAGATCATAGATCAGTGGTTGACTTCCATTTCGTCAGCATGTTTCTCTTCAGAACTTCTTTCCTCAGACAGCCAGGCCAGAATGTTCTTTTACTAAAAGTGATATATTGCATGTCATTCTAAATATCTTAGTAAGAGCTTCTGTTGGAAGAATTTCCAGCAATATCTGCAGTTCTTCCATCTTCTCAAAGTCATTAGTTACTCATGACTTCCTGATTCTTGAAGTTACCTAGAAAGTGTAACATCAGCACATCTTGACCATGGATTTGAGCAGCATTGCAAGACAAGAAGGTAAATGGTTGTTTTTATTATTTGACTAACTTCAGAGTGTGAATCAGGTACTAGATTTCACATATTTGCTACATTTTCTGCTATCTTGGCATGCAAAAAAAAAATAAAATTATTGAAATATTAAAAAAAACCCAAAAGTAATCCAAATCACCAAGTACAACAAAAGAGCATTCCAGATTGAAGCCATTGATTCAACACTGAAGCCAATAAGAAGAGAATATTTTAAATGGACTTGGCAATTAGCTTCTTTAGACATGAAATATTAAAAATATTTGAGGAAAATAGGTCAAAACAAGGAACTCCAACTTTCAGGCAGAAGAAAACTGCCATTAAGAACATTCTGCTGGAAGAACAATTTTCCAGTAAATTTCATAGCCTGTAGCATAAGCTTCTATTGGCTCATTCTTTCATCTAAAGACTGCATAACTATATTAGACAAACAAATCATTGATATCAGATAAACTAAGCAGTAAATTTCCTAGTTCATATAATACAAACTCAAATCTAAAGCTAATTCTCAATGGGTCAACTTGAAAACAGCCAGTTTACCAAGGAAGACCTATTTAAAAACTTGCAAGAAAGCATATGATGAGCTTTACTTTACTACACTATTTTAATCATCTCCCTTTCCTGTGCAGTTACCTGTTAGGAGAAATGCTGAGGACTTTGTGCTAGCTGAAAATGAAGTGTAAAAAAACCCAAAAAACAAACAAAAAATTCTTCTGTGAAGGGAAGAGAAAGTATTGCTATAGCAAAAATCTATTAAAAATGTTTCATTCTGAGAATACTAGGGATAGATTCAGATTTGATTCTTGGACAAAGGAAAGCCCTTCTCTGAGCTACTATATATTTTGTTTAAATTAATACGTTAACCAAAAAATCAATTTGCTTTTTAATTTGCACCTCTCTCAAATTATAAATTCTTCCTTCCTACTAAGTCTTTGCTGTCACAAAATGTAAGACCTTAAAACACATTTAGAGAAAATTTCTATTAAAGTTTCTTAGACCTTCATACTTCATAATTGTAAATGTCTCCACATTAAATGTTCCTTTCAAATGGATAATGTTCTGCCTGTGAATACAAGCCTCTGCATTATTTTAACACTCATGATACAAGGTTTAAAAATTATTACACTTTTAGTAACTGTAAAAATCATATTTTAATGAAACAATTCTGTTTGTATTTAGCATTTCTTACAGTATTTAATTAATGCAAGAAAACAGGAAGAGAAACACATTACACACAACCACCACCAACGCTAATGACATACATCAGTTTAATGCTGAGATACTTCGGGTAACCCAATTTTTTTCTATATAAACCACTGAAGTTTTCACAATGAAATGCTTGGTGTATTTGCCATAAATCATAAAAAAGCCTACCCCAAAACTACATTTACAACATCTAATGGCAGTTTGTAAACTTCATAGTAAAAACACATTTGCACAGCATACTTCCTGTATGGAGATACAATTTTCCAATAAATCCTTTTTCAAAAGGCTGTTGAGCACAAGTAATGCAGAATATAAGATGCAGCTCACAGCATTTTAAGAAGTTAGAGATATTTTAATCTAAGCCCTTATTTCCAGACTGGCTTTGTCCTAAAAAGCATCACTTCATATTATTACTTTTTATCATAAAATGAAGCAAATTCAGGATATGTAATGCTAACAATCAGAGGGGCTAAACATCTCATTACAAGACTGTGTACAAAAGGCTAACAAGCATGATTTAGAGGGGAAATTAATGAATGGTGTGAAAACTTTCACATATAAGGAACTCTGATGAATAAGTGCTTATTGCTTCTTTAAAGTCTGAAAACATCTGTGAGGCAAATTTGAAATAGATTTGCCAGTTGTCAGACTTGTATCTTTAATTTTTTTCTTTTACTTTTTTATTTAATTTAAATTTAATTTAAATTTAACACTCTAGCTTTTTAGCAAAAATCCATTTAGAAGTGAAACCACAACTGCATTTGGCTAGAAACAAAGTGTAATCAAGTTTATAAAGTTTTGAAAGGAACAAGCATCCCAACAATGTAAGCATTTAAAGTGGAAATTTGGAAAACATCTACATGAATAATGTGTCTTCCTCTCAGAAGCCTACTCAAAAATATTCTAGTTTCATACTGAAATGTCTCTAAGTTCTTTTTTTAACTTGCTGGAAATACTGAGCCAATACAAAACATCAATGTCTTAGTACCATTTGTTACCAGACAGATAGATAGATAAGATAGATAGATAGACATAGATTTAAAAGTGATAACTAAAAATGTGAATAAAAACATCTCCTGATCATGTTAGTCAGTGGTAAAGCCATGTTTATATGAACAAAGTATTTTCAGAATTCTTTGTGTACTTCCTCAGACGTGAAACTAACCCAAACTTTCCCCTTTGCTTCTAAAGTATTTCCAAAGGCCTACTGACTGTCTTTGATCTTCCTAGCTTTACAAATATTGTCAGTTTTCTCCTCAACTGTCTAACCAAAGTAGAACTTAAAAATGCAAAAGCTAGCCTCTTCCATAACATTTCTTCACAGATGGTGCTACGTTGCTACAGTGTCTCTGGGGACCAGCAGCTTGCTCATTCTTATTACTCTGACACTCATATTCCCTGTGGTTGAACAAGGAAACTGGAAACATTCCAGTTGTCCTCCCACGGTGGAAGCTGGATACAGAATGGACAAGTCAGCAATGACCAATTTTGCAAAAGAAAAATAACAAGCACACTTTTTAAACACAGAGAAGAGGGCAGGGAATGGTGTATTTTATAGGAATTACACCCAGAAGTCGTCAGAGCAATTGGCTTAAAATTATTAGGAAAGTTAACGGAGTAGAATATATATGGGGATTTTATTGTGCTTATCAGTAGAGACCATACTGTTGTTTTGGGATTAAATTGCAAGAATGCGTAAATACACAAGGCACATTAACCAGGTATCTAACTATTGCTAGCTAGAGAAAACTTCATTTGGTAGAGCGACAAACATTTAAAAGCTAAATAGGATGGATTTTAAGTTAGTGATTTGAAAGACAACAAGCAAGTTTGAAAGCTGCATGCTGTACCCGTATGGAAATATAATCTGTTTAACCCAAGTAACGCAACAGTAAAAGCATGTGTGACAAGGTGAGAAAAACCCATTCTGTAAGGGCTAGACCTATTTTGAGGAAGTTATTGGACAACATCCAAGGATAGCAACTTCACAAGTTCACACTTATTTTCGTCATGGTACAAAACCAAGCATAACAATAATTCATTAGAAAGAGAGTTTCAAAGCAGAATGATTAGAGGGGAGAGAGAAAGCAGCCCCTGCATCAGATGATAGGTTTGATTACGTGAGACAAGAAAAGGGCTGACAAGAAGAGCCAGAGAGGATGAAAGCTATTTTCCAAAATTCAGGCAACAGACTTCTAAAAAAGACCTCTAAGAAAGCATTTGTTTGCAGCCAAAGCAAATAAGATACCTTCCCCATCATTAGCACTCACATATTTTCTGCAATCAAAATTTCATAAGCAAATTTAACACGCTGGTAGATTCACCTAATCAGCACTGAAACCACCTATTGATCCCAGGTTTTTAGGGGAAGCACATTTAGCTCTCTCTGACATATGACTGGATACAGCAAAGGAAATCCTCACAAAAAATTACAGAAATGGCTACCAACCAGAAATTAACTGGAAAGGAAGTCAAACATTCAGAGATTTTTTAAAAAGTAAATCAAAGCATGTGTTTGACCTAATTATGCCTCTGTGCCAAGACCCCCCCCCAACAGAGCATTTTTCAAATACATAAAACAGGATTTTTTCAGCTATATAGTTTTTTTTTCTCCTCCTTCCCTCTTAGGAAAGAAATACCTAAAAAGAAGTCAGAAAACAGATACTGGTTAACATTGGCCACTGGGTTTTGCTTGGCAAGTTGGTCATGTCTTCCTTCTTCCAAATGAAGCAAAGCATATCAATCATATTATTGATTAGATAGTCTTTCTAATCTCTTCTAGACTTAGAGTCTACATAGTTACAGAAAATTTAAAGCACCAACATGATTGTAACAAGAATATAGGCAGAATGGAAGAGACAATGCTTAAAAAAATATTTCTTTGTAAAGCCTTGTTACTCAAAGATCATTTAGTGTACTATCCTATCAGCTTATAATCTAATCTTTAATTCTTTCTTAGATTTATGGCCATGCACAAAATGCAGCTAACTTATGAACTAACTCAGGAAACAGAGCACGAATTGAGACATTAAAAATTAGTATTTTTGCTTGTCTGCTCTAACTTGTTCTTTCATAATGCTTAGAAAGGAGATACATGAACTTGGATTTCAAGAGGAAAAAATGTATTTTTGGCAAGTAATTCCATAATCCAAGAAAACTTTGAGATTATTTAGCAAGTTGCTGAAGAAGTTAAGAAACTTCTGAGTTTGTTTTACAAAATGCACTGACTAAGATTAAGCTGAATTAAAGATTCAAAAATCTTTTATTGAGTGTTTCTCTGAATAGGCTTCCTCATATTTGAAGTTAGGGCAATTCAGCATTTACCCAATTCTCCTACTGACAAGCATTTTACATCAATGGAACTGTGTCTCCAAACTCTCCTGTCAAAAAAAAAGAAAAAAAAAATTAAAAATATTCTCAGTAAATTCCTTCCAAGCAGACATGATGCATCCCATAACTGGAAATGGTTATACTAAAGGAAAAGATCCCAAAACCATATAGCACTACATTAACTGCGGTTTAGTAGTATTCAAGCAGTTCTTACAAAAGCTGGGTTAACAGGGTATCATTTTGCTTAGTATGAAGGATTCTCCTCAACCCTAATTACACTTAAACACTACACACCCAGACAGCAGCCCTGTCCAGAAGCTGTGAAAGAGTTATGTGATGTAGCCTTCAGCTCTGGGTCGCTACTCAGTAGGCAGGGATGAAGAAATGTATTTCACGGGAGAGGAGAGAAGAAAAACAAACACAAAACCAACCCAAAAAACAATAAACAACAGAAAAGTAACAGAACAGGACAAAATCTGTAGTTTGGACATGTAAGTTACCATATATCCTAGATGAGATGCAGAAAGGTGATACTATTTTAGCTGTGACAGAACAAGTAATGAAATGGAAAGGAATAAGAGGACTCTGCTGAGACTAAGACAGCAGAAAACCTACGGTCAAGTCTGCTTTTACAGTTTCCAGGATTACAAACGTGGATTTCATTCAGAGGTCCCTTTTTAATTTGTATGCATTAGAATTCTGTGATTTTACTTTAGGCTCATTCCCACATTAATACAGTACACAACGAATATTGCAAAAATGTCAGTTAACTACCTTTTTGGCTACTACAGCTTTTTCTTGTTCCCTCCTCCTTACTTGATGATAATAACAATCTGCAAATAAGGACAAGGAATCAATTCACAGAATGAAAATAACATCACTAACTTTTTTTTTTTTTAGTAATAAATATTACTCTGGACATCTCATCTTTCTCAGATGTTTAATGTTAAAACTACAGTTTAAGTAATATTGCATTAGATGTTAGAAATCCATGCCAATCTGCAAAAGAAAATTAAAAAATAAATCTAAAGCAATTTTAGAGGCTTTGGATTCTAAGATTAGAAGTAAGCCCTGATATATGGAGGAAAAACAGAAGGATTATTTCTCAATAAAAATCAATCCTTGGGAAAATGAAACAAAATAAACCAAAACAAACTTAAGGCCACAGTTTCTATGACTTTTTCTGAATACTTTTTATATAAGTAACTTTTTATATAAGAATGAATCAGTAACACAAAAGAAACTATTTTCAAGACTATTAAAAAAGGGGGAAAAAAAGAAACAAACGAAACATATGAGCATAGTTTCGTTAAGGCTCGAATCCTTACATTTACATAGAAAGATTTCTAAAACAGAGTTAGATAAAAGATTAAAAAAGGGATTTAAAGAGAAGGTAGGCTATGTACTCAAATTATGACTTGTGAAATCCATTCTTATAGTGTTCTTAGGATCAAGGACAGATCAGTTCATTAAAAAAAGAAACCCAAACCAAACCAACCAGACAGAAAACCTCTAGCAAAATGCCAGTAGGGGTAATATTATTTCCTACATTTATGGTCATTTTCCTGTACTTTGGGAACAAGTTGCTTGCAGGGTATGGCTTCTCAATCCACCCTCTCCTCTTTTCCTATAAGGATAAAACAATTACCTGAATCCAGATAGCATAGCACAGGAACACAAGCAAACTACCCAAGAAATCCTGCACCCTGTACTCCCTACTGTACATTGCAATTGCTCATCACAGAAAATGGCACAAACTTTTAAAGGGAATTCGGGAATTCTACAAGAATTTGCTTCTTATCACATATTACTCCCCAGTATAAAATGTAGCAAGTCATCTTGATGTACCAGCTTCTCAAATTATTTTAAATGCCTAAAGAAAGAGGATAGCAACAGCAGCAGCAGAAAGCCAAGTAAAAGGGAACAGTCTGGGGAAGGCTCTTGCTCATCAGGAACTCCCCCATCCATGTTCCTTCAAGTTCAGTCACTGTGATTATGGATGGCCTGACCAACACCAGCAGCATTAAGCTACCAGAAAAAAGGGTATTTTACTTACACTAGAAGAATCAAGAACCATAAATCCATTATTGTTTATGAAAACAGTTTTACTTATATATCCATCCAATAAATACTTTGTACAGCCAGTAAGTCTGTAATCAGACAGATATTTTCCTGTATCTCAGGTAAATTCATCAAAGATTAAACTTGAAAAAAGCCTGGTTTGGTATCTTGATGCACTGTTTATCTATTTCGTTCATGAATGTCCCTCCCTGCACATTTTCCTCCTTTTGCCAAGCACATAGTAGCATTCAAACCAGATGCTCCTCAACTAATTAATGAAACTTCAATGACCTATCCCTTATAAATGTTAATTAAAATTAGGAATAACTGTGAGTGTGTGCATATGTGTGTGTTTGATCAGCTGTACTGGAAGGAGTTAATGTCAGATATTAAAATACATTAAGTAAGGTTCTCCACATGCTTAGTTTGACTTTTTTGGCCAATGACAGATGGACAGAAAGCCAGAAGCTCAGTGGTCAGCTTCACAGCAGTTAAAGCAGCAGCTGTCCAAACACACAGATCATGTCATTCTGGGAAAGTTAGTGAGTCTGCCCCACAAGAATAGTGTTGAAAAAGGGTCTGTGTGTAGGGACAGAGTGCAGCATAAGGCTTTGTCGTGGTTTAAGCCCCGGCTGTAAATTAGAACCACGCAGTCTACTTCCCCCCCCCCACTCCCCAGAGGGATGGGGAGGAGAATCGAAAGAATGTAACTCCCACGGGTTGAGATAAGAACAGTCCAGTAACTCAGGTATAACACAAATCACTACTGCTGCCACCAATAATAATAATGATAAGAGAAATAACAAGGGAAGAAAATATGATACCGCTCGCCAGAAAAGAGCCCGACAGAGAAGAGGACGTGCCCTTCCGGGTAGCTCCCAGTTACATCCCCGGGCATGACGTGCTGTGGTATGGAATACCTCTTTGGCTAGTTTGGGTCAGGCGTCCTGTCCCTGCTTCCTCCCGGCCCCTCCTCCTCCCTGGCAGAGCATGAGACTCACAAAGTCTTTGGTCAGTCTAAACATCACTGTTATCAGCTTTGTTCCGAGGCTGAAAGTCAAAAACACAGCGCTGCAACAGCTACTAAAAAGGAGAAAAACTGACTGCTACTGCTGAACCCAGGACAGTATCCACCCCTTATTCCATACCATTCACGTCATGCTCAGATCCCACATTTTCCATATACCCTCACTCTCATCTCGGTGCACTGTTATCTTAGTGCACGGACCAATTCCTATAAAGCTACTGAGTCCGTTCGGTTCATGATGTTGGGCTCCATCTCTTGTAACAGTCTTTCAGGGCAGAAGAAGCTGTATGCAGTGTTGGATCGTTGTCTGCTGATGCTGATCGTTCCTTCACTGTAGAACTCATACGGTTCTATCAAAGTTCATTCTCTGTTGGGATGATGGTCGGAGGGAAGTCAGGGCCAGTCGCTGGTGCCCTGCAGACTTCTAGTTGATGGCTATAGCAGGCAACAGCGTACAATTGAGTTCATTGTCTGTTTTCCCCTAAAATCAAATCCCCTTGAGGTACGCATCGGACTTCCCCATCTTCCCGCATTACCCACCAAGTATATCCAGGCCCCTGAGCAAAAGCAATCCCACGAGTGGGTTTGCCTTTACCTGAAGCAGGAATAACCCAGACTGTCTTCCCCAGCAAATTCTTCATGTGCACCACAGGAACTTTGTCCCCCTCTACAATATGTAAAAGTTCTGACTGGGCTGGGCCAGCCCTGTTGGCAGATCCTCTGGTGTTGACCAACCAGGTGGCCTTTGGTAAGTGTGTATCCCAATGCTTGAAAGTTCCCCCGCCCATTGCTCTCAGTGTAGTTTTTAACAGCCCATTATACCGTTCGATTTTCCCAGAGGCTGGTGCATGGTAGGGGATGTGATATACCCACTCAATGCCATGCTCTTTGGCCCAAGTGTCTATAAGGTTATTCCGGAAATGAGTCCCATTGTCTGATTCAATTCTTTCTGAGGTGCCATGTCGCCACAAAATCTGGTTCTCAAGGCCCAGGATAGTGTTCCGGGCAGTGGCATGGGGCACAGCGTATGTTTCCAGCCATCCGGTGGTTGCTTCCACCATGGTAAGCACATGGCGCTTGCCGTGGCGGGTTGGTGGGAGTGTGATATAATCAATCTGCCAGGCCTCCCCATATTTGTACTTCAGCCATCGTCCTCCATACCAAAGAGGCTTTAACCGTTTGGCTTGTTTAATTGCAGCACATGTTTCACACTCATGAATAACCTGGGCAATAGTGTCCATTGTTAAGTCCACCCCTCGATCACGGGCCCATCTGTATGTTGCATCTCTGCCCTGATGGCCTGAAGTGTCATGGGCCCACCGAGCCAAAAATAATTCACCTTTATGTTGCCAATCTAAGTCCATCTGAGCCACTTCAATCTTAGCAGCTTTATCCACTTGTTGGTTGTTCTGGTGTTCCTCAGTGGCCCGACTCTTGGGTACATGGGCGTCTACATGGCGTACCTTCACCACCAGGTTCTGCACCCGGGCAGCGATATCTTGCCACAGTGCAGCAGCCCAGATGGGTTTACCTCTGCGTTGCCAGTTGCTCTGCTTCCATTGCTGCAACCACCCCCACAGGGCATTTGCCACCATCCATGAGTCAGTATAGAGATAAAGTCCTGGCCACTTTTCTCGTTCAGCAATGTCCAGGGCCAGCTGGATGGCTTTCACCTCGGCAAACTGACTCGATTCACCCTCCCCTTCAGCAGTTTCTGCAACTTGTCGTTGAGGACTCCATACAGCTGCCTTCCATCTCCGATGCTTTCCCACAATACGGCAGTATCCATCAGTAAACAAGGCATACTGCTTTTCACTTTCTGACAGTTTATTATATGGTGGGGCCTCTTCAGCACGCATCACCTCCTCCTCTGGTGACATTCCAAAATCTTTGCCCTCTGGCCAGTCCATGATGACTTCTAGAATGCCTGGACGACTGGGATTTCCTATTCGAGCTCGTTGTGTAATTAGTGCAGCCCATTTACTCCATGTCGCATCGGTTGCATGATGTGTAGAGGAGACCCTGCCTTTGAACATCCAGCCCAGAACGGGCAACCTGGGTGCCAGGAGGAGCTCTGCTTCAGTGCCAATCACCTCCGAAGCAGCTCGAACCCCTTCATAGGCTGCCAGTATCTCTTTCTCAGTTGGGGTATAGCTGGCCTCAGATCCTTTGTATCCCCGACTCCAAAAGCCGAGGGGTCGACCTCGAGTCTCCCCTGGAGCTTTCTGCCAGAGGCTCCAGGTAGGACCATTCTCCCCGGCTGCGGTGTACAGTACATTTTTTACATCTGGCCCGTTCCGGACTGGTCCAAGGGCTACTGCATGAACTATCTCACGTTTAATTTGCTCAAAGGCTTGTTGTTGCTCAGGGCCCCATTTAAAATCGTTCTTCTTCCGGGTCACATGATAGAGAGGGCTTACAATCGAACTGTAATTTGGGATGTGCATTCTCCAGAACCCCACAGCACCCAAGAAAGCTTGTGTTTCTTTCTTATTAGTTGGTGGAGACATTGCTGTTATTTTGTTGATCACATCTGTAGGGATCTGGCAACATCCATCTTGCCATTTTATTCCCAAAAACTGAATCTCCTGTGCAGGTCCCTTGACCTTACTCCGTTTTATGGCAAAACCAGCTTTCAGCAGGATTTGGATTATTTCCCTCCCTTTCTCAAAGACTTCTTCCGCTGTATCACCCCACACAATAATGTCATCAATGTATTGCAGGTGTTCTGGAGCTTGCTCCTGTTCCAGTGCATTCTGGATCAGTCCATGGCAAATGGTAGGGCTGTGTTTCCACCCCTGGGGCAGTCGGTTCCAAGTGTACTGGACGCCCCTCCAAGTAAAAGCAAACTGTGGCCTACACTCTGCTGCCAAAGGAATTGAGAAGAATGCATTGGCAATATCAATCGTGGCATACCACTTGGCTGCCTTTGACTCCAGTTCATACTGAAGGTCTAGCATGTCCGGTACAGCAGCACTCAATGGTGGTGTGACTTCATTCAGGCCACGATAGTCTACTGTTAGTCTCCACTCTCAGTTAGACTTTCGCACTGGCCATATGGGGCTATTAAAGGGTGAGTGGGTCCTGCTGATCACTCCCTGACTCTCCAGACTACGGATCAGCTTATGGATGGGAATCAGGGAGTCTCGGTTGGTGCGATATTGCCGCCGGTGCACTGTTGCGGTCGCGATTGGCACTTGTTGTTCTTCGACCTTCAGCAACCCCACGACAGAAGGATCCTCTGAGAGACCAGGCAAGGTGGACAGCTGCTCAATTTCCTCAGTCTCCAAAGCAGCAATACCAAAAGCCCATCGGTACCCTTTTGGGTCTTTGAAGTACCCTCTCCTGAGGTAATCTATGCCGAGGATGCATGGAGCCTCTGGACCAGTCACAATGGGGTGCTTTTGCCATTTCCTTCCAGTCAGGCTGATCTCAGCCTCCAGTACAGTCAACTCTTGGGAACCTCCTGTCACTCCAGAGATATAGATGGGTTCCACCCCTTGACAGCTTGACGGCATCAGGGTACACTGTGCACCGGTATCTACGAGAGCTTTATACTTCTGTGGGACTGATGTGCCAGGCCATCTGACCCACACAGTCCAGTAAATCAGATTATCCCCTACCTCCACCTGGCTGGAGGCAGGGTCCCTCTAACAGTCATCACAACGTTGGACACCTAAGTCGTATTGAAAGGGATTATTCTTCGTTATCATAGGAGCTGGAGTAAAATCAGCTCTTCCGCTCCATCTGGGAACCTGCTCACCAGAGACTGAAGCCGCAGCTCTCATGGGATGGTTAGTCTTGACCCTTGTTCCTATTTTCAATTCATGCACCCGTTCCTCCAAAGCTGAAGTAGGTTTTCCATCCCACTTCGTCATGTCTTCTCCATGATCCCGCAGGTAAAACCATAGGGTGGCCCGTGGTGTTTGCCTTCTATATCTTCTGTCTCGAACAATAGGACGTCTTTTGTTAACAGCTGAGACGTATGTTGGTACACGTGAGGAGCTGGATAAATCAGATAGATCGTCCCTCAATTGTTTGACATCCTGGGACAGTTTTTCCACAGCTGAGATGATGGAAGGGGTGAGATTGTCTTCGAACTCTCGGAGTTTATGAATCATTTCATCCACTGTTGGTGTTACTATGTCACCCCAGGTTACTGTTGCCAATGAATGGGCATATGATGACGGTGCATTCCGTGTAAGTTTTCGCCACATGGGTCGTGTACATTCGACTTCATCTGGGTCTATGGGTATATCTCCGTTATTCGGTTTGATGTGATAAATCATCTCTACGATGGCTGATTCCCTCAGAGACTGGATGCCTTTGTCTAAAGTAGTCCACTTGGCCGAACGACTCGTAACATCGTCCTTGTATGGAAACCTTTCTTTCACAGCTGCCAAGAGCCACCTCCAAAGACTGAGGGACTTTTTCTCTCTTGCAATTGCTTTGTCAATTCCCCCTTCTCTAGCAAGTGATCCCAGCTGCTTGGCTTCCGTACCTCCTAGTTCGTGACCATCGGCCCCATTGTCCCAGCATCGCAGCAACCAGGTGATGATGTGCTCCCCTGGTTGACGGGTAAAATCTTTTCGCATATTCCGTAGCTCGGTTGAGGTCCGAGGTCGAGAAGTCACCTCTTCTTCTTCTTCGTCATGTGATGATGACTCCTGACCAGATGCTGTCCTGAGTGGTGAATACATTGTTTCTTCATCTCGCTTCACCCTTCTTGCCTCTTTTTTGCTTTTTCTCTTGCGTAGAGGGGCAATCGATATTGGTACGAATTGGTCCTCTGGTTTAGCTGCAGTCATCACTGTGGTTTGAGTAGCAACAGTACTTGTTGGTGGGGGTGGTGTAGCTGCTGTGGTTGGAGCTGGGGTAGCTTCGCTGTCTGTTGCAGTTGAAGTTTGAGTAGCGGCTGTACTTGTCGCTGGCAGTGGTGTAGCTGCTGTGTTTGGAGCTGGGGTAGCTGCACTGTCTGTTGCAGTCGAAGTTTGAGTAGTGGCTGTACTTGTCGCTGGGGGTGGTGTAGCTGCTGTGCTCGGAGCTGGAGAAGCTGCGCTGTCTGTTGCTTCGCTCTCAGATCCAGGGACATTTTTTCCCTTTTGAAGGTGCTGGATAGCGTTGAACAAGGCCCGGTAGGCATAGGCCAAGCCCCAGCACGTTGACATGATTTGTCCCTCTCTGGTATGACCAGGATGACAGCACACCTCATTTAAGTGTTCTTCTGGATTTTGCAGTTGTTCGGTGGTGAAATTCCAAAACACTGGAGGGGCCCACTGACCTAGGTACTTGCCCATACTATCCCACACACCCTGCCACTCATGGCTGTCCAGCCTCGGGGAAAATCTCTCAGTCCCCCTATTTTGTCGTCTAACCCCAGACAAGACCCAAACCCGACTCTGCTTAACTCTTGAGATCAGACGTAATGGTTGTGGACAAAACACACTCTGTATGCGTGCCAACATGGTGACCCCCATCACAATCAGCAAACAGGTCTCAACAATATTAAAAGGCCACTCAAAAATTTCAAAACTCTCAAACGATGCTGTAAACGGTCTGGGAGGGGCACTGGGAGGGTAAAAGAATGTCTCCTTCATAGGTTGACCACCCAGGAAGGAGAAAAAAGATGTATAGTTGCTAAGCATTTGTATTATATACCTCCCAAAGTATAAAGGTGGTGACCACACTGGGAACACAAGCCAGATCAGTTTCATGATCAATCCTTCTATTGTATTACAAGTCATTGCTACAAAATACAACGAGACAACAACCTTAGCCCAAGCCCCACACTTGAAAAACACCAACACAGCAAATACCGGCTCTAAGTAACCTACGGCATATTGAGACTGTGAGATCAAAAACAACAACTTTGAGAGCCAATAAATCAGCATTGTGACGAGTGACTATTAATCTAAAACACTGAATGCTTATCACAAATACGATTAGACACACTCCGGTCAGATCTGTCGTTATCTCAACCCTTCGGGCCCCACGTTGGGCGCCAAAAAGAACTGTCGTGGTTTAAGCCCCGGCTGTAAATTAGAACCACGCAGTCTACTTCCCCCCCCCCACTCCCCAGAGGGATGGGGAGGAGAATCGAAAGAATGTAACTCCCACGGGTTGAGATAAGAACAGTCCAGTAACTCAGGTATAACACAAATCACTACTGCTGCCACCAATAATAATAATGATAAGAGAAATAACAAGGGAAGAAAATATGATACCGCTCGCCGGAAAAGAGCCCGACAGAGAAGAGAACGTGCCCTTCCGGGTAGCTCCCAGTTACATCCCCGGGCATGACGTGCTGTGGTATGGAATACCTCTTTGGCTAGTTTGGGTCAGGCGTCCTGTCCCTGCTTCCTCCCGGCCCCTCCTCCTCCCTGGCAGAGCATGAGACTCACAAAGTCTTTGGTCAGTCTAAACATCACTGTTATCAGCTTTGTTCCGAGGCTGAAAGTCAAAAACACAGCGCTGCAACAGCTACTAAAAAGGAGAAAAACTGACTGCTACTGCTGAACCCAGGACAGGCTTAAATTTAGAAGTTGAAATTTGAAGTTGTTTGTGGAGTAGGAGAGTGAAGGGAGTCAAACGCCATGTCTGTCTGCTCATGGCTGTCTTTCAGCAGGTGGTAAGGCATTGCAGACAAAAAGTGACTGACAGTCATTGTAAGACAGTCTTTTAGCACTACAAATTCTAGTATATTTTTGTTGAGTGTATTGAGGATTATTACAAATTGTTACATTTCTATTTAAAACAGCAAAGTAAATGTCTATATATTAAAAAACAAACAAACAAAACAAATCAGCAAAACACATAAACAAGCAAACAAAAAAAAACCAGCAACAAAACCAAACCAAATCCAAGAAGAAAAAGTATCGAAAAATTGCGGGGTTGTTCTGCAGAATATTTTATTCTGACACTTTACTAGGTTTCTCACATTTTATGGAATCAGTTTCTAATTTAATCTAATTTTCACAGACAAAGAACTCCCATTGCCTAAATTACAACCTATAATCTTTTCCTGAGCTACAGCATTTCCCACATGCAGTGGTATTTCATTTACTGTGGAAGGCTAAACCACCACTACCTATATGACTCCAAATCAATCTCCAATCCATTGATCTTTCTGGATCCTGACCTGACTTACATCTATTTTAAGATATCAGGAGACTTCAACTTTATGATAAAGATCTTAGAAATGTTGGTGGAGTATTTTGTTCCATCTGAATTTGTTTAAAAATTGTTTGTGTATGTGTACTGAGATTATGATAAAACACACAGTGTAGACATTTCAAAAGATTGTTCAACCATTTACCTATTCACAAGTCTACCTTTTTACATTAGCTCAGGTAAAGAAAATACAATTATCCCATGATGAGTCTAATTAACTTTTTTTTAGAATTATACATGAAACTACAGCTAAAAAAAAAAAGCAGGAAGGAATATAGAGAAATATGCAGCTGAAAGATTTTAGATAGTGAGACATCCATCTCTGTAAATGTTTCTGTAGGGAATCCAAAGCAGTGCTTGCTTTCTGAACACTTTAAATGGAAGCAGAAAAGATGGAAGACACACCACAGAGAATAACCTTCCAATGTATTTATGAACTGAGTCTGGAAGAGCTAAAGAGTCTCTTTATTTTTTCATTCATAGGTTCCAGAAGCAGACCTAAAATGGAATTGTTCACATTAAAGCAAATTAATCAAACTCTGAAATTAAAAACAGTATTTAATTGCTTTTTACTCCTGCTTGCGAAAAAAAATCCCTAGGAAAGAAATGAAAAAGGAAAGGTTAAAAACATCCCATGATAATAGACCTCAAGTAGGGAAACATCTTAGACTTAACATAAAACTGGTTTTGAATAAAGAATTACAACCACTTGTAAAAATATTGTAAAATAATTCATTAACATAAGACCTAGAAAGAAAGTACTGTTCAGACAAGCTAAAATAAAAGTTCATTTGAACTTCTTTCTGAAAGTGCAAGTTAATATAAAGTTTTTAATACCAGTCTAGCTTTGGCAGCAGTCGAATACTTTTCAAAATTTGACACATTTATGTCAAAAGAAAGTAAATCATTTTGGTCAGTCCATTCCTGTCAAAATCCAACTAACTTTCCATTTTTCTTCATTCTTCGAACATCATTCCTGCATTTGTAAAACAAAGACAGAGTTGAATGGAAAGAATGAGGTTACTGGAGTATAAACACACCTTTAAAAATAAAAAATTAAAAGAACTTACACAGAGAAATTTAAACTTTCACACATTCACAGAAAGTTACATAACACTGAAAAAAGTAATTGTCTTTAAAAAAAAGACCACCACAATTAGGAGTTCTGAGTGAAATCTCTGTTTAAATAAATCAATGATTAAAAGAACTTTTAAAAGAATAACATAAAGTGGGTGTGAATCAGAACCAATGGGAATTTTCCCAACTTGCTAGACCTAGATTTTTATTGCCTAATAAATCTCCCTGTCTCTTGAGTTGGTCAAAAGAACTGTCAGGAAAAAAATGGACCCATTTGTCCTTTCTTTTATTCACTTCAGATAGAGCTCCTGGTGCCTCCATTAAAAAGTTTCTACAAGATAATAGTCTATTAGCACAGCTTTAGACAATTGTGTGGATGGACACACACTAGGATTTAATCCTAAAAACTGACGTTGTTAGCTGCCTCCAGGTGAAGCCGCCTGGAGGCAACTTACTAATAAAAACATGCACTAAATGCATTACTATTGAATGTGCATTACTCATAAAACTAATTAAAAACCTGCCAAACAAAAGGCCAGCCTTTCAGTAGCACAAAAGACATAGGAAAATGGAAATTGTTTTCAGCTTGTACAAGCAGCCCCTTTAGCAACTTCTACAAGCACTTATGCAGAACATGTTAGCCACTGTAAATACATATAGGAAAAAGAGACATCTTCATTACTATTAACAAGATAGCTTTCAGAATTAAAAATAATGAGCTATAATTTTCATTAAAAATACACACATTCCACAGACCTCAAGCCTTTGCTTCTGACTGATGTAAAACAACAAACTACTTCAGACTTCTTAAAATTCCCTTGCCTATTGACAGTATTGCTTTGAAATGTATCTGAGATATGCTGTTTCTTCTTGTCTACAACTTAGAGATAGAAAGATCCAAACTTTAATGATAAAAAATAAGAATATAAAGATAATTCTGTAAAGGGCAATTATAAAAAATAATGTTGACACATGCATAAATTTTAAATCATTTTTATGACTCATGTTTATGCCTAATTCTTCCTTTTAATTTTCCATATACTTTGGTCACAGCATTATTATCTCATATAATCCATCACAGAACAGTGACCTTACCCTGAAAACACAATGCTAAAAAGAAAGCAAGAAGTTACTACATTCAGCAACTCAGACCCGTGAAATGGCCACTTTAGGTAAGATGATAATATTACATAGCAAGATATTTTTCTTGGCTTTTGCAGGAAATAGCAGAGTTAGAATTCCATATTTTAGACACAGAACAATCACAGAATCATAGAATAGTGAGGGTTGGAAAAGACCTTAAGATCACCTAGTTCCAACCCCCCTGCCACGGGCAGGGACACCTCACACTAAACCATGCCACCCAAGCCCTCATCCAACCTGGCCTTGAACACCGCCAAGGATGGAGCATTCACAACCTCCCTGGGCAACCCATGCCAGTGCCTCACCAGCCTCACACTAAAGAATTTCTTCCTTATATCCAATCTAAACTTCCCCTGTTAAAGTTGAACCCATTACCCCTTGTCCTGTCACTACAGTCCCTCATGAATAGTCCATCCCCAGCATCCTTGTAGTCCCCCTTCAGATACTGGAAGGCTGCTATGAGGTCTCCACACGGCCTTCTCTTCTCCAGGCTCAACAGACCCAACTTTCTCAGCCTCTCTTCATACGCGAGGGGCTCCAGTCCCCTGATCATCCTCGTGGCCCTCCTCTGGACTTCTTCCAACAGTTCCATGTCCTTTTTATGTTGAGGACACCAGAACTGCACACAATACTCCAAGTGAGGTCTCACAAGAGCAGAGTAGAGGGGCAGGATCACCTCCTTCGACCTGCTGGTCACGCTCCTCTTGATGCAGCCCAGGATAAGGTTGGCTTTCTGGGCTGTGAGCGCACACTGCCGGCTCATATTCATTTTCTCATCGACCAACACCCCCAAGTCCTTCTCTGCAGGGCTGCTCTGAATCTCTTCTCTGCCCAACCTGTAGCTGTGCCTGGGATTGCTCAGACCCAGGTGGAGGACCTTGCACTTAGCATGGTTAAACTTCATAAGGTTGGCATCAGCCCACCTCACAAGTGTGTCGAGGTCCCTCTGGATGGCATCCCTTCCCTCCAGCGTATCAACCGAACCACACAGCTTGGTGTCATCGGCAAACTTGCTGAGGGCGCGCTCAATCCCACTGTCCATGTCACCGACAAAGATGTTGAACAAGACCGATCCCAGCACCGACTCCCGAGGGACACCACTCGTTACCAGTCTCCAGCCCCACATCGAGCCATTGACCACAGCTCTTTGCGTGCGGCCATCCAGCCAGTTCTTTATCCACCGAGTGGTTCACCCATCAAATTGATGTCTCTCCAATTTAGAGACAAGGATGTCATATGGGACAGTGTCGAATGCTTTGCACAGGTCCAGGTAGATGATGTCAACTGCTCTGCCCCTGTCCGTCAGTTCTGTATCCCCATCATAGAAGGCCAGCAAATTGGTGAGGCAGGATTTCCCCTTAGTGGAGCCATGCTGGCTGTCACCAACCACCTCCTTGTTTTTCATGTGCCTTAGCATGCCTTCCAGGAGAATCTGCTCCAAGAGTTTGCCAGGCACAGAGGTGAGACTGACTGGTCTGTAATTCCCTGCGTCATCCATTTTCCCCTTCTTGAAAATGGGGGTTATATTTCCCTTTTTCCAGTCATCGGGAACTTCACCTGACTGCCATGCTTTTTTAAATATGATGGCCAGTGGCTTAGCAACTTCATTCGTCAGCTCCTTCAGGACCCGCGGATGGATGTTGTCAGGTCCCATGGACTTGTGTACATTTAGGTTTTTAAGATGGTCTCGAACCGGATCCTCTCCTATAGTGGGCCTAGGGTCTTCATTCTCACAGTCCCTGCGTCTGCCTTCCAAGACTTGGGTGGTGCGGTCAGAGCCTTTGCCAGTGAAGGCCGAGGCAAAGAAGTCATTAAGAACCTCAGCCTTCTCCAAATCCTGGGTAGCCAGTTCTCCCGATGTCTTCTGGAGAGGGCCTACGTTGTCTCTAGTCTGTCTTTTACTCGCTATGTACCTATAGAATCCCTTCCTGCTATCCTTAACATCCCTAGCCAAGTTCAATTCTAACTGGGCCTTAGCTTTCCTAACCTGGTCCCTAGCCTCCAGGACAACATCCCTTTATTGTTCCCAGGCTGCCTGTCCCTGCTTCCACCTTCTATAAGCCTCTTTTTTCCTTTGAATTTTCCTGAGCAGCTCCTTATCCATCCAAGGAGGTCTGGGCCTATGGAATAGCAATATCAGAAACAAAAGAATTACCTTAGATTAAATGCAACAAGATATAATACTAAATGACTGAAGCACTCCACGGTAAACAACAACATTACACAATGGTGAGAACCATTTCTTCAGAAAAATAATGTTCGGAGAGATAGAAACAGTCTCCTAGTTGCAAAGGTTTCAAGTTTGTTACCTACTGCTGTGATCTGAGCATAATAGCTCTTTGTTGACAGAATTGAGACATAATTCCACTTCCCATGACAAAATGCAAGTATTCTTGTCCTTCTAGCATTGCTGGTTTTAATATCCACTAAATTCTAAGAGCTAAGACCATGCAAGGTAAACAAACAGATACGTTTCTTTCCCAAAGGGACAATCAAGAAAATGACTGCAAGGTATCTTCAGTTCCGGTGACTTGTATTCTAACAATTGTCTAATTCCCTCTCACACCTCCTGCTTTCAATACCATAATAAGATCTTTCATTTGGATCAGTTAAAGAAATTAAGCAGAGGAGATCCATTAAAATGGAAAAGAAAAAGACATCTACCTAAAGAAAAGCAAGGATCTGCTACAATTTTCTTTGTAAAGAAAATGAACAATGAATTCTCGAAACAAACAAGTAATTAAAAATGTAGGGTAGAAAAGTGTAATCATCTATAAAGATCTTCACCACATGTTCAAGATCTTCACTAAATATTATGTTCCATAACTGAAACAAATGCAAGAAATATCCAGTAGTGACAATATAACTTCAAAAAAATTTAGAGACAAGCAAATTAAATCCTCCTAAACATTATCAGAAACTGCAAAGTTAAACTGATTTCATTAGTTTGATCAATTATCGAACGCAGAGAAAGGTGGTGTTAAATTCTTTTAAAAATACCAAAAACCCCCTTTTGCTTTATAACACCTCTTTCATGCTTTCTAATCAGGAACTGATCTTTAGCTACAAATCATAAATCACCACATCAGGGCTCAAACAGCACACAAAGCACCTAAAATGAAGCCTAAGTTGAGCTTGCCTGTATAAATCTGAGAAAACCATGTTCCATCTTGACCCATGCACCTAAGAGATCCTCCAAAGATGCTTTGTTTCCTGATAAAAGATCACTCAAAGAGCCACAGGTGTCTCTTCCTGGAAGTGTTGCCATACTGCCAAAGGGAGACACATATCAGCATTTGCTCCACAGCAACTGCCATGATGAATTCATAAACTGTGGAACAGCACTGCAAAATTTCCTATCTGCACACATATCAGGAGCAGCTCAATAGCTCTGTGTTTGGCAGCAGCAACCACTTTTACCTGGAAGACCAAAAGGAAGGAGAGCTTTTTTCCCAAAAGCCCAGAAATCTAAGTAGCAGCTCAGAATGCAGCTTCAGTGCCAATCATTGAAAGAAGAGTTTAAGTCCCATCTTTCGTTCGCAAGATGGAGCCATAACAATTAAGCTTTATTCCAAAGCATTTGATTTCTCACAGATTTGTTTGCATCTGTAATGAAAATCCACCTTTTTTTTTTTTTGTTTTTTTTTTTGTTTTTTTTTGCACAGTCAAAGCAATTTGGAACATAACTAATTTTGATAAAAACTAAAAAATTATTGTCCTTTCTCCAAAAAGACAAAAAGAAAAAAACACTCAAAAAACCAAAGAAATAAAAAAAAACCCCAAAACACAAAAATCTCAATGACTAGACATGTCAAGGGAAAGCAAGAAAACTCATAACAAAGCCTGTTTATTTAAATAATTTCCTTCTAGTCTACTAAGCTTCAACTACATACATAATAAAATCAGCACCCATATAAAAGCCACCAGCACAATGTAAATGACAGCACTGCTAGCTGCAAAGGCCAGTGTGGACTATGCTCAAGCTTTTTTAGTGTCTCATTAAGCACCACATCTAAGTATAATAATTTTTTCACCAACAAGCTAGCCTTGTAGCATTAATTCAAATATTTTAAATCATGAAAGTTAAAAGGACTGGTTAAAAGACCATAGTTGTGATTTGAGGCTTCAGTTTGTTTTCTTCTTTTTTTAAAATACTGGAGTCTATTTGCAGTACTCACATTCAGAATTTGTACAGCAGAAAGAGAAGGCACATATAAGAGGTAGCCCAAGCTGGTATTTCCATTTGACCTATTTGCTAAGGTGGCCTTCCTGAGTACATGCAACTGAAGGTTGACACTCTTCACAGTTTGGTAAACAAACTCTTCAATTGCAAATATATTTAAGACCTTACATTGAATTCTGGCAGTTTACATATAAATGTCATATAAAAAAGTATAAAATGAACATTTAAACAACAATGAAATTAATTATTACTGTACTTGGCACAAGAGAAAAAAGTACACCCACCGATAGTCATTCACACAGCTTCATAAATCACAGCATTTCTAAATACTCACCTTTTTAAAAAAGTAAACCCTGTTATCAAGTAACATTTTTTTGGTTGGCTAGTTTATTAGTGCAAAATATTGCAAGAAAGCTCATTTTTAATGTAAAGCACAGATTATGACAAAGCTGGGGCAAGAAAAAAATGGAGGCTATTAAACTGTGATATTAAGTAGAGATCAAGGACTTTATCTTTTTTCCTTAAAAAGAAAAAAAAAATCTGTAGGTTTTGCTTACATCCTCTCAAGGAATAGTGTTACTACACTCAGAGAAAAGTATTTCTAATTATTAAAAAAAAAAAAAAAAGAGTATATTGTTATGCAGTAGTTTGACTTTACCCAGTATACCACGTATGAGAGAAGGATCCTTCACTCACCCTATTTTTAGAGTATTACTAAATTTTGTCCTTGCATGATCCATGCACTCTAATAGGGCTCCCTAAAGAATCAGACAGCTAACAGAAATAAGCAGACAGCTACAAATAAGAACACACTAGAAGGTGTGGGAGTAAGAGCCCTGAGCAAAAGGATCAGGTTGTGCAGGAAGCCTACGGTTTTTCTCTCAGGCTTTTCTTTTGCAGAGACTCACCTATGACAAGCCATCTCCTCCTCCTCCTCCTCTCTCCCACACCTGTCAGACAGGAAGGAGGCAAAGAACACAATGCTGCTATTAGAGTCATTAATTCAGCAGATGCAGATACATGTGCTTGCATTACTCAGTTCATCTACTTCCATACAGCATCAGAAAGAACCAAAAGCTTCAGATTCTCGTGAGCCATTTCCAGACAGTGAAATAAGACTAAATTAAGGCAGCTCAAAGGAAGAAGTACCTTATTAACAAATAACTTTGTTGGGAAAATGCCTTATAAAGCTTTTACATGGCCTATTACACTCTCAATGACATTTTTCCTAATCTACAATTTCACTCTAGGTTATTTAAAAAGATATTCTTACATAGGTTTCACTTTAAAGGGCAAGCACATGCATAAACAAAATTGTGCAAGCTTTTTTTCATTTTTCCTCTTTTAAAAAGTAGAACAGTACTCAATATCTTCTTAGTTTATTATTCTTATTATTTTGCTTCACAGATCTTGTTATGAAATGAATGTAAAAATTGAGCTGAGTGCTTTTCTCTACATATTTTTCTTAGCAGGATACAGTTTATAATGGATTCCAAGGATAAGAGAATTTGAGAAGTTAAACCAGGAGAGAAAATAGCCATACAAGAAGGCATGAATATTTTTATGCTGGTGTAATGCCCTTAACTGACTTATTACAGTCTCAGGCAAGAATCTGTATTTGCACAACTGCTGTACTAGGAGAGCAGTAAGGTAAGACCACCTCCTTCAGAATTCATAAGGAGTCTCGTTGGCTTGACTGTGTCACACTCTAAGTAGGACGTATAAGCTGGGAAGGAAACACATGAGCCATTTCTCCACACAAAAGTGTAGAGACGATGAGAACTGGTGTCCAGTAAGACCTGCCCTGATTAAGCTGTAGTCAGACGTGACAGCTCAAAAGCATTTTGAGGTTCAGCAGCCTAGAAGCAATAAGAGCAAAAGTGACTCTTTATCCTCTTTGTACCTCACAAATCCCAGCTTTACGTTAGGAACATATCTAGCCTGTAGAATTTGCAATAGCTTAATTTAAAAAAGAAATGCTCTTTAAAATGTAATACATTGAGGAAATAGCAATATCTACAAATTAATGTAGACTTTTAATCTGTAAATATTATAATTAGAAGGTAATTTACACATCAATACATAACACCCTAATAAATAGCATAGGCTGGGCAAGTGACTTTCTTAGGAAACCTCAGCAAAACTCGCAGTGGCCTAGATAAGATTCAGGTGCACGTTTATCCATCCCAGTCCAGGGCTTTATCAAGAAAGTACACTTACTTAAGGGGAATAGGAAAATTAAGATTGACATCAAGAAATATTCTCCTTAGGCCTAAATCATAACAGTATTGGTGAAAGCTGAAGGACTTCATGTTTTACAGCTTCTTGTCTGGCATTGCCTATTCTCTTTGCATTTGATTCTTCTTGTCCATATAATCAGCAGATTTTCTGCCCCAAGCTCGCACAATAAGAAGCTTTCTTACTGCTCCTGTAGCTTTATTATTATACACTGATCTCTCTCTGATGGTGAGAGACTTGAGGCAAAAATGAGAGACGGTGCTAACATGAGGCAAAAGTATGTAATTGCCATTACAACACGCACGCTGCCTACTTACAGAGAGAGGGGAGGAGGGAGAAAGGGACCTAGACCTTCAAGAGCTTATTGAATTGGTTTCATGAATGCTAGAAATTACAAGTACAACTCCTCAAATTCTCCAAGGAACTGAACAGAACTTGTACAGTAGTTTTGAAAGACACCCTTCCTCCCTCCACCCCCCCCACTATCATCCAATTAATTTTTTCTTGATTAAATAAAATGTGCTTCTTCCTTTGCTGCCAGTGAAAGAAAACAGAAAATTAGCAATACTTGTCCCTGTCACAGTAAGTGCACAGGCATCATGTTACTACTACTAGAACTGCACTATCTTCTACCCATGTTATTGTTTCTACAGTCAAATCTAACACAAAATTTTCTGAAGCTTTTCAAGAGTATTTTTAATTTCAGACACTTAAGGAATATCTATCCCATAAAGAATTTTTCTGTAATATCTTAACAATAGCATTCCCCAAGCTATGAAAAACAGTTAAGCAAACATTGACCATTTTCTTTTCCACTCTCAGAGAAGTAAAAGATACCTTTAAGAAATAATTATTAACAGTAAATAACATTTAGGATCCTTATCTCTTCAATTTTTCTTTACCACAAAAACATTCACTGCACAAAAACTTAACCTAATTGAAACTTATTCTCCCTGCTTCTACAATGAAAATCCATAACATGCAAACAAAAGATTACTTATTGCAGAAAAATACCTTTTTTTGCCTTTTTATAAATATAAAAATTTAATTGCATCATCTATTACATTTCTTCCTAAAGTGTCACTCACCAGTGACTGCTATAATCCCTGAACATTGAATTAATAGTCTGTATACAACATAGCTTTCTTGCTTGATGAGGTCATGCTTCTCACTTGGCATTCAAAGGAACCCCCTGTAAAGTGACTTTCCAGTTTAATTGGATTAGCCTGCAAAAATACGGCTCAACACACCCTTTTTAGCTTTCCTGTTTCACCAGCAAATTCAAAACTAAATAGATATATTTTAAAGAGGAAACCTCTCACAAAGATCTACAGACAAAGAAAACAAGTGATCCAGTGGCCCAATACAATGTAGATGTTGCCACTGAAAGACTGGATTAACTGAATTATTTTGTCCTGTTTTTACCAAATACAGAGGTTGATATATCCCACGTATACATATTCCTAGGGAAAATGTGAAATGTCAAGGCTTTACCACTTCACCAGAGCAGGTAATTAAGCAATTAGAGCAATTAAACATTGACAGAGCACCAGCAAGCCCCAGGTGAATTACAGCCCTGAATCATGAAAGCACTAGCATGGGAAGAGGGAAGACTTTGGCACATATGTAGGACAGATTAAATTCAGTTGTAGGACTGGTTTTACAATTCATGCACTTATCTTCCAGATGTGCTCAGTAGTCACAACTTTCATTCTCAAACTGCTTATTTAGATGCCTGGGGGAAACTCACTTAGGTACATTTTCTCTCTGAATATCCAGTGAATTAGCAGGGAGTATATACTCATCCATATTCTCATCTTTTTACACTGTATGAAACGGCTGAAATAGTATGAGTGCTCTAAAAGATGTGTATCCACCTGAGTAAAATATGTCCTTCAGCCCAGACACCTAGGAAAGCTGACGTTCAAGGAGCCTTTTGCAAGAAACCTACACAGGCCACCAATGGCTAAATTATGCCAGAGGCTTTTAACTTCATCACATCCTGTAGAATCATAGAATAGTTAAGGTTGGAAAGGACCTTAAGATCATCTAGTTACAACTCCTCTGCCACGGGCAGGGACGCCTCTTACTAACCTGTTCCAGTGCCTCAGTGTTTAGGACTGTCTGCACTTCAGTAACTGCTCTGTGCTCATGCAGAAGCACCTTATTTACTGAATAAGGAATACGAGCAGTACAGCCATCAGCTTCTTCTGTCACTATTAGGTCAGACTTACTTTACTTCTTTTTTTGGGGAGGGGGGTGTTGGGTTTGCAGCACATTGAACTGCCTGCTGTGATGACCCAGCTCTAGGTAGAATGAGCTGGCTCTGGAAATGAATATATTATATGGATGGACAGCAGCACAGACACAGCCTCTGAGTGCAGTAGAGATGTGTAACACATGTTATTCCCAGCAGCTGTCAGCTGTGAAGACTGTGCCAGATTTGTTGCAAGTAAGAGTGAGTGAACATGTGTCGTGGTTTAAGCCCAGGCCGTAAATCAGAACCACGAAGTCCACTTCCCCCCCCACCTTTCTTCCCTCTGCTCCTGGAGGGACGGGGAGGAGAATCAAAAGAATGCAACTCCCACGGGTTGAGATAAGAACAGTTTAATAACTAAGGTATAACACAAATCACCACTGCTACCACTAATAGTAATAATGCTAAAGGAAATAACAAGCAAGAGAATACAACCGCTCTCCAACCGGTACCTCACCCCCCCCCTGCCGTGATCCAGCCCTTCCGGGAACTCTCAGTTCTACATCCTGGGCATGACGTGCTGTGGTATGGAATACCTCTTTGGCTAGTTTGGGTCAGGTGTCCTGTCCCTGCTTCCTCCCAGCTTCTCCTCCTCCCTGGCAGAGCATGAGACTCAGAAAGTCCTTGGTCAGTCTAAACATCACTGTTATCAGCTCCATTCCCAGGCCGAAAGTCAAAACCACAGTGCTGCAAAAGCTACTAAGAGGGAGAAAAACTGACTACTGCTACTGAACCCAGGACAGTATCCACCCCTTATTCCATACCATTCACGTCATGCTCAGATCCCACATTTTCAATATACCATCACTTTCATCTCAGTGCACTCTTATCTTAGTGCATGGACCAATCCCTATAAAGCTGCTGAGTCCATTCGGTCCATGATGGTGGGCTCCATCTCTTGTAACAGTCTTTCAGAGCAGGAGAGGCCCATTGCAAAGTCCACCCCTCGATCATGAGTCCATCTCTGTGTTGCATCTCCGCCCTGATGGATGGGCCCATCAGGCTTAAAATAATTCACCCTCCCCTGCAGCAGTCTCTGCAACTTGTCGTCGGGGACTCCACACAGCTGCCTTCCATCTCCGACGCTTCCAAAGCACTGGAGGGGCCCAGTGGATTAGATACTCGCCCATACTGTCCCACACACCATGACACTCATGACTGTCCAGCCTTGGGGAAAACCTCTTGGTCCCCCTGTATTGTCTAAACCCAGACAAGACCCAAACCTGACTCTGCTTAACTCTCGGGATCAGACAAAATGGCCGTTGGTAGAACACACTCTGTGTGTGTGCCAACATGGTGATCCCCATCACAATCAGCAGGCAGGTTCCAAGGATACCCAAAGGCCATTCAAAACCTTCAGAACTCTCAAATGATGCTGCTGTGCTTGAAGGCTCTCTCACCACCAGCTTCGCTTTTTCTGAGTCCAGATCTTCCTCCTCTGCCTTGCTGGAAAGTGCTGCGGGGTCTCCTGCATCCTCCTGCGGCTCAGGCTCACGGGGCTCGGCGGACGGCTGCTGGGGGATGCTCTTGGCCGCCGCGGGGCTGGGCTCGGCCGTGGGGCTCGGCTCCTCCGCCGCCTCCTTCCCTCCTCGGCAGCCGCCTCCTTCCCGGCCTCCGGCCCCACTCCCGCCGCCGCTTGGTCCCCGGGGCCGCTCTCCCGGGCCGCTTCGGCCGCCGCCGGCTCCCGGGGCCGCTCCCCCTCAGCTCCCCGCAACCTCACAAAGACGGAGGCGAGGACGAGGGCCAGGACGGTGAAGAGCAGCGGGACGGCCAGGTACAAGTCCACGGCCACGTCCATCCCGCCCTGCTGCCGGAGCCCTTCCGTATTATGGCCCATTACCATAAAGTACAATGAAACAAGAACCTTAGCCCAAGGCCCACACTTGATAAACACTAACACAGCAAATACCGGCTCCAAGCAAGCTACGACATACAGAAACTGTGGTATCAAAAAGAACAACTTTGAGAGCCCATAAATCAGCATTGTGCCTCAGTCAGATCTGTTGTTATCTCAACCCTTCCTGCCCCACGTTGGGCGCCAAAAAGAACTGTCGTGGTTTAAGCCCAGGCCGTAAATCAGAACCACGAAGTCCACTTCCCCCCCCCACACACCTTTCTTCCCTCCGCTCCTGGAGGGACGGGGAGGAGAATCAAAAGAATGCAACTCCCACGGGTTGAGATAAGAACAGTTTAATAACTAAGGTATAACACAAATCACTACTGCTACCACTAATAGTAATAATGCTAAAGGAAATAACAAGGAAGAGAATACAACCGCTCACCAACCAGTACCTCACCCCCACCCTGCCATGATCCAGCCCTTCCGGGAACTCTCAGTTCTACATCCTGGGCATGACGTGCTGTGGTATGGAATACCTCTTTGGCTAGTTTGGGTCAGGTGTCCTGTCCCTGCTTCCTCCCAGCTTCTCCTCCTCCCTGGCAGAGCATGAGACTCAGAAAGTCCTTGGTCAGTCTAAACATCACTGTTATCAGCTCCATTCCCAGGCCGAAAGTCAAAACCACAGTGCTGCAAAAGCTACTAAGAAGGAGAAAAACTGACTACTGCTACTGAACCCAGGACAACATGTTATAGGTTGCAATAATTTCTGAGTGGAAAGTTGTTTTAAAAATTGAGAGCAGAAAAGATGTAATGAGATACATCTATGGATACCAAAAAAACCCAATAATGAAAGGTCACATAAAAGAGATTTTATATTTGTTTCTCAAGAGCACTTTTCATATACTTCTGTTCTGAAATTGTTAATAACACCTCATTTCATTGCCTTTACAAAACAAAAAACATAAATTAGCTGATGACACAACATAGGTAGAAAGTATCAAAGATTATAGAGCGAGGACAAACCTTTCAGAACGTTTTCTGTAGATTAATCATGTGGGTGGATAAGTAACTCTCAGGAGTTCAGAGTAGAGAACAGACTAGCGCCGATGGAATGAACAGAAGTAGGTGGATGGTTCCAGTTCGAACCAGAACATCTCCCACTCTGTCGAGGCTGCTTAAAATGATTCATTCTATGCTACATTTTATATGCCATGGCCATTCGGTAGGTTTTCCCACCTACTTGTCAAAGCTATATACATATTCAGAGGAGGTGGCAAAGAAAATGCTCTTTTGATTATGCTCCAGCACCCTTTACTTTCATTAGACAAACAAAATCACAAAACCTAAAAACTTGACACAAACCAAACAAAACAAAACAAAACAAAAAAATAAAAATAAAAATAAAAAAAAATAAAAAAAACCAAAAAAAAACCAAAAAACTGAGACCCCTCAAGTGTGGGAGCAAAGAAGAATGGGGAAACCTAAGCCTGAATAACAGTCATACAAATGGAGAGGAAAATACAAAACTAAACTATGAAATGTACAATTAGGAAAAAATTGACTTAGAGGAAGTGTGGGGAAAAAGAACCAAAGAAGGAAATTCTAAAAAGCTCTATTATCGAGAACACTTATCTTGTGTTTCTATATCAGGATGTAATTAATATCTAGGTAATATAACTGCATTAACACCTTAGTGAATATTTCTCCAGAGGTTTCCACTGGAGAAGATCCAAGCAAAACTCCACCACTACGCTCCAGAATCTATGCAGCTCCTAAAAAGACAAGTCTTCTGGCTGTAAAACAGCACCAAATTAATTAACACCATTATTTTGTTTAGTAGAAGTAAAGAAACATGTGTCATTGGATCAACATACTACTTCTTTACTAGCAATAATGCTAATGCTCCAACACAGACAATTAGTTTAAAAGGAAGTAGAAAATAGGTAGAAAGCAAAAGCTGGTAATTCATAGCTCTACTGAAAAGATGTTTCTGAACTTAGAATGACCACTGAGAGTACTGAAGTATAGCCCAGTTACTGAACTGGCCGTATTTTGCTTCTCATTAAATCTCTCATTATACTTAACAACATACTGAAAATTGATTTTTACTGAACAAGGAAATCAAACATATGTTTAATTCTGAGCACATGCTCTACTAAAGGCAGCAGAACTAAAGCCCATATCCTATATAGCAAAGGAGATTAAGTAAAGTGCTTCTTTAGATCATTATCTTCCAGCATGCATGTGTGTTGAATGACTTATGAATATGACAGCTTGATTACCATTTTTCTGATCCACCCTGTATTGCTAACAAAGTTATCTTAAGTTTGATGCATAAAGCTAGTGGTGCTTTCTTTTGGAATAATTGCAAAAATTACTTTCAAAAAAAGTTTCATATCCAGTAATATTTTGGTGGCTTACAAGCTAAACAAAAAGAACAGAAGACACGGAGTTTTTAATTGGAGCTGAGAACTAAAAATGCACAGAATAGGCTATAGAGAACACCCAGTGATAGTGGGAAATTAAAGGGAAACTTAAGGATTTAATCCAGTCCATTTGGCACACGTTGCATGTGGGGACTACGTAAATGAACAGGAGCACTGTGAATTTCTGGCCATTTAATGAGTCACACAAATATTTGATTCATAATTCATAGATAAGTTTTACACACTACAACAATCAAACAATCAGTACCAAGGACTTGCACTTGAACTGGTGGGGGGGTGTCCTGGGTTCAGCAGCAGCAGTCAGTTTTTCTCCTTCTTAGTAGCTGGTGCAGCGCTGTGGTTTTGACTTTCAGCCTGGGAATAATACTGATAAAGCCGTTTTCAGTTGCTGGTCAGAATGTTTACCCTGACCAAGAACTTTGTGAGTCTCATGCTCTGCCAGGGAGGAGGAGAAGCCGGGAGGAAGCAGGGACAGGACACCTGACCGAAACTAGCCAAAGAGGTGTTCCATACCACAGCACGTCATGCCCAGGGATGTTGTCTGTGTAGGGGAGGAGACACAGACACAGAAAGGCATAGAAAAGGAAAGAGGCACAAAGAAGAAACTAAGATGGTACATAAAGCAATAAAGTTCAACAGCAACATGACTGTCAACACTGAAAGTTGGAAAGAAGAGATTAATTTACCAGTTCAAAACTTAAGCATATATTGTTCCCAGTGTTTGCAGTTTTGATAAAACTGGAGTGGCTGAAGATTAGCAGCAATCACGACAATCTTCTAACAGAAAGCAAGTTTTCTATTTGTCACAGCAAGAAAGTCATCATTACTTCTTGGAATAAAATTTACTGGTAGTAGATCAAGTCCTTTGCAACAAAAACTGAGAGCAATGCAATACATATGCAAGAATATGAAGTTCCTCTTTGTCACAGTCTCACTAAATTACAAAGCAGAAAAGCAACACATACACCATTTTAAATGGCCAGATAGACCACAAGAAAATTTGTGGGTTTGCTTTTGCTCTCTTTACCCAATGCTGTTAATGCATGCAATAAATTCCTTAGTGTTTTATAAATAAAAATGCAGCTTCTTTTTCTGTGCATGCATAAGATCATAGAATCATAGAATAGTTAGGGTTGGAAAGGACCTTAAGATCATCTAGTTCCAACCCCCCTGACAAGGGCAGGGACACCCCACACTAAACCATGCCACCCAAGGCCTCATCCAACCTGGCCTTGAACACAGCCAAGGATGGAACATTCACAACCTCCCTGGGCAACCCATTCCAGTGCCTCACCACCCTCACACTAAAGAATTTCTTCCTTATATCCAATCTAAACTTCCCCTGTTTAAGTTTGAACCCATTACTCCTTGTCCTGTCATTACAGTCCCTCATGAATAGTCGGAATAGTAGGAAAAACTAATAATTGAAAGTATGATCCTTTTTTTTTACTTTATTTTTGCACTCTCCTGGTGAAAGAGTTTTATACCACAACACTACATGTTTTTTTTATTTTTGAGCTTTTACCAGTGCAGATGCAAAACTCTGGCATTAAATCTGGAAATAACTAAGAACTTTTGCAAACTTCATCCCCTTTCAAATGCGAAGTGTCTTCTTTGATGTGTCCTCTCTGACAGACACAGCAGGGTATTTGTTTTCTAAAGGCCTTCTATCGAAATGAAACTACTACAAATAAAACTTGCTTTCCATGAAGAAGATAAGAAAAGAGTAAACAACATATGCATTAATAATATACTCCTGAAAAGCTTTCACAAACTCCAAAGGAACATGTAAGGATATATACTGGGGTGCAGGGAGCAGGTAACACCACCATGTGAGGGTATATCTGGTGTATATGTATATACACACTATAAACAATAAGATACAACTGTCATCTTCAGTCATCATGTATCCTTTCAGTCAAGGCTGATGACTTTTAGCTAATGATAAACTTAACAGAAAGTTTTACAGTAGCAAATACATGCATATATACACCATGCATGTAAAAAAAAATAAGTTAAAGGAACAGAAGCACTTTGTGTAAACTGCCATTAGAGTGATCTTGTTCACCTCCTGTGGAAAAGATCAAAGCCATATCTAGTGCTAACATAAACTGTTAAGAGAAAAAGTCTGAGCCTCATCTTTATTTAGAGAGCAAGTTATTTTAAAGGCATAGAAAAAAATCAATAAAACCCAAGTTAAAAGAGAAAAGGACTATGTCAAATTAGCATATTACTGCAAAAGACATTATTTCCCAGGTTCTCGTTTAATGGAGACAATCATTTACAGCATAAAGTCCTCTATGAAACCAGGTGTATTACTAACGCTAGAAATAAAAAGTAGATATTAAAAAAGACTATTAGTAAACATGTACCACAGAGACCGTTAGAGAATATTAAGGAGAATATAAACTTATTTCACCAGAAATAGTTGTATTCCATAAGGAAAGGCAATACAAATCTAAACAGCCATAAAACAAAAACACTAAAACCCTTGCAAAAATTTTTGTCTTTCTTTTTTCCCTATTTTAGAACATAATTCACTTGTTCTCTCTCTGCAGCTAAGTCTCTAACTGTACAATCGTAGGCAGCTCTTAACTAGGACACGCTGGACATCTGTTCCCAACAGAATTTACTAGGCCTTGGTAAAATCTGTAAGACTTTTTTCTCCTCTCATATTAGTAAGAATGGCATGCATATATGCTAGTAGGCCTGACAGCCCAAGACTCAAGTATGAGAAGCATACTATGCCTACACAGTGGCCCTCAATAAGGATTTCCCTGGCTGTCCACAAGTTCACAGAAAGAAGCAGGTGATAGCTCAGGACAAAAGAAAATTAAAAGGTCATTCAAGGAACAGTGGTTACGGGCTCTTTAGAAAAGACAGGCCTGGCAGGTGGGGAGGGGGAGTTGCTATTTATGTTAAGGATAGGCTGGAGAGTATGGAACTCTGTCTGGGGACGGGTGAGCAGTCGACAGAGAGTTTGTGGGTCAGGGTTAAAGGGAGAACAGCAATGGGGGACATTACTGTGGGGATCTGTTAAAGACTGCCTGATCAAGAGGAATCTGTGGATGAAGTGCTCTACAGACAGATAGGAACAGCCTCACGCTCACAGGCCCTTGTTCTCATGGGGGACTTCAACCACCCTGACATCTGTTGGAGTGAAGGTATGGCCTGGCACAAGCAATCCAGGAGGCTCCTCGACTGTGTGGGAAACAACTTCCTTCTGCAAGTAATAGAGGAGCCGACAAGGAGAGGTGCCATGCTTGACCTCGTGCTCACCAACAGGGAAGGGCTGGTTGGAAATGTGACGCTCCAGGGCAGCCTTGGAAGCAGCGATCATGAGATGGTCGAATTCGAGATCCTCAGGAGAGTGAGAAGAGCGTGCAGCAAGCTCACTGCCCTGGACTTCAAGAGAGCAGACTTTGGCCTCTTCAGGAGCCTGCTTAGTAACGTTCCATGGGATATAGCCCTAGAAGGCAGGGGGGCCCAACACTGTTGGTTGTTATTCAAGGATCACCTGCTCCAAGTTCAGGAGTGTTGCATCCCAACTAGAAGGAAGTGCAGCAGGAGGGCCAGGAGACCTCCTTGGATGGATAAGGAGCTGCTCAGGAAAATTCAAAGGAAGACAGAAGCTTATAAAAGGTGGAAGCAGAGACAGGCAGCCTGGGAAGAATACAGGGATGTTGTCTGGGAAGCTAGGGACTAGGTTAGGAAAGCTAAGGCCCAGTTAGAATTGAACTTGGCTAGGGATGTTAAGGATAGCAGGAAGGGATTCTATAGGTACATAGCGAGTAAAAGACAGACTAGAGACAACGTAGGCCCTCTCCAGAAGATATTGGGAGACCTGGCTACCCAGGATTTGGAGAAGGCTGAGGTTCTTAATGACTTCTTTGCCTCGGTCTTCACTGGCAAAGGCTCTGACTGCACCACCCAAGTCTTGGAAGGCAGACACAGGGACTGTGAGAATGAAGACCCTAGGCCCACCATAGGAGAGGATCCGGTTCGAGACCATCTTAAAAACCTAAACGTACACAAGTCCATGGGACCTGACAACATCCATCCGCGGGTCCTGAAGGAGCTGGCGAATAAAGTTGCTAAGCTATTGGCCATCATATTTAAAAAAGCATGGCAGTCAGGTGAAGTTCCCGATGACTGGAAAAAGGGAAATATAACCCCCATTTTCAAGAAGGGGAAAATGGATGACCTAGGGAATTACAGATCAGTCAGTCTCACCTCTGTGCCTGGCAAACTCTTGGAGAAGATTCTCCTGGAAGTCATGCTAAGGCACATGAAAAACAAGGAGGTGGTTGGTGACAGCCAGCATGGCTTCACTAAGGGGAAATCCTGCCTGACCAATTTGCTGGCCTTCTATGATGAGGCTACAGAACTAACGGACAGGGGCAGAGCAGTTGACGTCATCTACCTGGACCTGTGCAAAGCACTCGACACTGTCCCACACGACATCCTTGTCTCTAAATTGGAGAGACATCAATTTGATGGGTGAACCACTCAGTGGATAAAGAACTGGCTGGATGGCCGCACGCAAAGAGTTGTGGTCAATGGCTCGATGTCCAGCTGGAGACCGGTAACGAGTGGTGTCCCTCGGGAGTCGGTGCTGGGATCGGTCTTGTTCAACATCTTTGTCGGTGACATGGACAGTGGGATTGAGTGCGCCCTCAGCAAGTTTGCCGATGACACCAAGCTGTGTGGTTCGGTTGATACGCCGGAGGGAAGGGATGGCATCCAGAGGGACCTCGACACACTTGTGAAGTGGGCTGATGCCAACCTTATGAAGTTTAACCATGCCAAGTGCAAGGTCCTCCACCTGGATAGGAGCAATCCCAGGCACAGCTACAGGTTGGGCAGAGAAGAGATTCAGAGCAGCCCTGCAGAGAAGGACTTGGGGGTGTTGGTCGATGAAAAAATGAACATGAGACGGCTTCAGTGTGCGCTCGCAGCCCAGAAAGTCAACCATATCCTGGGCTGCATCAACAGGAGCGTGACCAGCAGGTCGAAGGAGGTGATCCTGCCCCTCTACGCTGCTCTTGTGAGACCTCACTTGGAGTATTGTGTGCAGTTCTGGTGTCCTCAACAGAAAAAAGGACATGGAACTGTTGGAAGAAGTCCAGAGGAGGGCCACGAGGATGATCAGGGGACTGGAGCCCCTCGCGTATGAAGAGAGGCTGAGAAAGTTGGGGCTGTTCAGCCTGGAGAAGAGAAGGCTGCATGGAGACCTCATAGCAGCCTTCCAGTATCTGAAGGGGGCCTACAAGGATGCTGGAGAGGAACTCTTCATCAGGGACTGTATTGAGAGGACAAGGGGTAACGGGTTCAAACTTAAACAGGGGAAGTGTGGATGATTTTCTGGCAAAGAACAGCCACATACCCAGATCAGCAAGTGCCTACATGGAGTCCGACATGAACCAAGGAACAACAAAAGGTGAAGGAGGATGGGAGCAAGGCACTGGGAGTGAGAATCCCAGCAAGATAAGAAGGAGCAGGAATTTACTGAGTTGTTAAATTGAGGACTGTTGGAAAACTTTGAAGGTCAGGTTCTCACACCTGTGCTTAACCAATTATATGTTAGTTGTTAAGGGCCTCACAGATATGTATCCAATCACAATGGGCCAAGTTAGTGAAAACAACTTTAAGAAATAGTATATAAAGAGTTAGTTTTCTAGAATAAATGGCTTTGTCTGATCACATTGATCTCCGACTGAGTCCTTTCCGTGACAAATGGCGCCCGAACAGGCTTTTTCACATTGAAAACGAAGAACGCGGTGCCGCGGGGAAGTCGATCCGGCAGGACCAGGATTCATCCGGCAGGATCGGACCGCTACGGAGCCTTTGAGCCCGGGAGGCAGAAGCCTCGGAACCCTACGGAGCCTTTGAGCCCGGGAGGCAAAAGCCTCGGAACCCTACGGAGCCTTTGAGCCCGGGAGGCAAAAGCCTCGGAACGCCACGGAGCCTTTGAGCTCGGGAGGCAAAAGCCTCGGAACCCTACGGAGCCTTTGAGCTCGGGAGGCAAAAGCCTCGGAACCCCACGGAGCCTTTGAGCCCGGGAGGCAAAAGCCTCGGAACACTACGGAGCCTTTGAGCCCGGGAGGCAGAAGCCTCGGAACCCTACGGAGCCTTTGAGCCCGGGACACACTACTGTGGAATTCAGGTGAGCAGCCGAGTGTTCGGAAGAGGATTAAAATGGGGACTCAATTGAGTAAAAAAAAGGCAGCAATATTTAAGCTCTTCCAGCATATCCCCTTTACGAGAGGGATAGAGTATGATGACTCTATGTTAAAAAAGTTGTTGCTCTGGAGTACAGAGAAAAACTTAATCCGGGGGGTCGGCGAAGCCTTTGAGCTTGGGACTTGGGAAAAGATCGGGGCACACTTGTGGGACGAAATTACCCTTGGGTCTAAAGAAGCAAAATCTCTAGCTACCCTGTGGCGGTTACTCAAAGAAACTATATCCACGATGAAGGTTGAGCAACAAGTAGTAAAGTCAGCTTTTGCAGCTTTTTCTGACTCGCCTTCACAAAAGCATGGGGGACCGGCTGCTGTGAGTCCGATACCTGACACCGTACTTAAGGGGAAACTGCCTGCCGCTTCAAGCGCAAAACATCTGGTTCGAAAGCTTGTGCACCCTAGAGTGCGAATGTTTGAGGATCCAGCGCATCCTCCCTATCCTGTGCCGACAATGCCTTCACCGGCGGCAGCAATAACTAGTGATCGGGATTTTGAAAAGGATGATGTGCCGCCAAAACGGCCGAACTCGAATCCTTTTCGTGCCGCTACCGCCCCTGAGCCCAGCCCCCAAATTCCCCCGCCCACCCCTCACGTCGGCCCGCCCGCCCCTCACGTCGGCCCGCCCGCCCCTCACGTCGGCCCGCCCGCCCCTCACGCCGGCCCGCCCGCCCCTCACGTCGACGACGGCCCGCCCGCTCCTCACACCGCCCTCACAGCCCCCCCCGCCCCTGACGGCCGCTTTTACGCCGCCGCCGCCCTTCCACCGCCTGATGCAGAAGAATGGGAACATCCAAAGGAGGACACTGAGACTCCGAATTTATACCCACCCGTACCATGTACACCATCGTTAGCGCTGCCCCAATCGGGGCCAAAAACTGACCAGGATTGGGGGCAGTGGACTAAGCTTTTAGATAAAAAATTACGGGACCTACGAGACCGATTGGGGCAAATTGAAGCAAAGCAAGAGGGGCACGAATCAGAAAAGTTAAACAAGGTTAATCCTTTTGCTACGCCCTTGCCACCGCCCTCGAAGCCCCCTCTGCAACCTAACCCTACTGCCTTGAGATGGCGAGGTCTTATTCAAGATGCAATGATAGACGGCACTGTTCTACCAATTGACATCCCTGCTGCATTTCCAGTCATTACGAATGTTCAGGGACAAACCCAATGGACTCCTATGGACTGGAAAATCATAAAGGAACTTAAGGGAGCAATTTCTCAATATGGGTTGTCTTCTCCATATACACAACAAATGTTAACTGCCTTGTTTTGTAGTATGGTCTTAACTCCCAATGATTGTCTTAAGGTAGCTTCAGTCCTGTTAACTCCTTCGCAGCTATTACATTTTAAAAGTGGGTTTGAGGAGCTTGCTGAAAGAGCTGCTGATGATAATTTGGATCGCAACCCTAATGATCCCTTACATGGTGTTACATCTGAAATGTTAATAGGGAAGGGACAATTTCACCCTGATGCAGTACAGGCTCGTATGAGAACCGAGGTGTTACAGCAAGCGCAGCAATTGGCCTTAGCTGCTTTAAAAGCTGTGCCAGAAGCAGGAAAACCTAATCCCTCCTATACATCGATAAAACAGGGAATTACTGAGCTATATATGCAATTTATTGATAGATTGACAGCAGCTATTGAAAAGAATATTGATTTGGCACCTAATGCTAAAGAATCTGTGCTTATGTCCTTGGCCATGGAAAATGCTAACCCAGCTTGTAAGCGTATTTTACAGGTTTTACCGAAATCTGCTGGCTTGCAGGAAATGATGGACGCTTGTTCTAAGGTGGGCACGGCCGAAGAAAAGGCAGAATACATGGCTACTGCCTTTGCTGCTGCTGTCAAACCTTTGTTACAGCAAGGTCGAGGTGATCGAGTGGGTATGAAGGGCATGAGATGTTTTAATTGTGGGCAAATGGGGCATCATAGAAAACGATGTAGAGTAAAGAAAACTAACTCAGCAGGTGGTGCTTCAGGTTTTAGAGGTGATTGTACTAGATGCGACAAACATGGCCATAGGGCAACTGAATGTCACTCGAAGTATAAGAAAGATGGAACTCCGTTGGGAAACTTGAATGTGAGCGCGATGCCACCCCACGCGATGACACAAAATCAGAGTGTTTGGACCGCATCCCCTCCGCTACAGCAGGGAGTGCCGGAGTGGACATGGCAACAGCAATAGATTTTACCATAACTGATACCTCTCCAAACTGGCAAAAGTAGGTTTAGTGATTGCACCTGAAAAGGTACAGCGTAATGCCCCATGGAGATACCTGGGGTGGATTATTTCCAGAACTGAAGTTAGGCCCCAGAAGATGAAGACTACTACGGAGATAAGAACCTTGTCAGACATGCAGAAATCAATAGGTGATATTCAGTGGATCTGTTCCTTATGTGGAATTACTAATGATTTGGCAGAACTAATGCCTCTTTTGAAGAGCAAACCACAGACAGAGGAAAAGAGAACTCTGTCAAAAATCCAGCATGAGGCCCTAGCCCATATTATGGCTAAAATATCTACTTCTTATGCTTCCCAATGGAACCCAGATTTATCTATAACTTTGTTTGTTGTAAACAATCAGTATCATCTGTTTAGCCTGTTGGCACAATGGAATCTGCAGAAAAAGGATCCCTTGTGTATATTGGAATGGATCTTCTTACCTTACTGGTTGCGCAAAACTGTTGCTACATGATTGGAAGCCTTTGCCCTTTTAATTAAGCAAGGCTGTGAACGTTGTCAAGAAATTCTAGGTAGTGATCCATCACAAATTTGTTTACCCCTTACCAAAATATGGTTGGAGTGGGCACAGTAGTCCAGCACTGTTTTTCACTGTCTTAGTAGATTTTGTTGGCTAAGTTAGCATACATTTTCCGCCACATAACTTGTTTACTGTGCTAAAAAACAACCAATATGAAGATGTTACCTTTTACTCTGACAGACCTGTTTCAGGTATAACTGTTTTTACAGATGCTAGCAGAAATAATCACATAGCCAGATACATTTGGAAAACAGGAGATGGTTGGAAGAAACAAAATACCTGGTCACTCTACAGATTTCTTACAAACGTTTGAACTAAGTGTTATTGTTGTGGTATTTCTGCGATGGCCTGATACTCTGCTTAACATTGTGATTCTTTGTATGTCATAGGAATTGTTCAACGTCTAGAGAGGGCAATTTTACAGGAGGTTGTTAATTGCAGGTTATGGACTTTGTTGAAAACTCTGTTACATCTCGTAAATAATCATAACTGTAAATATTTCATTATGCATATTCGCAGTCACTTGGGCCTCCCAGGGAGCCTTAGTGATGGTAATGACAAAGCAGATGAATTAGTTGCTCCAGCTTGGGCAGGACCACCGGTAGATGTTTCTCAACAAGCCCGAGCATTTCATGCCTTCTTTCACCAATCAGCAAAAATGTTAGTTTGCCAGTTTGGCTTGTCCCTGACAGGCATTGTACACTCTTGTCCTGATTGTCAGGGCCAGACAATAAGCATAGGCCTTGGAGTCAATCCTCGAGGTCTCCAGCCTCTCCAACTTTGGCGGATGGATGTAACCCATGAATCATCTTTTGGAAAATTGAAGTATGTCCATGTTATTATTGACACCTTTTCGCACTTTGTTTGGGCTACCCCTCTGGCTGGCAAAACCACACACCATGTAATCACGCATTTGCGTGGTTGCTTCGCAGTTATGGGAGTACCTTTACAGCTTAAAACGGATAATGCACCTAGCTACACTTCTTCAATGCTGTCTAAATTTTTAAATAACTGGGGCATTGCTCATATCACTGGTATTCCTCATTCTCCTACAGGTCAGGCTATTATTGAATGTACGCATCAGACCTTGAAACAATTGTTAGAAAAACAAAAAACGGGGGAAGAAGGGCTTACCCCGGCAGCAAGAATACAGAAAGCTGTGTATGCTATGAACTTTTTGTGATTGGTAGGAGACTCTAGTGACCCTCCTGCTGTAATACATGTCAAGCGTTAGGGTCAGGTTATGTGAATAAGACTCAGGGTATACTGGTCCAGTATAGGGATCTGGAAACTGGTACCTGGAAGGGTCCTGTGGAAGTAAAACTAACTGGTGGAGGATATATGTGTGTAATCACAGACTCTGGTCCACGTTGGGTACCAGCTCGATGGGTGAAACCTTGGAAGGAGCCAGCGTTGCCAAAAGAAGACAGAACACCCTCATTGCCGACGAATGAATTGGCTGGATGAAGAGGCACGAGCCAGGTTTCATGCCTAGAATTTCTGAAGGACAGTTTGAGCTGCAGAGACGGGTATTGAAGCAGAAGAAGCAGATACGCATTATTCAATTTGAATGTTCAAAGCCCTTACTGGTGCCATACAAATGGCAGATTCCTCCTGAGCATTGGGAGGGGACTAAGCGAAGGTGTGCCAAGCGATCTGCTTAAAAGCATGAAGACAGACATAGTCATGAGTGTAAATAGAGTATTCTTTCTTTCAATATTCATGCTTATGTTTCAGATAGCTAATACTGCTTTTAAGGCTAATGCTTATGTAGATCTGTCAGAAAAGGTAGTTAATTGTACACAAGTGAAAAACTGTTGGGTGTGTGAAAATGTAGAGCAATTTAATGCACCATTATTAGGAATCCCTTTAAATAATTGAACAAGTCTTAACCCTTGTAGGCTTTTGAACATGTTATATGAGTACCATTGTGGACTGTGGACTTGGGACCCCCTATACAACTCATTTGATAGTCTCTCTGTGATCCACATGTACTAGAAGATAGCAAATATAAGTATATCCATGTTTCTGTCAACCCTTGGAGACTTTTATGGATATTGCTGACCACTTCTTCCCATGTAGGCTGGCCACCTGCATCGGAATGAGTGTGCATTTTGGTCAGTGTAAAAGCCCAAGACTCATGCGATGTGGGGGAGGCAGAGCCTCTGCGGGGACGCCCGCTGAAGTTGAGCCTGCTGCCTCACACTGCGATGGTGCTTCTTGGAGCTGATTTTTGATTGTCTTCACAGGGTCCTTACGCCACGTTCTGTATGAGGGACTGTGTAGTGGGAGTAATGATTGTCTGTTTTTTGTATTTCGAATATTGTAATTGTATGGAGTTTGCTTGTGGGATCCCATGCATGCATGTGTGTGTGTGTTGAGGGCAGACAGTGTTCTGTGTATTTTTTGTTGTTGGGTTTGTGTAAAAGTTTTAATGGGTAACAGATTAACATTTTGGACAAGAAAGGGTTAATGCAAGGTGCTGTTGCTGGCAGGTATTTATGGCTGCTGCTAAGCAGGCAGGCAGCTGTAGCTTCACATTCCTTTTCCATCAGAATGCCTTTGAATCACTTTAACCCAGCTCCTTCTCAGGAGCTGATAGTGTGGGAGAGGGGGTATGTTTGTGTCGTCCTACCTACAGGTCCATGGCAGCTGCCTGCAGTTTGCAAAGCTTTGCCATGAGCTGGACAGACAAGTGGAGGAACCCAATGCCTCAGTTATAGGAGCTGACAGTGAATACCCCGAGCAGAATGAGATAGAGGAAGAAAAAAAAAATGAATGATTACAGGACATCACTTGGGGGCAGCTGAAAAGTAACAACTTGAATATGTGTGCTTGTAATGTAGCTATTATTAGAGGCTGTGATTTTGTGTATAAAACCACTTGTATTTACTAGCCAGTTGCTAATGAGAAACTATACCTTGTATTGTGTGGATTTGTTACTTGTAAAAGAGATGTTAGAGCATGCAAATTTGCAGCAGCTGCTAGAAAATGCTAAGGCAAAAGCTAGAAAGAGTCTAATATGATGGTAGTGTTATAAAGCAGGTAATGGAACAAATTAAGAGGGTGGGAGAACTCCACTGGTAAGAAAATTCTTTGGCTGGTTTCTTGTTGCCATCAGCATCTTCAACATGCTGCTGTAACCTGTAATAGTTACTCTGGTAATGTAAATCTGTGTGTGCTTTGCCACAGTAGCAACTTGTTACTGGATGAAGCAGGTGAAACTCCTCATTGACAACAAGGTACAAGAACTGAGGTTGACCAAATGCCTGCTGCCACTGTCAAGGGCAAGACTGGATTGGCCTCTGTGTTTGCCACCAAGAAGAACCTTTAGCTCCGCTGTTGGCTGCAACCCAGCAGGCATGGAGCGATGGGGACACATGCCATGCCAGACCTTGATGTGAGGGATGGCCTCCCCTGTTATCAGAGAGCCATCCAGGAGACAAATGGCAGACCCAGTAGCCTGTGATTGGCATCTGTTGAAGAAATATGGAAACATGCTAAGATCTTACACATGGTGTATGAGGATGGGCAAGCCTTTTGGCTGGACGATTTATTAGGTGAATGGGGACTGACAGGTTGGCTGGTTGCTTTAGTAAAAGGTGGACTAATGGTGTTTATTGTCATTTTAACGATTTTGATTTTGTTGCTGTGTATTTTTAATGTATCCAACGAATGATTATGAGTGCTACAAAGTGCGTTTGGCTTGTATAAAAAGAAAAAGGGGGAGATGTGGATGATTTTCTGGCAAAGAACAGCCACATACCCAGATCAGCAAGTGCCTACATGGAGTCCGACATGAACCAAGGAACAACAAAAGGTGAAGGAGGATGGGAGCAAGGCACTGGGAGTGAGAATCCCAGCAAGATAAGAAGGAGCAGGAATTTACTGAGTTGTTAAATTGAGGACTGTTGGAAAACTTTGAAGGTCAGGTTCTCACACCTGTGCTTAACCAATTATATGTTAGTTGTTAAGGGCCTCACAGATATGTATCCAATCACAATGGGCCAAGTTAGTGAAAACAACTTTAAGAAATAGTATATAAAGAGTTAGTTTTCTAGAATAAATGGCTTTGTCTGATCACATTGATCTCCGACTGAGTCCTTTCCGTGACAGGGAAGTTTAGATTGGATATAAGGAAGAAATTCTTTACTGTGAGGGTGGTGAGGTACTGGAATGGTGTCGTGGTTTAAGCCCCGGCTGTAAATTAGAACCACGCAGTCTACTTCCCCCACACCCCCCCAGAGGGATGGGGAGGAGAATCGAAAGAATGTATCTCCCACGGGTTGAGATAAGAACAGTCCAGTAACTAAGGTATAACACAAATCACTACTGCTACCACCAATAATAATAATGATAAGAGAAATAACAAGGGAAGAGAATACGATATCGCCCGCCGGAAAAGAGAGCCCGACCAAGAAGAGGACGTGCCCTTCCGGGTAGCTCCCAGTTACCTCCCTGGGCATGATGTGCTGTGGTATGGAATACCTCTTTGGCTAGTTTGGGTCAGGCGTCCTGTCCCCGCTTCCTCCCGGCTTCCGCTCCTCCCTGGCAGAGCATGAGACTCACAAAGTCCTTGGTCAGTCTAAACATCAGTGTTATCAGCTCCGTTCCCAGGCCGAAAGTCAAAAACATAGTGCTGCAACAGCTACTAAGAAGGAGACAAACTGACTGCTGCTGCTGAACCCAGGACAAATGGGTTGCCCAGGGAGGTTGTGAATGTTCCATCCTTGGCGGTGTTCCAGGCCAGGTTAGATGAGGCCTTGGGTGACATGGTTTAGTGTGAGGTGTCCCTGCCCATGGCAGGGGGTTTGGAACTAAATGATCTTAAGGTCCTTTCCAACCCTAACTATTCTATGATTCACCACCTAAAAGCCGAATTTTCTGCTTTCAGTGGGTGCTAAATAATTATTTTGTTCAAGTTCGTGTCATCTTGAAAATGAATAACCCATACTGTTTCTATACGATGTTGTCTTCTTAGAACACTGTTACCCATGACTATTACATAATTTTCTGTTGAGATCCCCATCATTTAAAAAGCACTAGAAACATCACTGGTTCATATGATCCTTCATGACCAGGGATGATGCAGGGCTATAGGGACTTAACAAAAGATCTCCATTTTCCATCATTATTTAGTCAAATTGCACTTAATAGAGGAAAAGTAATTTCTTCAGCATGTCTACTTGTATTGAGGACAACAGAGGCAACTCTGTTGGTATTCCCAAACACTATTCTGGGAAACTTAACCTAAAAAAGGGTACAGCAGGAAGGGGAGGGACTCCAGAGGAGCAAACATGTTTATGTAATTTTTGTGCAGTGGATTAAACGGAGTTGCCTGCTAAATGCTTTGTAAGTCTTGCTTTTGGTTGCTGAACACTAAAAAAACCAGAAGCTGCCAAAAAATTTATTTGCCATTTGCACAAAACTAAAAAGTTACTCTTTCCCACATAAGGGCAGCTATTACCAGCTTTTCTAAAGGAGTGCAAGCATTTTTTATATAAAGCTAGACCTTACAACTATTCAAAAATGGCAGATACTATCTAAAACATTTTCACTTTCATTAAGTTTTATTCATGTAGGAAATAAATAGCCAGACTTTCAGTGTATAGAAATCCATTGGATTGTCCAGGATCTTTCATAGAAAGATTTTCTGATTAGCAACTCCCTTAGAAACTGTTCTTTTTCAATGAGTAAAATGAGAGGAAATCAACCACGCACTCAAGATAACATCTACCTACCTCAGCAGCAGAAGGACAATAACACATGCAGTCTTTGTTATAACTGCAGGCTATTTTTCTCCAGAGGACCCTGTCTCACTCAGAGCACAAGTACATTGTAAGAATAAGTAAGGAACACAGGAAAAGCTTCCATCTTTAGAAGCTCCTGTTCCTTTGAATGGGTTAGAAAGTGTGAAAGTAAACAAGAAAAAACTGGAAGAATTAACATACAGTTCCTGTAACTTTGTTCCCTCTGGAGAAGTAGATCCCATCCTAGTATCTCCCAGAAAGGCTCAAGGTGGTGCTGAGCAAATATTTTGAACTGATTTCACCTTTCATTAGTGGCAATTTCACTTTTCAGTAGTGGCAATTAACCATGCACTCTTCAAACAATTACGACATTCACAGCTGACCTATCTCCAAGTCATCATCCACAGCTGAAGCATACTATTGACTGATTTTATGACCTCACTGTGAAGAGTTACTGTGTTTTGGAAGACAGAGGATTGGGCTGTTCTAGTTGGACACTTTCATCAGCATGGCATGGCTCCTTAGAGAGTTTTGAAAACATCATTAGCCATGTTACTATGCTCAGTGTCACACAAGAGACATTTAAACTAGTTTTCCCACCTGATGGGAACAGAGGTAAACTGTGGTCCTCAAAGCTGTTACAGGAAGGAGATTCAGCTTCACCCCTCGCTTTCATCACCAGCATCATCCAGTAGAAAAAGGTATGAATAAATGTAGAGTCTAGAAACACTCAAGACACTTTTGTGTTTGTCAAAGGGGCTGGGGAACAGAAGCCATTATCTACCTACATGTACATGCTTCACCTTCATCTGGTTTGATCAGGAACCAAAAGAACAGTAATGGATTCTTCCACACTCTAACAAATAGATTATCAGGAAACAAATGCACTAACTTGCTTATAGAAAATAACTAAAATTTTACTCTCGTTTGCTAAGTAAATAAGTATCTTCAGATGATAAACAAGACCAAGCTATAGCAACAATACATCACAGGGTGAGCTGAGAATTTGGGGCTCATCAATACCCTCTGATTGGCACTTTCTGTCTTGGCAGTATCTTAATCCAAACATTGCATAATTCTCTCTTTTTATCAATAAGCACCTGTCCTGTGTTAAAACTTGGGATTTTTGGATGAGGTAGCTGAAACCAGATGTCTTAGCTCTTAAGTAGGCAAGATCCAAAATGCTGAAGTCTTTCTTTAATATACGTTCTGCATGTTAATGAAGAGTCCCTGTGCTTCTTAGCATGTGTACTGCTTCCTGTTTAACTTGTTATCCTTAACTGCTTCAAAGACCTATGAAGAAAAAAAACCAACCAACCAACCAATCTAATTCAAAAACATCATTCAAAAGTTTGAAATGTGAAAAATTAAAAAATTTATTCAAAATGCAATGCAGATAGGTGCATAACAACGTGCAGACTACATGAGGTTGCACAATGTATCAAGATGTTTAGACAGCACCATATGCCTATATGCATTCTTAATTATTGAAAGATATAGCAACACCTTATGGGAACGACTGGCCTTTAAGTTCAGGGATGTCTGATACAGCTACTTCCATGTTGTATGTAATCCTGTCATGAGGTTGGAAGAGATAAGACATAAACAAATCTAATTGCCCACCTTACTTGACAGGTAGAGAACTCCACTGCCTCCATTACTTTTCATCCTGAAACCACTCCATGAGCCTACACAACACTAATATAGCAGGAAGTTTACCCAGGGGGACAAGAAAAAAAAATTTCTACATAACATATATGCTATGAACATGAATTGATTCATGAAAGGGCCTAACATTTGAAAAGAAAGAAAAAAAAAAAAAAACCCAAAACCAAAAAAACCAAGAAACAGTACATCAGCTTAGCTTCTTGTGAAACTGCTGCCTTAGTTTTCATGTATCTTCTTAGTAAAACTGGAACATTCATAACATTGTACCTCAGAGGAGCTTATTGGAAATGTATTCAAATAAATGCCTCAGAAGCACTGATAAAAGCGTAAAGCACTATATTGAGTACTGCAGTAAATTCCATGAGGAAATTAATAATTCTAGCTTCAGTGCACGTTCTTATAATTTGAAATAAATAAAATATAAGGCCAAATACTGAATGAAGAAGATAAAAGTGAAAAATTAAGTAGCTGGTCATGAATGGTGAACACCATTCATCCTGTGTGCTAAACACCACACAGGTCCTTTTAAGCAAACAAAAAAGCAAAGATCTAAAGCCAGATGAGACTATTTAATTAAAACTTCTACTAAACCCCAATTGTACTCACTGTTTTTTTGAAGAAAACATGAAAAGAAAACAGTAGATAAATTCTGCAAATGATGCTGAAGCTCATTGTAACACTAATAATGCTGAAAACACTATAGCTGGCGATGCTCAAACTGGGCAACCTGGATACCAGTCAGATGGGCTCAGCTGAACAAAATGCACTTCAGAATACCCAAAATACAAATCTAGGCTTTGAAATGAACAGTAAGTTATAGTTATACAGTACAATTGTAGAGATCTACAGTATAGATGTAATACAAAGGAGGGGTAGATAATGAGATCAGACTGAGCATAATGCTACAAAACCAAAAGAAAACAAAGCCCCAGTGTATGGCTGTAACTAAGAGGCTAAACATGAGGTTTTGGTGTGTAAATGAGGTGAATGTTAGAGCAAGGAGATGACATTGTGTAGCTTTACTGAATTACTGACCTGGTCTTCTGTATCTCTGAAATTCAGCAATAAAGAGTAAATTTCATGCATCCACTCCAGCAAGAGATTTTACAAGCTTCTGCAGCCAAGCCCTCTTGCTTTTGTCAAAGAAACTGGTGCTCCCAGGTATAAGGTTTCGGATTGAGAGCTCGGTTGTGAGCGCAATCAGAACAGAAGACCAACTCAGGCTAGTTAGTTACAGTTGGTATTCTGCTTGCTACATCAGTCAGGGTGAGTTTGATTAGATGGCTGGCAGAAACAAAATTTAGTATGTGTAAACCTAGAAGGTCAGTTGTGAAACCCAAAAACATTAGTAAAGTGCTGACTAAAGTATTTTGATCTCCAGATGTAAATACAGCGTTTACCACTGCAACAAAGATGTTAGAACCTGGCAGGCTCTAGAAAAAGTAAAGCAGCACTGACAGATAACAGGGAAGTATGAAGGCAAGGAGGCGGCTGAAGAGCTTCTCACACATTTTCAATATTTCATTTGCAGGTTCTGGAAATTTCTGTGTTTCTGGATGCATACTTCTGATAAGATACTTTCTGGGCTCCTCTTTTTTCTCTGGGCAATCTCACTGATATGACATACAAAGATGAAAATATTTCCTAGTCTATAGAAATCTTTACCATATGCTATTAGAAGCACATTATGTATTTTTGATCCAAATGTATCAACAAAAAGAAATCAAGGATGACTTTCACTCAAGAGGAACCTAAGAGAGAGAAATTATTCATTGAGAAAGGATGGAGAACTAGAGAAACAGTGGTTTAACTAATCACAAAAAATTAACCTCATGTCAAATGCTAAGATAATTTAGACTGCCCCAGTAAAGTAAAGGGTGGCAAAGTGTAACAACTCTTTAGTGAGCTATGGTAGCCCAGTTTACAAAAAAAGAAAAGAAAATTCAATCCATTAAACCCCAATATCAATACTATGCTAGAAAGCATCGGGTTTTGAGGGTTTTTTTGACAGATTACAAGCAGATAAAAATGTTGACCTGCACTGAAACTTCCACTCAGAGACATTGCAGCGATGAAGAAAATTATCTGTCAAAGGAATGAGAAAAAGACACATTTTAGAATTCAGTATTTATGTGTTTCAGAAGCAGAAGAAATATTTGAGCTGGACAATTTCACCCTTTGAATCAGTATAAGCTTGATTGAACTGACAAAATCTTACTCTGAGATGTGTGTTTGCTAGCTATGTGCTGACCTATGTGTTATTTTTCACTCTTTACAGCCCAGATGATTTTAATTGAAGTATTAAGCCCTAAGAAAAGAAAAAGACTTTATCAGCTCACAACATCTTGCTTGCTGTTAATGTTTTCTTTCACGGAAATAGCACAAATATTTAAATATAAACAGCATTTCCGGCTTATTGAAACCCTTGAGGAAATAAGACAGAGTATCATGGCAGTAGTATTATGTAAAAAGACTGTCCTGGGTACAGCAGTAGCAGTCATTTTTTCTCCTTAGTAGCTGGTGCAGCGCTGTGTTTTTGACTTTCGACCTGGGAATAGAGCTGATAAAACTGATGGTTTTAGTTGCTGGTCAGAATGTTTAGTCTGACCAAGGACTTTCTGAGCCTCATGCTCTGCCAGGGAGGAGGGGAGGCCAGGAGGAAGCAGGGACAGGACACCTGACCCAAACTAGCCAAAGAGGAATTCCATACCACAGAACGTCATGCCCAGGATGTAACTGGTAGTTACCCGGAAGGGCTAGATCACTGCTGGGTGGGGGTGAGTTATCGGTCGGCGAGTGGTGAGGTGTTGCGTTCTCTTCCCTTGTTATTTCCTTTATCATTATGCTTATTGGTGGTAGCAGTAGTGGTTTGTGTTATACTTTGGTTACTAAACTGTTCCTATCTCAAACCGTGGGAGTTGCATTCTTCCAATTCTCCTCCCCATCCCTCCAGGAACGGGGGGAAGAAAGGGTGGGGGGGAAAGTAGACTGCATGGTTCTAATTTACGGCCTGGGCTTAAACCACGACAAAGATTAAGGAGAGTTAATTTAATGTACAAACTAATAAAGCGGGCAGGCTCTAGATTCAGCAAAAGACTTAAATATACCTTACAAGTCCTAAGTGTCATCCCATCACCAAAAAAGCTTTAGAAGCTCTAGAAAAATCAGACTGAGTTCAGTGATGCAGGTAGAACAAGTGACTGGACAAATCGAAACAAATAGACACTGCATCTGACAAGGAGACAGTACACAGAAAAACATGTTGTGCACAAAACGGTACATACTCCAGCAAACCATAGGTGCATTTTCAAATACACACACTAATACATTTCTGGAAATAGGGTGAGCAGAAGGACACTGTTTCACTCACAATTTCATAATCTGACATGGAAACTCTGTGACATCACTAAATAACTATGTGCATAACAATGCGTATAAAACACCTATATATGAAATAAACAGTTGTCCAAATTAAATCATAACTTGTATACTACAAGAACGGGACTCACTGAGACCCTTTTGTCTCCTGACCTGATTTCTACGCAGGACCCTTCTGAAGCCAGTAAGATAACTTTATGGTGCAAACAGAATCATGCCAAAAAATATCTTATTTGCAATGAACACAGAGAAAACCTATTTCCCCTGAACAATGAAGGACATAGGAAATAACCCTACTTTGCAGCTTTAAAGATGTCTTTCAGCTAGCATAGCTGTGCATTACCCACAATTGCTCCTGTCTGGCCTGTCACCTTACAGGTAGGATTTCTGCTCAGATATCATAGAATCATAGAATAGTTAGGGTTGGAAAGGGCCTTAAGATCATTTAGTTCCAACCCCCCTGCCATGGGCAGGGACACCTCACACTAAACCATGCCACCCAAGGCCTCATCCAACCTGGCCTTGAACACCGCCAAGGATGGAGCATTCACAACCTCCCTGGGCAACCCATTCCAGTGCCTCACCACCCTCTCAGTAAAGAATTTCTTCCTTATATCCAATCTAAACTTCCCCTGTTTAAGTTTGAACCCGTTACCCCTTGTCCTGTGTGGCTCATGTTCATTTTTTCATCGACCAACACCCCCAAGTCTTTCTCTGCAGGGCTGCTCTGAATCTCTTCTCTGCCCAACCTGTAGCTGTGCCTGGGATTGCTCCGATCCAGGTGGAGGACCTTGCACTTGGCATGGTTAAACTTCATAAGGTTGGCATCAGCCCACCTCACAAGCTGCCCTGGGAGTTGAACCCCTGTGGTGACATATGTTTGAAGAATCCTGTTGGGGAGCTGTGGGAGGGGGCTGCCAGGCAGTACCTAGGGGGTCAGGGCAGTGGTGGCCACAGGGACAAAATGTGGCCAATGAAAGTCAGGCAGGGTGGGATGCAGTGACTGATCCGACATGTGCCATACACAGGTTAAAAAACCCAGACACTTTGAAAAATGCTTTATTTGTTTATTTATTTTGACCTATGCCTGCCTTGTAGATAATACTTGGGTCATTCACATGCTTCCCCAGGAATGATAGTTTGATTTTCATGTCCTGTTCATCTTCTATCTCTTAGAAAGAAGTCATCAGCCACCAGGTCATCAGTTTAAGCTGGGTGAATTCACTTTCCATTTTAAATTGTGCCTCTTTCTGAGAAAGGAAAAAAAAATGAAGAAGAAGAGGCCCAAGATTTACCTTAGTCCATGTTCTTGTGGTTGGGACACCAACATAGGATGAGGAGACCCAGACTCTGGTTGAAACTTACAGGAAAATGTCAAGGTTTTTTCTCAATGGACAGAGCCTCAAATCCATAAATGGTTGTGAAAACAGGACTAGAAGACCCCTCCTGAACCACAAATACTCTCCTCCCTTCCCACTCAAAATAAAGGTCCTACTTGCTGGACTATACAGCCTTTGCTATTCCTCTCTATTCTTCACTTACTGAAAATCATTAGATAAAACTCGTTACTTGGCAGAACTGTTGTTTTGCCTACCTCTGTCTTGATGGAAAGAAGGAAGATCTGCTTCATTTTTTCAAAACAAATGTCAGTGTGTATCTGCCTTAGAAAGGCTTTTATTGTCCATACCTGGAAGCAGATAAATTTCTGACATCTGGAGAGGAGTAAGATTTGAAACATATTCTTATATGTTTCATACATACTTGCTTTTCTGAGCCACTCAAATATCACAGTGCTGTTTATGAGTTTGTGTTCCTGACTTCAGATTCTGTTCTTGCTTGGCTTTTCAGGAAACACTATCTTAAGTGTGTGCATTGTCCAACTCATTGGCTTAAAGTGCCAATGTAAAAAGTAAAAACTTATTGAACTGCACAGACAATACACTGCAAATAATATACACTGCAAATAAGATCCATGATAATTTTGCCTCTCTGAGGATTATCATGTCTTTTTCTAGCAAATAAAGTAAAATTGAGTTTACTAAAATGTCTGAATGATCTATTTGGCATGCAGACAGTATTCACCATGCAATATCCAGCTAAACAGTGCAGCAAAACAACTGTCTTACTTTTTTTAAATCTCAATTTATAAAGAGCTGATGCTACCTGACTAAATCTAGCTTTTCAAATATTATCAAATCTCTTCTGTCTAAGATATGTTATCCTACCAAAACAGTCTCCAGTATCAGTAAGTTGAGCTGTAAGCTGATCAGCAGGAGAATCATATTGATGACTGTATTGTTAGGATAAGGCATTCAAGCATTCATGCTGCAAGAGAATATAGAAGTGTGGTGGGAAACCACAGCATTCTCTGCTTGCAGAACAGCTGTTCACATATTTGTAAACAATATTTTCCACTTTCCCCTTCTCCCTTCTATTTTAGCTCTAACGTCATATTTGTAAGATAACTAGAGACAGTAAGAAAATTTTATTTTTATTTCTATGGCAAACATAACTTAAAGTGGAATAGTAAATCTAATTTAATTTAGTTTAGCAATCAAATTGAACTATTGCCTGTATAGTTCATCATTAGACCTTCATCTATGTCCATTCTTTCCCTCATGTGTTTATAAAATTAGTCAGACTTGCAGCTACTAAAACTATTATAGCTCACAGCACCCATAGTGCCATTACACTACCAGCAAGAGAAGCTTTGCCAGCACTACGACACATGAATACTGACTGAAAAAAATCAGAGATTCTAGTCTGTGGTACTGCTATTGCCTCCCTCCATCACAGGTAACATAAATTGTATCTTCTCTGATATGCTCATCAGCCCCCAGGATACCTGTGAACCTGGGACGTTCTCACAATATCCCTTAAACCCCAGAGCTCACTCTAGACCAAATATGACCATTTTTTTCAGATCCAGATAGCTCCTAGATATATAGGAAGAAATTTCATCAGTAGTCTATAAATCTCTTTCTTTTTCTGAAAGAGAATAGACAGGGGGTAAGAAAATGCACTAAAAAAGAGAAAGGCATTAATATTTGTTTTGACTAAAGGAAAAAAAAAAAGTATTTTAACCTGGGTGAGGTATCAGTCTCAGAAACTGAATGAAAAACTTCAATCAAAATATATCAATTTATGAAGTTAGAATCCAATACATTTCTTATTTCTAAGGAGAGCTAATATAATTATTAGACAGGTGTGAAACTACCAACTTAATTACATGTGTTTAATTGGTGCTAAATACAACACTAAATGTAAACATGAGAGAATAGAGGTAATAATATGAAGGGAACTGTAAAAGTTAGAATGTCAGAAATGTACTGAGATAGTCAAGTGAAATGTCACTGGGAAATGAAAGTCAAAGCAAAATTATTTCTACAGTGAAAGAAGAAATATCATTGACAGCAATTTGTACACATTTAGAACTAGACATAATGAGGAAGCTAGAGGAAGTGAATGCAGGTGTAGATTGTTATCTAAAAGACATTGCACACCAGAAGGAAGGGGAAGAAAGGCCTTTTAATAGCTATCAATAAATACTGCCTAAGAGGATGACACCATCAAGACAGTCAGGAAAAGAGTAACACATTACTGGTAGAGGAAGGTTTTCTGGTGTTAAACTGCTACTTTTCCTTCCTTCATCACCCAGCAAACCTGCCAACACCATGTTGAACTTGAGTTCAACATTACTTCTTGAAACAGAATTCTAGCCTGGCTGGTGAAAGATCCTGTTTTCATATGTCATCAGGGATGCACCAGCCAGGAAAATCCAGATTGGCCAGTTAATATTCTAGCAGTGAGCAAAGTCCTTTGTCCTGGTTTCAGCAGCAGCAGTCAGTTTTTCTCCTTCTTAGTAGCTGGTGCAGCGCTGTGGTTTTGACTTTCGGCCTGGGAACACTGATGTCTTTAGTTACTGCTCAAATGTTTAGTCTGACCTAGGACCTTCTGAGTCTCATGCTCTGCCAGGGAGGTGGGGAAGCCGGGAGGAAGCAGAGACAGGACGCCTGACCCAAACTACCCAAAGAGGTATTCCATACCACAGCACATCATGCCCAGGATGTAGAACTGAGAGTTCCCGGAAGGGCTGGAGCACTGCTGGGGTGGAGGCGAGATATCGGTCGGTGAGGTGTTGTATTCTCTTCCCTTGTTATTTCCTTTATCATTATTATTATTGGTGGTAGCAGTAGTGATTTGTGTTATACCTTAGTTATTAAACTGTTCTTATCTCAACCCGTGTGAGTTACATTCTTTCGATTCTCCTCCCTGTCACTCTGGGAGCGGGGGGGAGGGGAAGAAAGGGGGGGGAGTGAGCAAGAGGGCTGCTGGCTGACTTATGGCCTGGGCTTAAACCGCTACATCTTTACATACTCATTACCATGCATAATGTAAAGATTTTCAACTAGAGGCAAACAAAAATAAATAAAAAGGAAGATCTAAATCAACAAAGAACATTAAGATAAGTGCTTGTTCTTAAGGTGTAATGATCACTTGCTTACAATTACAGGAACATAAGTTAGAGAATCAAATACATTTTCTACATCTTAGGTAATTAAAAGTAATCTGATTAGAGAACAAAGTAGATAAATGGATAGAATATGTGCTTTGTAGCAGCACAGTATAAATTTCAGAACTGTTCATAGAATGTTCCCTAAGGAAAACAATCTAACTGGAAAATTCAGACTTGGCAAGATCTAGGTGTAGTCCAAACAGCTTTTCTGTTTCTAAATCATATGGTTCACAATTATACAAACTCTGTTTTAATGATACTCTTTCTCTGATATTTTTCAGTACAAAGGCAGACATCTTTGATTATCTTTAGAAGGGATATGAGCACTGTGCACAACAAAATGGACAATAGACAACTTATTTACTTAGATCCTCTCTATTTAATGTGTGGATGAGGCTAAGAGTTGTTCTGTGACCTTCTGATTCTGAGGACAATATAGGATTTCACTTATAAAGCTTTTATTTTGGCAAATCATATTTTGTGCAATTTCTATCACAAAGTTTGTATAACACTGGGGAAGTAGAAACTAACAACTAAGAGTAGAAACACAGGCAGCAGTGTATCTATCTTCCCATCAACTCCCGTTAGTCAAGACAGCTTTTGCTATGATGAAAAATGTAATAGGATATATAGATCATACTAGATGTCTTGTTTTGATTTTACATTCTTTCCTTGTTAAGTCAAGTGCACTGAAGCCAATATGACACAAAATGACTGACCTGGAGAGGTCAAATTTATCTGGTTCTTTCAAAGTCCTGATTTCACTCAAATATCTGCAAGAAATAGGGTGAGCAGAGAAGGAAAATAAGACAATGTTATTTTTTTGATGGGAGCCAGTCCCTAGGTCAAAGAATTCTTTAAAAGGTAATTTCACTATATTTCATATAGAATGCAATAAGAAAAGTAATTTCTATAGGCACATTCAGGGATTCAGGTTGAGTTTTGTAATTCCCACTGACGTGAAAACAAGTCATGACAGTAAAGCCCCATAATATGAATTGGAAAACAGGAAAGAAAAACACAAAATAGAGCTGAATGAGAATGAAACAAAACAGCCACTGTGAATTCCAGCTTTAAAACCCCTAAAATACTTAATGCTGCTTCTGCAACCCAAGGGATACACAAACTGTGACCCTTATCACACTCCCAGGCCAAAGCTCTAATCCATGGAAGAGATTAAAAGAAAGGTGGTTTTTTTGTGAGGAGGAAGGTGTAAAAAGCAAGGTTAGACCCACCTGTGTAAAAGAGGTGAAAGAAGTAGACAGAATCAGCCCTAAGATCTCAAAATAACTTCATACAATTGATTTTCTTATGCTCTACCGCTACGGAGGAGGTTGAGTAAGGAAAAGAGTAGAAGAGCTTTCAGCCAGCTCTATGCTACATTCTGTAGGCATGTTCAAGACTCAGTATGCTCCTACTATAAACCAATGGCTTCCCAGACAGCTTTTCATGCTATGATTTCCCCCACTACCTGACACCTGCCCTTCCCTGGATCATGTGCTGCTGCCACTTTTCTTGCGACATTTCAGGCACTCAATGAACATACTGCCCATTGCCAACTTGATTCTAAACTAAGCGGCAGAAAATTAATTTGGCCAAAGTAAAAGGAAACCATGTTCTACTGGGACAGCAAACTGAACTGGTTCAGAGAAGAGCTGTCAAGGATTAGTCACTGGGGAGGGAGGGTAATTGCTCCTTTTGGCAGCAAAGAGCCATTAGCTTATCTCAACTGTATGTAGCTTCAGCTAGCAGTGAACTCACCAGCAATATCCCTTGCAGAGAATGTTTTCTAAGGGCCTTTTCATTCATCTTACAGAATCTTTACATTGAGAAATAAAGAAAAAGCTGTAAATCAAATCAAACCCAAAAAGCTTCTAGGAGCTCTAATCAAAACACTGTTACAAAGGCAATCGTTGCTGCTGCCCCCAGATAGGCAAGAGCTTGCAGCTTAAGCCCTTGTCCTCGATTTGTAAAGCAGGAAAATGCACGGGCTACTACTTTGCATTTAGCTCAGAACAACACAGTAGGACCTTGGTGGAGAACAGCCACTAAAATGAGGATGAAAAACTACCTTACACTGTGAAGCTTCCTCTTTATAATGAACTGGGACACAGACTCTGTGACTCCCCTTCTACATTTAGTAAACTCTGCCATACTCAGAGTGAGACAGGAGTTTCCTATGTATTAAGCTCTAGATACTTTTAAGTAACAGTTCAAATTCAGAACAGGAGAAATGATACTTTATAAAACAAAGTGTTAATTATTCCTCAAAACTTTAATACAAGATAAACACACTCAGTAGATGAAGCTATGGAAAAATTGTTGTTTATGGAGCTAATTCCATGGGACTGTTTCACAGCCTAATACTGCAAGTTCTTTCCTCACAGGAAAAAGGGAACGGGAACCAAAAAGGCAAGAGACTAGATTTTAAAATAAAACTCATTTTAGAAGCAAAACAAAATTAACCAAATGCAAAAGATACACAGTGATTTGCATAATACAAATTGTAACACTTTGATTGAAAACATTGTAGCATTGTGACTGAAAAAAGGAGTGAAGAAAATGTGAAAATTTTTAAACTTTAAAATATAGACAATATAGTAGTACAAATACCATTAAAGTTTACAGACTCTTTAAGACATTTCTTTAAGTTCAATTTAAGGATCCTTTATTAAAAACAATACACTCCCCACAGTTTTTTTGAAGCAAGACACAGAAATCCTGAAATCTCTTCAATAAGATCACATTAATAAAAATTTTTAAAATACAGTACCATTATTATGTAAAAGTTGTGTAACCAAGAAAAGACTTTTTCTAAGAACTGTGCAAGGAATCTGGACCTATAGGAATATAAATGCTATAATCTAAATTAATTCATAGGTCAGAGAGATACTCATATGGAAATATTTTCAAGAAGTACACAGGAACACAAGCCAAATATTTGCTGAACAAAAAGATAAAGATAAACATAGATGTAAGTTTTGAAGATAGAAACATCATTCCAAGTAACTCACCTGAATGGGTTCAAGCTCAGCCCCCAAAATGTCTGTATTTTCACATACGTTAGTGGGGCAGTATTTTATCTTATCAATATCAGTAGCAAAGCACACAGCGGTTAGCTGAATGTAGAACCAGTTACACCTTTGTAGTTTTCTTGCATGTTTCTATTTCATAAAACTGTTTGCTTTCATTCATGTTCATGCCAGCACTTAAACTTATACACAACACTCATCAAATATTCTCTTGAATTGAAAGCTGGAAGCACTTTCCTGTCATTCTGTTAAAATCATTGAAGAGAATTAAGCAGGATTTCAGCACAAAATATACATACATAAACATTTCATATATTTGAAAACCAGACACAATTCGCTGAAGTAACATGTATGGATACTGAAAGCCACGCACACATGCAGCCAAGTGAAAAATGCACAAACTCAAGTCACAGGACAAGGGGGTAGAACCACAAAGAAAGCTGCCATAAGAATTATCCTGCCATTATCCTGCCATTGCTCCTTTTAGAAGTTGTGTTTCAAATGGCCTGTGACAGCTGCAGGGAGGTAATCAAATTATTCAATCTAAAATAAGTTGCTCCTGCAACTTACTTACTGAGAATGAGAAACTGTATGAGAAAGGTGTATATGGGAATGGGACTTAAAATGGAGAATGGCCTTGGAAAGCACAAGCAAGGTTACATATTATCCGGAGGGAAATGGCCCAGATGGCAAGGACTTCAGATCCTTCAGTATTCAAATATAGCTCCAAACTATTCCTCCTCACACAGCATTACTGGTGCCAAGGTCATATCAAGTCATGGACGAAAGACATCCATTTGAAGGACAAGATGAAAGTTTTGCCAATAGATAAGAGAAAAACATATTGGAGCACTTCAGGTCTTGTGAAGTTTACTGTGATTGAACCTCCCTCCAAACCTGGAGTTTACAAGTGCTCTTGGATTCCTCTCCCAAACTAAGCTAACACATCCCCCAGCTGTGCTTTCTCCTATATTTGACTGACTGAAAAATCCATCCTGTAGTAACTTATCAGTCTTGTGATGACATCATGTGATGACAGGATTGCTTTTCCTGTTTCAGATATGAATCAATATCACAAATTCTTTGAGGCTTTTGTCTACAGGACTTTTATCCTGCTGTTGCATAGAGGTATGGAGACAGTAAAGAAAGGTGTTGCAGGTAAAGGTGGAAATCCCAATGTGAGACAGTGCAGAGAAGGACAGTTTTTCATCCTTGCATTTATGACAGAGCAAATAGGGGGGTCACTTATTCTGGGGTTTTCCCACATGGTCAGGAACAGCACATTATAGAATCATAGAATCATAGAATAGTTAGGGTTGGAAAGGACCTTAAGATCATCTAGTTCCAACCCCCCTGCCATGAGCAGGGACACCTCACACTAAACCATGTCACCCAAGCCCTCATCCAACCTGGCCTTGAACACCGCCAAGGATGGAGCATTCACAACCTCCCTGGGCAACCCATTCCAGTGCCTCACCAGCCTCACACTAAAGAATTTCTTCCTTATATCCAGTCTAAACTTCCCCTGTTAAAGTTGAACCCATTACCCCTTGTCCTGTCACTACAGTCCCTGATGAATAGTCCCTCCCCAGCATCCTTGTAGGCCCCCTTCAGATACTGGAAGGCTGCTATGAGGTCTCCACGCAGCCTTCTTTTCTCCAGGCTGAACAGCCTCAACTTTCTCAGCCTCTCTTCATACGCGAGGGGCTCCAGTCCCCTGATCATCCTCGTGGCCCTCCTCTGGACTTCTTCCAACAGTTCCATGTCCTTTTTATGTTGAGGACACCAGAACTGCACACAATACTCCAAGTGAGGTCTCACGAGAGCAGAGTAGAGGGGCAGGATCACCTCCTTCGACCTGCTGGTCACGCTCCTCTTGATGCAGCCCAGGATAAGGTTGGCTTTCTGGGCTGCGAGCGCACACTGAAGCTGGCCCATGTTCATTTTCTCATCGACCAACACCCCCAAGTCCTTCTCTGCAGGGCTGCTCTGAATCTCTTCTCTGCCCAACCTGTAGCTGTGCCTGGGATTGCTCTGACCCAGGTGGAGGACCTTGCACTTGGCATGGTTAAACTTCATAAGGTTGGCATCAGCCCACCTCACAAGCATGTCGAGGTTCCTCTGGATGGCATCCCTTCCCTCCAGCGTATCAACCGAACCACACAGCTTGGTGTCATCAGCAAACTTGCTGAGGGCGCGCTCAATCCCACTGTCCATGTCACCGACAAAGATGTTGAACAAGACTGGTCCCAACACTGATCCCTGAGAGACACCACTCGTTACCGGTCTCCAGCTGGACATCGAGCCATTGACCACAACTCTTTGCGTGCGGCCATCCAGCCAGTTCTTTATCCATCGAGTGGTCCACCCATCAAATTGATGTCTCTCCAATTTAGAGACAAGGATGTCGTGTGGGACGGTGTCGAACGCTTTGCACAAGTCCAGGTAGATGATGTCAACTGCTCTGACCCTGTCCACCAGTTTCATAGCCCCAACATAGAAGGCCACCAAATTATTTTATTGATGTTCAGATTGAGGCATTGAAATGTGATTAATTGCTTAATAGCTCAAAGTATGGACTAAATAAAATCAGGGTAAGAAATTAAAAGTGGGATACATCTGATCTGAGCTTTGGGTTTTCCTTGTTAAATAGAAATGTTGTTATTGTGGACTTGTGAGCATAAATCCAGATGAGAACTTTGGTTTGCATTTCAGCTTCACTGCTTTAAAAGCTGTGAAGTTTCTAAGACACAGTCTTGACAACCTCTAGTTAACAGAGGAAAGCCATCCCACTGCCCCAGTCACTTATGTGAAAGGGAGTAAAATTTAAGTGTTTTAGGGAGCTGATCTTTATTGCTAGTGATTTCCTAGTTGTTGCTTTCCAAATCTGCTCTTCATGGTATGCCTCTGGGCAATAGCAGACTCTCTTGCCAGGTATACGTAATTGCTACTTTCCCCCCAGCCCCCAGCACTTCAAAGCTGAATATTGGAAAGAAAGATTAGTTTAGAAAGATACATATATTTTTACATGACACCAATGCTTTTAAACATTCACAACAGTAGTCCTGAAATCCCATTTCAGCTGCTGATTGCATATTCATGATCATAAATATATTCATTGAGGTTTTAGTTGTAGCATGTTTCTCAAAGTTGTAAAATGTTTTGTTATAAATCCACTTACACTGTAGTACAGATAATTTACATTATTTTCCTTTTTGTAAGTTCATGAGTGAAAAAAAGAGCTCATTGAACAGAATGTCCTTGACTCTTTCACATAAGACCACTTTAATCCTTCGACATAGCTTCTAATTTAACATCAGAAACAATAAAGTGTATATGCAGCTGCCACAGTGCAGATAAGGCAATGTTTTCCTGACTCTCAAAGTCATAGTTTACTTGATAGGTTGATGTTTCAATCAAAAGGATTTTTTTTTCTCCATGCTGGCCTGAAAAGATATTTGGTACAGAACTGACAAGACATCTTGTTTTTATTCTCCTGGACTTTTCTTACACAATCTCAAAAATTCTGAACTAAGGTGGTTCTACTCAAATACCAGAGGTGCTGCAGATACAGTGGCACATGCTGCTGAATTACACTTCATAAATGCTTTATTTGTTGATCTTGATACCCACTTCATTCTTGGTTCCATATGCCTCAGGGTTAGTCAGGTTATGTTAATTAGTTGCAGATATGGAGACAACAGACTTTCTAATAAGATAAGAAAGTCCTGTGATTATGGTATATGAACGTGATCAGGAAATGTGCTTCAGCAGGCAACAATGCTATAGATTTTCAGTCAATTACAGTCCAAGCTCTTGAAAGATAAGCTCAGAAAGCTGCTTAAATATAGGTACTTGCTTTAACATTTTCCTGCATGAGGCTTTGTATCAGTTCCCCTCATCTGATGAAAGCAGCATGATTTCTTTATAGAGAGTTACAAGGGCAATCTTTAAGGCTAATTCTTGTTTTTATGGTCATTGCAAGTTTCTTTAGCAAAATTGAAGTTATATGGGTTATTTCCATGACCTTTAAGACTGCTGGAGCCCACTTGCATTTGGAAAATTATTGTTCTATAGATAACTGGATTCTAGCTAATACGGTCTTATAATTTCTTCATAAACCACAGCATATGGTCTCCACTCCCAAGAAGGAACATGTGTCTTCAGCTCATTAGGCCAATGCATTTTGAAAAGTTATGAATAGGTGATCTTTTAAGGCTCACTTGTCCTTATCTTAGAGTGTCCTCTAAAGGACTGTGGTTTAATCCTAGCCAGCAACTAAGAACCAGCCACGACTAAGAACCACTTAGGAAGAAAATTAATTCTATTACAGTCAAAGCCAGAACAAGTTCTTAAAATCCCACTATTCCAGTAGACTCTGTAGCAGAATTTTAGCACTGAAATGCTTGGATGTACACATACATGAATTATGTTATTGCCCCAAATTGTCCTAGTGGGTGAGAAGAGGTAGCTTCACTTCAGATTTTGACATCAGCTGGAATTGTGAGGAAAATCTGTGACTGTATATGTGATTTTGAGTTTATTCCTTTCCAGCTTACATATTAATTGTGAGCTAAGTAGATCTTCAACTACTAAAACATGACCAAGTAGCATGTCAAGGGTTAATCTTACATTCCAGAAGTCCCAGCAAAATTATTTATAGGTGCAAAAATGTACTTCCCAAGTGTTTCTTCTCTTAACAGAGGGACATCATAAACACACTTCTTATATCAGATTTACATCTGAGTTATTCATGTACAGCAATTCTACTTGCTATGGTGTCCAAAAACAAACATAAAATTTATGATAGACCACAGACATTTGCTACAGGAATACACACTGCTGTGTCTTCCACCCCTGCAGCAGAACAAGCAAAACTGTGGTCCATATCTGAAGTTCACCATGGAAAACTCTATTAGCTCACAGTCAGAGTAATCATCACTCACACCCAGTGTTTGCTCCATAAGCTTGTACATTACAGACCATCCATGTTAAGCTGCTATAAAAGAGAAGCCTGGACGCTCTTCCTTCCTACCCCATCTCTCCTTTGCTGTTTAAAGAGCACATGCCTTGGATGCTGGACATCTTTCTTTCAGTATTTGGTTGAACTTACTCCTTATTGTGCTAAGAATATCCATCTTCTAGGTTTTGTGCTCTCTTTATTCTTTCTGCACTTTTGTGTGCAAAAGACTGAAAAAAAAAGCTAAATAATTTCCCAGGCCCTGGTGTGCAGTCACCTGTGAGATTGGACAGTAGCTGTTTAGACAACTCACAGTGCATCTCTGAACATGAATTTAGTCTGAGCTAAAGAAAATCTCTACAACAAACTGCATTTGCAAAGAGAACAAGTTACGCATGATGTCGTTATCCATAAATAATGCTCTGAGAAGGTCATGACATCAGTTTTACATCATGTAAGGAACTCTCACTGTCTATAGCACAATTCTACAGCGATGTGACAAAACTTGCCATTATCTGTTCTACTTCAACTAGAAAAGTCCACTTGCTCAAACTTTGTTTTTTCATCTGTGAATTTCCCAATTTCTCTACTGTGGAAATATGGATTGGTGTGGACATTTATAAGGAACAAGATATATATATATATGCATCATGAAATTAGCTCCTATATGACAGCCCAACAGAGATATTATGGCTTATATTAAAAAACAGTATATCATGGAAAATGATGAGTCACCATTGGTGTTATTCAGCCAAATGATGAAACGTTTGAATTCAAGCAGCAAGGGAATGCTGGCTTGCCACAGCTTCTAGATAACACAGCTGCTTCACCTGTGTCCCTAAACTTCATTTTTCATAATTCCTGCTAACAAAACATTATTTGGTTTTATTTTTCCACTGACATTATTGGGCTATGCTATAACCTAAATCCTGTAGCTTTAGGTCAAGCAATGTGTACAATCACTGTAAGAGAAGTTGTATTTTATCTTGACATTCATTATATGAGACAGAGAGTGATGTGTCATAAGTAATAAAAGAGAAACATCACATATATGATGTACAGAAAGGATTGTTCTCCCTTGCAGATACAGAGCTCCTGAATCTCTGAATAGTAATGAGGATTGAAAAAAAAAATCTTCCAAAAAATACAACCTTAAGTAATGATACCACTGTGCAATCAAGAAACTATATTGCCTGAAACAGTAATAGTTTCTCCATTTAACTGATTTTCTCTGTACCATTTCAAGTAAAAAATAAATATTGGAGTATTAGATAAAGTGTATCAGTCTGATAAAAATATGTTATTCAAATGTGCATATACTAAGAAGTGAGAAATATGTTACTTAACTTGTCACCAAATCAGTCTCTACCTACCAAACAAAAAAGAGTATAGTATATTAAATGAATTTTAGGATGTTAAGAGGACTTGATATTGAAAGGGAAAGTGGTTCATAGAAAAATTCTAAGAACTTGCCAGAAAAGTTTAAATTGACAAACAGGTATTCTTTATTGCTGCACCGGGAAATGTGGGAGATAGCTCCTCTGAGCGTGTCTTGCTCATACACCAAACAAGTTGTGATTGTGTAGCCATCAAACATACATATTCATTACATTACATGTATATTCATAAAGCTACTTATACATGACACCATTCTTTTTGAAAATTCCTCCCACATGCGCACAATAATGTGGCAGTGGTCTTTGGGACCCCTGGTGGTCATTTCTGCCTCTTCTTCTTCTTCCTCACTTTGCCCTTTGGCTGAACTTTAGGTTTGGAAAGTCCCATTGTCCTGCTAGTAAACACTAGTTCGGTTCTAGCTGGTTGTTGTAAAACATTTACCTAAGATACTTCTTCACTGTCATCTACCACAAAGCTCTTAACCATTGCTATTGTCGCAAAGCTATCAAGCTCAATGTTACTTAACCACAAAGCAGAATTGATTTTACTTATTTACAAAAGATTATACCGCATTTTGTATTTCTTTGTGTCAAAAGAAAATGTTTCACTAAACATTTACTATGCTTTATTTTTACTGATTAGTATAAATGTAGCCACCTTGCTAAAGTGGTATAGACATAACATTCCAAGAATACTCATTCATAATATTACTGCAGGAAAATCAGAACTATGATGAATAAAATAATCCAAATAATGGTTGGAGTTATGAATGCTGCACTGAAGTTAATTAGCAAAACAAACACAAACAACTAACCATACTGTTACTATATTGGATATGTATTATTTTCTAGGAAAAAGGGAAACATTGTGGCACAACTCACCTGTGATACTAATCCCAGAAAGCAGCTAACCTCCCAGTGGCTGTGGGCAAGCCCTGACAATATCGACTTTTTTATAACCACAACCCAGAGTAACTAAGTGTTCCTCACATCTTGCTCTAAAACACTAGCTTAGCAAGAAAACCAAAAATTGTCTCGAAAGTCAGTCTTCCTTGCCTTCTCTCATACTCTAGAAACTCCAGGTAAAACTGCAGGCTTGTTGTCCGTATAAATTTCTTTTAAAATTGCAAATTTAGAGAGATCAGTTTGAACACAGAGAAATATTTATATGGGATGTGCCTATTTCAAAGCATACAAATGACTTTGAGTTCGTTTCACTGGAGACACCCTTTACATTCGTTGTACACTCAGATGCTGTCTTATGTTCTCCTTCACTCTCTTCATGCTTTGCCTGTTCTATTCAGATTCCTCATATGATCTCTCTAATCATTAGAGTATTAAAACATCCCCTGGTATAAACAACTTTGTAAGCAGAGCTACTCACTTGTAGCACAGAATATAGAAATGATAATGAGCCATAAATGCTCTTGTAAATCATGAGAGTCTTCGGTTAACAAAAGAATATGTAGTATTTATTAACATATGTCCTCCTACAAGCCTCTTTTCTGGAACAGTCAGAAAAGAGGTGTCAAAGAAGTCCCAAATGATGGATGCCCTGCAGGGACTAAGGGAACAATTTTCAGCATAGTGTTCTCAAACTATTTTTCAATGCTTAACTGAACTTTACTCCCCTATCACACTGTCGACCTTCCCCTGTGGAAGGACGTGCATTTATATCAAGCAGTGCTAGGTAAGAACATGGCTTCTGAAGAGATCATTTGTGCCATTTTACCACAGACAAGTCTGAATTTCTGTTTCCACAAGTGAAAAGCTAGAGCTGCATTAACACTTTTCTGTACACTTAGTATGAATACTTGGAATCCATTGACTCTCACGTGTTGATGCACAAGGCAGAAAGGGAAAAAAAAAAACCAAAACAGTTAAAAGGTTGGTTTTCCTCAGTATAAGTAACCAGAAAGCACAATATCAGGATGCAGTGAGGAGTCTAGCCAGATGTATATGATATCTGTGATATTACTAATACAAGCACCAAGGAGAGCCTAGCAGCAAGCTAAAATATACATTTTTCCTCACACAAAACCCCCAGCATGAAAGACTACCAGAGCAGCCTTCCTGTCCATTCTTGCTGAATCAGCTCCAGTACCAAGAATTGGATTTGATTCTCAATTCTGAAAGCCTATATGCAGAACTTCCATGCTTATCAAAACAAGGTTTAGAAAGAGATACACAGGGTTTGAAGAACAAGGCTTGAGACTGCCTGAGACCCAAATACAATCCTTTGGTTACATGGTTTTTCATAGGCAGGATGTTCCTCAGATGCTGCTAAACTACACTGTTGCTATTCATCAATTAAAAGGAGTCGGTACTGTCAACCTGAGTGTTATTTTGAGATGCATGAGCAGCCACTCTGCTCTAGTTGATTACAGAAGCTGACTTTTTTGCCACCATATTGACTCCACAGTTGCAGCATTTCAGCCTTAAGTGAATATTGAGTCATTTCTCAGGAACTGCAAGAAACAGCTAAGCAGATGCATTCAGTCAGCCTAGTCCGCTTTTCCCTTGTGCAAATCCAAATGTATCAAAGTTTGATTAGCACTGTAGAGAAAAAAGACCATCTGCTAACAAACCAAATGCATGTCCTGTTGCAAAAAACAAAAAGAGCTGTTAGATACCTGCACTGCTGAAACATATAGGGAGCAGGAAGCTGTTTCTCTCAAACAAATGTGTGCCCAAAATAATGGTAAACTGTGAAACCAACATAGCAAAGGTGAAATCACACAATTGGAGCACTTTTTCTTACAGTCCATTTTCTGTAAAAATACAACAGCAAGTACTGTTGTTACATCCAGTTTTCAAATCAGATTAAGGAAATCCATTATTCACTGGATAAAATGATCAGGACTTTTTTTTTTTTTTTTTTTTTTTTGTTAATCCTAAACAATTTAGATTAAATTCCTAAGCCTGTGTCTGCTTAAATTCTTGTGGAAAGACTTTCAGAACACACTTTATAGCCATGTGCTTAAGTGGATGATGTAGGTCATGTTCAGTAGAATTCTTCAATGAAAGATAAAAGATCTTTTCACAACTCTTGATATTTTTGAAACATTGGTTTGGAGTGGACAGGAAAAAGAAAAAGCCACCACAACATCAATTTTGTTTCTGTTTATCCGACAGCTATGGCTCCAAAAAGATTGTTAGTGAAATACAGAAGTTAGAGTCATATTTCATTGATGTCTGCAATAACTATTACTTCATGAAATAAATGACCCTGAGAAATGTCAGTTTATACCTTTTAAAACAAGTTTTAATTTAGGCCAGTTGTCACAGTACAGAGTAATATCATAATTAATGATGTGAAACTGGTAGCTAAGATGTCATTACACACGGGAATGTCACAGTGAATCAAGTTAAACTAGCTACTAAAAAAATTCAGTTCTGGAGTATTAGTTTTTATACGCACAGTATATCAAATAAATCTTTGACAAGTTACAAAAAAGGGCATGGATTAAATATGATATGGGATGAGCAGATTTGGTATAAAGCTGGCCCAGAATCTCAAAATGCCAGCAAATCAAGGCCTGGGGGTAAGTCAGGCTATTTATTTGCCAAGCTGACCTACTTCTATTACGTTTATCATTCTTCTGAATAACGTTTACAAGAGCCTTTCTGTCAGAACAAGAGACAATGTTAATTCATCAGAACTCTGATGTCATTTCTAAGAAGGCTGCTTACCTCCTGAAGGCATGTTTACAAGCATTTCTAGGAAGTGCTCTGAGTTGCCCAAAATACCTTTATCCTGTTATCAGCCAGCTTTTTCTAAATCAAATTAACATTGACACCCAAAAATTAGGTGCAAAATCAAATTAGCATTTACATCAGATTAAAAAATAGTTTCAGTTGTTATTTTTCATTATGGAAATACAGTTGGTAGCAGCATAAGTTACTTTGCATGTAAATATTTATGAACAACATAAAGTTTTAAGAGAATAAAACGTGATTAAAACTGCATAATGGACTGAAAGTATGGTATCTGCTGGAACCTGTCACATACTCTTTTACCTTTGTGGCCTTGTCGTTGGGATTCATATGGGTAGGTAGGAGGTGTTTGGGCAGGCCTAGCCAACAAAATTCTCAGCCCTAAGGGCAGAGGTAGAGTTTACAGTGGGAATCTGAGCTCTTGCTTTTATAAAAATAATTTCAACTTACCATCATTCCACCGTATTCAGTGTATATTCAAATACACATTATTCTTTGATTGACTGGAACAGGAGAAATTTAAAAAACAACCAACTACAAAACCTCCAAGTTTTACTTATTGTAAATGCGTTAGTTTATGGCAGGAGACAATTACCTGTCTTTTACTAACACGTTCTGATGCATAGCCCTTTTTCATTTCAACAAATCAGGACTTACACGAGCTATTGCTGCTCTTGTACAAACTGGTGGGGTTTTGTTCCATTTTATAAATGTATTTTTTTCCCTTTAATAATCCTCCTTTATTAATGTTCTCTTGTTTAAACTTGATTTGTGCTTTTGAATCCAATTTTTTTCCTTTACAAAGGACTGTAGTCCTGTGGACGGTTTGACTAGCCGCCCATGCGTAAGAGTTTTGTATCATCAGGCAGTGCAACTACTGGAAGATGTGACTACAGCCTAAGGGTATACCCATGCCCATTTTGAACTGGTTTGTTCAGACAGTAATTTCAGTGAAGACTGAGCCCCACAGGCTTTCTCCTGCTTCTCCCCTCATATACCAAACATTCCCACAGGCTTATATTTAGAATCCCACACTGCTACAATTGCAGTCATCAGTCCCTTTAAACAGAAAAAGCTATTGGGTGCAAAGCAGAGCGTACAACAGTCTCTGCTTTAGTATAAATTCACATTTAGGTAGTATAAATACTTAAACAGGATGTTTTAGAAGCACCTTTACAGGGAGTACTTTCTCTGTCTGTCTCTTTACTGCTGGACATGTCACTTTCTTCTCATGTAGACTTTGTTTATTTGCAGTGTCTATCTCTAATGAGCTTTTTTGTACATGCACTTAGCCAGGCGTGTCTGCAAGAAACATATTTACACCTCTTGCTGAGGACTTCTTGCTAATGGAATACCTGAGAAACAGTCCACCAGCTCCATAACAGCCTTTCCTACCTTGATGCACAGTTCAGCTCTGAAGTTAGCAGTATGATCATGGCTTTGTGTAGAATATTTGTCCAAAAGGCACATTAATTACATGTACAACACTACTGAGCGCTGATCTGCAAGAAACTGTACAAATAGATGCCCTTTTCTGGTTTTGTTAGAGAAAGTACGCTTTAAGCATTAACTGCATTTTGTTGAACACATTGGTCCAATTTTTTTGTCATAAGGCTTTTTTTTTACTGTCATAAGGGCTTCAACCTAGCACTACTCCTGCAGTCCTGTAGAAATGAGAAGAGAGAAGGAGAAAAGAGAATTTCCTATGCTTCCAGCCAGTTTTTAATGTTTTCATAAACCTTTACAGACATTACCGTTTTACAAAGATACGATAAGAATGGTGTGTGTATATACTTAAAAAAAGCATTTCATGCTGTGCACGCTGTCTCAAGTCACCAGTTACGTAACTTGTACCCACTCATACTAAACCAAGGGTCACTTGGTTCAAGTAACTAGATGAAAGTGAGGCAAGTCACCTTAAATATCTGAAGGCATTTATGGTAAAACACTGGCAGCACAATTTTGAAGGTGGGAGAGGAAAAGGAAGTGAAAAAGTTCCCTTTGAAATTCAGTGTTATTAAATTCAAATACACAAAAGAACATGGTCAGTGTATGGAGGTCAGCTTTCTGCCAACCACTGCAAACTGGAAAAGACTCAGAAAACAAATAATTCTTGTTGTATGCTGAGACGCAGAAGCTATAAGGAGATATTTGACAGTTACACATAAGGACTAAAATAATACTGTATCAAACTCGACTATTTTGAAGTGCAGACGCTGGCCAAAAAAAGTAAGTTTGAATAACACCCAGGAGATAAAGCGAGCGCTTACTGGAGTGTGTAACAGGTATATTATTACAGTTCATAAATAGTTCTGTAGCCCTAGCACCAGAGTAGGCAGTTTACAGACAGACTGAATAACAAGATCTGCGCTGTAAAGAGCCTCCAGTCTCAGCTGGCAGTTACACAGAGACAAGGAAGTGGAATAACAAGGAGGTGTGAGGATACACATTTTCATTAAACACTTTTTTTAAGAAACAGGAGAAGCCCAAATACCAGTTCACTGCTTCTGGAAGTAAAAGTCCTCTACCTCCTCCCCGTAGCTTTTTCCTCCCACTCTTCCATCCAAACATACCTCCTCTTCCTCCCAGAATCACAAATGGTTGGAAGGGACCTCTGGAGGTCACCTGTTCCAACTACTAAGCCTCTCTTTCCTCCTCTGTCTGAGCCAACTAGAATTACTAGAATGTCTAAAAACTACTCAGCTGTTTGTCTTAATGAGTTAGATCAGGTCCCTAGACCTAAAGCCAAGAGGACTGCAAATGAGAGATTAAAGATCCATGAGATTTGTCCCCCTAAATCTCATAGGTACTTCAAAACCCTGTTGTAGGATACTTTATTTTCCTCCAGTGCATATTTTTACATTGAACCTCCCAGTTCTTAAAGAGACCTCAGTAGAGGCACTTTAAGGTATTTGCCCTGGGTTTTTGGTTTTTCGTGTAGAGAAATTTCACTGGGAGCCAAACCAAAGTAGGTGCTACAACCTTTGATCCCATAGGACTCCAAAGTCTTCTGTGAGGGTTTCTCTCCTTTCGATTTCTTTGCTTTAAAGCTGTGTGGGTGTTTGGTGGGTTGTTGTTTTGATCAGTTCCCACTATCATCTTCCTTTTTCTACAACCAAAACATATCTTAAAGGAAGTAGAATTTCAGGCCTTGCCTTGCCTGAAATTCTGCCTTGCTTTGGATTCAACATTCATTTCCCCCTTCTTTTAAGAACACTGGGCTCTCAATTCCATTTTCAAGCCAATCTCAGACAAGTACCAGTTGTCAGCCTTTCGCAGACAGGTGGCCAGCAGAGAGATTTTGCAGCATTAGTGCTCAACTCATTTAGACTTCCTTCAAGACTGAGTGATTTCTGGGAGGGGACTCAACCTCTATGACCTCTCACTGCTCTGCTGCTAATCACTCCACCATCAGTCCCTGAAATGCAATTTTACATAATCTTCACTGGGCAAAAGGAATTACAAGTATTCTGCCTGTTACTCTACTTCTGCAATCAAGTTACAATGTCATTTATATTCTAACCAAGTATTTGCATCTGCCTTTATCCACATACACATATGTATGAAAATATATATATTTGTGTGTGCATATGGACTGAAAAGAGAACTCAGTTAATAGCCTATGGTGCCAGCTTCAGAAGCTTTTCCAAAGAATATTAAAATAGCCAAGGCATCCAGTAGTATATAATGGGGAAGTCAAATTTCAGTTGAGTATTTTCACACTTTATTCAGCATGTCATATATGTTAATCTATAATAATCCTAAAAGTATAAGATAAGAAAGACAGTAGTGGCTTGGATGCTTACTGCACTCACCTCTGAATCTTACTTTCATAGGTCTTAATTATAAACTACGTACTGTAAGTTCTGCAGGCTCCAGCTGCCACTGTTAAAAATGCATGGCTCCTATTGAAATTACCACTAGTCCCTTGCAGAAGCTGCAGAAGGGATCACATCAGTGCCTTAGTCACCCCCAGCACCTAACACTAACATTGCAAACTGATCTGAGTTGAGTGCAACCACGGTAGGCTCTAAATTGGGCAGCTGAAGGTTGCAACATTCCTATCAAAGAGATATAGCTTTTAGCTGAGGGCAGTTGTAATGGTTAGGAACCTAGCTGAGAGTTGATTTCCACTCATGACTGAGAGATGTAACAATGTTTTATTACGGTTTTTGTTTTGGTTTTGTCAAAGTGTATTCAGTAGAGTATATATGTTTATGTTCATTGTGACTATTTGTTGGAAAGAGACAGGAAAACATAGGTGTGCAGCTGTTTTGGTCTTCACACTTGGCCATGCCAGAGTGCCTGAGCAACGTTCTTGGCATGGACAACAGTGAGATCATGAGAAACTGCAAGGCCCCACAAGTAAACAGATCTGGTATAAAGCTAATTTTTTTTCTAAGGGTATAAAAGCAGGACCATCCTGCAACCAAATCCAAAGCCTCACCTATGGATGGACGCACCACGTAGGAGTATTCCCAATTACCTGAGACTCCTGGCATTGGCACAATGTGGCTTCCCAACTTGGAGTGTGGGCCTGGATGGTGATTTGATGGTAATTGGTGATGTATTTCTTCTCAATCTCTGTTCTCTCTATGCAGTAATGATTTGATGCATTGCTAATCTTCCTCTGTACTTTATGTATACATATATATATGATTTGCTTTATTGTACTTATTTACTGTATATACAGAGATATATACCCAGTTTGTGTTAGTGTGCTTGTTTGCTTTAGTGTGCTTATTCGCTTTACTGTGCTTGTTTAATAAACTGTGCATGTTATATAGCTACTATGTAGTTGGTTTGTGGCATACCCTGCCTGTTAGCAGAACAGCAGTTTGTCTTAAACTACCACAGCTAGACTTCTACAGCTGCAGGAAAATTGACTGCAGTTTTTTGCAGTATTACTTTACAGGGGTGACTATTGATAATCCAGTTTGTCAGACTGTCGTGGTTTAAGCCCAGGCCGTAAATCAGAACCACGCAGTCTACTTCCCCCCCCACCTTTCTTCCCTCCGCTTCTGGAGGGACGGGGAGGAGAATCAAAAGAATGCAACTCCCACGGGTTGAGATAAGAACAGTTTAATAACTAAGGTATAACACAAATCACTACTGCTACCACTAATAGTAATAATGATAAAGGAAATAACACGGGAAGAGAATACAATCGCTCACCAACCGGTACCTCGCCCCCACCCCACGGTGATCCAGCCCTTCCGGGAACTCTCAATTCTACATCCTGGGCATGACGTGCTGTGGTATGGAATACCTCTTTGGCTAGTTTGGGTCAGGTGTCCTGTCCCTGCTTCCTCCCAGCTTCTCCTCCTCCCTGGCAGAGCATGAGGCTCAGAAAGTCCTTGGTCAGCCTAAACATCCGTGTTATCAGCTCTGTTCCCAGGCCGAAAGTCAAAACCACAGTGCTGCAAAAGCTACTAAGAAGGAGAAAAACTGACTACTGCTACTGAACCCAGGACACAGACGCATGTTTTTCAATTGAGAATATCAGTTGATTTCACAAAAAATTCTAATGATAACATATATGACAACTATACTGTATTTGAGCATACTTTCCCTTTGGAAATCAAACATGGGGAACTCTTCTCTGCTAGGACAGCTATAGGGCTGAATAGGACCATCCCTTTCTCAAAGCTTTACGTGTCCCTCTCCTGTGTGCATTACCATTTAGTAGAGCTGAGGAGAGTCTTGCATGCAGCTGTCAAGGCTGAAGCTGGGGTTGCCTGAGAGAAACTGGAGAGGAACTGAAGGAACAGTGGATGTCAGGTATAGTTTGTGAAGGAAAAAGCAAGTGACTGAGAAAGAAATGAGAAAGCATTAATGGGAATAAGCATAAGTCATCAAGGAAGAACAACAAGGTACCAAAGGATGATTTTTTGATTGTCAATGCTGGCCTTTCCACTAGCTTCACTCAGATAAGTCATGAATGGTGAGTGAGAATGATACCTTCTCAGATACTGGCACCTAATTAAGTTCAGAAATCCACACCAGTGCTACAACAAAGAAAACAAACTCACTCTCAAGCTATCTGTTGTATTCATATTCCAACCACCTTCTTTCACAAGAAGGTCTGTCTTGAATCCAAGGGTCCAAAAGTCACACATAAATGCTTACAAAAAACACACTTGTGCAGTTAAAGCTGCAAAGGAAATATGGGGATTATCACACAGCTTTGAACCAGCAGTGGTGAGGGCAGTGGCAGCACAAGTAAACGTCTGTCTAGCATTTCAGAAATCTGATAGAGAAAGGCAAGGGAGAGAGATGCTCTTGCATTTTGGAAAAGCATAGCTAGAGAAGGGATTACCACTCAGGAGAAAGCAATAAAAAATGTGATATATGCTGGTAATTGAAGAGCTACTGCTTAATCCTGGTCATAGGTTTAACAGCTTCTGAGGGAATTTAAATAATTTAGTGAGGTTTAACATTCCTTTGAGAGATAAGTCCATGTATAACCTTGTATTTCATAATTAAAAATCTCTTTGATCTGTAGGAACCAGAAAACTGATTATAAGAAATTACAATCTGAACCACCAACCACTTGATGCTATGAATAACGCAGGAAAACTTCAAGATCAGATTTACCATATCTGGATAGTCTACTGAGGATGTGAAGCAATGAGGGTCTTCGCTGCATAAATGAGAAGTGCATGCTATAGAAGAACAGGAATAATGTCATCATCTGCTTCTCCTTACTCCTCATTAGCATTACCCACAGAGTAGCAAAATATGTATTATTTTAGCAATAATGTGAATAGTATAATAAAAATAAAATAACCCTTAATCCCTGAACTGAGGAAGAGTACCAAGTTGGAAAAAAAAAAAAGGAGATCAAATATGTAAAATGAACTGGCCTTCTTAGCCACACATGAATTGCAGCCAAGAAGCTTCAACTGGGTCAAAGAAAGGGCAATGTAAATAAAACAATATCTCAACCTAGGACAGATTGACATGAGCTGTTTTTACTTCAGAAACAACTTGTATTAATTTATTTAGATTCAATATTGGATATGTTAAGTCAGTAACTGAGATAGACATCAACAAATATAGGTGTATACAAGTCAAAAACATTTTAATATTTAAATGTAAAAAGCTTGAATCTTCCCCTTGCTCCCCCTCATCACCTCTCTTTCAGAAGTCAATGCCTTTTCCCCACAAAAAATATTTCAAATGAGCAAGCAGGGATTTTGCCATTAAGGTCACAAAGTCAAAGATGAATCAAGTGAAAGAAACTTGGAGAATACAGAACAGGGAGTTTCAAGGGCAGTAGCAATATGAAACTATTTTAAAGCAAGAACATCTCAATACTACACCATTTCAAGGAAAGCATTAATTTCTACATCTCAGGCCACTCTGAACTCTACCAGGACAATAGCTGTCCTGTATATTCAGACACTAATCACACAGAAAATATCATATCTTCAGCTTTTTCACTGTTACAGAGCCATTCCAAAACAGAGAGCTATGCCATAATTTGCTCAGTGAAGGAAAATTATAAAATTAATTACTTCATTCATCCCTCTTTCCTTCCCTGAGTAACATTCCTATGAACCCTCATGGAGACCGTATACCACAAATCCAAGTTTTTCATAAGAACATGTATAGATAATCAAGAAAAGGTTTTAAAAGTATTATGCACAGGAATCCAATCCTTATTAGCTTTAATTTATTTTGTTTCTTAAGCAGGTTCTGTTTAAGGATATGCCATTGTTTAACTCCAGCCAGCAACTAAGCATCAGGCAGCTGCTCGCTCACTCCCCACCAGCAGGATGGGAAAGAGTATAAATCGAAACAGTAAAAGTGAGAAAAATCATGAGCTGAGATAAAAACAGTATACTACTACTACTACTACTACTAATAATAATAATAATAATAATAATAAGGTTTTAATGAAAATTAGTGTAACAAAGAGAGAGAAATAAAACCCAAGATAGACAAATGATGCAAATGAAAATTGCTCACCACCAACTGAAAATTAACTTTAACTTAGCCAAAACCAGCATAGTATGTTTATAAGTCATTTAACAAAGGTGAAACCCTGAAAAATAAGTTATTTGAGCTTAGACCAAGCTCCTAAATCGAAAGCTTAAAGAAACATCTTTTTGGTGAGTGACATGGAAACCATTAATTGTTGGAATATAGTTCAAATTTTGTCAGCAGTTGTATGTTTACTGACTTTAAGTTGTAATAGATTTTTCAGTAAGATACTTTTATGGAAATTCAAGTTAATTTTCTCTAATTTTTTGGCATAAAGAGAATAACAAGTTTTGGTGGGGATTTTCTTTTCCATTTAGATAACATCATGTACTTGTGTAACTACTTAAATAACATTTTTAACACATGCTCCAAAACATGTACTTACATTTGGATAATAGAAACCATCCTATTTAATCCCATTCATTGGTCCAATGGTATATTTTTCTTTCATTGCAACTAGTAAAGGTAAAATGGGCATGAGACATACGCCAATCTCAAATGAGACCAAGATGAAAATTCACCTCCATGTTTTCTTCAGTAGGATTTTATACTTGAATAACTACATTCAATTGGCTCTTTCAGAGGAAACAGTGAAGACATATAACTATTTAATTAAGCAGTTCAGCTTGAAAAAAGGTTTAATAACCTCTACAGCAGTTTACATTTAATGAGTCAAAAATCGCTTTCTGTACATCTAATTTTAGTGTTGATTTCAAAAATAATGCCAGATAAAAATCTTTCACAGCTCTCCACTACTCTTTCTCCCTCCCTCCCTCAATCAAGCTTTATATTTTATTTGTAATGACTCAACTTTATACATTAAATACATTCCATAAAATAAGATCGATAAAAATAAAAATAATTTCCTGAAGGCAATACTACTTTTAGTGATTAAATTTCTGTAACAGACATCTTTTTGCTTTCCTCTAAAACCAGAGGAAATGGGTGTTAAATAAAAAACTGGTAGTCACAGAACATCTACTTCAACCAAAACCACCACACACCATCCGCTACCTAGTATCCCAAAACCATGTAATTAGCACTAAAGCCAGAACTGCATTCTAACAAGGATATTAATACAATATATGGAATTTTGTTCAAGTCTGGCAAATCATATCCTGTATTCACCAATTGCCGGAATGTTCTGTATATGTGACTAGAATTCTCCATCATGGGGTAGAGCAAGGACAAACTTCTACTATACCCCTGCACATTCTTTTAAGTATCTGTTACAGTCATTTGACTGCTGCATACACAGCACAAAGTTAAATAAATAAGGAGAGCATTAAGCAAAAGCCAGATAAGGGGTGATTGCTGAGAGCTGTAAACTAATGATAATGGGTTTTTTTCTGTTTTTCAGTAATGTACTCAGCAGTATACCTGCAATAACTAAAGTAGGAGATAATCCCCCTATCTTGTAGAATCCCAATGATACCAATTATTGTCAGAGGGCTACATTTTTAGCCTTACAAATTGCATCCACTGATTTCAATTTTTCCCTCTAAAGAAGGCTGAAAATAGTGGTACCTCTTTTACACTTTTGTTGTCATTGCAAATCTCTGTCTGCCCAAACTGTATCAATGTGATAGCTTTTCTAACTGGATCTCTCTATTGGATGAGGAAGGATCGGTGACAGAGAAAGAAACAGAAACACATCTTCAGAAATGAGCTAGGAAAAATATTGAAGCTGGTTTTTCATCAGTATGACAGGAGATCTGCATCTGATTTCCATGAATACAGAAAGTAGAAAATTTTCCTTAGAATTTTTTTTTTTTAGAACTGATGGACATTCAACTAAATCAAACGCTCTAATTATTTCTGGTTTTAACCAGTCTCAAAACATCCATTCAAAACATTTAACTAAATCTCTGAAGATGTACAAATTGTTTGTAAAGAACAACAGAGACTGAGATACAGTCCATGATGGGCAATGGAGTGACTGAGGCTGATCTCTCCACAGCCTACAGGCCTCCTTACATTCAGTACCATGACAGTGAGAAGCGTAGTAACTTTGCCACAGAGTTTCTATGCTGGCTTATTACATCAGGCGTTATATGAAGACTAATATTTAATTATACAGTCTTTTACTCCTCATCTTATTTTAATGGAGTAGAATAACGTCAGTGGCCTTTCCATCACATACAGTTCCACAGGAGATACAGGTGTTTGGCAAGGAACCACAGAAATTGTTTGGTCCATGACTCACTAACTGTACTACTCACACATCCGGACTTCTGCCAGTCCCTTAAAAAAAAGGAAGTGGTATGTCATTTTTTGCCTAGCATTAGTACAGAAAGATACTGATACCAGAGGTTGGCAAAAACCACCACCAATTGCTCCCTCAAAAAAAAAGGAAGGGGCAGGACAGTGAATTTGTCAAAAATATAGTCAGATCGAAATGACTCAGCATTTTACTCCAGTGTCATGGTTTAAGCGCAGGCCGTAAGTCAGCCACCCAGCCCTCTCGCTCACTCCCTCCTTTTCTTCACCCCCCGCCCCCCTGCTCCCGGAGGGACGGGGAGGAGAATCAAAAGAATGTAACTCCCACGGGCTGAGATAAGAACAGTTTAATAACTAAGGTATAACACAAATCACTACTGCTACCACCAATAATAATAATGATAAGAGAAATAACAAGGGAAGAGAATACAATACTACCCACCGACCAATAGCCAGCCCGACCGAGCAGTGAGCTAGCCCTTCCAGGTAACTCTCAGTCATCCTGGGCATGACGTGCTGTGGTATGGAATACCTCTTTGGCTAGTTTGGGTCAGGTGTCCTGTCCCTGCTTCCTCCCAGCTTCCCCTCCTCCATGGCAGAGCATGAGGCTCAGAAAGTCCTTGGTCAGACTAAACATTTGAGCGGTAACTAAAATCATCAGTGTTATCAGCACTGTTCCCAGCCCAGAAGTCAAAAACAAAGCGCTGCACCAGCTACTAAGAAGGAGAAAAAATGACTGCTACTGCTGAACCCAGGACACCCAGATACATCACACAGTTCAGGCTAGAGAAAAAAAAAAGTGCCTTTTAGAATTGTTTTGCCAAATGAAATAGCAATTCATGGATCAAAATGTATAGCTCTACATGTGGTTATGGGAGACCAAGATCCTATTTACTGCTAAGCCTCAGGGATCAAGAATTCAAAGCTCGCACTTTTCATTGCTCAGGAGGGTAGCTTGACCATTTGCTAAGGGGAGGATGAGCTCAATTTCTTGCTGTGAAAGCTAATCCGTTCTGTAAAAGCTTCAATGGCACTAGGAATAGTACCCAAGTGGCACAGCTTCCAAAGAAGTGTCTTACTGAGATATTTTTAGCTATCAGCACCTGTCAGATTGCATAACACAAATTTTCACTATAAAAAAACATAGTTTTGGCCTATGATCTTAAAACAACAGGGTTTTAATTGTCTTGTAAAATTAAATAAGATTAAATTGATTTAAGTCAAAATGTCTCTCCTTTTCCCACAAAAATACATAAATTAAACAGTTCAAAGCCTATTTATTGTCTACCATCATGTGCACGAACAAGGTAATTTTCAAAGTTTTTGCACTTTTTTTTCAAACAAGCTTTCAGTTCACTTGAAGGAGGGGTGGGGGCTGCAAAAAAGAAGGAGCACCTAAAAAGGTCAGTCACATGTTATTAACAAGCACTTAATATAAAATATTAATAAAAAATAAAAAAAATATATTTGACTCAGGTGTTTCCATCACACAGGATTTGTGAGCTCAGTATGAATATAGAGCTATCATTCAGTTGATAATAGCATTTCCATGACAGTGTCATTCTGTTCTCCTTAGTGACTTCTTGCAGATCCAGGAGGATATATTAAAATTGTTGCTTCACTGCCTTTAGTTCTGCTTCATGCTAAATTGATCCCGCACTGTGGCATTCCTGCTAATAGCACTTTTCTTTACAACAAACTTCTCTAAACTTAAGAAATAAAGTCGCTGTTTGCTGTCGTGGTGCTCTCTGAATTTCAGTTTCAGATAAGAAACTTCTGAATCAACAAGAGGTTTTATATGTAACTAATGGAGTAAATTGAGACCTCACTTGGAGTATTGTGTGCAGTTCTGGTGTCCTCAACATAAAAAGGACATGGAACTGTTGGAACAAGTCCAGAGGAGGGCCACGAGGATGATCAGGGGACTGGAGCACCTCCCGTATGAAGATAAGCTGAAAGAGTTAGGGCTGTTGAGCCTGGAGAAGAGAAGGCAGTGTGGAGACCTCATAGCAGCCTTCCAGTATCTGAAGGGGGCTTATAAGAATGCTGGAGGGGGACTTTTCATTAGAGACTGTGGTGATAGGACAAGGGGTAATGGGTTCAAACTTAAATAGGGGAAGTTTAGATTGGATCTAAGGAAGAAATTCTTTACTGTGAGGGTGGTGAGGCACTGGAACGGGTTGGCCAAGGAAGTTCTGAATGCTCCATCCCTGGCGGTGTTCAAGGCCAGTTTGGACGAAGCCTTGGGTGGCATGGTTTAGTGTGAGGTGTCCCTACTGGACAGGGGGGTTGGAACTAGATGACCTTAAGGTCCTTTCCAACCCTAACTATTCTATGATTCTACTATTCTAAAGTTTCAGGGTAATATCTATATTCCCTTTCACAAAATTATTTCTTGTTGTGTTGATTCTTACAGCTTGTAACTTCTGTTAAAGATGCAGTTTGCCTAAGATTTAAATTCTCAGAGAAACTCCAGATTATTTTTAACTGAAAACATTTCCATTGTTGAACTTTAAAAAACAAAATTGTCATACATGTACAGTTGTCAGCTTCCTTTTGTTTTTATATTTCCACCCACTGAAACTGTATCACCTCATTTCAAGACATGCATACACCTACATTTCATATCCAACATTGACTACCAAATCTGACTAGCATGTTTATGAAAGTGTGTGTTTTGAGGATGATTATCTATGCCTTGAAGCAAAGAAGTATAAATGCACTGTACCTATGGCAGATACAAGGGGTAGTAAGTAACAGCATCGTGGGCCTGCCTGGGTACAGGAGTAGTCAGCATGACTTCACCAAGAGAAAGTTATGCTTGAGGAATTTCATTAACTTCTAAGATGAAATGAATGGACTGGTAGATGAGGAGAAAGTGGTGGATATCATCTACTCGGACATCAGAAAGGCCTTTGACACTGTCTCCCATAAGATTCTCATAGAGAAGCTGCTAATGTATGGTGTGGATGAGCAGACAGTGAAGTGGATTGAAAACTAGCTAAATGGACAGGCTCAGAGTGGCGGTCAGTGGCATTAAGTCTTGCTGGAGCTCAGTAACTGGCAGAGTACCACAGGAGTTAATACTGGGTCTAGTCCTTTTAGACATCTTCATTAATGATCTGGATGATTGGGCAGAGTGTACCCTCAGCAATTTCCCAACAGGCTGGAGAAATGGGATGACAGGAGCTTCATAAAGTTCAACGAGGGGAAGTGCAAATTCCTGCACTTGGGGAAGATCAATTCCATGCACCACTGTATGCTGGGGGCTGTCCAGCTGGAAAGCAGCTTTGAAGAAAACAACCTGGGGGTGCTGGTGGACACCAAGTTTAATATGAGCCAGCAGTGTGCCTTTGCAGCAAAGATTCATGGTATTCTGGGCTGCATTAAGAGCAGTGCTGCCAGCAGGCTGAGGGAGGTGATCCTTCTCCTCTGCTCAGCACTGCTGAGGCCACACCTGGGAGTTGTGACCAGTTTTGGGTTCCCTAGTACAAGACAGACATGCTGAACTGTATCCTTAGGTTTTCTCCTCTTCCGACATTTTGCCACCAACCTGGCAAAAAAAAAAAACAAAAACAGTTCTGGTATATTTTGCTGTCAGCCAAGTTGTGCAAACTGTGTCACACAGATCAAGACAGCAGAGAAGAGATGTAATTAGGTAATGTCTTGACAAATTAAAGCAGATATGTATGAAATGTACATATATGTAGAACCTATCACAAGAAAAGCATATCCAAAGCTTTCAAAAGAAAAAGTACAGGCCTCAGCTAAGAGGGATGATTACTGCAAGAAGAGTTAAATTTTGAGATCATATGGAAAAAAGGACATCCAAATTGGCTATCTTAGTTTCAAGAGAGAGTTGAACCAACAGATTTATATGCATAAATGGAATTTTAAATCATCCCTGTTTGGCCACCTTACATACATTTATGTCTTTTTAATCAGAACCGATAAAGGAATCCCTCTTCATCTTAACACTGATCAAGCTAACAAATATTTTTCTACTATTTATTCTTCATTAATAGATTGCAAATTGAACATTTATCTTATTTTCTGCTTTGTCAGAATCACATCCCAGCTATTATTTTGCACAGTTCTATGATGGCTGCCAAGAAATTTTCTGCCTGCAGTTCAAAATCTCAAGAGGTGCTACACTTCCAGAAAAAGAATTTTTATAATTAGTGACTATAGATTGTTAGAAACAAATGTGATAGATATCAAATTATATTTAGGCAAAGCACATTTACTGATAAGTGCAAGTTCAATTGCAGTAACCACTGATCCATGTTACAGCCAACTTGTATTACAAGCCAGTGTATTTAAAATATAAAATGCCAGGTTTGCCCAAGCTGCTAATGTCTCAGAAGTAAAAGTGCTTAGATCTGTGCCTCTAGAGAAATAAGTTGCTGAGTTTAAAATATCTTCATCTGAGCTCTACAACCTCAGCAAACCTAAAACAAGCTGGGCTCATCCTATGTCTCTTACGTAGCTTTCAAATACAACCAGTGTTATGCCAAGGTTTTTAAAATTTCTCAGACAAATGGAAATCATATCAAAAGACAAGACTTTTAGGTAAAAGTTTCAAATACATGCATTTTAATGCCTATATTACCTCTAAATATATAGCATAATTTTAATTGTTAGATTGTTTTACTTAAAGTTTCTTTTACTCCTAGAAAAATACTTAAATATGAAATCATGAAGACATTAATTTCCTATAGCAATGAGGCTTCAAATCATAATGCTTTATAAATCACTTTGACACCAATTAAATGTTTTTTTCCCCATAGCTAATTTCCCTCATGATTAATATTTCCACTTCTAGCTCACCATCCCTAAACACCTTACCACTCTAGTGCCACCCTCCTAGTATGCTTACCAAATATCAGTATTAGTAGGAATGTTTTCATGTTCCTTAAGCCCTTAAATCCTCTTGTTTATTAATGCATCAATCTATTTTGGCTGCATACAAAATAAGTCCACAAAGGAATTTTCATTGCAGTGTCAAAAGGAAAAGATTTCCATGCAAGGACAGTAAATTTTATTCCACTAGTAAATTTTATTTCTCTTGCCACAATCATATTTCCTAAAAAATCTTTATGTCTCCTGCTATACAAATCAGATCATTTAGAATATTGCCCTATGTCCTGCATGGTCCTTGATGATAGAAAATGAAAACTATACCGAATCTCAACATCTTAACATCCTTTTCCTATAGATCTTATATGTTTAAATATAATATGTTTTCTCAGTAAAAAAAAAATCAACAAAATTATTGCATTAATGATGTTTCCTTCACACAAGGAATAATCATGATTTGAATTTCCCATATTCATGTCACCTTTAATCAGTATCTAAAAAGTAATATGGTAATAGCAGCAGGCTTACCTGGCTCACAGCTTTTATCATTCAGCCAGTACAAAGAGCTAAAAATACCGTTATATGAAAACTTAAAAAATATTAACAGAACACTTTGAATCCTAATCCCATGGTCTGTTCCAGCCCCTGCAAGGAAAATACAGTCTCAGGGTTATCCATCACGTGAGTAGCAAAGAAATTAATGCAATCATAGAATGGTTTGGATTTGAAAGGACCTTAAAGATCATCCAGTTCCAAACTCCTGCCACAGGCAGGGACACATTCCACTAGACCACGTTGCTCCAAGCCGTGTCCAACCTGGCTTTGAATACTGCCAGGGATGGGGCAGCCACAGCTCCTCTGGACAACCTGTTCCAGTGTCTCACCACCCTCATAATGAATTTCTTCTGTCTGACTTAAATCTACTCTTTTTCAGATTAAAGCCGTTCCACCTTGCCTTATCACTGCATACCTTTGTGAAAAGCTACTCAACAAATTTCTTGCAGGACCTCTTTAGGCACTAGAAGCTGCTTTAAGGTCTTCCTGGAGCCTTCTCTTCTCCAGGGAAGAACAAGCCCAACTCTCTCAGACTATTTTCACAGGAGAGATTCTCCAGCCCTCCCGATCACCTTTGAGACCCTACTCTGGACTTGCTCCAATAGGTTCATCTCCTTCTTATTTTCAGGGCCCCAAAGCTGAACATAGTACTCCAGGTGAGGTCTCACGAGAGTGAAGTACAGGGGCAGGATCAACTGCCTTGACCTGCTGGTTACGCTCCTTTTGATGCAGCCCAGCATACGGTTGGCTTTCTGGGCTGCAAAATAAATGCATATCATTGGGTCATGTTAAGCTTCTTATCAACCAACGTCCCCAACAGTACTTCATCCTCAGGGCTGCTTTCAATCCATTCTCCACCCAGCCTGTATTAATGCTTGTGATTGCCCCAATCCTGGTGTGGGATCTTGCCTTGGCCTTGTTGAACTGCACGAGGTCTGCATGGGCCCATCTCTCAAGAGTGTCAAGGTCCCACTGGATGGCATCCCTTTTCTCCAGTATGTCAACCACACCGTGCAGCTTGGTGGTGTCAGCAAGCTTACTGAGGGTGTGCTCAATCTCACTCTGTCACCAACAAATATGTTGAACAGCATCAGTCCCAGTTCCAACAATTTGTCCCTGGTTTAAATATAAAATTATGCTTTATATATTTGTTCTTATACATGGCTTCAGTAAGTGTGATTTTGTATTTAGTTTGTCATTTGATTTGTAAGATGAGAAAATAAGATTGTTTCACTTTTTTTTTCTAAATAAGGAACATAAGTCTTGGATCAACTAGAAGTATTAATACAATATAATAAAAGATGTAAGATTTGAGTTACGCAACAGTTACCATCTCCCTAAATCATGAAAAGAAATGCCAGTACCTGTGGAGAAAGCTGGAGTGTTCATGAATAAAAGGGGCACACAGTGCAAGGTCTCATACCTTCTGAAGTGGAAAGTTTTCAGGAAGAGAATCTACACAGGAGCTCCATGAAGCTCTGTTAATGAAGGTGACCTGCAGTCTTTGAAATCTCTGTTGCTATAAAGTCTCCTGACTATTCCTTTGCTCTGCCAAATTTTTAATGCAATAAATACTTATGATTGCCTGATAGCTCTAAGGGTTTCTTACAGGATACGAAAGCCATATTTGATTATCCTTCTGTATAGAACCATTACTATTTCTGTTTCCCTATTCAAATAAGAATTGTATTTTTTATTTTACATGACTGCTTACAGTAAGATACTCAGCAAGTGAAATTCTAGTAACAAAAAGATTGGAAATGTCTAGTAACCTCTATCAGCTTTAATCTCATGATTATCTACTTGTGATTACAATTTTTTCTGTTTGGCTACCTACTTGATTTCAGTGACTTCTTAAATTACTTTGGCTTAAAAAAATACTTCTATTGGGTAGCTAATTCAATCTATCTGCAATCTTTTTTATCTCCTTTAACCTTGAGATTCCAAAGACTTCAAGAGAATACAAAAAAAATGCAAACAAACTGCATTGTGAAGAAAAACTCCCATATTGACCAAGAGAAAGATACAGTTTGCAGTTCTCTGATGAAGGGATGGGGATGGCTGCAGAAAAAAAAAAACAAACAGCCTGTTAAATGCACTTCAAAATAAAATTATTCCATGTTTGCTTGTATTAGAAATACTGCTTTACAGATCATTTAGAGATTATCATATTTTCATTCTTCTGATAAATGCCTCAAAAATGCTGATAATTTTTTTTACACCTTGAACTATTCCCAAAAGAATAAGCCCTAATACTTTTGAAGTATCACAAAACTCATCGGCTGGCTGCAGGAGCTCTAGTGCATTTTGTTTTGCATATGATCCCAAAGTGGAAAAATAGAAGTAAGGCACCAACACTGGATTAAACCTAAACATCAGTTTTATCAACTGTCTTGCTCACTTGGGCTAAGAAGCAAATAAGACTCTTTGAACACCAGCTGGAGACTAATTTTTAGCTATTAGAGCTTTGGTCTTGGTAGACAAATGCTTGGTATTTGTTGATATGAAACTATTAAAATATTGCAGCATGCCCATACTTCACAATTCCCAAAGAGCATGCCATTATGCTCAGACACAAGAAATCATTAAAACACCAACAAGGCAGCCAGAATACGACATAGAAAGTAAAATTTTACTTAGTTATCAGCTTCATAAAACATATAAAAGAGTACAGACAGTGGCTGTTCCTGTCAGTGTATCCACATGGCCTCATTTGTCATTCTTTTTCATAGCCTTTCTTACTATATTTCTTATTTAATCATTAGCTTAAATCAAAGATCAACAAGTAAGGTACACCATGAATTCACAAGTTTATCTATCAGATGATAGATAAACAGCCTGCAGCCTCTGGTGCTGATTTATCCCAAAGGACTGCTTGCAGGTAGGGAAGTACTCACACTGGAGCAGTCCACAAAGGACTGTATTCCCTGGGAGGGATCCCATTCTGGAGCAGTGGAAAAGCATGAGGAGTGGCAGAAGAACAGCTGTTATGGACTGACCACAACCTCCATTCCCCGTCCACCTGGACTACTTAGGGAGGGTGGCAATGAAGAAGTGAAGTTCAGCCTGGGAAAAAAGGCAAGCGGCTGGAGGTGTTGTCTTAATTTATATTTGGTACAACTCTGCTTTAAAGCTCAATACATTAATTTTCCCCAAGTCAAGCCTGTTTTGCCCATGACAGTACCTGGTAAGTGATCTTCCTGTCTTTATCTCAACCCAAGAGCTTTTCCATCTTACTTTCTTCTTCTGTGCTGTTGGTGAGGGGGAGTGAGAGAGAGGCAAGCCAAGGTCAACTCACCACAGCCAGTTTAGGGTATGGACTTCTCAATCCCAAATTTGCAGTGTGGCCTTAGTCCATGTACCCTCTGTGCATATTATGTCCCTAAGTACCTCTATGACAAATATAACAGCAAGAAGTCATTGCCATTCCACATTTATTTCACACTTATAGCTTGAATAATCATTTTAGTCTGTTATGAACATACTTTCAAAGGTCTAAATGTCACCAGTAAATCTTCTTTCTTGCAAATACTGATATTGAATTTCAGTGCCTTTTACTTCATCCATCAGTAGAAACCAATATTTTGTCAGTAATCCAAGTAATTCTAATTGACAAGATCTGTGTTTTTAATGCCTGTCATTCAGGCGTCACTATTGTAAAGTCAATTTTCACCAGCACCATCAATACAGTGTAATGAATATTAACCTAAAAAGACAGCTTAAGACACAGAAGGAAATTAAGCAGCAAAGGTAAGGAAAGTTTTGAGATTCACAGTTAACCACAAGACAGGCAAGTAAACGTTTTGTACCATATCAGTTATGGGGATATTTATGTATATTAAGCATATTTTGCAACCCCATTTTATACTTAATCAAATATCTCTAATAAAGGAGAATTACAAGGACAACAATTTTACTTAAGTTAGTATTACCATTCTGTTTCTAGCCTGTTCATTTTATGTTATTATATGATGAATACATGTAATTTATATTCTAAATTATAATGTATAATACAAACAAAGAAGTAAAGAAGTACCATAATATACACAATGCAAGAAATATTACTAAGAGGGATCATTACCTTATTCTAAAAAAAATTGTTTAGTTTTTGAGCTAAAGTTCAAGAGAATTGTAGAACAATTCTGGTTCTCGCAATGTGCCAAGCATGTGCAAAATTTTGCAGTGTGTTTTTTGTTACGTTATGTGCAGAAAAAGTCACTGAAAAATGTCACCAAAAGGTGCTTCTCCCAAACTGAACTGTTAAATATATGCAACTCCTATTTGACTATACTTGTACTGAGGCAAAATTAGAGTAATATTAGATTGCTTTAAAATGTAGTATCACCCTTATATTGAAAAGAATCTCAAAACAGAGGTGAGGAACATGCATTGCATATTAACAGACTGTCTAAAAAAGGTGAAAAATTCCTTCATGATATTACAGTAAAAAATTTCTTTCAGAGAGCTAATAAATCTTGCAAATAGGTGTTTGTGCACTGCAAACTACTACCTTAGTAAATGGATAAACTGAAGGTTAAAAGTGGGTTTTGCATACATATCTATAGCTTTGCTGATCCTAAATCTTACAACTGCTTAAAATACTGTGCATGGTTTTAATAGAAAATTGCCACTTTTACTCCCTTTAATAGCTGACAGCTCAAAAAGGTTCTTGCTTATCTCCTGAAATATCTAAACAGTGACAGTGTATGAAAGCTCCGTTTATATATCTCCTAGGTGACATTTAATATGAATTCAGATAACATCCTGTTGACAGTCAAGCAGAAAAAAGAAAGAAAAAAGGATCCACATGCCTATACCCAATAAAGTTATACTAAAGCCTCTACAAAAATCAGCAGGCAGCTTCTTTATATTATGGTAAAAATAAAAAATAAAAGTTAAAAAAAAACAAACCACAAAACAATACGCATGCAAAATTACATGGATAAATGAACATTTTAGCTTTTATTTCAATAGCTAATGCTAATTCAGATAAGCAACATATACAGTGTCCTTAAACACAGCCTAATTATAAAACATCGCTGTATTTCTAGCTTCATATTACTGCCTGGACAACACTGCCTGGCAATTCACCTGAACAACAACTTCTTTCTTGTAGACAGATCAGGCAGTTTACGACCATGCTTTGCTGAGACTTTTCCTTTTTAAGACCTCTTTTAAGGCCTGTTCTGCTTTTAAATAAGAGTTCTTCTGCATGCCTCAATTTACAGTATATTACTCTAAAGATATCAAAATACGGGAAATGCACCTTTTTACATCTTTCAGTTTCATCTTAGAAATTATAGTGACAAACTTTCAAAAATACTAATGCAGCATTTCATCCAAGTGAGTTATTGTTGGCTTACACATTTTATTATACATGCCTCTTCTATATCTGTTTAAGTGGATCTTTAAAAGACAGCTATTCTCTGCCTTCACGATCCAAGATAAGGCTTTAAAATGCGGTGCATATTATTAGCCTGTATAGAGCAAAAAGACTAATCTAGAAAACAGTATTCTTCTGTTATTCAATTTGACATTTGACACTATATTTTGATCCCAAAAATGGAAAGTTACTGTAGCTCCATCACAATTTTCTCTCCTCACTCTCTCTTTAAAAGCAAAGCCAAAAGTATAATCCTGTAGCAAGACGGACATCAGGACTACCTCTACATGAACTCTGTCATATGATATTTTTATAATTTTTTTACCTGTTTAAAATATGAGGGAGCACCAAAGAAATGAAATTTTCATCACTGATTGAAGAAACCTGCCTTGTAGTCTCTCTTCTTCCAAGACCTTTTTGTCTGTCCTTTATTATTTCCCACTGAGAAGTTATTCTATAAGATTGTTGGTATAACAGGCAGCAATTCAATTTTTGAAAAAACCAACCCCACATTTCCAAGTGCAACAGAAAGCTATGCATTATTATTAACCACAGATTTGGTTTTAGGTCTCTTTAGCAATTTTGCCTAAAAATTACTCCCAGAACGTATCCACCCTTGCCCTTCCTCCAAACCCTTAAAATGTTTCAAGAGATGAGAAAAATTTGATCTATTCCAAGTGAAAATGACATTGGTTTTAGTTGTAGCTTCTTTCTTATCAATCCTAGATATTCAAATTTTTATGAGAAAATAATAAAAACTTAATGGAAGAAGTTCATCAAAGCTATAAATTCTAAGATTTTTCTCCAAGTTTTACAAAATCTTTAAATCTATTTGCAGATTACCCCCCCTTAAGAAACACAGAATTCTTATGTTAACACTATCTCTAAATATTAAAAAAATCATTAACCCAACAGAGAAACTTTAAGTGTAATACACAGTTATCATTTCTTTGATGCTTCCATATGAACCCTGGACTACAGCTTGGACAGGTTGCTCTCACACACAAAAGACCAGAAATAATTTTGAACTGCTAGAGCTAAGCTTTAAGGTATGTTCAGGAGAATGTTTCCACTGACACATATCCTTCGCGTACACTCTCCTTCAGGTGAAGTGAGACCCAGCTTTGCCTTAGAACATGTTGTAGTAGCAGAGTACCACCCTGCTAAAGCTATAAAAGAAATGGAGAATACTGATTCTCCATTTAAAACAGCTTCTTAGTTTTTGAATCAAAACATACAGTTCTGTTGGGACATCGACTGGTTTGACCTTCTCTGCCCAAACATGTTTGTAATGTGCCAAAAAAAGCAGAAATATTAAGAACACATGCTTGATTTCTAGTTTAAAATAAACAAGTTTTAACATCAAATTGCAAACTTTTATCTTCCCACCTCTAAAAGTAGAAAACAGAACCAATGTATTTTTTTTTTAATTTTTGACTGATAGTCAAATAAGAAATTTCATATTAAGCTTGTGCATTAGATATTCTATTGCTATTTTACCATGTGTATTTTACCTAGGGATGGCAGCTGAGAGAAACCCTTAGAGGATTAGAGGGAAAACACTGGAATCTAAACAAAAACTCCAGCCACCTTGTTTGAAATCTGAGTTACCCAATCTACTGAGTAGCTAAAACGTATTGGAATTAAAGCCTTCACAAAAGTCTCAACCGGAATAATGTACAAGAACAAAAACATATTTATTTTTCATGACAGAATAAATTACAACATTCTGTTAAAAACAAGTTTTTTCAGGCAGTGAAATTCTGCTGATGGTTTATTGACAACTGTACTGAATCAGGACAATGAAAAAATGCTATAGTCAGTGCAGTCTTAAACTAGATTTAATGGGTTATTTTAAATGCATACTGCAACTAGAAAACAAGATTTTCAACTATTTTTGGTATGCATTTGAGATAACCTTTTTGTTCCACTTCCTGAATATTGTTGTCCTTCTCGTGGTAACGCGAAATCCCCTATCTTATAATAGGCACTACTGAACATAAAAATATTTTATCTTTAAGGCCAGAATCTGACAAAAATATTCACAGAATAAATATAGACTATCTCTGCCCCTAAAATATGTATTAGATTGTAAAATGGTTATATCTGTCAGGTTGTCTGAAAATATTTGGGTCAAGTGCATTGTGGCAAACTAGGAAATATATTTTCCCCTTTCCCTGTTGTAGCAGAAAGGTGAAAGTTATATTGCTACATTTTATGCCCTAGAACAGGCCTCTTTTCCTATCAATCCAGCATAAACTTCAGTAGAAAAGAAAATCTAACTACATATTCAAAGGAGAAAAAAGCCAAGGACAGATTTGTTTTGTATGACTTAATGCATGACATGACCAATTGAGTAATTTTTCTCTTTAGTTTCTATGCATAAATCCCATAATTCAGAGTAAAAACACTACCCTCACTCTAACTGTTTACAGATGTTATTATAATCCAGAAAGTCAAAACCACATGCCTGCAAATCTATTTTGAGAACATGAACTTCCAAAGAGTATATATTAATTACAAAACTTGCCTTGACAGGACTGGAAGTTTCATCTTTCTCTATTAAAAAAAGTTCAATTTTTTTCTTTGGTCTGAAATTTGGTTTATTTTTTTCATTAATTAATCATAGAATCATAGAATCATAGAATAGTTAGGGTTGGAAAGGACCTTAAGATCATCTAGTTCCAACCCCCCTGCCATGGGCAGGGACACCCCACACTAAACCATGTCACCCAAGGCCTCATCCAACCTAGCCTTGAACACCGCCAAGGATGGAGCATTCACAACCTCCCTGGGCAACCCATTCCAGTGCCTCACCACCCTCACACTAAAGAATTTCTTCCTTATATCCAACCTAAACTTCCCCTGTTAAAGTTGAACCCATTAGCCCTTGTCCTGTCACTACAGTCCCTCATGAATAGTCCATCCCCAGCATCCTTGTAGCCCCCCTTCAGATACTGGAAGGCTGCTATGAGGTCTCCACACGGCCTTCTCTTCTCCAGGCTCAACAGACCCAACTCTCTCAGCCTATCATCATACGGAAGGTGCTCCAGTCCCCTGATCATCCTTGTGGCCCTCCTCTGGACTTCTTCCAACAGTTCCATGTCCTTTTTATGTTGAGGACACCAGAACTGCACACAATACTCGAAGTGAGGTCTCCCGAAAGCAGAGTAGAGGGGCAGGATCACCTCCTTTGACCTGCTGGTCACGCTCCTCTTGATGCAGCCCAGGATACGGTTGGCTTTCTGGGCTGCAAGCGCACACTGCCAGCTCATGTTCATTTTTTCATCGACCAACACCCCCAAGTCCTTCTCTGCAGGGCTGCTCTGAATCTCTTCTCTGCCCAACCTGTAGCTGTGCCTGGGATTGCTGCGACCCAGGTGGAGGACCTTGCACTTGGCATGGTTAAACTTCATAAGGTTGGCATCAGCCCACCTCACAAGCGTGTCAAGGTCCCTCTGGATGGCATCCCTTCCCTCCGGTGTATCAACCGAACCACACAGCTTGGTGTCATCGGCAAACTTGCTGAGGGCGCGCTCAATCCCACTGTCCATGTCACCAACAAAGATGTTGAACAAGACTGGTCCCAACACTGATCCCTGAGAGACACCACTCGTTACCGGTCTCCAGCCCCACATCGAGCCATTGACCACAACTCTTTGCGTGTGGCCATCCAGCCAGTTCTTTATCCACCGAGTGGTCCACCCATCAAATTGATGTCTCTCCAATTTAGAGACAAGGATGTCATGTGGGACAGTGTCAAATGCTTTGCACAGGTCCAGGTAGATTACGTCAACTGCTCTGCCCCTGTCCGTCAGTTCTGTAGCCTCATCATAGAAGGCCACCAAATTGGTCAGGCAGGATTTCCCCTTAGTCAAGTCATGCTGGCTGTCACCAACCACCTCCTTGTTTTTCATGTGCCTTAGCATGCCTTCCAGGAGAATCTGCTCCAAGAGTTTGCCAGGCACAGAGGTGAGACTCACTCGTCTGTAATTCCCCACGTCATCCATTTTCCCCTTCTTAAAAATAGGGGTTATATTTCCCTTTTTCCAGTCATTGGGAACTTCACTTGACTGCCATGATTTTTCAAATATGATGGCCAGTGGCTTAGCAACTTCATTCGCCAGCTCCTTCAGGACCCGCGGATGGATGTTGTCAGGTCCCATGGACTTGTGTACATTTAGGTTTTTAAGATGGTCTCGAACCGGATCCTCTCCTACAGTGGGCCTAGGGTCTTCATTCTCACAGTCCCTGCGTTCGCCTTCCAATATAATGATGTATAACAGTGATGTACCAGAACTGTGTTGTGAAATCTTATTGATGACAAATCAAGGAACTACAAATTGTATTTTATCTATGTGAAGAGGTATACTATAAAAAACAATTCTGAAATACGTTCACATGTTTCAGAAATGAACAAGTCACAACCTATGAATATATTATCTCAAAATTTAGTACAGATGCATTTGATAAAGTACATTGGCACCTAGCTAATTGGGAAACTATTGCTTAAAGCAGCCCCAAGTTGTTGATTACCATCAACAAGTGAATATTAAACAGCTAAGTAGGGCATAGCTGGAGTTTTGCACACCAGGCAAGAAAAGCATTTTAATAAAGCAGTTCTGTCTATTCCAGAATGGCCCACAAAGCTTTCCAAAATGACAGCTTAACCTTCATTAGGTTAGGAAAATACAACTCATAGGTAGAGCATTGCAGTCTGACATCTTAATACAACTGATTCCTGCAAAATGCTACAACTGTAGCTCCAGGGAGTGAATTCTCTTATTGTTGGCACCAAATCATTTGCTAGACTAGCACAGCACTGGCCATCTGGCAATACAGCAGCTGGACCAAAGCCCAAAGGATGCTTCTGGCTGCCAGCTCCTGAGGGGACCAAGCCAGAAGAAAGAGGTTACCACCACAGTCGAGACCCCCAGTCAGCCAGTGGCACAGCAGGGATTTGGCAGGACCAGCTCCAGCCACTGGCTTCTCCATCACATCCCCCTTGACAGTAGCAGCCCACCTCACTGTGCCAGGCAGAGTATGCAATGACAATTGCTGGCAATGTCAAGGGGGCCTTAAGAGAGGGAAAGGAAAGGGGAGCACTAGTGAAGTGGCTCTAACACTCCTGCAGCAAACAAGGTTGCAGCAGAGGGCAGTAAGATTGAGCATGCCATATGGATAAAGAGAAGTCTGTATCTTCCCTCTGTTACAAGAAAAGTGTCAATCTAAAACAGACTCTTAAATGCCTGTACATGAAGTCTGGTCTTTTTTGTGAAATTGGCTTATCATTCCTCATTCAGGAGGCTGTTCATATTTCTGCAGAAAAAGGGAGGAAAAGATATCTTTTCATGAGCCAGTGAAAAAGATCATTTGATGTATTTAAATCGGATGTATTTACATTTCTACACACAAATTACCTTTTTTAATCTAACTTCATCCCCCTAGAATACCAGCAACAAACTTACAGTAGGGACAGAGCATAACTTCTACATAAAATATCTGAACAGTTCACCTGAATGGGGAGAGAAGCCGAAGAGTAGGACCAAACCCTGATAGTCTCTCACCATTCAGAAGTTTGAGGCACTTTGCCTGACCTAGCTCCCAGTCTGGAGTTTATCACCTAGGGCTGACAAGCTCTCTTTTGCCTCCCAGTTCCACATAATTTAAGTCTTTTTTACTTAATAGTTTGCTGTTTCCAAGCCCGGAATAGATAATAACCAGTGAATCTCAGAAGGTTTCCAGGTTTAATTCAGAGAAATATCTGAAGGGCCTGCATCTTAATGAGCTGAATAGCTCATAGGAATCAGGTCTCTGTTGACATTTCCAGTAACTTGCTTTTAACAATGACTAAAATGTTACAACTGCCTCTCCTGATGTTTTCAAAATTTCTTTGTATTTTCCTAAGCAAAATCAGACATAATAGGGTGGTGGGTGGGGGAAGATGACACCACAACAACAGAGAATGAAATTAAAGAAACATGGTTTAAAGGTGCCTCAAGTTTCAAACAAAATTTTCAGAGCTTCTTCGGTTGGTTATAGATGGCTTCCAGTTTTGCTGTCATTTTTTTTTCCCAAACATTTTAATCAAGACTGAAGAAACAGCCTGACATTCTGTTATAACAATATCACATCTTTGGCAAAATGAGCTCTTCTTCATTATTGTTTTACTTGAAATTTGCTAGTTCAGGCTACCAAATCTGGCTACAACTGAATTATTATCTTTGGATAATATAATCTGTGTCTACAAAGACTATTTATTTTCCGCAGGTCAAGGCTTGGTACCTAAGCTTTGCTTTAGTCTCACTGTGGACATAAAACAAGTTAGGCAGAGATGTCACTAATTTGCTGTATGCAGCCTTGAAATTCAGTCACAGATGAGGTTTTTAAAATAAGCAAAACTGATGGTAACATTCTGTACAAATACATAACGAAGTTTTTTAGAACAACCTTTTATAATGTACATTTTTCTTGAATGATAATTTTAGGTCTTTGCAAAGTGTCAGCCTGCGTGATTTCTAAATTATGTGGTAGGACTACTTATTATTGACATACCTACATCTTTGATAATTCTACCCCCATGGGGTTAACTTGTTTAATAACTAATTTCATTCCTATTCTCCATGCAGTTGCTGTCCTCTGCAGCGCTACGTCACCCTATGACAAAATTAAGGTAAAAATGCATTCTGGAACAGGTTGTTCCCTGCTGTAATTCCCCTGAAGCCAACTCATTTTCATCAAGGGTAAACTCAGATCACAGACTTAAATCGAACTCCTCACTATTTATTGAAAGGAATCCAAAGAACAACTTGTTGTTTCAAAAAGTTTCTCATGAAACTTTTTAATGTACTACTATGTAATATTTTAAGGCAGGATTATTTTATTTATCATCATCATCATGGCTTGACTTCGCGAACGAAGATTTGGGAAGGGCTTTACCCACACTTACTACAAGCGCGCTGATGACTAAAAAGGCCAATGTGGGATAGGCAAATCTGGTTGCAAAAAGCACCGTGAAAGGTCTCCTTGGGTGGTATAGGCGTGGCGCGATTCTTTCTACGTTGTCTTTTCTCCTCGAGACTAATTCTGCATGTGTTCTCAAAGGAGACAACAGCGTTATATGCGGTGTGTCTCCAAGTCTCCTGATTGGAGGCCAAGGTGGACCACTGGTGGTAGTTAATATGGCCAGACAAAGGGGTGTCCGTGAAAGAGATTTTATTTATAATATTAATCTAAAACATACAATAGCTCCTGACTTTTCCAAGACACAATTGCCTTTTAAGTACCTGAAGTAGAAAAGTCATAGCAAAGATATTCTGAATGGATTTAATAAATTGATGATAGGGCTGGGTCTCCAGTCCTTAAGTGGGGCTTGTCTTTGATTATTTACCTCTAGTTTCTAGAACGCAGAAAACTTTATAAATATTATTTCATCAGATGTTAAACCAATTATCCTTACTTTTCTTTTAAGCATAATATCTTTCTCTGTTTCCTTTCATTTTGCCTTGTGTTGCTCAATCTTTTTGAGGTCTGAAAACAGATGTTTAGGAGCTATTCTGATTGTATTTGAATATTTTATGGTCTGGAGATTCTTTGTCCATGTCCCAACATGTATCTAGCAAGGCTAGGAGGTTGCATTAATTTCAGGGATAAAGAAATAGCTAAACTTTTTCAAGTTTTACATCAACTATAATACCAAGAGCAGACAAACGATATTTTATGTAATGTCAGAAATGAACCGTGCCAGTCCTCTTGAGTGCATCTTCAGCACATGGACTAGCACAGAATATCACTATATCAGTCAAGCTATGCTTGGCTAGAACAAGCTCCATCTTGCCCACCTTTTCCTGTCTCTAATGATTATCAAGAATAAACACTTAAATATAAAAAATGAGCAAATGTATAGCAACACTTTTCCTGAATATCCACCCAGCCCTTGACTTCAAAAAGAATTTCTGTGGAATTTCAGATTCTGCAAAGTGACACAGTGTATCCCAGTTCCTTCTAAAATAAAGGTACAAAGGAAACTGAATTGTAATAGTTGTTGGTCTGATACAACAGAATTAGGAACTGTGTTGCTGGGATAACAAAATGTAATGGTCAATGTACCGTTTATATCCTACAGTTTCTAACCATTTTTACCATTACTTACTGTAGCTCCTAGATGTTGATATCTCATGCTCACATAAAACCAGGAACCTGACAGAATTGCATACCCACCGTAATAATATATTGCTTTATTTATAATTTCTTTATTGCAGTGAAAGAAAACATATTTTTTGGTGCACCTGATCTAAGCTAAACAAATAAAACAATGCATCAAAACATACTTTATCCTTGTTTTCCTACAAGAATTCACCATTAATAGAAAACACTATGCAATTAGGAATAGATTAGGTATCTAATCACAACCTTAAGACTGCAGGTTTTCCAGACAGACATATCCTTCCCTGATACAAAATTGTATGTGTCTTTGAAATTCAGCTTGAAATTTTACTAAGGTTGCACAAGTAAATAAATATTGTATTTCTTAACAAGACTACCACTTTCTATGTATAAATAAACCACTGAGACTTGGTATGCATAGCATTATTTGGACATATGCCAAAGTTCCTGATTGCAGCTGGCTAATTGCTGTATGATTTTAGATACTACAGAATCCGTTTTTAAATTTGTCACTTGTCTGGCATGCCAAAATCACTCACAGGAGCAGAAACTACAATTAAAACCTCTGCAATATGCAAGAGTGTCAAGAATTTGAATAGCGTGCATGTTACAGAACTCGACTAGGTCAGCCTTTGGCTTGTGCGTTTCCCGAATTCAACTGATCTTCAGCAAGGCTTCACTGCATTCCTTCCATCTAAATGCAGTAACACAGAATGAGCTCATTCTCCCAGAAACAGAAACAAAAGGAAGGAATTAAAATTTAAAGTTCCTCCATACACAAGACACTTGTATAAAGTCACATAATCCAGGGAATGAAAATACAAAAAGCCTGACAGTGTCACTGCCTTGTAATCATTCTACTGCATGTTATTGTATGTCTTCCTTTGAGACCCAGCCTACTAGGAGCTAAGTAACTATATGAGAATATCAACCCTCATTAATTTCTACAGCCTCTGCCTTCATAGCTGAAAAAAAAAAAAAAAAAAAAAAACACTTCAAATTACTACAGGAATATAGCTTTAGAGGTGAAAGTCAGAATATTACACCTTACCACAGACACCAAATTATGCATCCAACTTCCTCTCTGTATATTTCTTTCAGGGCACTACCACTCCTGAATGGACAAGAGAGGAAATCTGTGAAGACAGGAAGGCCAGAATCTCTATCCTGATTCTTCAACATAGTTTCTTCAACATACTTATAACTTTGCTCTTGGAAGAAGCTGTAGGGCAGTGCTTATCGTAACTATTGAGAGAAGCCCACAGCTTCAGATCCATTGAAAATATTGGAAGGGCACAGCTATTTTTGCAAAGTTAAAGTTACAATTCATTCAGAGATTGTCCTGGGTTCAGCAGCAGCAGTCAGTTTTTCTCCTTCTTAGTAGCTGGTGTAGCGCTGTGGTTTTGACTTTCGGCCTGGGAATAATACTGATAAAGCCGATGTTTTCAGTTGCTGGTCAGAATGTTTACCCTGACCAAGGGCTTTGTGAGTCTCATGCTCTGCCAGGGAGGAGGAGAAGCCGGGAGAAAGCAGGGACAGGACACCTGACCCAAACTAGCCAAAGAGGTATTCCATACTATAGCACGTCATGCCGGCAGATGTAACTGGGAGCTACCCGGAAGGGCACATCCTCTTTTCTGTCGGGCTTATTTCCGGCGGGCGGTATCGTATTCTCTTCCCTTGTTATTTCCTTTATCATTATTATTATTGGTGGTAGCAGTAGTGATTTGTGTTATACCTTAGTTATTAAACTGTTCTTATCTCAACCCCTTTGAGTTACATTCTTTCGATTCTCCTCCCCATCCCTCTGGGGGGGTGGGGGGGAGTAGACTGCGTGGTTCTAATTTACGGCCTGGGCTTAAACCATGACAGAGATGCAGGATGAACATCTCAAACTCTGCCTAGGAAGGTGTCAGTTGAAGAAAATGACACTGTCTCCTTAATATTTTTTGGACAATAAGAACACCGGTACATGTCAAACTCTTAATAACATTTAAACATACAACTTGAGGATAGTTTGTTCTTCTCATTCCAGAATCTTATCTGAAGATGTCTCTTTTTCTCTGAGGTTTGCATGCCTAATTGAAATGGCAACAAAAGTTACATGGGCAAAATGTGACTAAAAGACTCAGTTTTCAACGGCTTTAATCAGTCACATAATTTGGAGAAAAATATTCCCCAGCCAGTGACCCTCTAGGTATACAATTAGTTGCCTACTGAAATAGAAAACAGGCAACAAAATGCTTCTGAGTGAACTGGTAACAAACAAACAGAACAAAAATAAGCATATGATAAACCCTTCATTTTTAAGACAACTTAAAATGCTCTATCTTTTTTATTTTGTCATTCTTCACTCAGAAAATAATGCACCTCTACACGTCCTAGTATATACAGTATATATACTACTTATGCAGTGTTTATCACAAAAACAATTAATAATAATAGTAAAAGTAATAAGAATAAGAATAATAATTCTTTATCTCTTCCAAAACAGTATTTCTAGTATTAAAGTTCACATAATGAACTGAATTGGTGGTGGCATCCCATTTCTAAAACTACTAATTTTCAGGATTCCTAATTCAAATATTTCATGCTTAGGTTAACAAAACAAGAGTTGCCCTGGATTTTTTACTTGGCTATTTACAAAATAAACCCAGAAAAGCCATAAATTCTATCACCAAGGAATTATTTGCTAATCAGATAGTAAGACCACCTTATGTAATTAGGTAACAATGGGAAAGACCTCAGTGGTTGTCATTGGACTGCCTGTAATACATTCTTATACAGCATTCAGGATACCATCGGATTTCCCACATTTTTATTTTCACATCTTAAAAAGGTAAATAACATTTTTTTAAAAAATAAAATCCATTATCACTTACAGAGGTGATTGTCAGCTAACACTACATGAAGAACATGTACTGAACACATAATACATCAATTTCTAAATAAATAAGAATTAGTCTTCCATTGCTGCAACTTCCCAAAGTCAATAAGAGAGAACAGGATCTCAATGCTGAGCTAAAACAAGAAGGCGTCCATCAGCAGCAATCTTCTAATTTCAAATTCTGTCTAACTTCCACTAGGGGTTGAATTCCTGAGAAATTCAGTTCTACCCATGTTGTCCTATCACACTATGTCCTGAAGAGTTTCAACAGATTATTTTGAATAAAAATACCCATAGATTATCTTATAACCAACTTCTCAGAATTTAATCTACAAGAATTTAGTCATATACTTACTGTTTTGCAATTAAAACAAAAAAACCTTTTTCATTAGATCTTATCATGGTTTTTATACTTACTGCATCTACAAAACCCACTAAAATCAGCTTAATTCTCCTTACCCTAAAACCTAACTATCTGCTAAACCTATTTCAGAGATAACAGTTTGCTAGATTTATAGTGAGTATGTTCTAAATTGATGCAATTAGAGTGTCTTGAGCATAAAGGTTGCAAGATCTATTCTGATTAAAGCACAAATTTTAGCAACTTATGGGTTGGGCTTGGGTTTTTTTCTGAAACAAACTCCTTTGGGGCTGAGGCTGTTTATTGTTTTGCCTCAGCTGTATAGCTTGGAGAGGGAGAGGGTACAGTATCAATAATCCTTATATTAGTCTTTAGAAATTATTAAAACCGGTACATTTTTTTGGTGATAATCCTAACATCTGTGGAAAATACCATACTTTTCACAGCTACAGGTTGGGCACAGAAGAGACTCAGAGCAGCCCTGCAGAGAAGGACTTGGGGGTGTTGGTCGATGAGAAACTGAACATGAGAAGTGTCCTGGGTTTAGCAGTAGCAGTCATTTTTTCTCCTTCTTAGTAGCTGGTGCAGCACTGTGTTTTTGACTTTCAGCCTGGGAACAGAGCTGATAACAGCGATGTTTAGGCTGACAAAGGACTTTGTGAGCCTCATGCTCTGCCAGGGAGGAGGGGAAGCCGGGAGGAAGCAGAGTCAGGACACCTGGCCCAAACTAGCCAAAGAGGTATTCCATACCACAGCACGTCATGCCCAGAATGTAACTGGGAGTTACCCGGAAGGGCTAGTGCACTGCAGGGTGGGGGTGAGTTATCGGTCAATGGGCCGTGAGGTGTTGTATTCTCTTCCCTTGTTATTTCCTTTATCATTATTATTATTGGTGGTAGCAGTAGTGATTTGTGTTATACCTTAGTTATTAAACTGTTCTTATCTCAACCCGTGGGAGTTACATTCTTTCCATTCTCCTCCCTGTCCCTCCAGGAGGGGGGGAAGAAAGAAGCGGGGGGAGTGAGATAGAGACTGCGTGGCTGATTTATGGCTGACTGGGTTTAAACCACAACAAGGAGTCAGCGTGCGCTCGCAGCCCAGAAAGCCAACTGTATCCTGGGCTGCATCAAGCGGAGAGTGACCAGCAGGTCGAAGGAGGTGATCCTGCCCCTCTAACTCTGCTCTCGGGAGACCTCACTTCGAGTATTGTGTGCAGTTCTGGTGTCCTCAACATAAAAAGGACATGGAACTGTTGGAACAAATCCAGAGGAGGGCCACAAGGATGATCAGGGGACTGGAGCACCTTCCGTATGAAGATAGGCTGAGAGAGTTGGGGCTGTTGAGCCTGGAGAAGAGAAGGCTGCGTGGAGACCTCATAGCAGCCTTCCAGTATCTGAAGGGGGCCTACAAGGATGCTGGGGAGGAACTCTTCATCAGGGACTGTAGTGACAGGACAAGGGGTAACGGGTTCAAACTTAAACAGGGGAAGTTCAGGTTAGATATAAGGAGGAAGTTCTTTACTGTAAGGGTGGTGAGGCACTGGAATTGGTTGCCCAGGGAGGTTGTGAATGCTCCATCCCTGGTGGTGTTCAAGCCCAGATTGGACAGAGCCTTGAGTGACATGGTCTAGTGCAAGGCTTCCCTGCCCACGGCAGGGGGATTGACTAGATGATCTTAAGGTCTTTTCCAACCCAAACCATTCTATGATTCTAAGATTAATATCAAGTAGTATATGAAGGTTGGTTTAAAGGCTTTTGTTTATTCTTGTTTTTAAGAAAGAGACATATGAAGTACACAAAAACTGCTAAAAATCAGTACTTTTTCAGGTTTGGAAACAATGGTTCTTTTTGCTGTTGTTTTAGAGTGACAGCTAAACTGACATGATGACAGGTGCCCATATTATGTTCCAGAGGGGCTTTTTGGCAGGAAGTGAATCAAGAGAGAGGAATGATACTAGATATGATCTCACTCTGAAGTGGATTATCTTCCCAGGATTGCTGTGGGGTCTCACCTTGCCAGGCACTTAACTCTGCAAGGTACTGGGGCTTTTGGGGATTGATTCAGCAAAATACCATAACATCAAATATGTCCTTAAATGTATTCACACAAAATGCTCTAGTGTAATATTACACACACCTTTAAACCAGCTAAATCACCAGGAACTGTCTACAAAAATTATAATGTTGCACATAACCTCAGTACAGAAAAGCACCAGACTACAAGCTTATGACACCTGCCCCAATATTCAGAAATACACTCTGCAGAATATATTGACATGAACTATTTGCCACACTGCCATTGATAAGATCAGCACAATGAGATCAAGTATTTCTATACTATATTCCTGTTTTCACTACTAAGACACAAGGTAACATCCCTCATAAAGTCAATTAGTCAGGAAGAAAAACAAACCAAACCAAACTCAAACACACATGTACACACACACAAAAAAACCAAAACCCTAGAGAGGCTTTCAAGTGTGCAACTAACACTCTGTCTCCTCTACGTGCTTAGATGGTTATGACACAACCACACATATTCCAGTGTAAGGATGCCTGTAGGCCTATTAACCATGCCCCTGGGCATGCCAGTATCACTGACCAATAAAATCAGCTTGCTGAATGCTGACTATATAAAGTGTTGATGACATACAGAAACTCAAAAAAAAGGCAAACATTTTGTGTTTTCTGTGTCAACAGCCACACAACAAGGCTATTCTTGAGAATGTACATAGCTCAGTATTTAGTGACACAGACAGTAACACTCTGCAGCACTACCAGCACCAAATTATCTCATTTGAAACCATCCAAGGTATATACCTATATGAGCTCCAGCCACACCTTAGAACCTGAGCAGTGAAGGATTATTTATCCTCAAAATAAGCCTCAGGATTGTCTATATTTTGTGTCCCATTATAGTAACTTGTATAAACTGGAGTTTCAGCTAGGCATTATTTTGAAATAAGAACATAAAACAACATTTGAACATTTCTTCATATGACCTCTAAACAATAGACTTTACACCAGGTATTAGCGAAGTATTTCTACCAATATATTTCAAGAAGTATTCTATTTCAAGTACAAGAAAGATCTAGCATGACAATGACAGTACATAGAATCATAGAATCATAGAATAGTTAGGGTTGGAAAGGACCTTAAGATCATCTAGTTCCAACCCCCCTGCCATGGGCAGGGACACCCCACACTAAACCAAGCCACCCAAGGCCTCATCCAACCTGGCCTTGAGCACCGCCAAGGATGGAGCATTCACAACCTCCCTGGACAACCCATTCCAGTGCCTCACCACCCTCACAGTAAAGAATTTCTTCCTTATATCCAATCTAAACTTCCCCTGTCTAAGTTTGAACCCGTTACATCTCAAATAATACAAAGCATTACCATTTTTATTTCATTAGATAAACAGGTGCAGTAATTTCTAATATCAAACTGTTCAGCACATCTTATACAGGTTCCATTACTGTTGTTTACAGTCAGTATTTAAAAAAAATTAAACAAGTGCACATAGTACAGGTCTACACAGGACTAAGAAAATAGATATCTCACAACAGCTTATGAACCAGTTTTTAAAAGAGTTCATGCCAGCTTCACTCACCTTCCAATGTCAACAGTAGTACACCTGAAGGCAGCAAACACAGGTGCATGCTTTTAGGAGCCATATTCTAGACATTTATTTTTTTCTAGAGTATAGCTCATAAGAAGCTCTACTAACAAATAACAACTTGGAGCTGAATTTGCCTCCGGTGAAACAGTTATCTGAATACTGTGGACATACAGTATGTTTAAAATTTAGATTTACTTTTTTTCACTTCAGAAACCTTGTATTTTTGAAGGTCAAGGTTCATCTCTACAGTTTATTTTTATAAAAAAAACCCAGAAGAACATAGAGAAGAAAGGAAATCCTCTTGGGTGACCTCACAGTCTGGTGCATTAACAGTGAACATAGCTATTATTGGTTAGCAAAAATTTGCAAGGACCAGCTTGGAAACAAGGTGACATGCTCCACTTTAAATAGAACTGAGGCACTAATTGGAATAAAATATCACTTTGCTTGAAGAAAAATCATAGGTTATAGTCGCATTACTCTTCTTAAACACCAGTTAGACCCACCCTAATGAAAAGGGTGAGTTTTAGACCCAGATTGATTTCTGGGTGCTATGCTGAAAAGAAGGTATAGGAGCACAGTCCACCCACAGTACACTTAAAGTAATTCAGAACTGACAGGCAATAAAAGAAATATTGTTCCTCTTCTCATTTAGAAGAACAAGAATAGCTATACGCAATTTTATTTCTGAATCTGATAAGTGAAAAATGACTCATCTTATTAGACAAAGACCATTTAAAATGTTAAAAGAGCCTGCTGCTATAATTTGCATATTTTGAAAACGAAATTGGTTCATCACAGAACATTTAAATATAGCATTCTCAGATATGTGAAAGCCTGTAGATACAGAGAATGGTTTACATCATATTGCTTTTCATTTATGTTAATAGTCATGGAAAATACACAATAACAATATTATGTAGCTGTTCATATATCATTTGACATTTTGGACTATCAAAGTAGGTATGATTGGAAGACCAAAACCAAATTGCTCTGTTCACACTCAGCAATAAAGCAAAAAGGAATGAATTGAAAGGGAAAACCTGTTTTGAATTGTATGCCTCTTTCGTGCATTCACAAACAGATGTGCCTATTTAAAACCACAACTGCAAGTCAAGTTTATCACAGATGTGACTCACAGAGTATATAAACAAATGACCTTCTAACTCTGCTGCATTGCTAGTTCAGTACCTCAGATAAGGCAGGTAATGAAGATTTCAAATGGACATCCCATCATTTCTCTCACATACACACATACTTTTACTTAAGGTATAGCTTTATAGCTGCCTTTCCACCCTCTATTCTTTTCCCATTTGGGCCATTGAAAAAGAGTGAATGGTAAGGAGGCAAGATATTGTTATACACCTGACTGAAGTGTTTCCTAATACAGAAAACACTCCAGTCAGGCTGCTTAGATAGATGTTTTTATATATATATATATATATATATATATATTCACATCATATATATATATAAGCAAAATCTCAAGATATGTTTATAAAAATCATGTTGACACTATTGGAAACTCACAATAGAACTATTCCTTTGCTATATACAGTCAAAATATTAATATCCTCTATGCTGCCAATAGTGTGATTTTAAAAAATTAAGAGGAATTCTGGGGCGTAAAAAGCTCTAGGAGTCAGAGTAGGAGTTAGAAAAGATTATGTAGTTTTTAAGGCACTGGGCTGGAATTCAGGACACACAGCTCAATCAAGTTCACTGCAGACATTTTCATGTAATTTTAAAGACACCTAATTGAATCTCCCCATAAATCTCTTTTGCCTACAGTTTATTCAGGCTATGAACTCTTTGGGGAAAGAAGCAAGTTTTTTATGTGCGTGAATGTTGCACCTTGCTCACAGGTCCTTGCAATGGTCACTTATACCTGAAAAATGGATACAGTTGTTGTACAACCTTTGTGCTTGCACAACCTTTGTGCTTCCCTCATCACTCACACCTGAGAGAACCCCCAAGTGAACATCTGCAGAGTAAATTGATTGTCCTCTTCCCAAAACCTACCTTCCTTCCTTCAGATGGCTACAAATAAACTCAACAGCAACTACAAGTGGTGTGCTCAGAGACCAGTATTACATCAAAGAGTATTGTCTCATGGTTTTTTTCATTCTTCTCATTTTCCCTTCTGCTTTTAGGAGCGGGTATTGTCTCTTTGTCCTTTGTTTTTACACCATCTGCAACACAGAAAGTCCTGACCCATGGCTTGGGATTATGGCGCTCCTGTGCTTACAAAAAAACCCACTTCCAATACACTGATCTAACAGCCCCTACGGAGCCCCTGCTCCTCTCAGGCCAAGCAGCATGCTGCAAACATTTTGGTGTATCATTTTTACTCATCTGAAAAATAACAGTGCAGTGGAATCATGTTTAAGCCACCTAGTTTTTATAGTTTTTTATTTTATAGGAAAATAATTTTCTATTATATATAAAATTGGTAATAAAAAGCACTGCAACCAGAAGTCTTGGGCTCCAACCATTTGATAGCTTTATTTCTCTGAATTTTGCTTGGTCTATGGTCATCTATCAATACCCTCACTGAAACTGGGGTTAAAGTGCAGGTATCTTCACTTCTTATCAGGGTGTGGGAGGAGAAGGAGAATTGTAATCAGAAGTGTTACAACAGTTTTGCATTTCTTTCAATTTTACTTTTATTTTTATTTAACCTAGCTGACAAAACAGTAAATTAGTGTAAAAGCAGAAAGGGAGAAATGAACACATCTAGAAATGAGAAAAGGTGAATTTGGAGAAAAAAAAAACATCGTGAACAAGGTCGGAAATTAAATTGATTCATTTTTTTTGAAGCAAGCTCACTTTTTAAAAGAAAATTTGAATCATTGTCATGTAATAAATCATTTTTGGGATCTTAATATCTCACATAGCTTTTTTATTTACTAGGTGATGCAGCGTTGCAAACTTTAAATTCTGGAAAAAGGAAATTTGTGTTAATAACTATGTAATGTAAAATCCTTCACTTAAAGAATTAACTTGTCACAAACGCTAATAAGGTTTTCTCTTTTATTTTTGTTTTTTTGTCTGGGAAAAGTTGCACATATTATACCAGAGCAGTGGCCCAAATGTTTTTAAAAGTCTATGAAGGAAAGAGCAGAACCGCAATGTCTTAAGAGCCAACCCAGCATTTCCTGATGAAATCTTCCTGATCTCAGTAACTTTGGGCACATGCTTGGCCTGTCTGGCTTATCTTTGGGACAAGAGTGTAATTTCACATGTGATCTCTGACATTCACTTCATGATACATAAACCGTGCAAATTTGTACACTGACACACAGAGCGCAGTGGAGCTTTGTGTCTAACATATTCACTTCACAATAGTCCACATGTTAAAGGTTCTGTTCAGAAAAAATATCTTCCTATGACATTTACAGAAAGTATATCAAATCTGAAAATAGTCACATCTAAATTTGGAGCATAAATGTTTTGTGGTTTAGGTTCTGTCAGTACAATTTCCACTTTAAAGGTTGGAAATAGAGAGAGGTTGTGATTTGCATCAATTATTTGAATAGTATAACAGGTAATTCTGATTTTTAATTCCTGTTAAGCATATAACAACTTGCCTTGAAATGTCATGCAAGGATTGCAAGTAGTCAGCAGATAATGAAAGACCCTGTTTAAAGAAGCTAAACTATAGTAATATCGAGGAAGTGATCATTACCTTGAGTTGAGAAGCAGTGAAGTAGTCCTACATTTCATTATAGTTCAGAGAGATACTTTGTGATGTTTTACATTACAGTAGCCCAAGAAGAAAATTGTGATTTGAGTTACACCAAGAACAGACCTGAATGGAGGTTCCTCACTGTTCAGTGTAAGTCTAGCTATCCCTTTTTCTCTCTTTTTCGTCAGTGAGCTCTGATTTTGCCTGAAAGGTTGAAACTAAAAAAAAAAAACAAACAAACAAACAAAAAAAAAAAAACAAAAACCAAACAAACTCATCACCACATTGGAAACATCGTGGAGCAAAGCTTGAAGAAAGTCACTAGCTGCCTAAGACAGGACACTGCAGAAGGCAGCAAGAGAGCCATGGGCACTCTGACTTGTCAGTCTATGTCAGTTCCCTGAAATACCAGGTTTGCTATCATAGTTGTTGTCAGACAGAGAGCAGGTCTTTCTTTTGGGTAATAAATAAATAAATAAATAAATATGTGTATTTCTACTACTTCTTACTCATTCTTCACCTTGACAGTTTACGTCAAAGGAAAAAGTGGAAAGATAAAATATGTGCTATTCAAAGTTAAATAATCAAAAGCTTACAAATTACCAGATCCAGTTTTGGATATCCAAAATAGAGTCCTAAACAATTGTTAGCACTCATCAGTTAGGGAGATGTTAAAACACCTGGCTTGATCATAAAAAGTGACATTTATATGTATATGCCCAACACACAGAGCATACATACTTTTTTTTGGTTTTTAATATAAGCAAAATGTTTTTGAACCTCTAAGTTCTATGGAAAATTCTCCAGCAAATGGCATCTCATTCTGGATTAAACAACCTTTATTAAATCAAGTCCTGTTAAGCATAAATTGTTCACTATTGACCCAATTATCTAACTTGTGTGTGTACTTACCTGCCCACATGTACTCTGGTAAATGCTATAATTACACTGATGAATCACAAATAGAATTTTCATTTTACCTTGCAAGTACCGGAAAGCAGTGGCTAAAGCATTACTTGATTATATAAATGCTACCTAATTTCCAGGAATGACGACAGAGCTGGTGAAAAGTGTCGTTAAATATAGCTCTAATTGAGCTATTCTGTTCAGTAGATAAAGAAAACAAAAATCAGGAAAACACAGTGACAGAAAATAGCAGAAGAGGGAAAAAAAAAAAAGGAAAAAAATCCCCACAGTCTGATGTAAAAGCTGGAAGACAATAAAACATCAATAAGCTGAAATTAAAAGCTTTCATAGGAAGGATTTTAAAGTAGGAAGACGGAAAACAAATTACATAATATAATACTCAAAAGGCAGAAAAACACACAGCTGTGATTCTTCTCCTCCAGTTTTCCAACATACACATAATGTAAGCCGCTTACTTCCTCACGGACAATACAAATGAAGCCATCAAAAACCCCCAACTATTCCTCCCAGTGTTCATTGTAACTTACACTCAGCAGATTACCTCCAGATCCGTTTTCTGAAGGGCAGTTATTTCAAATGCTGTGACTGAAAGATGCAAACTTTTTTTTTAAAGATATGTAATGCCACGGAAAAGTCCAGCTATGTTCTGCCTTCTGACAACTCTTCAAATCATGGAAACCAGACGAGAAGGCCATGAGAATATTTGTACAGCTATTAAGAGTCCTAGATGAGTGTCATTGTGCTCTGCACAGTAGGACCTAACAGATAGCACCAACTTTGGTTTGTTGCAGCTTACTTTGGCTTTTCTTTTTTTAAAGAAATATTAGAAAATACTTCCTATATTTACTTAGAAATTGATCAGTGAACTTCTGGCTACTTTAGCTACATCTCCATAAACTGGCATCATGATTTATATAGGCATCTTTAGAAAAATGTTTAAGCAAATACTTCATGGGAATTTTCTTGGGACTGAAAGGTGTGCCTTCTGAAACAAGTCCTGATGATCATAGTGACTTCTAATCCACTAAGAGTTATTAGGTCACAACACCATCTTGCTCTGCAGAGGTATGTTTTCCATGACAAAAATTGCATTACAGCCAGGTAAAATTAGCTACTTCCCTCACTAACCTTTTGAAGTACACCTAAATGATAGCTATGCTACTTGAATATGTACATTTATTTTTTTTAAAGCTCTTAACTATCGTTATAGAAAGGCTTGATTGCTACGAACATAGCAGTCACATCTTATATACCTCTGCATTAGTAAGTGTAAATTCCTTCAAAACATCCCTTGGACACAGTATTAATGACACTGTCTTTAACAAGTGCTTAGCCTATGTAGCTAAACGGATGGCATATCTGCAATGGATGGCAGTGTTCTGCAGAATTCATTCCAAATAAAGTACTTTATGTGCTTCCTACATGCATTTCAGCTGTGATACATTACCAGAGCAGGACATCCCCTCTAGTCAGTGCAGGCAAGGACAGAGTTCAGTCATTTCCATTGCACTGGACTTTGAGAGAAATTAAAACCACAAAAAGATAAACCAACAAACCCACTCAACATGGCTTTTAAAAAAACATTTGAAAAAGCAGTCTTCAACCTCTTTCAATGCTGCATCTTTGGTTTGTGCAATTTGGAGTTGAAAAATCTTTGTTCCCTAATTAATCATTTTACAATCTATTTCAAATGGAATCTAGGACCATACTACCTATGAATGCGGCAAGTAGGCAAACTGGTACGAGCAACTCTGCATATCCATGGTGATTAATTCTATTTTAAGAAAATTATTTAGGTCTTAATCATGGTATAAACTTGTCAAAGTCTTTACCCACTAACAATGATTTGCCATAAAATAAATAAGGTGCTTTTGTATCCAGCCCAGACTTGTACAAGAAAGTACAAGAAAATAATAATACGTGTTTTCCAAAGTAGACTATATCTGCATATTCAAAGATATTTCTCCAAATATATAAAATCTTATTCCTTTCCTACCTTTGTCTAAAAACTTGAAACTCATGAACACTTGATAAAATGATTCTTCCTACCCTGCTCTACAATTATGTATTCTTCAGTTGTAGTGAGGTCACATTTCTGTAAGGAGAATAGTTTTGATTTTATGTGTTAGAAAAATCCAACACTTGTGAAATGCAAAACAGACCTAAAACCCAACAGTCTCTTGCATTTTAGGAACAAAACGAGAAAAAAAAAAAAAAATGGTTGCTTCAAAGTATTTATCCACAAACTGTAACAGAAAAGTTCAGCTAAATGTAAAAAAAACAATTGTAGTTTAATCAGATTTCTACTCAACAGTGAGAACAATACACGCAAAAATAAAAATCTGAAACTCTCATGCTAATTACATTTATAATAGCCAAATGTTCTAGTTTTCTTTCAAAATCAGGAGAGATTTTACTTAGAGTCAAAGCCAATGAAACACTTTGTCATGATCTGATGTTAATCAATGGCTTTGTGCTGACCTCAGTGAGCACAGATGTTTTGCAAGGTGCATTTTGTCAAAAGCTATTGATAGCCTAGATGCTTCCTAGTAACTAACTTTGTCTTCCTTCTCCTTGCATTTCTCATACTTTGAACTAATTAAAACTAGGAATGATTAGTAGTAATTTAATGAAAAATAATCTTCACCCTTACTGAAATTGTTTTGGCTTGGTACAACACGTTTTCCAAACTAATCTGTAAACCAAACATTAAAAATCACTAGATGTAAAGGTTAAAATGTGAAATGCAGAGCGCAGACAATCAGTGAAGATGCAATCATTCATGGGAATGCAGAGTGGCTGTGGAAGTCAAGAATTTATTAGGCAGTGCAATTAGACAGCTCAGAAAAAAACAATGTTTTGCTGAATCAAGATATTACCTTACTTTGATGCTAATATGTAAGCAGGCGTTCGACCCAAACTGGATACACACTAACTGCTGTCCCAGTGTTGGCCTTGACATTTTCAACTATTTATATCCAGATACTAGTTCAGAATGATGAACTCCAGTGCCTGGCAACCTTCTTAGGGAATAAGATAAAAGTACAGCTGTAGATGCTGAATCCTTTTTGGTACTGTCAAAATCCAGCTTACAGATGCATGGGTTGGTATTCAGATGATGCTAGTGCCGATTTCTTTTCCTCATGCCATTAAGGTGTCAAGATGCAAGAGACTTCTGCCAGTTTCTGATGTAATAATGTATCATAACATTTTATTTTTTAGGATAGGATATCTGAATGTATCATCATACATTATAATGCATCATAATACATCTTTTTGGTTCTTTTCATTCTTACACTTGTAAGACCAAACATCGGAGCCATAAAATAATATAAAAATTTCATTCAGCATTCTAAAATGGCAAATCTTAGTGTGTTTACTCATGAGACTTACACTTCAAAATGTCAGACATTCCTTACATACTTTTTCTGTAGCTCAAGTTTATTTTTACTTTTAAGAATATTTAGATCAAGTGGCATCATATAAAGCAAACAAGTCCAGTAAATCAAAACCAGGTCAAAGGACTAGTACTATGTTCCCATCAATGGAGCTATAGCAAAACATAGCCATCTGGTGTCACAGAACTCTTCCTGGGATGTAATCACAGGAGGTACTGAAAATGGCACAAGCAAAAGCAAGAAAGAACTGGAAATTTCCATAGGGACGTGTTCATGAGTTTTCTAACTTGACTATAGTTAGATTTTTTTTGTTTCTCCATACTACATTTTGATCCCTGGCTAGAATGAGCCTCAAGCTGGTGCACTGTGCCCATACCTTTTCACTCTTTCAGTAAATTTGTGAACAGCTTACAGAAAACCACCTGTATTTATGCCAACATTGTTCTAAAATGATAGCCAGCTTTGGCAGTCAGGCAGCTGAGCCAGATGCTCCAATGCAATTTCTGGAAACTGAAAATAAAAATACAACAATTCAGAATCCTGAAAGGGAAGGATGAGTACTAAAATGTACCTTATCTGATCTCCAGAGCACACAGTGCAAGACAACTCTGGGTTTGGAGGAGGTCAGGCAGAGCAGCATATAGCCACTTCAGCATACACTGATTATGCTGGTTTTCTCAAGTTCCCAAGCAAGTTTCACACACAGTGAAACTTCAGCTGAGCTAGCTGAAGCAGGCTGCTGGCAGTCTTCAAGTTTGCTAACATAAAGCCTACCTCAGGCATGTATAGATTGCGCTGGCGTTCGGATACTTTTTTCCACAGAATAAGCATCAGTATATTCTGTCATAGCAGTGCTTTTCTAGGCTTTTTTTCACACGGGCTTTACCTTTTCCATTCCCACCAGGGCAGAAGAATTCATTTAGCCCACTCCACCCAGGGATCTCTATCAAAGAGAAGGCTCAGGAAGACATACTTTCCAACACTCATATTGAAGTGTGAAGATACAATGAATATTCTAATAAATCATCTTTCTTATTAATGCCTCCACCGAAATTTGAATTTCCTGCACTAATGTGGTGGGTTTAGCTTTAATATTTTGAAGAATGAAGAATTTCCTTTTTAAAAATTTACACAGTGATATTCAGCCAAGTATTTAAATCATTCTACTAATTCTACAAGCTTCTTATCCTCGCCATAAGCCCAGGTTTTCACTTAAGCTGCAACAAATTAAATAGAACTCTTCATAATACAGCACTGATTAGATACCCCCAGAGTATGCAACAAACTCAGGATGTATCACACAGGTTTGCTCTGGAGAGAGGTCTTAGATTTTCTTTAAACCAGGATTGTATCAATGTTCCTGTTTACTGGTAGAGTCCACACACAGATGTATCTGCACAGCTGAAAAGATAATGAACCACAGCAACAGAGCAAGCCTCTGACAGAAGAGGAATATTTTATAGATGAAGACCTGCTCACCACAAAACTATGCCCTGACACTGGGCTCAGGGTATTTCTATTATTTCCTCTCTTTACCTTAAAGACAACTTGTTAAAAACATACATACAAAATATTTATCTTTTTGCAATAAACTAAATAAAATTCTATTCATTCTCTGGACTTCAAAAACTTTATCACCCACTAAACATTAAACAAGCTCCCATCAGTCAGTGGAAAGTCTTTTATTAATGCTAATGAGCTTTCTATCAAACCCAGTAAAGGTTCCTGTCATTATCACTTGTTGTCACCTTATATTTAAAGAGCTACATTCACACATTTATAATACAAGTATAATTAGCTGCTAGACTTGCTTGTGATCAACATCACCTTAGGGAGTGATAAGAAATATGATTTGATTAGCTTGGTGGGTTTTTTCTTCTCTCCCCCATTTTTTGTGTTCTCTGCTTTTTTTTTTTTTTTTTTTTTTTTTTGGTCATTCATTTAATAAAAGGCATATAATTAAAATTTATATAGAAATGCTAAGGTTTCTGTAGTGTATCATGTTTGCCCTTGGTTCTGCAGGGAAAGAGTGTTGATTTCACCATATGTGGTTTCCATCCTGTCTCTCAGCAACAGGTAGTAATCTCATCCGTTGTTGCCTGTACCTGAATAACCAGCTTTTTAACAACTGAGCTTCTGTTGGAGAAGAATAGAAGGATTAACTATTCACATGCACACCTTCAGTGCAAATATTACCTCTCTGGTGAATACTATGTCTATGTCCCCAGCAGAGCTAGACAGAAAGGTAAGCATCAAGAGAGCATTTTGCTGGCTATCAAAATCAGACCAAATGCTGCAGCAAACTCATCTTAAACCATTGTCTCAGTAGGGTGGGGGGCCTCTGTTTTGGAGGGTTTTAATTTTATTTCTTTTTTATAAAAACTTATCAATGGAGAATAAAGAAGTGGAGGATAGTGAACAATGCTGTCAGATATGAGACATCAAATCAGATATATTTTTTCCCACCTCTGAGGGACTGCAGCTGTGGGCAACGCTCTCCAGGGCAGAGTAAAACCAGTAAGAAGGGCAGAGGAGCAACAGACAGAAAGTGTTACACAAGGTCCTCAGCCTCCTGCACTGCCTCACCAAAGGGACTAGGAGGCATTGAGTGCCAAAAGAGGAGGTGAGGCCACAATGGGAGAGGAGAGGTGTGGGAATGAAACTGAACTAGAGAGATGGGGAGGGGTTCTTTCCCAAGAAGCTTGATTGCTTATTTTCTGTCCCTTATACTCTGAACCAATGATGAAAAATTTGTGTTAATTGGCAATTAAAATTCCAAGTTGAGCTACATTTGCCTGTAACAATGGGTAATATAGGAATTCTTCCTATATCTACCTGTCAGCTACATACAAATTTTGTCTGAGTTTGAGGCAAGTTTTTATTGCCTTTCATGCCCATTTCCCATGACTACCGAGAGCAACTGAAAAGCACCCTACTTCTGTTCACATTTCACTCAAATGAAAAAGAACCTACAAACTCTAAGTGGGAAAGAAGTCACCAATCCTACTTCACCAGTATTTAGAGATAAGGACAGTTCCACACAATCTTCAAGTCACTAATATCATGGTCCTTTGATTATTTTTTTTTTAATGTAATTCTTACAACATGAGTTTATGTGTGAAATTTCACTTGTTTGAAACATATTAGAATGCCAACATACAAAGATAATAACAGAAGCCAACACTCTGAGAATTAAATGGGAAAAAATAAATTATCCCACCTCTCAGAAATTGTATTTTCACTTGCTTTTCTGGGCTTAGATTTTTGACATGTATTTGAATACAATATTGTAACCATAATATGAAAACAATGAAAACATGAAATTTGAAAGCACTATAGGATTAACTGTCAGTAAGAATGAAAACCTGAGTGGTTTATTTTTCTTTTACATATAATTTTGGATTCAGAAATCAACTTTCATAATTTACTGGCATAAAGATCATTAGGGATTTAAGAGCTATCTTTAGTGCAGTTGCACATTTGTTGTGTGTACATTTTGCTGACAGACAACAAGCAGCTGTAATTGAAACAATACAGAGCTACCACATACTTTCGTGGAAACAGACATAAACCCCTGGGAACTGTTAAACACTGACATGAAGGAAAACATGAATTTTAGAGGAGCTTCTTTCACTTTTCATACTAAACATACCCTAACTATGTCCATGTTAGGGTGACAGGTACTGCATATTCATCTCATGACTACATTCACCGGAGTTGAATGTACATTCAACACAGGTTGAGATTCACCTTAATCTGCATCTTAAAAGTTCAGAATCTGCTCAAGATGTATTTACTATGAGACATATAGTTGTGCGGTGAGTACTCAGAAACTATCCCTTACCCTGAGCCACTGGGAACATGATTAAATTCAGCATAAATGTTTCCAACCATTATGTATTAGAGCTACATTATGATGAAGTCTGTAACATTCCCAAAGGTTTGCCATTGGTTTTACATTAATTTCAGAATCAGCTCCTTCATCTCCCATGGTGATACTTCAGACAGTTTCAGATGTCACATAAGGATAATGATGGCTCTCTCACATGTGTATGGCTCTCTAATAATGAATTAATTCTATATAAAAATATTTACTAAAAATGAGTTAAAGTCACTACAATACAAGTGGGATTTTGGCTACTTCCTTAAAAAAAAAAAAACAACAAACACCTAAACCAAAAACCAAACAATTTAATCCATTCCCTCTCCCTTCCCCTCCTCCCAGGTCTTTAGAAAGTATTTAATATTACAGCATATATAGTCTAAGAAATCCTTGTTATATCAAAAACTCAAATCATACACAGGCAAAATTTGGAAGCAAAGTTAAAATAACACGACTGGGCAGATAAAGAAATTGTAATGGAAATGCAGAACTGTAAAAAATGGAGTCTTTTCATGTTGGATGTAGAAATTATGATTCTATTATATTTGTCATAGGCAGGAGGGGAGGAGGAGGTAAAGTACTTTGATACTAGCTAAATTTAGTGCCAGATTCAAAAGCCATGAAGATAATACTGCTGCATTTGAAATAATGAAAACTTCAGTTTCCTACCCAACAATACTGATGTTCAATGTTACAGCCGACTTACCTAACTTTAAATTTATTTTTATCCACATCATACCTTATTATTTCCTTGCCAGAGTTGTTCTCTTTTTAGTAAGAAATAAAAAATAAAAAATAAAATAGGCTTGTCACTGTAGGTTCAGAAAAAAAAATAAAAATTATCAGTGATTAAAAAAATAGGCTCTAAAAATTGAATTCACAAGATAATAATTAGCTGAATGTTTTAAAAGACTATCCTGGTGACTTCAACGATAAAAGTATCTCTGCATATGTCATTTTATTCAAGGCTGACAATTACAATCAGAAGATCAAATTCTAAAAATAAAACAGTTTAAGAAGTGAAAGATATTTAAATTGTTAAGACAAACATTGGTAAATATGGCCTGGCAGAAATTTTGCTTCAGGGGATTGTTTTGATGTCTTTTTAGCAGAAATATCAGGAATAAGGTTAAAATAGGCAGAAGAGAAGGCTGGGTTCTCCAGCGCAGCAAGCCCAGCAAGGGCCTGCCAAAACCTAGTGTGAGCTGCAAAACTCTTCTCCCCCACCCTCCCGAAGAAAATTTGTAGTTACTGTTAAGGTAGAGATGATGGAAAAGGTTAGACCTGCAGGTGCGGTGGGGCTGAAAAGCAGCTGCACAGGGAAAGAGCAGGCTGCAAAGGGACCTGTCCTGGGAGCACGTTTGCAGCAGAGCCATGCCTTTAGGGGGCTGCAGATATTTTAGGATTACTTTTAGAACATGGGTTAAGGCAAAGAGGAAGCCTGGATTTTCCTGTGAGCAGGGCTAGCAAGCTCCTGTCCTCTACTGTGTATGGTTCCACTGCTTCTGAGCTGTGGGAGGATTTCTTCACTTACTCAAGTGTGTGTGGGAGGTGTCTGAGTTTCTTTAAGGTGAGATTGTTCTCATGTTTCATTAAGTCAAGCTCAGCTACATCAGCTGTATTCTCAGAACAGCAAAGTCATCACTATCTTGGTGAACAAGACCTCTTCCTCTGATGCCTTTTCATACCAGCGTGCAGTTGTCAGCAAGAAAAGGCCACTGACCATTTGCCTTAATATTCATCCATCTATTTTGCATTTTCATCAGATTAACTCATTGCCTTTGATAATTTTGTTTTATAAATTTTGTCCTGGGAAAGAAATAGAAAGGGGGCTAGGAAGCCCTATTTTTGTTTTGCAGTTAAATTCTCATTTTACTTACACTGGCATCAATCTGGTAAGTAAAAATACTAAAGTTTTACAGTGAGTAATGGGTGAAAACTGTTTCTTCTGTCCTGAATCATAGTTCTTAAATAAACTCTCCTCTGTCCTGAGAGGCATCTTAATCTTTATCATTATCACACTACCTATTAATTGGTTTAGTACCACCAAGAAACAGCGCTATTGGAAGATCTCCAAGCATTATGAACCTAAAGTAATTACGCTTGTTACAGCCTGGCTCTTTTCAACACTGTGATTTTCTTTTTGCCTCTTCTCAGGGTTCACCTTGCTCGGAGCTGGATGCTACACAAGCACTCCCTTCAGGGTAACCATAGGAACAGAACTCAGAGCATGATATGGGATGCAGCATCAATATGCAAAACCCAATGTTTTTAACTCACAGTGATGCTTTGTTATAAGGATCCAGGACTCTTAGTATAAAGGTTTTACAAAATAGTGCTTTCTCTACCTGAAAAACACAGCGAAGGTCAGCTGCTGAAAATACTAATTTTGCATTTCAAGCAGAGATTTATAGTTCTGCATAGAAAACTGTCCTTTTGAGTGAGTAAGTGCAGCAATAAGAAAATAAAACCATCTATCATGAACGCATGAGTTCTTAGTAATCCCATGACCAATTTAAACAATGCATCCATGAAACTGGAAATCTTGAATTATCTTTCTGTGTAACCCATTGGCTGTTAATCTTGTTCAAGTCAGTCAAACCACCTGTGCCTCAGTCTCTGTGCATTGACCTGCATCAAGTACATAAGTAACTGCTTTCAGAGCCATTTCATTCATTTAAGATTGTTAAGCTGATTTCACAGACAGAGATAGTTCAGAAAACCTTAATATTAAAAGTTAAGATTGTCACAGTGAAACAGCACGGCCAAGACAAATTGAACATGAAAAAACCCTATAACCTCCTGAGTAGACAAAACTGAACTGGATATCTAAGAAAAACATGGTATCATCTGAAATGTCTTCCATATTCTTTGCTTTGTTTGGACCATAAATATTCCAAGCCAGTTTCTTCTGTTTCTTGACTGGTAAAAATGTTAGATTTTTTTTTTTTTTCCCATTTAATAGGCTGCATTTTAGTGACTGATGCACTCAACACAATAATTTACCCTCCTCTTGTTTTGCACCTTGGCCCTAGCCTTCTCTCCATCTCCCTTACCCTTTCCTCTCTAATAAACATTTACTTTCAGATCTGCACACAGAGCAACTCATTACATGCTCACAGTGATGCCCATGCTAGAGAGGTAGTCTAAAGCTCAGATGGGTGGAAACACACCTTTTTAATAACACACCAGTGCACATAAATTAATATTTTAATTGCAAGAGCTTTATGTTAATAGGAGCATAACAAGTTATTTGCCCTTTCAACCTTCATGCCATACAAGTTTTTACTCTGTTCATCTTTAACCCTTACAGCTGTCCTCTATTCACTATCTGTAACAGTAATCCCAGGTTTCTATTTGCCTCAAACACTACTGCAGTACCACACTAGGATATACCAGCAAGTTTAATGGGTCTCTGACTCTTCAAATCTCCTGACTAACTGCATACACAAAGCACTCACTCTCAAATAAAAACAGCATCTGTAATGATCCAGTCTAAAGGAATCTTATAATTTTCACTGCCTAAGGCTCGAGTTAACAGTCATCTGTCACTCTGTGGACAAACATTACACAGAAGCTTTCACCAACATACATCAAGTGAAGTCTGAGGTCAGTTAAGCAAATTTCTAGTTTATCTGCATTCTTTTCTGTTTTCCAGTAAATGCTTAACTTAGAAAACATGACATACAATGTAAACACCTTTGCAGTAACATAAAGTATACTCTTGCTGCCACCACAAACCATAAATTTATTTGTAACTGTGCTAAAATCATGTTTTTATTCTGTGAAAAAAAAAATAGCATTATATCACTATACATTTATTGCATAGATTTTTACAATTGTTGATGCTGTTACAATGTCAAGGAAAATTTCTTACAAGCCAGTAGATGTCAAGCCTAAATTTACATTGATTTTAATGCTGCCTTCTCAACAAGAAGCCAAATCAAGGTTCACAAGACGAAGTTAAGAATTCAGACATCAAGTATTTCAAATTAGATCGACGTGGTGAAAATGCAAGCTCTGATATGACAGAATTTACCCTAGAGGAGGACCTGTTATATTTGAGCTTGTTACCATCCCACAACTCACAGAGCATTTCTGAGATGGTCTTGTTATTTCCCTAAAATCAAAACTACTGAATAACACCGTTATCCAAATGCTGGGACTGAATAAATAGAAGGAACAAAATTTCAAGTACTCTGTTTCTGAAAGCAGACTTCATCTTAGTTCTATCATGTTTCAGTACACCATCGTTTGCTTGTTTGAATCTCTCAACACCCTCAGTCATTACCCACCCTACCAGAGCAAATCCTTATAAGCAGATACAGCTGACAAAAAAATTCTTCCCATTGTTGAGATAAGTATTCTTAAAATCATAAGTGTTACTGTAAAGAAATGTATGGCACAAAAAAAGTGCCTCAAATATTAGCTGTGGAGCCCTTAAAGGAAAAAATCCACATTTCTTTCTTAAAAGCTTTCCTGAATTCATCCTTGTGTTACCTCTAGAATATCCAGGATCTGTGTTATAAAGCACAAACTACACTTTTGAAAATACAAGGTAACAAATGAGGTATCAATAGACTGCATCTTCTAGCACAAGAGAAGGGAGGACAAAAATATAAAATACTTCCTAGACTCAGATTCCAAACCAGAGTCTAGGAATCCAGCCCTAACCCAGACACGTTTCTAGATTACAGCTATTCATATTATGGTACATGTGTTATGGGATGATGTACCACAGCCTCCCATGTAGTCCTTGTCTCTAGCTAGATACTTCAGCCAACATAAAGAAAACCGAGGATCACAGAATCATAGAATGGTTTGGGTTGGAAGGGATCTTAAAGTTCCAACCCCCTGCCATGGACAGGAACACCTTCCACTAGACGAGGTTGCTCAAAGTCCCATTCAACCTCGTTTTGAACACTTCCAAGGAGCACCCACAAACCATGCTGTATGCCTTGGGCTCTTCTCCAGAAGAAAATCAAGCAGGCAAGAAGCCATACTGCTTTTCCGAAAACCCTCCAGTGCAGACACTGAGGATCCATACATGTTGTCAGGCAGACATGGCCAGGCGTAGCTCTCAGGAAGCACTGCCAACACATAACACCCTGTAATGACAGAGCATCAAGGTCATGAAAGCCGTTTGATTTCTCTATTCATTATTTACTTATTATTATTCCAATTATTATGCTGTTATTATTCCAGTACTTGTACCAACCTTTTGGTAACAGACACCTATCCTTTGCTTTGTATTTTTGGATTCATACAGACCTGATGAAATATTTTTCTTTCCAGAGAGGAGTTCTCAGAGCATCTTTCCTTCACACAGAGTCTGGACGTCCAAAGACAGCCTCTCACAGTCTTTGGGTCCAAAGCAGCTCTTGAGAAACAGACATCATGTAACTACGAAGTACACAATAAGTCTCTGCAGAAAATACAGCCAGGTTCACTTGGATATTTTTTTCCACAAACCCCAGTAAAAAAAATAGACATTTGACTTAAACTATTCCTAAGAGTTTTTCCTGTGCTTTTTCTCTTTTTCTGTCACAGATCTACTTATGCTCCACACATTTATTCTGTTAACAGCAATTCACCTCCAAGAACGCACAAGAAGACCCAGGAGAACAGTTTACAGACTGCATGCAAGGTCAGCAACAAAAGATCTGAACAATAAACAGTGCTTTTAGGGAATAATATTTATCCTATTTGTCTTTTGATTATTACCATCATTTAAGCCATTTTGTTTTGTGAGCTGTTCTCCAAAGGAACGATTTTCTTCCACACAGGATGGCATATTCAGCTTCTGCCGCTCTCATGGTACCAGTGCATTCTCTTTCACATGTTAAGTGCCATCACCAGTTACCATCAGCAGTTTCAAACAGCTCCCCCAATAACTTCAAACAAAACCACATTTTTATTATATACAGACATTAAGTTCATTAGCTTAACATGAATGTCACTAGAAGAGAATATTTCCAAAATAAGACAGGTAAAACCAATATAAATGAAAGTAAAGCAACCCAGCTATCACTTCAACTTTGTGATAAAATATTGATTTAAATGACGATAAAATTTGTTTTTACTATCTTATCTATAACATTTGAGTTGCATTCTAAGATTCTTCCACTGTTACAGATTCACACAATGGTGCATACAGGCATTTAAATCTGTCCCATATACAAACTTTGAACACCACAATTTGCATGCTTAGTTGCACAAAACAAGTCATGCCAACATACACACTGCTAATTGTTTGCTCGATCCAATATATAATAAGCTGGCATCAGGACATCAAAACCTCGAGCAACAGGGGAGCTGACAAACCAAGAGCTTTTTCCTTATTTGAACATACTGCAGGTTTTTTTCTAACAGATGATGCACAGTAGTAATAATTGCATGAGTTTTGTCCCAGGAATCAGAAAGGAGGAAATACATTCACCCAAGGATCAGAATCGCAGGTATACTGTAGATCATACCTCTTCTAATGTTCTGTGGTGATTCAAACCCTGCCTCATCCTCAAAAATTAGATCCTTATGTTCACGTCTCTTTCCATTTATTTTTACAACACTTGGAAACTACTATACAGATAATACATGCAAAGTAACCATTTGCATGGAATTATTCTGGAAGTGTGTGAAAAAAAAAGGTGAATATTGGCAGGTAAAGTATGTATTTAAATCAATACAATTCATTTTTTTTTCACAGGTGTGAATTTCCTTTCACATATGATAAGTGTGGGATAATCAATAGGCTTTCCTCAGATTTTGCATTACAACCCCTGGTTTAAGTATAATATTTCTAAAACTTCATTTAGTAACCTAGCTTTCAGTTGTGTTCATAACTGGTATGTAAGGATTAGATTTTAAAAGACCTTTACTGCGACTTTTAATAAAGTCAGCCAGTACTTAAACACCAAAGTTTATTTTGAGTGTCTGGTATTTAAAATATCCCCCAAAACAGGGCAGAACTTCTGAAATCTGGCATGAAATCTGGCATGTATGACAGCGTATTAATTACACTTCAGGTGTATTAGTTCAAAATGCTGTTAAATACCAGACATGTTTTTCTTCTTAAGGACACCCAGCACTGACAACACAATGTGCTGGTTTTGGCTGGGGTAGAGTTAATATTCTTCATAGCAGCTAGTATGGGGCAATAGTTTGGATTTGTTCTGGAAACGGTGTTGATAACACAGAGATGTTTTAGTTTTTGCTGAGCAGTGATTACACAGAGGCAAGGCCTTTTCCTATTCTCGCACCACCTCACCCGTAAGTAGGCCGGTTGGGAAGAAGTTGTTAGGAGACACAGCTGGAACAGCTGATACCAACTGACCCAAGGGAAATTCCAAACCATATAGTATCATGCTCAGCATATATTGCTGGGGAAAGAAGAAGGAAGGGGAGGACATTGGAGAGATGGTGTTTGTCTCCCAAGTAATCACCACACGTGATTGAGCCCTGCTTTCCTGGGAACGATCGAACACCCACTTGATCTTTGCTCTATCCATTCTTGCACTGACCAGTAGATTTTACAGCAAGGAAAAATATGGTTGCAACACAGACTAGAATTGTAATCCTCTGACACAGAGGAAGATGTGGGATGTTTTAGGCCTAAAGAAGTCAAAGAAAACGAACAGAAAAGAAGTAATAATTCTAAAGGAAAATACCATTGGTCAGCATATAACTGCATTTATTTGCTGGTGCTGAACTTTTCACTGCTTATCAAACAGAAATGTGGGGCTTGTTTTCCAAAGAAGAAAATATATTTTTACAGAAATAAACAGCAGCCTTTTAACATATGTCATGTTAGCTTGATATACCTTGGTCATAAAGACAACAAAATAAATGATTGTGCATCAACAGTTCTCACACTGCTAAGAGTCTGCAGGAAAATGTGCACACACAAAATGATTCAGCACATTCATTGCCAGGTTTTTAAATGGCTTTACATAATTTAATGAAATTTAAATACAGTAAAAGGGTAAAGCTTTTATGCCCAAACTCTCATTTCAGTATATTCTTTTTCATGAAATAAGCAGAAAAACCCAAAAGAGACCAGCTTTAATTAGCTTTGTGCTAATCAGATTTAGAAATTTGACAAATTGGTGGCTCAGAATATATATACTTTGTTTAGAATAAAAATAATTCCCAAGAGAACTGGAGATTGCAGCATTTCTTGTAACGTAAGTATTGAAGTCTGTGTGAAAGGAGGCCTTATATAAAAATAATTTGGTAAAGATTACCATAACAGAGATGTTAAGGTTTTAAGATTTTTCTCACACCCTACATCTTTTTTTTTTTTTAATGTTTTTCCCTTCACATTTGAATGAGTCAAGTAATGCAGATCTCCTCTCAGACAGTGCCAAACAAATCTGGTTCTTTTGAAAAACACTATTTGCATAAGCCCATTTATGCACTTGAGTTTCTTTTTCCAAGTAGCTCTTTAGTTCCCTGCTGTGTTGCTTTTTTAATGGGAAACCTGAGTAATGCTAAGCAAACCTGGGGCAGGAAACCACATTTTTATATCCAAATTAAAGCCCTAAGTATCATACAGTTCTAATTCTGGTTCAGAGTTACTTGAATGTAGTGAACAGCTCCGTGTTCACTCTTATTTTACAAACAGAAGCAACAGTTCTTCCAATCTCAGTACAAGGAAAAGACACAGACAACTTTGTGAAGTTTCTCAGTATCAACTGCCCACAGATTGCAGGTGTGTGTTCCTGGTAACATTTCCACAATACATTCCCTATTCAGGTCCATCAGCAAACACTCTGAAGCATGTCCCTCAGTATCATTCCTCAGAACTAACTCCAGCTGAAGCTGCTCACCACCTTAACGCATACGCAGCTGCTAAGAGAGTTAAGCATCTGAGGAATAGCAGAAGCAGAGAGCGTGGGGTGCCAGTGGCGGGGTGCCGCTTTAGCCTGGATTTAGCATTATTGAAACAATTCAACTCACTTTAATTGCATTAGAATTATCAGCATCAATTTTAGCTAATGAAATTAGGTATTTCCTTTCCTGAGCTTTTCAAGGCACCACATGGCTCTGCTCCTTAGTTGCTAAACTCTTCAAGGTCATAGATTGACTATATAGTGGGGTTTTCAAAATTTTTACACTTCTTCTAATATTTTTTGTGTACACTGTCAATGATTAACAAGACTTAGTTGTCATACCAGTCTTGGTCCTGAAGAGCACTTAAGCATCTGCAAAATTTCAATTTCATTTAATCTGACAGGACCAGCTTGAAGTTAAAAGCATGTTCTACTGCTTTGCTATTTGTAAGTGACAATGTTTACCACTACGTAAGTTGAAACACAACCTGGTAAACCATATCCCTGCTTTGAGATGCACAAATTTACTTTTAATTTTAACATTGTCCCAAAAATGTTCTTCAGATCTTATTCTCAACTGCACAGGTGAAAATCAAGTCAAAGATTTCTTAGGCAGCTTTTCATAGTTATTTCTTTGTATTTAAGTATACAGGACACAGCAGTTTCACTTCAATCAGTTGTTGTCTCTAATATCCTAAAATCCACTAACCTCATTCTTCTGCCTCTCAATTTTAGCAGCAATTTTGTTCCACATCTCTTTATGCTAATAAAGAGGAAAACTTGATTAACCTAGGAGAATTTAGACTTATCAATTACCTCAACTGAAAGTAAATTGGTATTCATAGAATCATAGAATCATAGAATAGTTAGGTTTGGAAAGGACCTTAAGATCATCCAGTTCCAGCCTCCCCGCCATGGGCAGGGACACCTCACACTAAACCATGTCACCCAAGACTCTGTCCAACCTGGCCTTGAACACCGTCAGGGATGGAGCGTTTACAGCCTCCCTGGGCAACCCATTCCAGTGCCTCACCACCCTAACAGTATAGAATTTCTTCCTTATATCCAATCTAAATGCAATTTATTGCAATGAAAATGCTTGAAAAAGTCTACCACATCAGAGGCTTACCAAAAGCAACACTTAGAAAACTAGATTTTGACAACAGAAGTAAAATGCAGGTAGCTTACAAGGCATGTAACCATTAATTCTATTTGTCTGCTTGTTACATGGCTAAACCCAAACTCTTTTCGTGAAAGAGTTACGCATATAAAGGGGTTTCATGCAAGGGACAGTATGTAAACAGCCAACCAATTCTTTTTATTAAAGATTGGTATTTCTTAGTAGGGCCTATTTATGAAATTTTCAAGATTAGACAGATATCCCCTGCCCGCAATTCAAAAACTTCTTGAAGACAGATCCCAGAAGTGATATTACAGACTAGAACAGAACATTGTAAGATGTCATAAAGAAACAGGAAAGCGATAATGACAAGCACCAAATATCACACAATTTCACAGATCACTAGTAACCACATTGGTAACTTGAATCTCCACCTAAAGAGATATTTTTAAAATACCTGCAAACAACCTGACATATGTGGGAATGATTTTGCCTATCTCCCAGTTTCTTCATCCCAGCCATGCATTATAGATCCTAGCTAATAAAGGAAATATTAATTTAATAAATACAGTGAAAAAATTGCAGGTCTAAACGGGACAGCATCAACTCAACAAGATGAAGTATCTGCAGTGTTTGTGCAATTCCTAGGAACAGCCAACTAAGATCTCCAGCCACTATTTCAATAGAGTAATAAATAGCATTAATACGTGTCAACGTACACTGCATTCTATATGACTGTACCAGTGTGTGATAGCCTTATTCTGTAAATATTCACCTCTTGCAAAAAAGGGATCACTTGGTTCTCTGCAGTGTGCCTTCTGTGGCCACTGAACTGACCATATTGACAGAAAGATACCGAATGAGACTAGCAGCTGACTTACACTAAACTTTGACTAAAGAGCGCTCTGTTTACCACACTTCCTCCCTCATCCCACTAATAGGATACTTCCATGGAAGATACTTGACAGTAGTTTGTATTTTCAGCTGGTGCAAGTAGGCTCAAATGGAGAGGAACTTGTCATCTTGTAAAGCCGGAAGAAACCAGAATAATTTGAAAAGTAAAGCTTCTTATGCCTATCTTTATGCTTATCTTTATGTTTTCCAGCTTTAGAGAAAATGTGAGAAGGCAGAAAACAGAGCAGGGGTTAGACACAGAGCTGTAAGAGTTTCAACTAGTTGCTAACGGCTCTAGAAAGAATATGCCAGCTACTAGTCAGCACCAGCCTCTGCACCTGCTCCTCTCCCTTACACTGCCTGCAACATGAGGACAGAGAACTAAAGGAGAAGGTGAGAAACCAAGCGCAGTAGCCAAGCTTCCACAGAAAGCAAACACAGTTTCATTCCTCACACCTAGCTGCACCTTCTAGAAAATTCACCAAACTCTCCGGGTTGCCTGCTAACTGAGATGTCTTTGCTCAGGACAAGCAAAGGAGAAGTTGCTCAGGATGCTTTAAGATTATTATTGTTGCTTTCTCTTTTCCCCTGCCTGCCAAACTTCACCATCTTTTGAGACAGTATGTAATCACAGAAACTGCAAGGAATTTATTTTGTTTGCTTTTGGCTTTCCTTTTTTTTTTTCCTGTTTTGTTTTTTGTTTCGTTTTGTTTGTTTGTTTGTTTACTGAGAAAGTAATGACAGGCTGAGAAAGTTGGGGCTGTTCAGCCTGGAGAAGGGAAGGCTGCGTGGAGACCTCATAGCAGCCTTCCAGTATCTGGAGGGGGGCTATAAGGATGCTGGGGAGGGACTATTCATCAGGAACTGTAGTGACAGGACAAGGGGTAACTGTTTAAAACTTAAACAGGGGAAGTTTAGATTGGATATAAAGAAGAAATTCTTTAGTGTGAGGGTGATGAGGCACTGGAATGGGTTGCCCAGGGAGGTTGCGAATGCTCCATCCCTGGTGGTGTTCAAGGCCAGGTTGGACAGAGCCTTGGGTGGCATGGTTTAGTGTGAGGTGTCCCTGCCCACGGCAGGGGGGTTGTAACTAGATGATCTTAAGGTCCTTTCCAACCTTAACCAGTCTATGATTCTACAATTCCTGTCTAAGGTGTAAAAAAAAAAACCCATGAAAAAAACCGAAACACACTATCGCTTTGTCTGTCTAGGATACAGCTTTTAAAGTGATTACAGAGACAGAGAAAACCTATGGAAAAAAAATGTAGAAAATTGTATACTTCGAAGTAAAAAGAGAAAATATTCAGCTGTATACTTTTAAATCATTGTACTTTAAAAGCATCATTCTAATTACCTGGGGTTGAGTAATTGTGCCAGTCCTAGCTGGAAAAAAGCACTCTTATCTAGCCATCAGCTACAAAATAGTAAAGCAAATTGCAAGAATTATTGAGCTTTTGGAGTCTGGAATGATTGAGACCTAGTTAAAGAAACATATGCTCTTCTGATTACATAGCAGCTTCTATTTCATGTATTTGAAAAAGAATATGCTACAAAACAAGACTTCAAACAATATACTGAAAAATTAAATACAATAAATAAAAGTGTCCTTGTATCCTTTGTGGTAAGGTTGCTTTAACTCATAGAATCATCGAGTCATAGAATAATTAGGGTTGGAAGGGACCTTAAGATCATCTAGTTCCAACCCCCCATATTATGGTTCATGGAATTTTCATGCTTTCTTTTGTTATCTATAGAAAAATTGATGATACCTGACACATCATAAAGACAGAGCAGCATGGAAAAATGATAGCAGACCCATTGTAAAGCTTCCAGTGCATAGTTAGCTTACCTAAGTATTTTTAATGTGAAACACCACAGTAAGTTATCAGATTTTTAGCACTTCACAGCGTACAGTGATGAGTTTTTTGGATGTGATCAGAGGGGCCTTAAAGCCCTATTAGTTCACTATATGATCAAGCCACAGGCTCACCACCACCATTTTAACTCCTTGGATCCAGGCCAGACTGCTTGGTTAGAAGCAGCATTAATCAACAACAGCCTTGAAACAGGAAGGGGTATAAGGTTTTGCCATGCCTAACTTAGAAAACCTGGTCTCCAGGCAGATTCACAGAGCAATTTTTAGTATCATTACATGCATGCACAGTAATTATGTTAATTCTGCTAATTAGTCAGTGTGGGTAAAACCAAGGTCAAGCTCCAGTTTCCCAGCCCTTTCCCCATTATAAGCTGTTAGAAACTCCAGAAAAAGACTCAACTACTCTTGGTAAAATTTGTTCCCATTTGGATTTGATCCAAGCAATTTTACACAATTCCATTAAAGCATGGCAAACAAGGCTTAGGCATTAATGCATAACTGAAGTAGGCTTTATGCTGTCAACATGGATCACATTCAGACTGGCTGCTTTCCAGAATTATGCTTTTAAAAGCTTATTTAGTAACAAATTACATAGAAGATAAACAAGCAATTAGCCAATCTCCCAAGAAGCTAACAATCAAAATAGTCTGTGCTGAAGTATTAAACATATTAGGTTGTTGCCTTCATGTATCACTTGGTTCCACAGTACCTATGCTAGATGACTTTCAGCCGGAGCAAGGCCATAATTACTTGATTTAAGTGCATGCCACCATTCCTTTCATGTTTTAAGTGCACAACAATATGTTGAAAATACGATGGAATACAGGTCAAGGAAAACTTACGGATTCCAAAAGTATGTTGTCATTTTCAGAGTGCTCAGAAGGTGGGTCCACAAATAAGTTGTTCACCAGTCTGAATGCATATACAAACTGTGTGGATTTATAACTCTGTGAGATGAGAAACTTCCAGTGTTACTACCTGTAATGTCATCTTCATGCTGATATTAGTTTTCACTATTTCAAAATTAATACAATGCCAAACCACAATCACTTTATTCATATAGTTACGTTAAAATTGAATAACAGATGAGGCAACATGAGTTCAGCCACATCTCTGCACACTGTAAATTTTCATTACATCAGATAGGTTCGAGCCTACTTCCTTGTTTCTGCTGTAGTTTAGGAACTAAATAGGCAGAGTTTAAGACAGTCACTTCATGGAATGCTCAGGAATAGGGCTTTATAAACCCAAGGTCATTGGGAAAATCTGAAGCAATTGTTCAAAGTTCTTTACATGCTTTTCAGGTTAGCAAGAATGTAGCTAGGAAAAGCAATGACAGACAAGAGTCAGAATAAGTAAAATAATTCTGTCTACATGCCCACGTAAGAAAGATTTCATGACTTTGGGCTCAGATGTTTCAGGTTAAGATTAACATGTAAGTGCCCCAGTCAGAAACTAGCAGAACATGAAGAACAGAAGCATGTTTTCTTCCCACTTTACCATTCATGCTGTTCCAATTTCTGAAAAACCACTAACAGAGAACACTGAGAGGTGAAAAAAAGCATGTAGTCTTAAACTACTAAAAAAATTAATTTAACTTTGTTTCAATTTAATATTGCGTGTACTTAATTTGGGAGGACAAGAGCTTACTAGAGGGCTAGAATAATAATAACAGTCAGAATGAGACATAGAAAATAACAAATGGCTCTTACAATAAGGCCTCACTTTAAACACTTCAGTTTTGCATTCTTATACTGGAGAAGCTTTGGAGGAAAGATTCAAAACAGCTTCAAGACCCAGAGAAAGTGAACTGGATTTACAGGACTTGAGGAAAGAAAAGACAACACATGGACTTAAATATGTACACCACTGTAGAAGTGAGAAATTCCTAAAAAACCTCGATCCTGAAAGTGTACTCAGTACACTCCTCAGTACTCCTCCTGCCTGTACCTATTGTATAGGGATTCATACAGTATTCCCACCAGCTTCTTTCAAGCTAAGGTTTCTGTCCATCCACCAGCTACTTATCCAGTGTCTGATCTTTAGAGGCTTTCTGAGATTCCTTGACAGAGTCCTGTCTGGAATACCTGTGTAAAAATCATCACCCCACACTGAAGAAAGAAACCAGAATTTGGACAGGAAGGATGCAGTCCATTCCTGCACCAAGGCATCCTCTGGTTTTCATTCAAAAATACCTCCTTTCAACTCTCATCTGACATTGCAAATAATAGAGGCCAATATCAGCAGTGAAACCAAATCTGCTTTGTATGGGCTTCCCATCCAAAGAAAGCCATACTGCATATAAACAGCTGCCACTCTACCAGTGTCTCACATATTTGTCCCTCAGTAGATAAATTTAATAACAGACAAAATTGGCTGGAAGGCAGCTAAGTTCAGCAGGTTTGGAGATGACCAAAGTGACCATTTGTTGTACTCAGCACAGACATAAATCAGACAATGCATACACACACACACCTTCCAAGTCAGCTTACTCCAGAGATTGTCCAAGAGCTCCGGTCTTGAAAATGATTACCGGGAAAGTGGAGCCACAGGGAGAGTCTGGATACAGCATTGTTTCTTTGGGGCTTCTGTTTTTGTGCTCCACATAGTTTCCTCCTGGTCAGCTGTCCGATCTCTCACTTTATCTGACAGCCATTCTAGATGGAGAGATTTCCCTATTGTTTTTGTCAAGTCTCCAAACTGAGGTGACCTCATCTTCCTACCTAAGTCTCTCACTTCAGGCAGAGACAACCTGTTGTAAGGACAAGCAACCCCACTGACTGTACCTTTTGACCCATACAGAAGGTATGTGTCCCTGTGTCCTGAGGAGAAGCCTAACCCCACACACTTCCAGACATATGCACCAGCTCTGAGATGGGTCCATACTCACTTCTAGGCATTTCATGCTGTGTAACTAGAAATTAGTGATCTTTGTCAAGAAGTCTCAAAGCTCTCTTCATAAAGCAGGAATGCAGACTGTCGTGATAAAGAAGAGGTGGCGGCAACAAGGCAGGGATAATAGTAAGTCTTAGTCCTAGGTGTTGGAAAGAGAGCACCCTGCTCTGTGCAAGCTTTGATCTGAACTAAGAAGCTAGGAACTAATGCTGACTGGCATGGTTTAATATAAATATATTATATATATATATAATAAAGCGAATATATGCTTTTGGGACGAATTACGAAGACTGCCAGCTGACACCTTGTGCTGTCTCATGGACAGCTTTCTGCTAAACAGTGATAGTACAAAATAACAGAAGTCCTGCAGCACAATAAACAGCAGTGGGTATGTCACAACATGCCCATGGTACAAAATTCAGACGCAAAATAAAAGCAGAAAGGCCTTGTAAACATCTTGTGAAAGTCTGTTATATATAGGTTGGGCGTTTTGGGTCTGACCATATCTGAGGTGGCTGGCAGAGTGAGTCATGTACACATTATTCAATTTTGTTACTACTTTTTACATTGACCTATTCTTTCCTGCCTGCAAAATCCTTAGAAAACAACCAGAAGCACCATGAATACACTATAATTATTAGGAATATTCCAGCTATTCGGCTAATATACTAAATGGCTGAGGTACAAAAGCTCATTGCTCAGGTGGGATGCAGACAGCTACATCTTCATTTCTCTGTTCAGCCACAGACTTCATACATGCCCTAGGACAACACAATCATTCTTGAAAGCGGGACTACATCTATCTGCAAAGTCAGAATAATAATACTTCTGTACACATACTACAACCATGATGATCTGATGGATATGCAGAACAACTAAAGCTCTGCAATAAGGCGCTCATATCTTAAAGTAAATGGGAAGGCAGTGCATACACGTACAAGTGAATGATACCACACTTTGTTCAGCAGTTCTATTGCAGTGCCACTCGCCCATGTTTTCCTCACATGTATCTTCACCCTATGTTATTTGCTGACAAGTATGAAGCTGAAGAAACAGCTTAGGTGTAGCAAATGCAAAAGAACATCTCTGAGAAGCTGAATGGCTACAACAGAGCAACACCATAGCAGTCGTTCAAGGATCTGTTACACTCACTTTTCTGCATTTCTTCTGCCAAGTAGTAGCAGGAGTACAATTAAGCAAGTCTTTTGATGTATGCTTTTCATGGCTACCAGGAGCCAACACACACAAAGCATTCCTGTTCTCTCACCACTAAGTATTACATAGCTTTCTATGAAAACAACACATCATGCCCATGTGTCAGAACTCAGTGGGATAACATAGACAAGAACAAACAATGAAAGCTTTGAAACTTTACAACTGTATGAAAGTTTCCCACATGTTAATGTTGGTCTCAGCAGCAGTAAGGGAGCAATTTTTACATGGTAATGAATTGTTCCTCTGATGCAAAGCACAAAGTTCAAAAGCAGGCACGTAATTCATATCTTCATCTCACTAACACTGTTTTCTATAACTGCATAACTGAAAATCCCAAATTTAGGACAAAAATCTTTTTAAGCACTTACTCTGTAACCCAGCACAGCACCGCAGTGCTTTATGCAAATCTGTTTCTCTCATTAAGTAAAGTGGCATGGAGCGCTTGACCAAGTATCATCATATAAAAGTGACACCTTCTAAACATACCCACAAGAAGCAGTGGAACACCAGCTTCCCATCTTTAGAACAGAAGACAGATAAGGGCATGCAGGCTGCAGGAAAGCACAATTCTCTAGAATCATCAGCAAATCCTTGACTATATATACATAGGGCTTGAATTTCCACACTGCAGAGGAATCATTTCTGTAAACAGGTGTTCTGACATCAGTCTAACCTACTAAAAGCAGGCTATTCATGTCATTACCAAGTACAAAACAGAATAACACAATCTATTTGTGCAGGACAATTTCAAAGATGAAAAGCCTGCTCTCATATCCTTGCAGTTTTTTATCATTAGATTCTGCACCACAGTGGTCGTATTTCTACAGCTCCCAAATTGGAGTGATAGAAATTTTTCAAAAATCTGTCAAAATATTTTACCTTAATGCTTTTTCATGCATCTGTTTGGCCATCTTTCAAACAGCTCTACCACATTACACTGTACAAACAGAGCTAAAATACGGACCCAATCCTGCAACTCTTACTTGCTTGTATAATTCCTCAAACTACCCTGCTACAGAAACTGAATCTCTCCTGCTCCCAACCACGTGTTCTCCTAGACTCCCTGTGTTGCTCATGTCTTCAAACATTGCCCCAGATATTACTCAATCCTGTTGTTCCTTAGTCTCATTCTAATAGGAAAATGTACATATTTTCATAATAAACACATGTAAACAAGCAAGTATACCTATGTTAATATTTGTAACAAATTCTGTACACATTCTCACTAGTATCAAGAACAGAATTCTTGCAGCTGAATGCATTTCATCGTAAATATCTTCACTATGTTACCTGTCAATTATCTAGATAATGAATCTCCTTTAAAGATAAAGAAATACATTTTGTTTCTGTGTTTAGTTTCACAGGAGAGAAATACTCAAATGTTAGGTCCTCTTCCCATTAACAGTTACCATCACTCTGTGCTTCAAGAGCATAGCGACCTTTAAAAGTGTTCTTACCACAACAATTGTGTGAAACTGCCTTTTGATGATTAGGGAAGCGACTGAATACATTGCACAGTCAGAGTTAACTCTTATACACAATTTCACCCACATAATTAATAGCTACTTATTTTGGACTTGGCTTTCTTATAAAATTACAAAAAGTTATTTCTGAACTTTTAGATACTATTCTCACCAAAACAGGAATCCTACGAAAATAAGTTTTGTATGCAGCTGGCTTGAATAAACAAGCTTGTATAAAACCAGTAGAAGAAAAGCACTTTTCAGTAAAGAAGTATCAGTTGGAAATAGGATGTGGGAATAGAGATGTATATGCATCTGGTTTTTGTCAATTACAGACACAATTTCTATAAAATTATTGTCTTTGCACACAAATGAGAATGCATATGATAATGACACTATTTCTCAGACACCCGAATTTTACATTCAGATACCCATTTGCATAGTTAGAGGTCACACCACATGAGCTTCACCAAGCAATAATATTACTGTAGCTTGTCTTTTACTACCTTTGGACTGGCAAACAGGTAAGCAGAGTTTTCACCTTCTACTAACTTACTGTAGCAAATACTTTCCCTCTCCTGTTCTGCTACACTTTTGCTCAGACATTGCTCCCAGTTGCTAACAACTTCATTTTTTTTAAGATGTAATAAAATAAAGGGTTTTATACTTGCGAATTCTCTGTATTTCTAAACAACATATTTCTAAAACATATGTTGTATACACAGGAAAAAGAAACAAATAATGCTGACAAATACACTTTGAATTCCAGAACATTAAAGTGATATTTAAAGCAATGTAAGAGAATGTAGAAGGAAGTAAATCACTACAGCCTTTTAAAATATTTTAAATGTATGTTTTATATTGTATGTTCAAACCTTACCAGTTTTCATAATCTGTGGATTTTCAGAACTGCTACTGATCTGCAGAGAAAATGCTCAAGTGGCAGGCCAGTTTCATTGAAAAGGCTCTTCCCTCAGTACACAGGTCAAAATGCTGTTATTGCTGATAAGGGGTAGCCTGATCTATCAAACCTCCTAGCAAGCAAAGCCAAGTGTTTCCTTTCCTCTTCTATCCAGAAGTTTAAAATCCTTTGATCTCAAAGCCAGGAAAACGTTTACTACTTTTTCCAGGCAGCCTATTTCTCCCACCACTCTTTCCTGTGCCTATGGCCAACTACCACCCCAGAGACTAAAGAGCGAGGCTGAGATCACAGATCCTAGTCACCTTCTCCACCAGGAAACTCTCCTACTCCCAACCACATCAGCTTTCACAGTCTCCGTGCTGCTCCTGTCCTCATGCATTGCCCCAGTTTTCACTAAATCCTGTTGCTTCTTAGATGCCACTGCCTCCTTTCCCTTTCTTTATCACCACAATGCCCAAGGTCCGAGACCCCAGTTTTACAGGTGACTTCCGAGGATGTGAAAAGGCAACACTGGGATATTCTTATCTCCATTCCCTTTATCGTACTTCCTCCCTTATCTTGTGCCTGGCTGAATATTCCTCTGCAATTCCCCTGCACTAGTAGCTCACCTGTCGACAGGAAAAAATTAGTCTGAGTACAGGTTTCAGTGTGAGTAAGGTCTATGTTTAATAGGGATATTTTTCCTAGTTTTAGTGACACTGCCAATGTCAAAGCACAAAATTCAAGGAATAACAAATGGCTACTGATTTTGAGAGAAGTTTTCTTTCCCTTCATGCATATACACACTTTCACCTTTTTTCCTTGGCTGAAACAAGAGGTTTTGAAATAGATTTTGTGAATGATGGGAGAATTTCAACTGCCAAAAAAAAATTATGTATACATGGACCAATGAAAATCAACACCACTGGCATTAAAAAAAGAAATGTAGCTATACCTTATGGCAATAAAATGTTAGCTATTTGGATATCATTACAATTAACATCAAGTGAAACAACTATGGTTAAAGAAATACTATCTACTCAGCACCTTTCATCCTGAGAAATGCCAGCTCTGTAATACTGTCAACAGAAGCTAAAATATAATGCCAAGACTAGAGCACTGTTGCGTGATGGTCTATGGAAAGAAAGCATTTAACAATACACAGAAAATTCACAGCTGTGCTTGAGGTAGATAATAGTTCAGTAAAGAATAACGTAGCAAAAGAGCAACATAACTCCTCACATTGGAAACTAAGTAAGATACAAGGACCAGCACCTTATTTTCAGCAGGTTTTCAATAGACTCTGAAATGCTTTGAAGTATTTCAAATACAGTTTTCTTGACTGAAAACAAGGCCTTCTGAACTTCTAACGTCTTATCCCTTATCGCTATGAAAAGGAACGGGGTGTTTCAGGTGTAATTGCTCAGACATGGCTGCCTGTATCTATATTTAGAAATGTGAAAATCAAACGGTCTAAATCCCATGAAAAGTGGTTTGTTTTTTAATCTAGTAATTGGGACAAAAAAAATGTATTTAAATTTAGAACTCTAAATGTGAAGACCTGGTTTCCAGGATTATTAAAAATATACAACTGTCACTGAAGTAAAAACCCAGTTTACAGGGTCATGGGGCAGGGGGCAGTGTGCCACATTATAGTAAGTTATCAGCTTTGGCTTTCTCTCACTCAGACTGAACTAAACACATCATTCATCTTTAAAGCAAAGTAAGTTCAGAAAAGTGAGGGGGTGAAGGGGGGAAGGCAGGAAATTAAAAAAACACCCAAACTGCACAGTTCTGTTCTCATGACATCTCTTGAAACTGTTTTTATGTCAACATAGAAGATGGTTTTATTCTCTGAAAAGATGACTTTCAACTCCTGTGTTACCTATACCATTAATACACAGTTCTCACTAGGTAACACCAAGTCAAGAAGAAACCATATTTTAAGTTATCATTTGCTACATTCCTGAAGATTTGTCAGAAGATCTATAGAAATTTGCATTACATATGAATAACATGATATTTAAATGAAATTTTAATACAGAAAAGAAAATACTATGACCACTACCCTCCAGAACACCTTTGAGGCCTGCCTCTCTCAAACATTGGTAGAGCCTTAAGGGTATTCCAAATCACTTCATTTAATGTAATCCCTTCCACTTGGTTCTGCTTTGTTCTATTAGAATCTTCACAGTTTCCATGGGAGCAGCCAGATGATAGAACAGCCTTGGGCATATCAAGACATATTTCTCCTTCAGTGCTGCAGAGTACTCACTTGCTACTACAATTACATGTTTTTTTGCCAAAATTATAACAGAATAACCAGTATGTAATTACTGAGATTAACAGAGGAGAGTTATTATAAAGGAGCTCAACTTCCTAGAAAGTTGTCTAGAAGTGGCTTGCTGGTTCAGCTGAGTTAAGTATTACTGATTTTTAGACATGCATTAATTCAGAAGAATAACTAGCCAGAACATCCCATTAATTGTAACCAGAAGCCACAAATAAGACTCCTATTCAAAAGTAACGGACTTCGTTTCACTGACCAGATAACATTTTACCTGACAGTATATTCACAAAATTGTGCAGGTCATACAATCATAGGACAGTTTGGGTTGAAAGGGACCTTCAAAGGTCATCTAGTCCAACCCCCTGCAATAAGCAGGGACATCTGCAACTAGATCAGGTTGCCCAGAACCACATCCAGCCTGGCCTTGAATGTATCCAGAGATGGGGCATCCACCACCTCTCTGGACAGCCTGTGCCAGTGTTTTACCACCCTCATTGTAAAGAATTTCCTCCTCACATTCAGCCTGAGTCTCCCTTCTTTTAGTCTAAAACCATTGCTTCTTGTCCTACTGCTTGATCTCAGTGACTATAACAGTAATTATTGCAACAGAAAGCCTTCTTGGTAAATGTTAATAGAACAAAGCATGCACACAGTATACATGCAAGATTAAAGTCCACAGCCATGTAGCTTCAAGGTTTATGTTTTATTTCAAGCAATAGCATAATAGTCCTGTTCCAACACCCATTCTGTTTATGCAAGTCTAAGTTACTTGCTTCAGATTTTTCCAGTAAAATATAAACTGCACAACAGACTGCCTAGAAGATTAATATGCAAGAATCAGTTTGATGCGTGTGTTCTTTCTGGGGGAAAAAAAAAAGTAGAGAGAGAACAACAGATGTACATGTACAGATGACAATCTTGAGAATCTTTTCAAGAAGCTACTGAAAAAGCTTTTATTCCAGGGTTTACATACAAAACACAACTTTTCTGAAACTGAGCTTAAAGCAGGCTGTAGCCACACAATCATTCTCTGTTTTACTACTTCTGGTATTGCACAATTAGATTCTTTGGAGATCCTACTAAAGAATCACATGTGCAAATTAAACACAAAGAGTTCCATCATTCACTGAAGAAAAAAAAATTTAAAATCTAAAACTCAGAGCTAAATATGCACTTGTGTGTATGAATGTATTAAACAACCCAGATAAAATTCTGACATCAATAATGGCCACATCCATGCTATTCTCTTCTATTTGAGACTAGACTCCAGATAGTATATCTATGTCACTCAGACCTAGTTCTAGTAACTTAGTTCCACACAAACACATCCAGCTGAAAACCCACCATTGAAAATATGCTAAAGGAATAAGCAGATTTGAAAGACCTAATAAAAAGCCAACAAGGTAGGAAGATTTTAGCATGTTCCATTTATTAGATGTCAGTTCAGTACTTGCAGCATAACAATCTTTAGTTGCAAGTCAAGCAAAATGCAGAGGAAATGAGGTATATTATCAGAATTACTGATTAGTTATTTCAGATTTGAAGATGTGCCACCTTGGCTGAGCAATTTTTTATTAACGATATTGACAGGAAAAACTGTTCCTAGCTGTGTAACACCAGAAGCAGTTTTCTGGACTTTCATTTTAGTGACGGTTTGTGACCTTGGCCAGTTCAAAAGATGCAGTTTATGGGAGAAGTCAGCCAGCTGTAAAAATGGTAACAGCTCATGTCTCAGCGCAAATACTAAGTTAAAAAAGAACAAACTTCATGAAGAGCTTTGTAGTTGAGCTCTGATTTTGATTTATGCTTTCCATCTCTCTGGTTTTAGTCATACCAGAAATCAGTTTGTTGGGCCTGGCACATAAGCGTTAATGTATGTCGGCACTGAAGGTGGTTTTGATAGAGATGGGGATACATGAGGATATGGGTAAAAGGATTAATGGCAGCCAAGAATCAAAAGTCTTGAAAAATCAGATAAGGATATTTTTATAAAATTAGCTTTAACCTAAGTCAAGTTTCAAAACAAAAAATATAGTCCAAAGTAACAAAGCTTTTAAAATCTGAATATTTCATGGTGCTATACTATCTTTCTTCACGCAATCCATCAAGTGTTTAAATAAAAGAGATGTAAAGAGAGATTTTTATTTTACCAATTAATTCCAAGAAGTTTTTAAAAGGCTTATAGAGAAAATCTTGTATCACACAGAGGTTATTGATACACTACTAAATATAACAGGCCAGGGACACCCCTTACCTTAGGAACCAAGTGCAGCATAGCTCAGATTATACCCACATGGCTGTACTGTCATCTGTTCAAAATATCTCACAACAGCCACAGAGCAGCTTTCCACTGGAAATAACCCTCACAAAAATTGTGCCCAGTCAGCAGCTGGATGAGTGCTAGTTGGCAGATGAACAATATAAATGCTGGTCCTCAAAGCCAATTCTTTTCTTTACTAGTGAAGGCATAATTAAAGATTCTTTACACCATTCAGTATTAATGCAAAACTCCAAATAATGCTAATACAGTCAATGCAATGAGTTGAGAATAATGTCCATTACCAGCTTATTCATCTACTTATTTTCTTAAAGCTATTTGATGTTTAAAAACAATACACTAAATTACATTTTACTAGTTTCATTAAATGTTCTTTTGGCACATCAAAAATCCAGATGATGATATATTTTATGTTTTAAATGTACTTATTTCATGAAGAGTCTTTTAATCTTTTTCACTTTTAATCAGTCATTCTATATTATCACCTCCAGCTTGATTTTTTTTTCAATTCATAATTAGCATGGCATAAACTCCCCATAACTGAACAGAATTTCAATGAAAATGAAGATTTCCTTCAGTGAAAATTTTTAAGAGTGAACAGTGAATTCAGATGATCATCATTACATTACTTCTGCACTAAGCATAGAACACTGCCATAAGCGAAGCATTCACCTAATTCTGAAATTAAGCAGAGCAGGGCAAGGGGGAAGAGGAGAGGTAACAAACTAAAAGCTGGAAAATTCTTCGTAAGAGCAAAATGTTGGTCAACAATATGCTTTTGTCATCCTTTGTTAACATTATTTTGATGCTGTATTGCTGAGGATTCACATTTTAATCAGCAGGGGGAGGAAATCAGTAAAAAGTAAACCAGTTGTGGACTAGCTAAATATTTTCTTTTTTCTCTTTTCCATGAACTGCAACCATTTGAAAATACTAAGCAGCACCAGCGGCAGTAATTTTTAGCATGTCACAACAAGGTCAATATGGTACTAACTTTACAATTGTTTGGGAAATAGATGAGACATGAAGCAGCTTTTGGTTCATTTGGTATTATCCTCATTATGGCTTTAGCTGGCACAGGGGATCAATATTTCTGAACATTACACTACTCCTGAACAGACAGAAGGACATATTGTTTATTTGGCTGCCTAGTGATTTCTGACACAGGAGCCTATCAATTATATTATGGTATGAAAACCAGTGTCAACTAAGAGGACTCCTAACAGAACTATGATATGGTTATTCAAGAGCTGATTAGTCAAAAGCAATCAAAAAATTAAACCTAGCAAATAATATTTCATCTGAGGCTGTCTTTATAACAATCTCTGCTTTTTTTAACTTTATGAGATTACTTGTTACTGACTTTAAGTGAGGTGGCGCAGGATTCCCCAGAATCCACTTGATGTCAGTTGCCAACAGTTAAAGCCTTCGGCAAAAATCATCCATTTAAGCAAATTCAACAGCTAAGCAGGAGATGGAATTACATTACTTTCCCACAGTTAGTTATGTTCTTGCCCAGTGTGTCCATTATAGTCCAGAAGCTTTTACAAGCACCATTACCCTAGACCCTTTAGAAGCTGTTTGTAATACAAGGTTGAATCTTTCAGCTACGTTTAATCTCATTTCAAACAACCTAATTGTTATTATATGTGCATCAGTATTACAAATACTTGTTTGTGCATCTATAGTTAAAACTAAGTTGTGAGTTTATAGCATATATCAGATGCAGAAATTTGATCTGAGTCCGTAAATGTCTACTGGCATCATCTGGATTCCTCTGTCCAGTCAGGAGCAGCCACAAAAATCATTAAAATAACAGGACGGTTTGCAAATGCATGCTTTTCCCTGTTGCCTCATCCCTTGCAATCAAAACCATGTTCACCCACCAGCTGAGATAGGGAGAATATTCTGAAGGCAGATGAAAAGATAACCTTACAGGTTCATAAGGTGGAAGAAAGAGCATGAAACAGCTCAATGCATGTCATATATGTCTAGGAGTAAGGCCATCTGTATTGCAATACTTCTCTTAATATCAAGGCTTTCTTCTACACCTATTGTGGCATTTGAAGATCTTTTAATACACTTATGATATATAATGAGCTACATCTTCTGCATTTTAACAAATGCTTCAAAGGCCAATTAAGGTTTCTTACATATGGAAAAAGTTTAAAATTTAATTAAGACATCTGTTTCTAGAATACAGAAACACCGTCAAGGAATCAATACAATGGATAGCATCTGTTTTGTTTCTCAGCTTGAAACTAATATTCACTCAAAGTGGGACCAATAGGATCACAGAGAATCCTCTGAAAAGAGGAGCAGATTGCTTCTGCTCTAGAGAATATGCTGATGGAGAAAAGCTTTTTAGATTAGGATGAGGCACACAGAGTTTGAGATGGGAAGAGTCAGAGAACAAGATTAAAGATGAAAAAAGCCCCCAGCATAGTAAAGGGACTATGACCTTTCTGAGAGGAACAGGAAAGAAACAAAACCAGGTTTTTCCTGGTGGACTACACATCAGAGGAACACACAGACTTCGTGCAACAAAAAAAGACATCAAACCTCATAGGTAGGTCTGGAAATAGGAGAGGACAGAGGGGAAGTTATTTGTAAACCTTTTTTGTTTTCTTACTTATTCTTTCATTTTAAAGTTAGCTATTAATTTTTTCCTCCTAATAAAATATTTTCTAAAAGTTATTTTTAGAATCATATAATTCAGGTTGAAAGAGCCATAGGTATTTTTTTGAGAATTCTCACTATAAAAAAAATAGACTCACCTCATATCAATGGCTTACTGTTGATTCCTAGTCAGAAAATCAACCAAAACATATTTTAAACAATGTAAGCGTATGATTCAGATACTCTAACTTGATGCTTGATTAGGATGCACTAACTTGAACACTCTAACTTTGTTTACCAGATAGTTTGAAGGAAAACTATTAAAAAAATGTCACAATCATTAAGTTCTGGACTCAATGCAAGGAAGTCAATTTTCTTGCAAAAGCAATAAACACAGTTATTAGGTAAGGTTTCCTTATTCTTGGGATAGGCTTATTTTCCTCCTCTCATTGTACCATAACAGAATTTTTTTATCACCTATTAGCTATTGTATCAGTCACACATAATCTAACTCAAGCCTTCCTGTTTCTGCCTGAGAACTCTCCATTTGGCCATGATTCTTACCAATCAGACCAGAAGAGTGGCTAAGGATCCACTGTTGTTTCATTATAATTTTACTGTGTAGAACCAGATGGATAAATATACTTTATAAATGAATCTATATACTTTATAACTGCTTTCTTTTACACACCCTTTTGTTGGAACACATTTACAATTTTGGCCAAAATTGGCAGATTTCTTCTTTCAACAATAAAAGGTTAATGGACACTTATCAAAGGGTTTTCAAATTAGAAGTTCTGACTTACAATAGTTTGCAAGATTACCCTTTTATCCATACCTAAAAATCAAGTGTTATGAATTTAAATGCTCATTAAATGTTTGAATGCATCTTCAAAGTAGCCATCAAGGGATGCAGAAAGCATTTTAAGATAAAGGGCATTACTTCTTGATACACAGCAGCATTCAGTATTGCACATTAGCAAAAGTGGAGAATCTTTCTAAATAAGTTGTGGGTGCAAGTTTTCCACGGGGTGCTTTATGCTACAATCACATTCATCAACTTTCATCTGCACTATTAAGAAACAACATCTATCAAGGCTTGTTTGCCTTTGTTAGTCATTATGTGGCAAGAATAGAAAAAATAAGCAGCAGCAGAAATGCACAGGAGCAGCTTTTACTCCCATTCTTTTGTCAGCACAGTAACAGTTAACTAGGTGCAAAAACCTTCTTAAAAATTGTTGCATCTGCATGTCCTAGAATCACAGGAGGAGTTTTTGTTTAGGTGATGCCCTTCAAACCAAAGATTTCAGACAATTGGTCTGTCATGTTGCTTACTTTAGACAGGCAAGTAACACAGCTGCCAAACAAACTAGAATATGCAGTCTTTGGGGGACCAAGTGCAAGCTTTGAGTTTTGCTAGTTTCACAACTGATTTTGGTTATCTTGGAAACCACCAGGTGTTCTCATAGCTACAGAGACAAATTTTGTTGTCTTATTTTCTTGCATAGTACTTCACTGAACAAGCACTCCTTCTCTCAGTTACGGTGTTTATGGAGTAAGGCAAAACATGTGTTAAGGGTGGCAAAATGTGCTTGTTGGTGATGAGAATAAACAGGCACTCCCATAAATGCAGGAATATCTTGCCTGTTTCTGAAAAGATCAGCCAGGATTTGTTAATTGTTTCCACAAGACCTTCTATTCTGGTTGCCACAACCTTCTGTTCTTTTCCATTGCCAGGAAGCTCATTCTGTGGATTCCTAGGGTTTGTTCCTTTTTTTCCCATTGCGTATCTTAAGGACAGCAGAAGCAGAGCAGCTGGGAGATTAATGGAGTGCTAAGCAAAACAGCGGGAAGGTAAACGGAGCAGTAGCCAGCAACCAACCAAAAACTGAGAGAAGAAGCTTGGTGAATCACTTCTTTCTCTGCTTAGTACTGAGCTATGTGAAGGTGAATTGCAAAAGAACTTATTAAAACCCACATGACATTCTGGATTTCATGTCATTATTACATATCTGAGCTTCTTTTGGCATTGCACCAACTGCTACCTGTCTGATGGATACCTTTCTTCCTCCTCCTGTTCCACTTTCGAAGAGACAAAAATGCACGTAAAGTTTTCCAGGTGTTACTATTAGTTTTTGCTTTAAGTGTGCAGTGAACTGAAATGCATAAAGTAACATATCAACATTCAATGGAAGGCCTTACAGGATGAGATGTTTTAATTTTAAGAACTATTTTGCTCACACACTCATTCTTTCATAATTAAATATTCACAGGAATGAAGAGGCACGTATCCAAGTAGTTTGTGCAAGATGACTTGTGGTGAACATGGAGATTAAGGAATACCAACAGTCACTGAATACTTATTATGTCTTCTGAGTCCCTCACAGGCTGGCAATATGCTGGCTTTTGGATGTAACTTTTATACAGTTTATGACTTCACAATGACTGTAAAGTTTTAATCCTCTGACACCTCTATGGCTCATTAAACAACACTTGTATTTTCTTTGCCACCTATAACCTATCCTTTGGTCTAGACTTCCTTTTGTTTTCCTAAACTGAATGTTATTGAGAAAATGCATGCATATGTACTATGATTTCATTAAAATACTAATCTAAATGCTATTAACATATGTAATTCTTTTATCTCTCCTTTCACCACTTCCTCTGGTGCTTTCACACTCAAACATTCCCTCTTTTTTTATAGCAGCAGTAATATTCGTATTGCATATCTCTATAATCCTTTCACATGAATCTTAGCCTAATCACATCATGTAACTTCTGCTTCAATCATATGACTCCTCTGAAACCAATGTCATTCTTTCCAGATTGAAGCCTTAAAGCAAAGATTAAAATCTGTCACACCTAATGCAAATATGAACTGTCTAGACTTTCACTTCCTCAGAATGATACCAAAACTCACTGTAGTTCTTAACGAAATCACCTCATTCAAGAACAAGAAAGCACTCTCAAAAAGTTCATGAGTGATACTGAGTGCAGGGGAGCAGCTGACATACTGGAAGGCACGGCTGCCTTTCAGAGACCCTGAATATACCCACACACTGAAAAGATGACCCTCCATGAAGTTCAACAACAACAAATGTGAAATGCTGCATCTGGAAGCAACAGAACAGGCTGAAGATGTCTGCTTGGGAGCAGCTTTGCAGAAAAGGACCTAGGTATCACAGTATCACAGTATCACAGTATGTTAGAGATTGGAAGGGACCTCAAAAGATCATCTAGTCCAATCCCCCTGCCAGAGCAGGAACACCTAAATAAGGTTACATAGGAATGTGTCCAGGTGGGTTTTGAATGTCTCCAGAGAAGGAGACTCCACAACCTCCCTGGGCAGCCTGTTCCAGTGTTCCGTCACCCTCACTGAGAAGAAGTTTCTTCTCAAGTTTAAGTGGAACCTCTTGTGTTCCATTTTATACCCATTACCCCTTGTCCTATCATTGTTTGCCACTGAGAAGAGCCTAGCTCCATCCTCGTGACACTCCCCCTTCATATATTTATATACACTAATAAGGTCCCCCTGCAGTCTCCTCTTCTCCAAACTATAGAGACCCAGCTCCCTCAGCCTTTCCTCATAAGGGAGATGCTCCACTCCCTTAATCATCTTAGTTGCCCTGCGCTGGACTCCCTCCAGCAGGTCCCTGTCCTTCTTGAACTGAGGGGCCCAGAACTGGACACAATATTCCAGGTGCGGTCTCACCAGGGCAGAGTAGAGGGGAAGGAGGACCTCTCTCGGACTACTGACCACCCCCCTTCTAATACACCCCAGGATGCCATTGGCCTTCTTGGCCACAAGGGCACAGTGTTGGCTCATGGTCATCCTGCCGTCCACTAGCCCCAGGTCCCTCTTCCCTACACTACTCTCTGACAGGTCGTTCCCCAACCTATATTGGAATCTGGGGTTGTTCCTGCCCAGATGCAGGACTCTACACTTTCCCTTGTTATATTTCATCAAGTTTCTCCCTGCCCAACTCTCCAGCCTGTCCAGGTCTCGCTGGATGGCAGCACAGCCTTCTGGCGTGTCAGCCACTCCTCCCAGCTTAGTGTCATCAGCAAACTTGCTGACAGTACACTCAATTCCCTCATCTAAATCATTGATGAATATATTAAATAATACTGGTCCCAATACTGACCCTTGAGGCACTCCACTAGATACAGGCCTCCAACTAGACTCTGCACATAGACTACAACTCTCAGCTTCTGTCCTTCAGCCAGTTCGCAGTCCACCTCACTACCTGATCACCCAGACCACACTTCCTCAATTTAGCTATGAGGATGCTGTGGGAGACAGTGTCAAATGCTTTGCTGAAGTCAAGGTAGACCACGTCCACCGCTCTGCCATCATCCATCCACCGTGTTATTTCCTCATAAAAGGCTATGAGGTTGGTCAAGCATGACTTCCCCTTGGTAAAGCCATGTTGACTGCCCCTCATAACCCTCTTATCCTTGACATGCCTTAAGATGGCATCAAGGATAAGGTGTTCCATCACTTTCCCAGGGATGGAGGTGAGGCTGACCGGTCTATAGTTACCCGGGTCCTCCTTCTTGCCCTTTTTGAAGACTGGAGTGACATTTGCTTTCCTCCAGTCCTCAGGCACCTCTCCCGTTTCCCAAGACTTGGTAAAGATGATGGAGAGTGGTCTAGCAATGACTTCCGCCAGTTCCCTCAGCACCCGCGGGTGCATCCCATCTGGACCCATGGATTTATGGATGTCCAGATTGCTCAACTGGTCCCTAACCCATTCCTCGTCGACTAAGGCAAACTGCTCCATTGACCTGACTTCATCTGAGGTCTCAGGAGTATAGGGCTCTTCAGGACTGCCTCCGGCAGAGTAGACAGAGACAAAGAAGGCATTCAATAACTCTGCCATCTCTGTATCTTCTGTCACCAGGGCACCCATCCCGTTCACCAGTGGGCCTACCTTGCCTCTGGTGTTAGTTTTATCAGCTATGTATTTGAAAAAGCTCTTTCTGTTGTCCTTGACCCCTCTCGCCAGATTTAATTCTAAGGAGACCTTAGCCATCCTAGCTGCCTTCCTACATCCTCTAGCAGCAGCCTTATATTCCTCCCGAGTGGCCAGCCCCTCTTTCCATGACCTATAAACTCTCCTCTTCCACTTGAGCATACCCAGCAGTTCCTTATTTAGCCACGCAGGTCTCTTGGCCCTCTTCCTTGACTTCCTACGTGTCGGGATGCTCCGCTCTTGAGCTTGGAATAAGCAATTCTTGAATGTCAACCAACTATCTTGGGCCCCTTTACCTTCAAGCAGCCTTGCCCATGGGATTTCCCCTAGCAATTGCTTGAAAAGGCCAAAGTTTGCCCTGCTAAAGTCCAGGGTTGCAATTCTACTTGCTATTCTACTGGTCCTACCACACAAGATCCTGAATTCCACCATCTCGTGGTCGCTGCAACCAAGGCAGCCCTCAACCTTTACTGCTTCGACCAGACCCTCCTTGTTAGTGAGGATGAGATCCAGCAGCGCTCCTCTCCTGGTTGGCTCATCCACCATTTGCATGAGGAAGTTATCATCCATGCACTGGAGGAACCTCCTGGACTGTGGCTGGGTTGCTGAGTAGTCCTTCCAGCAAACATCAGGGAAATTAAAATCCCCCACGACAACCACGTCCTGTGACTGTGAGGCTGCTCTCAGCTGCCTGTAGAAGGCCTCGTCAACTTCCTCACCCTGATCTGGTGGCCTGTAACAGACACCCACAACAGTATCGCCCCTGCCAGCCTGCCCCTTAATTCTCACCCACAGACTCTCAACTCGCTCGTCCCCTGTCCCTGGACAGAACTCAGTACATTGCAGCTGCTCTCGCACATAAAGAGCAACCCCACCACCCCGCCTGGCTGGCCTGTCTTTCCTGAAAAGGACATATCCCTCCATGACTATATTCCAGTCATGCGAGCTGTCCCACCACATCTCTGTAATTGCCACCAGATCATAATCTCCTGACTTAACACAGGTTTCTAACTCCTCCTGCTTATTTCCCATGCTGCACGCATTGGTGTACAGGCATTTCAAGGAGGGAGCTGAGCTCACCAATTTCACCATAGGATTATAGGAGGCCTCCCAGTCTTCATCGATTCTAGAGTGCTGCCCCACTGGGGCAAGCCCAGTTACAACCCCATCCCCCTTCAAATCTAGTTTAAAGCTCTCCAAATGAGCCCTGCTAATTCATGCCCCAGCATCCTTTTGCCTCTGTGAGATAAACCTTTCCCACGTGCCATCATTCGGACTGGAGCCTTATAAAACCAGCTGTTATCAAAGAACCCAAAGCCCTGCCTGCAGCACCAGTCTCGTAGCCAATTGTTTACGGACTGAATTTTCCCATTCAGTCCCACATCATCACCGGAAGATGGAAGAACTGAGGAGAAGATCACTTGAGCCCCAGACTCTTTCACCATCCGCCCCAAGGCCCTGTAGTCTTTCTTCATCCCCCCCAGACTGCGGGAAGCAGCTTCCCCCCCACCTGTCTGGAAGACCAGCAGCGGGTAGTAGTCTGTCGGGTGCACCAGGCTGGGGAGCGCCCTGGTGATATCCCTGATCCGGGCTCCAGGCAGACTACACACTTCCCTATGATGAGGATCAACTCTGCATATCGGGCCCTCTGTTCCTCTCAGAAGGGAATCGCCTACAACAATGACCTTTCTTTCTTTCTTATCAGAGGCAGTCTTGAGGTGCGAAGTCGACCACCTTTTCCTATGTGACCTTGTAGTCTGCCCTTGCACCACATCCTCACCTACCTCTCCATCAAGATCCAGGGCCTCAAACCTATTACGGAGGGGCACCTGGGGAAGCAGGGCAGGAAGGGAGGAGGGTTGCCCATGGTTCCGAACTGGAACTTGCTTCCAGCCCTCATCGTCTTTTTGGTCCCCTACCTCTGCATGACAGCTACAGGGCAGGGGCTGTCTCGGGCCATCCCCCTCTGTCTGAGAGGGCAGGGGGTCCATCCCCTTTTGGGAGGTATCTCCCTGGAACCGTTCCTGCTGGCACGCCAGGGAGTTACTCCACCAGTCGATCTCCCTGTCACACTCCCTGATGGTCCTCAGCGTCTCGACCTCCTCCTTAAGTTCTGCCACCAAGCTAAGCAGATCTTCTACCTGCTCACACCTCACACAGGTGGAATGCTGGCCTCCCTCCCTCGGCAGCAGCAGGCTCTGGCACTCCCTGCAGCCAGAGACCTGAACAGCCACGGTTTGGGACAGGGTCTCTGTCTGAGTTGCTACAGTCTCCTTACTGCAAGCTCTCCTTCTAGAGGCGACCATATTGGTCAGCAGTCTGAGACACCAGCAACAGAGTCTGCAACACAACCTACTTGTTCCTCCCTGCGCCCGGTGGGCAGTGACCGGTCGCTGCCCTCCCAAAGGCTCTTTCAAGGCAAGGGGCAGGGGTGCGGTCGCCGTTACCGCGGGAACGCCCCCTGCCACGTCAGCCGCTCTCTCGCAAGGGCTGCTGGGGCTTCGGGGATCGGGAAATGTCGGGAATCGCGATGTCTCTGCGCTGTCCCCTCTGATTTTCCTAATCTCTGCTGAACCTCGTGGTCTCTGCAGCGTGCCGGCTCCGGCTCTAGCTGTGCTAGCTCCGATCAGCTGACTGACTCAGGTATCTTGGTGGACAGTAAGTTGAGCATGGGCCTATAGCATGGCTTTGCAGCAGAGGGCCAAACACATATTGAACTGCCTCAGCAAGAATATAGCCAGCAGGTCAAGAAAATACCCCTCAATTCAGCAGCTGTGAGACTGTGTCCAGAGCTCTGTGTCCACTTTTAGGTTTCGCGGTAAAGAAAGTAATCGGCATACTGTAGCATGTTCATTGGCAGAGGACTGTACAGAGGAGAGTCAACACAATTACGAGGCTGGAGCATACTACTTGCAAGAAGGGGTTGTCAGAGCTGGGGCTGTTCAGTCTGAAAAAGACACTGGTATGGGTATATCTTACCACATATGAGGTATGTGCATATATCTTTCTTCCCTCTTCAGTCACACCTTCATGGAAAGTATAGCTGAAGATAGATAAAGCCAGACTCCTCTCAGGTGCAGGTAGTGACAAGATGCAACACACACAAGTTGCAACATAGAAAATTCTAAACAAGTTTCAGGTAAGAGATTTTTAACTGTGAGAGTGCTCAAACACTGAATAGGAGCCCAGAGTGGTGGTGTCATTTCCATCCTTGGAGATAGTCAGCGTTCAATTGGACCGTGCAGCAAGCAGCCTAATATAACCTGGCCCTCTTCCATTCCTTCCAACATAAATTATCCTATGTATAGTAAAGAAGTCTCTGCAATCAAATTGTTCCCTGTTCCATGCAGTCTTATTCATGTGAATGAAAATCTGGTATAAGAATACAGGTATAAAACTTTAGTTAAAACAGCAATAATTTGCTAATGGAATTTGCTACCTAATTTTTTTGATATTCACTGTTTTTCACCAATATCCAGTCCATTTTAAATTCTGGAGATGTATCAGAGTGTCCCCATGCACCTGTAGCAGGTTCCAGGAAGGTGAATTAAAAAATTATTACCTTATTGCTTTCGTCTCAAATCTGGCTTCTAAACATTCTCTAATTTCATAGATTGGTATTTTCTGTGAATGCTGGCTAGATGCCTATTTAGCTAAAATGGCAAAAGCCCTTATTACAAAAATCTAAAAGTGTATATTTTCCCAGCAGTACAACAGTTACCCATAGAAAATAGATTTCATAATCTAATAACCTTATTTTTATCAGACAGCATGGGGAAACAATCAACCCTGACTTCTCTGTTTTGTTTTGGAATCATAATACCCCAGACTCTGGTTTAAAATAGTGTAGCTTCAGTGCCTATTTTAATTTATGCATCTCATACTTGTTCTAAGAGTAAAATTGTTTTCCCCTGCTTTTAAGCAATCAAATCAAGAGTGTCAGTCAGTCAGTCAGTCATCTAGTATCTTTTCCTAGTCAATGGGGGAATATTATAATCCCAGAGGATTAGTCATCCTCTTACATAGAGATACTTATTCAAGAGTTGCCAGATGTTGTTATAGAAGAAACCTAGATGGCTAGATCTTCTCATATAGATAATGTTAAACGATAACATATTCTCTTGGGCCTACATGGAGTGAGAACATGCAGGATACTTAGTTGCCTGAATTGGTGTTGGGACAGGAATTGGATACAATACCTCTCACAAAAGAGAGCTCATATACCATACCTCAATCTCAGCAGAACCCATTACTGAGAATGTTCCATGTGCGTTTTGATGTAGATTAGTTTTCCCTTACTTTTTAATGAGTTAAATCTCACTTCAAATATATTATATTCATCTAAATAACTTCATGCTAATTTTCAAAGTCATGATAGTCTCATACTGCTCTTCCTTTAAGTCACTATCATTAAACAGAAGCAAAAGTTAAAATCGCTATTTTTTTATTTTTTAAGAAAAAGAGTTTTCACTCATGGGTCAAAGTCTTAACTACAGTATGTTTTCAGTTTTGTGGTTGCAAATATTAACATGTTAAGCAAACCCAACACAGGTTGCCATGTACCATCAACTACAGCCAACATATACTTACTATTGCCCCTATTTTGCTGGTTCTATATAGCAAGATCTATTCTTTGTTAGGTACCTACACTGAGACTATTCAATTTGTTGTGAAACATTTTACTTGAATAAGCACATAAAATGTATGAAAAAGCATTTCTAAAACCTTCTAAAAGTTAAAACACAGTAACAAAGTTAAAATGCTTGAAGTCTTAAAGAAGAATTTTAAAATAGTAAATTAAATGCCTATTTGTCACTGCAATTCACTGAAGTTAGGAACCTCTTTCACACTTTTTGAAAAATCAGATGTGTCCCCTATACAAAAGGAAAGGAAAAATAAGGTAATATGTAGTTTCTTCTTCACTCTCTCTCTTCTCATTTTGTCTGATATATGGGTGATTTTTCAGCTGTCATTACTGTGTTCTAACTGTAAGGCTCTGTGAAAGGCTGCCATCCAACTCCCTAAGCAAAGGTCACTCAGTGACAGGGATTGGGAAGTATTAGAGCTTACAAGGAAGAAGAGATAATGACAAAAATCCAGTGTTTTAAGCCCCCGGCCATACCCCTCCCCCAAAATCCTCATAATGAACTTTCTATGCTCTGAGGTCGGGGGTTTTTTTTAATCAACATTATGCTGTAAGTTTCATTGGAATAAATTATATATTTTGCTACATCTCTTCCTAACCTGGTTCAACCTTTTGGATTTCAGAATGTACAGAATGTACAGAACAGATTAAAAAATAAGCAAGCACCAGTCTCTAGAATAATCTCTATGCAGGCCACCTGATTCACAAACATCTCTTATCCTCAGAATGCAAAATCAGGTCAACAGTGAATTATGTTTTAACCTATTAGCATCCCAACACACCTAATAACCAACAGAGTTTCAAATGAACCTACAACCATATGTGAAGGTCAGAAGTTAGAACAGCCTCTCACAGTGCACCGCAACAAGCATGCTTAAGGGCTTCACAATAGGAACAAAGCTGAGGAAAAAGCAACTAAAGAGGCAAATGCAAAATTATAAGATTGAAATTTCCAGAATTTAACATGTTAGAAAAGAAACCACAGTAGCATTTCATAAAAAGATTCTTGGTTAAGTCAACAGATTAATTATTGTGGAAAATATTCAGGTTATGTGCTGTTATCATACTAGTGACAATACAGTTTTATAATAGTGACAAATAATTATTACATGTAGTTATGATACTTGAACTCTATGATACCAAATGAGAAACCTGCATCTTGGCAATTTCCTTGGGAAAAACTGCTGAATCATTATGGTGAAGGTAACAGTGATGAGCAGTAACCCAGAGTGCAGAGCTAAAGCCTCCAGAATTCCAGATGGGAGTCCGCATCACCAACTGAGAACATGGTCTGGAGCATCAGGATGGTTGAGAGGGCCACTAGCAAGAATATAACATGCTTTCAGGAAATCAAATTGTGAAAGACAGATACAGACCAGGCTTGACTGCTTTTGAGATTTTCTTGAAAGAGGCTCTGAATCTCAGCCAGCTCTTCCACTTATTATTTTCATACAATTCTCACAGTCATTCTGTTAGAAGAAAACAAATTCATGCAAATTTCTTCACTCTTAGAGCTAACAGTTGTATACAGAATATGCTATTCAAAAATTATTTATACTGATATTTTAAACTGACTGTTAAGGGGGAAGAGAACTTTAGATAGATGATCTGACCTTGGCTTCCAGAAACTTGCTATACAGCAAGTCAAAGTTGTTCCTTTATGGCTATTAAGTGGACACATTAAATAAAATTAAGTACTTTTTAGCCTATTAATTACACCTCTGCAAACAAGTGCTGAGTTTGCTGGATCCTAGATCTGTATGTTGTGAAAATGTGCTTCTACGATGTTGTTATAGAATCATTTGAGAAGGAAGGTATCTTCAAAGGACATCTAGTTCAACCTCCCTGCAATGAACAGGGATGTCTTAAACTATATCAGGTTGCCCAGAATCACATCCAGCCTGGCCTGAATGTCTCTCTGGGCAGCCTGTTCCAGTATTTTGCTACTCTCATTGTAAAGAATTTCTTCCTCACATCCAGCCTGACTCTCCCCTCTTTTAGTTTTTAGATTTTAGTCATTACCCCTCATCCTATTGCAACAGGCGCTGCTAAAAAGTGTTTCCCCATCTTTCTTACTTTTAAGAACTGAAAGATCACAATAAGGTCTCCCCGGATCTTTCTCTTCTCCAGGCACACAATCCCACCTCTTTCAGCCTTTCCTCACAGGAGAGGTACTCCATCCCTGTGATCATTTTTATGGCCCTTCTCTGAACCCACTCTAACAAGTCCATATCTTTTCTGTACTAAAATTCTCCTTGAAAGAGTACTCTCTTTCCCTATCAAGGCCAATTCATAAGTTATGGAATATAATTTAAAAGGATAGCATTTTTCCTGTATAAAAAATAACAATCTGCAAACGAAGCTGAACAAAGACCTAGAGAGTTGTAAGAGTTTCTGATACTTCATTAAGATCACTAGGTACATAAAAATGGCCTGACAAATACTAATGTTCCAAAGGGACTGTGTTTAAATTGATTTTAAGTCAAAATAATAAATGGCTTTCCTTGTACATTCTAGGAAAGCTCCTTCTGCATTTAGGAGTGTGCATTATGTAATCTTGGGTAGGAAATATCACATTTTTTGAATGTGAAGAAAAGAAAAGAAAAAGAATCCCTGATTAAAGGGGTTTGGAGTACATTATTGCAACACCAAGAATAAAATTATTCAGTTTGGGTTTACATGCTTTTCTCCTTGATATTATGGTAACATCAGGTTCCATTTTGAAATTACAGAATTTATTACAACAGATAATTACAAAAACAAAAGCAAGAGAGAGAAAAGAAGGGACCAAATCCCATAACTTTCAAAATTCTTTTATCCAGAAAAGTTTTTGCTATTTCTCTACATTTTTATGATTCTTGTCAGTGCAGTTTTCGAACTTCTTACATATACTAATGGATTTGTCATTCTTTAATAGCTCTGAGGCATAAATATAAACTGCTGCTTTACAGAGAACACAAATAATGCTGCTTTTGCCTAAAATGACATAAAAATACATTGAGCAACACTGGAAACTGAACACACATTTAGATGTACACGCCTCATTTATTCAGTTTTCCTTCCTAAGGAAGGATGTGACAGTAGCTTATGCAATAAGGAACACTTCACATGTGTTAAATCTCAGTAATAGGAAAGGAATGGCCTCAAGAGAGATTGAATCCCCATCCAGCCAGGCACTTACATCACCAGTAGAACTGGAAACAAATTCCCTGAATTTGAATCTATGATACCGGAAAAGCATTTACGATATTTATGCATTTTGCAGTATAATTGTCAAGAAAAAAACCTAAAGGATATATAAACAGCAAGAAAGATATTTCATTTCCATTTGAAATAGATTAGCCCAAAAGAAGGAAAGTAGATGGAAGTGGCAGCTATGTTTGCATATCCCATCAAATATAGGTTTCTGCTGTTGCAGAAATCAGCATATTAACAGATGAGCCCAGAAGACGATGTATCCTACAAAAAAAGTAGCCACATTTTTTTCTGCTATGCTTAAAATACTTTTTCTCCTGAATTTAAGAAGTTCCAAGAGCAACAAAACTGTTCAAAAATGAAAACCTGCTTGTATTACTGCCTTTGTGAACAGCAGCAATGCCTGCTTTAGAGAAATATCCTTTTAACCTTGACAAGGACTGATGTCTTCATGCAGTGATGTATGGGGATATCTGTTCAGTAGTTATGAACAATCACTTCACCTTGCAGGCTAAAGCTACCAGTGGAGATCTATGCAGTTGCAGGAACTAGTTAATCACTGCATAGTATGGGCATTGGCTGGATTTATAACCACAGCTCTAACAGTGCATTTGAATCCAGTGTTAACATTTGGTGAAACTGTATCACAGCTGTGACAAAATCAGAAGTTTTGAGAACAAAAAAAAAAAGGGGGGGGGGGGAAGGAACCCAACCAAAGACAAGAAAAAGGGTTATATTAATTTCTGGAATTCTGATGCCATATCAATTTTTGTTGCATGCAATTTTAATTCAAATAATGCTTAAAACCCACTACTGTAAGACTAAAAAATGAACACCTAACAAACTCAATTATATCCATTACTCAGATGTAAAACATCCTACTGACTTTTCATCCAATGATCCCCAAAATTACTCAAAATGTCATTTTGACTCCCTTTTAGGAGCTTCTTACTTTGTATGCAACCTAATAATCAGCTATTGAGGACAGCAAGGAGGTAGCTCAAAGTGGGCTGCAGGAATAATACACACATCTCTAGAAATGAAAAAAGCAATAGAAATTATATAAGTGCTCTAAGATGTTCCTGATACATTTGTCTTTATTCAGAATATCAAATGTTTAAGTCTTTGAGTTTTTCAGCTAACAATCTGCGAAGTGTTCTTATAAAATGAAAACCATTAAGAACAACAACAACAAAAAATGTACCAAAAAAATCCCCAAACAAAACACAAACACAAAATAACACTTTAATACCCACCTTACATTTTCTGTAACAAATGACAGGGTTAAGCCAGTTCATACTCTCTCTTCAAATACTGATGTAGTAATTCCTTCCTGCCCTACCTACCCAATACAAAATTCAAGCTATGGACTGAGTTACCTTTACCTTTTATTGATTTATTCAACAGTCTTAAGGCTTACTGTCACACTTCAGGAGGAGTGGCCACATATTTGGAATTTCCTGGATTATCTTCTTTTCCCATTTGTATATTTCTACTCGTGTACTACATGTATCACAGTATCACAGTATCACAGTATCACAGTATCACAGGATGTTAGAGATTGGAAGGGACCTCAAAAGATCATCTAGTCCAATCCCCCTGCCAGAGCAGGAACACCTAAATAAGGTTACATAGGAATGTGTCCAGGTGGGTTTTGAATGTCTCCAGAGAAGGAGACTCCACAACCTCCCTGGGCAGCCTGTTCCAGTGTTCCGTCACCCTCACTGAGAAGAAGTTTCTTCTCAAGTTTAAGTGGAACCTCTTGTGTTCCATTTTATACCCATTACCCCTTGTCCTATCATTGTTTGCCACTGAGAAGAGCCTAGCTCCATCCTCGTGACACTCCCCCTTCATATATTTATATACACTAATAAGGTCCCCCTGCAGTCTCCTCTTCTCCAAACTATAGAGACCCAGCTCCCTCAGCCTTTCCTCATAAGGGAGATGCTCCACTCCCTTAATCATCTTAGTTGCCCTGCGCTGGACTCCCTCCAGCAGGTCCCTGTCCTTCTTGAACTGAGGGGCCCAGAACTGGACACAATATTCCAGGTGCGGTCTCACCAGGGCAGAGTAGAGGGGAAGGAGGACCTCTCTCGACCTACTGACCACCCCCCTTCTAATACACCCCAGGATGCCATTGGCCTTCTTGGCCACAAGGGCACAGTGTTGGCTCATGGTCATCCTGCCGTCCACTAGGACCCCCAGGTCCCTCTTCCCTACACTGCTCTCTAACAGGTCGTTCCCCAACCTATATTGGAACCTGGGGTTGTTCCTGCCCAGATGCAGGACTCTACACTTTCCCTTGTTATATTTCATCAAGTTATTCCCTGCCCAACTCTCCAGCCTGTCCAGGTCCCGCTGGATGGCAGCACAGCCTTCTGGCGTGTCAGCCACTCCTCCCAGCTTAGTGTCATCAGCAAACTTGCTGACAGTACACTCAATTCCCTCATCTAAATCATTGATGAATATATTAAATAATACTGGTCCCAATACTGACCCTTGAGGCACTCCACTAGATACAGGCCTCCAACTAGACTCTGCACATAGACTACAACTCTCAGCTTCTGTCCTTCAGCCAGTTCGCAGTCCACCTCACTACCTGATCACCCAGACCACACTTCCTCAATTTAGCTATGAGGATGCTGTGGGAGACAGTGTCAAATGCTTTGCTGAAGTCAAGGTAGACCACATCCACCGCTCTGCCATCATCCATCCACAATGTTATTTCCTCATAAAAGGCTATGAGGTTGGTCAAGCATGACTTCCCCTTGGTAAAGCCATGTTGACTGTACACATCATGTCTAGCGTTTCTGAAGCATGAAAATACCATGGCACATCATAAAAACATGGATGTGTATGCATTTCCAACCAAGAAATCCTGAAGAATGAGATGCTGTTGTAGGGAATTAGGAATGGCCCAAGATTTTTTTGATACACAACACCATATTTACAGAGCAGCATATGCGTTTGATCTCAGAATAACACCAGCAGAGAACTGAGCCACTCATATCAAGCAATTCTGCAGCTGAGTTAAGACAGTGAAGACAATGGTGTCACCTTCTATCTAGAGAGCCTTCAGAGAGAAGCACAAGTATAGATTGCGCTGAGTGTTAAGGTTCCAAGTAACAGGCACAACAGTGTAAGTGGAAAGGACAGGATAGAAAGAAAGGATGCAACAAAGCCAATTTGGTAATGCTCAAAAGTAGTCTGTGTCCATGTGTATGTGTTTATCTCTACATTGTGTATGATAATCTCTGCTGTGAAAGAAGTAATAACTCCACAAGTCTAAGGAAGATAGGTCAAACAATAAGGGGAACACATCACTTTCCACCACTATAGATGGCACCATCATCTTTAAGGAAAGCAGTATTTTTGTCATTACCTCTGCAGAATCCTGACTTTCCTCCAACTCGCTGTACAGTCAGCAACTGCCTTAATATCAGTGCCTAAAGAATACAAGAGAAGCTGTAATGCTGTTGAAAACAGATGAGCCAGAGACAGGGACCAAATTAATGAGTTCTATGTATAACGCTTAAGATTTGACAGATTTGTAGTAGCTGCTGCTAACAATTCACAGCCCTAAGAGAACCAAGCGGACAACTTCAGGAATCTTTCAGAAAAAAAAAAAAAACCTACTTTTGTCAGCCAAATCACAAGAATTTCAAAATCCTTCCAAAAGAAAATGAGCAGAGTTCCTCAAGACGAAGCAATAGTAACAGCAACACGAGTGACACTTCAGGATTGGACAGGTTAAATGAAATTAAGAGGTAAAACTTTAAACATGACAGATTTAAATCAACTTCTTAGCAGTTAAACAGAGGGCAATCATAAACATAAACATAAAAGCAGCAAAAAAACCTCCATCCTTATGTTTTTTTGGCATAATAAAACTGAGATAACAGCAGAACGGGAGGTGTTACTCTGTGCTAAGAAAAGCAAAGTTAAGTATGTTAAAACCACCGTCAAAACATTGTCACCTAAAATGTGTCACAAAGTTCCTCAGCAACCAGTTTTCTAATTCACACTACTGAAAGGACCTTCTCTGAATTCAGCACTGCATAAACTCTCTTCTAAATTCTTGGGTAACGAGACAACTTTGTCACACAGGATTAGCTTAAATATAAGGGAATAGGGCTGCACATGTTGAAAGCACATGGTTCTTCAGATACCTGCTCTTGTAAGGATCTTGCAATCACTTGTCTCAGGGCAGAAAGGGTCAGTAACAGATTGGTCAGGGAAGGGATATAAATAAATAAAGAAAGAAAGAAAGAAAAAAGTCTTTCACTCCATGTATAGTTACTGCTAACTTACCCTAAACCAGAATATACACATACAAGAGTTCCAGATCATCCTGTGTTTAGAAGTGCACATGGAAGTATGGATGCCTTCCCTTCCTGCAACATCAGAAACATTGTATTTGACAGATTAGATACAACATTCATATTGCCTGTTCACAGGAATCAATATGTCACTGCTTGAGCTAGCCAAACATCCAAGCCACTTCTCAGTGTAACCTTCCTGACACAATTCAACGGACAAGTACACAGCTGCATTCAAATTTAAGGGATTTCTTAGATAAACACTTCCTTGAAGACTTGTGCATCGACCTGGGGAAATTATAATAATTATACTCAAAGCAACCACTCCTGCCCATCTAAAAATTTAATTAAAACACTTAAATATTTTCATTAGAAAGGAAAAAGCAAGATAAGCAAGCAGAATAACAAAGATTAATTCCTGAAGTATAACTAAAGCCATAAAATTTCAGTCTTTCCCTCTGGGGAAGCAACTGTTCAGACAGCTGGTTGCTTTCCCTTCACTCCAGTAAGCACCATTCACAGTTTGAGGCTGAAATCTTACAGATAGCAAGGGCTGATTTAGGCTGCTCTGGCCTGTTAGTGCGAATCATCTCAGCTGGGTGCCCTTCAGTCTGCAAACCATGCTGCCGTTCCCACCAGCAGCTTCCACCAGCCATGCCTTACATCCAAAGCTCCTATAACTTTTTTTATTTATCAACAATTAATTTGCTATTTGGGATCTCAGAAACACATTTACTGTGTTAAGAAAGAAAGTTTCTAAGCTCACTGGAAACCTCAGCAATATCTTGTGTCTCACGTGGTCCAGAAGAGACATACACTTCCTTTTGCCTTTCTTTTCTAGATTGTTTCCTTTCTGTGTTTAGATGAGTGTCCTACAATTTCTATCCTTTTTATTACAAATGCTTATTCAACATACCACTATATCTTGAGTGATACAATCATGTTTCAAGTCTGTTCACCAGTCCTTTCCTTGTGTTTCCTCCTCTCCACCAGATACAAATCAACAAACTCTATCTTCCAGCACTATTCCCCTTCCAGTTCCTAGGGAGTGTTGAAGACAGGGATTTTGCTTCATCATCTTGGCTCCAGGTCTTTCAATCACTTTCTTAAAACACTCATCCTACCTTTTGTTACCTGGGGCTTTCACATGAAGAAGACCAATGCACTGCAGAGCAAACATATGATTCAACAATCCATATGCATTTGCGCTCACACCCAAATTCCTGAGTAAGTTTTCTGAAACAAAAGATTATTTTCATTAGTTATGGACAGACTAATTCCTGCTTGGCCCATACTGCCTTTGGAATTATCCTCTTTCACCCTTTAAGTGTTTTTCAGATTTGTCAAAGTAAAAAAATTATATAAAAGTGTCTTCAAAGCTTCAGATGACTAGTTTGGTGTGATGACTGGTTAGAACACTAACATCTGTTTCTAACACCATTATGCTCATTCCTACTTTATGGAGGTGGAAGAAACAGAAATATATTTCTTTAAAGTCCTATTGCAAAAAGCACTTGAGAAAAGTTGTGAAAGATAAAGCAGCATCACTGCCACAAACAGTAAAAATATTTAGGATGGGTATAAGGTATTTTTTGCATAATACCCTTCCAGCTCAGTATAAGGAAAAAGCAACTATTTCAGTGAACTTTAAACTTGACATACAGCAGTATGTTTCAGGTATCACATAAACAGGGTAACAAGGTTTCTAATTGAGAAAATTGTGTACTAACTGCCAACAGGCATGCAAGGTAAAAGTTAATATATCAATTTATTTGAAGTTGCTGAAAAAGGAAAATGGAATGGAGTAAACCAAAAAGAGATAGAAGCCAAAAGCAGCAAGTTAAGCCAAAAAGTAGGAGTTGAGGGGGAAAAAAACAGTAAGATACTTTTGCCTATGCTGTTGTAAGAAAGCAAGCCTGCTCTTGTGCTTGTTGACCCTGTGATGATATGGAACAGCCTGTTTGGTAAACAGCATTTGATATTTACCAGCAGACTCTCAAAGGGAAAATCTCCGTGGGTATTTGAATCTCCTTTTGCTTTTCCTAAGCTTGTCAGTGAAGAAAGATATCTCACTCTTTCAGCCACCATCAACACAAAAAAGATAAAATTGAATCCATCAAACCCATTCTTACTGAATGCAATCTTAAGAACAAATGTTTCTTCTCTCCCGCACACACACGCATATATCCCTGATGACAGCAACACAAAAAAAATTTGAGCATGTTTACGTGAGCCAGAAGAACAAATTACTTAGTAAGCAAAATTAAAAGTAATCTCATGTGTAAAATGGTCTTGTCTGAATCACACCCGTTAAGTCTTTTAAAAAGAAACTACTTATGTAAAATATGATTAAATCTCCACATTCAAGTATGCACAGGAGTATTTCATACACACATATTTATCTTGGCATTTAGAAGTTTTTTCTGAGTTTTCTTTTCCTGCCACTAGTTTAAACATGTCACACTATGGCATATTTGATAACAAGGACTACTGTAGAGTTCTGTCTTGTACACTGAAGTTATGACTAATACAAGATACCCATTTAATAAGCTGAAAAAGGCATAGCAAGTCTATTTTTATTCTACAGCAAGTCAGTATTTGTTACAGATAAAATGATGTAAAGGAATAAGTGAATATATATAGACTGCTGTGAGAAAGAGAGTGTTGACTTAAAGAATAAAATCACTAATAATGATCATTCCTTTTTCCTAGGCAATGTCAGAATTTCAAACCCTTAGTAGGGCACAAAGCCTAGGAAGCAATCCTGTTCCTAAATTGTTTATTCCAAATAGAAAAGTGCTCCAATACAGGCAAATCTCATAAAAATGGAAAATTTAAAATCATAAATTTGAGATGTACATTTTTCAATAAAATAATCAGACATGTTAAAAATGGGGGGTGGGGTGGGTTTATATATATATATAGTGTGTTGACATAAACATTAATTTTGTTGCAGAAATGCAAGATAAAATAAGGTCTGTTTCCTGTTTCCCCAGTTGGAATTACAAGCAAAATGCATATATATATCTGTGAAAGGCTAATGTGCATTTCACATTTTCTAGTTCAATTTAAGACAGACTCTTTGCGCAAAGCTCTGTTTCTCAGCTTATTCTTCCATTTTTTACCTCAAAATTTAAACCAGTTTTCTTGCTCTTACTGGTTAAGTCCCCTCCAGTTTCCTAAGCCAATTATCTGGAACTGAGGAACTGGATCCTTACTTTCGTGTTAACTTCCTAAGGTGAAGTAAGTATCAAGTTATTAGTAATTCATTAGGTGAGTTACTCCCACACTTTATAGAAATGTATTGCAAGAACCTTATAAATTGTGTTCCCACATAAATTAATGCATTTCTTCCTGGTTTTAAAGCTTCTCAGCTGACACTGAGAAACATGAATATGGACCCTGGAGTTTGGGGCAACACAGTTCAAGTGTCCTTACAGGACAGCTCCCTAGAAGGATTTAATCTGAGAGACATGCACAGTGCATGCTTCCCACACACTTCTAGAATTAGGCATTACAAACATTATAGCCAAGTATTTCTGCTTCTCAGTGGCTGGAGTACTTCTTTTACCCAGTAGCTCAGTGGCTAAATCACTTGCTCAGGAAAACACTATGCAATGTACCTTCTTCAGCCTGAGGGGCTGAAATCTATAGATTTCCCCCACAGGAATAACACCGTCACCACACACAGGCTGTCTGGTTTGAGATAATTTACACTCCTGTTGAAGCTGTACCACTTAGAAAAATGTGATTCGTGATTTACTGGACAAAAAAAGAGGACTGACTCATTGCACAAGTATGATCCCCTCCTCTACCGATAAAGACATTTTCTTGAGAGAATACTTTAACCCCTTCACAGAGACTATGTGCAGAATCTCAGTCAGTTGAATGAACATATGATGGTCTGCTGTCAATAAATACTTGACCCTACTGAGACCTGCATGAGGCCAAGAGCTACCTAAGCTTGACTTTACCAGTCAAAATAGAAGTTGAGTACTCAGCTAACACAGTTATGAGAAAGAAAAATATAAAGTGATTTATACAGCAATACTGCCTACTGAGCATTAAATATAATGAATCCTCACTAGTTCACTCTCATTCAAAAGCCACAGTGCTTGTGAAAGATTGACTCCAGCTGACAGGTAAGATCCCACCAAGTCACTCACCCCCTGAACAGGACTGGGGAGAATTGGAAGGGCAAAATGCGGGTAAACTTCTGGATCAAGATAAAGACAGTTTAGTAAATGATGAAAAAGAAAGAAAAAAGTGATTGCTCAGCAGAGTGACGTCCTGCTAGTCCCCAAGCCTTAGAAAAAAAATCCCTCCACTTTTTATTGCTATGAGGCTGACATTATATGCAATGGGATCCATTTGATCAGTTGGGGTCAGATGTCCTGGCTGCATCCCCTCCCAGCCTCTTGCCTACCCCCAGCCTACTCAGTAAGGGGCCAAAGTGAGAAACAGCAAAAGCCTTAGAGCTGTACAAGGACTGCTTGGCAACAGCTAAAACATCAGTGTGTTACCAACACTGTTTTGGTCACCAGTCCAGAACAAAGCACTCTATAGGCTGCTATGAAGCAAATTTGGCTAGTTTTCCACCCCCAGCTAAATCCAGTTCATGCTGAATCAGCTCAAACCAATTTCATGCTTCTTTTGAATACCTGTGTCCCTACTTTTGCCTTCTTTCACAGAACTACATGCATAAACAGGCAGAACTACCTCAGGACCTTCAGCTCAGGAAACTAACTTTTCTTTCCCATTTGTGAAGACTTGGATGTTCAGGTGCTGGCTTGAGATACTGTACCTAGCTTCTATAAATGAGGATTTTCTTTTAGTAGAAGCATTGCCATTCAGCTGGTACCCATGGGAGGAAAGGGATGCTATGAGAGAGAAATACCAACATAAGGAATGGCTGAAGGCATATTAGCACATCTGCTGCTAGGACTGCAGCCCACAGAGGGCAAATGAACTTAATTCTTCACTTTCTGTATGCCTACAAATAGTTCATTTTTAAAAAGATGCAGATTCATCTAAACAGTTGATAAATATATTACAGGGAAACTGTACATTATGGTAGAAACAAGGAAAGATCTCAGTCTGAATCACATCAATGCCTACACCAAAAATCACTCCTTCCCTCCAAAGTTTGAGAGAATTTACTGTTGGAGACAAATGCCACACCTTCCAGAGTCTGACTTACTTGTAACATGCACCAAGATCTTGGTAACTGGAGCTCTACAGCTGTACAATATCACAGGATCATTACATGATTACAAAATGATCAACAGCAGTTGCAGCTTAACAACAGTGATCCAAAGCTGTCAGCACAGGCTGCAGACCAAATGCTCAGTTCAGTTACTTCAGTGGTATTTTGGCATTACAGTGACCTGGAAGTCAGGTCTGAACGGTGCTTTGTAGCACATCTTGAGTGGGACCAGCCCAACTTGAGCAAGGACAGCCCTCCTTCCTAAGGGAACGAGGAGAGCATGTTGTGCACTTCTGCATTTCATAGAATCAGCTAGGTTGAAAAAGACCTCTAAGAACATTAAGTCCAACCTTTACCCCAGCGCTGCAAAGTCCACCACTAAACCATTTCACTAAGAGTCTCATCCACATGTTTTTTGAACACTTGCAGGGGCGGTGATTCCACCACTACCCTGGGAAGCCTGTTTCAGCTGATCTCTGCTTGCTCCACCAGCTCTGCTGAGAGAGAGGTGCCCTAGCCTATGATACATAATTAATTACACTGGTAGTTTACCATGGCTGCAGCCAACCAGAGGAAAGCATCTCATAGGCCTGCTGTTTGCGTATTGTCCCTGGGCAAGTCAAGCCTGGATTAAGCATAAAAGTGTTCTCTGACTCCATAAATAAGTTCATTTTCAGCTCCTGCCAAACAAAAAGACCAGGAAGACTGAAGTTAATATTAATTCTGGCACACATCTGCAGAAGGCACTTGTCCTTTCAGCTTAGTAACCTTGCCTACATTCCAGTATCTTTCTATAGAAGACATTACATAAGCTGCATCCATGTGATGATACTCTCCTATTCAAGCCAATCTGAATTTTTCAAGTTGGATCTCCTGCTACATGCTACCATGCATTTTAAGATATACTGAGAATGTTCCCATCATTCATCATTGAATGTCATCAGTAAAACCAAATCTTTCTAGTCAAACAATTGTGTATATTATGGTATATGTTGATTATAAAAATGATTTAGAAAATTAAATGGGCAATGGAACAATAAATAGCTTTTTTCTAGGATGAGATCTTCTCAACAAGCAATTCTATTGTGATTTAACATAGTCACAAATCTCCAAGACAAAAATTTAAAATTTTACTTGATTAGTATGTTAATGAAGACATTTTTTCTTTATTACTTCTGGGATGTGACTGTGGACATAAGGTATGATGCACAAAACACCCTCAGTGAGATTATATGTTCCTAGCTGAGTGAAGTTTAATTAAAGAATATTGCTTTTTTTCTAACTATGGAAGCAAGCCTAAGTTGGTCTTCCTGAGCACATGTCTAGATCCACCCCTCTGCCCCTCTTTGGCTGCATTCTCATACCAGGTGCCCAATTCCCTCCTGTGCTGTACCCTTTAGAAAGTGAATACCAGATATCTGTATGTGGCATACAGAAGGAGATACAGCCAGTAGTGACAGTGCACACTTTGGAGAGGTGTTTGTGAAAGGGGCACATAGTTCCTTTTACACTTCTCACGGCAAAGCACAATATAGAGCTGACTGTGCATCCACCATGCCTACAGCCTAATTCTCCACTCCATCTCACATGTCATGATTGTGCAATGGAAATCAATAAAGTTACACAGCCAGAAAATTGATGAAACAGAGACAGCCCTTGCTCCCTGAAGAGGCTTCAGTTAACTGGTGAGAGAAACAATCCCTCTACATACATTTGTCAATCTGGCTTCATTTATGTCAATTAAAAGTATTGCTTTTGATTTCAAGGGAGTCTAGTCACATTTGTGTACTGTTCAGAAAGTGCTCTAGAGACTCTTCAAGAGAAAGGTCTTTTTATCAGGTAGAGGATAAAAACCTGTACACACTGATGATGCATGGTTTTTAAACAAAGTTAGCAATATTCTTTACATTTGAAGACAAAGGTATCAAACGTGATGAAAACCACAAATTTTTAAACGGCCATTATTAATTCTCTACATCTGACAGAAATAAGGAGAAGATCCTCCATGGATGTAAATTTAATCTAATGTTGATAACTTACACAAGGCAAATTTTGTGTACAAATTTACACATTCTCTTTTAGAAAAGTCCATTAATTCACATCATAAAATCATATACCAGAAGAAGCCATGCAGTGAACTGCAGTTTACCAGCAAAGAGCGGGACACAACATAATGATGGCTGGTGACTCACACAGTAAACTTCACTTTCAGTCTCACCAAATAATCACAACTGATGTCTGTTAAATAAAGGACAGGTTAATAATATGGCACACTCTAGGCAAGATGGTAACCTCTCCCTCCAGCTGAAGTTGTTTTCAAGTTTTTCACACTGATGCAACCAAAAACTTCATAAACTGTGGACTAATTTTTTCATACAGAAGAGGAAATGGCATTTAACATGAATAAAGAAATTGATCATAAACCTTATTTTTTAGCCTCTTGCCTTCAACAAAGTAGAGAAGGTCATGTGGCATCAGGCATGTAAACTTAATCTGCGAGCTCAGTTAACTGAGGAACACAGCATAGGAGTAACATTAAACATACATGCAGTTTTTCACCACACATACACCCCTAAAAAAAGACATTTAAAATATTGGGGGGAGGGGGAGTGGGGGTGGTGTTGTGTGAGTGAGAAAAATAAACCAAATGAACCAAACAAACTAAAAGAGAGAGATGGACATAGAATGAGATTAAGTTTTGAATTATGAAAAGGTACGAGAAACAAACAATAGTTAGAGTACATATTGCTTTTTTATAACGAATAAAGGAAAGAACTAAGAACAAATCCACAGGGGTTTTCATTATGTTATTATTTCAGAGTCTTCCTAAAAGAAGAATCAGTCCTGCCAAAAGAAAGATAGGCGGGAGGGTTGCTTCTAAAAAACAAAAACCTGCCACAACAGTATCGTAACTCTTTTAAAACAGAAGTATGCTAAGCTTGATGTGTGCTAAGTATGCCAAAAATCTTTCTGTGAAGTCCAAAAATACTTATTTCACTTACACAGAGAGTTTAAATGAATCAGGGTACTACAGAATTCTCATTTTGAAGTATGAGGAATCCTTCTATATCAAAACATATAGCTTTGACTAGACCCCATTCTTCCTTTGCAAAGTATTAGTGTGCACTTTTTCTTTGTAGGAAGAAAACTATCTCAGCTGAAACCAGGACAGTATTAAATAACATTTTAAAGTTGTAAGAGTATAGAAAACACTGTATGATTTTTTTACGATCACTCATTCGAAGATGTCATCTAAAAAGATCTTTCCTGGCTGAAATCATCAGAATACCATTTTTAAAAGGTGCCTAAGTTTGGGAAGATTACTTCAACAGAAACTGACTGTTCAGATGCCTGCCTGTTTTACCCCCTATTAACGAGATCCAGCCTGAAGCAAAGTTAGACCTAAGATAAAAATTTTGACAAATTAAAAAGGCTTTTGAATGGGAATTGAATCTTTTCTTTTTAAGTGTATATATATTTTGCAAAAGCCCAACATACTGCAGAACTGTCAGAAACAAATATTTAAGAGCTATAATCATTAACCATAGCAAGCAATTTAACACTTTTCAGGAGGACAGAGCATCTGCTGAGCAGTGCAGGTAGTTTACAACAAGCATGATGAAAATACACCAGAGTGCAATACAGGCACAGAGAAGCCTCATCCACTTATACAAATTAGCATGTACTATTGCTATGGGCTTTATTTTTTTTTATTATTTTTCTGTAGGATGCTGTTCTACATTGCAGCATACATTCATTGGGGTACCAAATGCCCTCTGCTTCCCTGACCTGAACAGCAGTGGCACACAGCCTGCATCCTGAAAGAGAGAGCTCAGTGTAGGTCTGAGTGCCTGGTGAATTACTGGCTTCATCTAACAAAGCACAGCCGCTTCACAATCTGTTTATACATGCATCATGGTGATGCATAGACCTTGCCAAAGGGAGACTTATATAGCAATCCTCTTTGCAGTTAAAGAAACTTAGCTGAAAATATAGATTTATAGCAAATTGGACTACTATTTCCTTGTGATTCTTCCACTAAACTGACTTAACTAAAAGTAGAGTTTTACTAAAAATAAGGCGTTATTAATTCAGATATAGTGTGGCTCTTGAAATAAATCTTTATACATCTCTATTCAGCTTCACAAATGAAATAATAAATTTTTATTAATTTTAAGAAATACAGTTACATGAGACAGGTTTTCACGTCTGTCACACAGGAAGGACTGCAGACAGGTTGGAGCTGAGGTTGCACTATAACCTCTCACCCTTGTGCACCACCTCAGGGAACTGTCCATCATTACAACCACTGCCCTCATTTGAGCATGAAGGGAGATCAGGGCTAGCACACCATAGTGAGTCTTCTCCTATGATCACTGAACTCAAAATGTTTTGGTCAGACATGGAAGAGGTGAAATGGATGAAAAACAGGCTGATCTCCTGTCCTGGGTTCAACAGGAGCAGTCATTTTTTTCTCCTTCTTAGTAGCTGGTGCAGTGCTGTGGTTTTGATTTTCAGCCTGGGAACAACGCTGATAACACCGATGTTTTTAGTTGTTGCTCAGTAATGCTTACTCTGACCAAGGACTTTCTGAGTCTCATGCTCTGCCAGGGATGAGGGGAAGCCGGGAGGAAGCAGAGACAGGACACCTGACCCAAACTAGCCAAAGAGGTATTCCATACCACAGCACGTCATGCCCAGTACATAAACTGGGCGGAGCTACCTGGAAGGGCTAGATCACTGCTTGGGTTGGGTATCAGTCGGCGGGTGGTGAGCAGTTGTATTTTCTTCCCTTGTTATTTCCCTTATCATTATTATTATTGGTGGTAGCAGTAGTGATTTGTGTTATACCTTAGTTACTGGACTGTTCTTATCTCAACCTGTGGGAGTTACATTCTTTTGATTCTCCTCTCCATCCCTCCGGGAGTGGGGGCAGAAAGAAGAGGGGAAAGTGAGCAAGCAGCTGCATGATCCTGAGTTACTGGCTGGGCTTAAACCATGACATCTCCTCAGCATCCATAGGGAGACCAAGAAGCTGCTCACAGCCAGTGCATGGGCACGACTACAATATGGATGCTGTCATGAAACTGCACAGCTTTTGGCACAGTTTCAACCTGATTTTTGATGCAGTCCATTAACAGTGTCTGAAAAAGAGAAAGCAGAGATGGTTATGTCATATTTCTCTTCACGTTTTGTCAGGGCAAAAGGGACAGTCCATTTTCACTCCCAATACTATCCTGTTAACTGAGAGGATAACAGATTGCATAGGATCTGGTGTCAGTTTTTCCCAGGTAAAAGGATTCAAATTTCTCTTTACTGTAAGTGAGCACAAGTTGGTTTGTTAGGAATGCTGGAAAAGTATCAATGACCTGCTGAAGTCTGCTGTTCATGCTAGGAAATGCACCCTTGTCAACGCTGGGAATTTTTATGGCAGCACTGAATCCAGCCAAGTTTATAGGAAAAGAATTGCTGTGCACTTCCTCTGCAGTCATGTGAAAGAAAACCACAGTAAAAACTAAATTTGCCAATAGAATTTACAGAACTTCTGAAAGCACTTTCTAACTCACTGTGGAAAAAAAAACCAAATCTGAAACCTATGAAAGTGTTCAGAACATGGAGTATTGTCCATCTGCCCAAGACTTCAAACTCTGCAAAGTGGTTCCACCTTTTGGAAATGCATATGCATCCCTGCTTCCTTCCACTACAGTGAGCAATTGTTTTGTTTCAAAGATTTTCACAGAACTCCCCTTTTCATTTCCTTCTAAACAAAGTATTTCTATTCAAAATACTGATTCATACTCTCCTTTTAAACAATAAAACTTCACTCTACCTTGAAGCAACCCAGTGGTTTATCTTGCAGACCTATGATCCACCTCAATCTTTGAGCTTTTTCTCTCTAAGGCAGTTTCAGCCTGAAGTACTTAAAGACTATACAGATAAAAGACTAAAGATATACAGACTACAGATAAAAGACTGCCAGGGTATAATGATGCTACCACAATAAACAGTAGGCAGGCAGTATCATCACCTGAGCATCAGCATTTAGCAAGCATCATGCTACACTGTAATGAGGCGACTGGGCTGCAGAAGATAATTCCATGAACTGAAGTTTTGAATGCTTACTGAATCAGAAATCCTATGTCAACTCTTCTAAGTGTAGACACATTTCATTACTGTGCTGTTACAAGCATTTCTATATTTTCTCTCCCCATTCATCCTCACTATCAGTTCTCACTTGCACCATCCTAGAGGCATGGCGTGGTGCTGATTCAGGGGGAATTAGTCTTGATTGCCCCGCTGTACATCATCTATGTTAGCTTTTCCTTAAAGGGTTCCCACTCAGACCCTGATGTTTTATAGTTCAACTTAGATCCTGCTGTTTTATTGTTCAGATACAGCAGACGGAAGGGTTTGGTTTTACTTCGAGGTATGTTTTACATAAATGCACTTAAAACCAGCAGTCACTTTTACTGAAATCATTCATGCTGAAAGTTATAGTCTGCTTGAGTGAAAAGGAGCATAACATTTCTACAGTGCTGAAATACAGGAACATTTTCTACACAGGAAAAAGAAATGTTGTTCCACAATAAAGACTTAGTATTTAAATCTTGTTTTATTCTTTTTTTTTTTTTCCCCTCTATGTAAATGTAAAGTGCACCCTTTATCTGAAGTTCAATATACTATATAATATATATATGTAGAATATATATTATATTTTTTATATATATATATAACTTAAGTCTTACTCAGACCCCTTTCACACAAATGAACGTTACCCAACAGTACACATAAGCAAAAATCCTTCACTTGCTTTGCTCAACTCCTTTTTACAGGCTCTAGTCATTGGTATCCAGATTCAGGAATGGCCTTCACTAAATGAGTTAGGAGCTGTGAAAAAAATCCATGGGTTATTATAACATTTCATCTTGTGTTCTTCACAGCATTTCAGCCAGTACATTTGAGGTCCTGAACTTTTTGATCCACAGCCTACTGCAGGTCAACATTTACCAAGGTCTGCAAAAGAAAGGTACTGGCTCTGCCTCTGCTGGTCCATCCAGGCACAGCTGGGCCATGAAGCAGAGCTACAGCTCACCCCAGGAACCTCAGACTGCATCTCTCTGTGCTTCTCGTGCCATCTAGTTCTCTGCCAAGAAAAAGCCAGTTCAGGGAAATCTAAATGCCTTCTGCTATTTCTGGCACAGGAAAGGACTGCAAGGCATTGTTGCATCCATCTGCACTTTCAGCATCGAACAGCCAGTTGTTTATTCCATATCAAGCATCAGATTTCCCCATATGAAAAGGAGAAATACATACATAGCCACATTAGGTTAAGGAAAGTAAAACAAAAATCACAGTAAGAACCCCAAGAGGAATCATACAGGGTCATGTCTCTTACAGTTGCCTAAAATGAGCTGATCACAGAGTGGCTGCATGTCTGTTACCACAGAAAATTTCATAAAACTAAAGGAAAAAAACAACAATTATAATAATACTGATCCATTAGCCAATTAAAATCCATTAGCCCCTTACCTATATGTTATACTTGTGAAGCACTGAGGTACTTGATGAAGACACTGTCACTGCCATAAGGAATTTATGCCTGAAATAAGGCATGAATTAACAGAATTCTTGAGATGTGATGCAAATATCAAGGTGTGTCTAGCACTGACATTGCTTTTGCTAATTCATATAATTTCATAAAATTTATAACTACATTTCAGCTCCCAGTAATTTCTGAATGACTGGCTGGGTATCTGATTCTCAATCTTGTAACGTTAGCAAATTCTGCAAAAACTTATTTTCCAAAATCCTGAACTTATATCCAAACCATCAATAAGGGGCACATTACATGAAATTAGTCTTCCTAGTCTACAGTTAGCTGACCCTACTCCACAGGTTCAAAATCAAACGTGATAATTATTCTAGTTTCCTGCTGAAGAAGACAGAAAGAAATCCTTTGAAACTTTAAGTAACCAATATCCTACTTGAATCCAAAGGACACATATATTTAACATCACTACATACCTAGAAATCATATACATACAGTGCATCTTTTGTGCATATGTATGTGCATATATACACAGAGAACATATGTGTGCAGTAAATAAAGGTCAGTTCAGTGTACAACCTACTTGTATATTTGATTGCTCCTTTCCATTTTTCAAGTTTATTATTCATGAAAATCCAGAGCTTACAGATAGTCTGGCCCTCATGCAGAGATGGCTGTGCCAAAATCCATTCAACCACTTCATGCCTCTGTCACTTCTGCTTTCACTGGCATTCGCTGAGACATAAAGAGGGAGGATGTATCCAAACAAAGTGGCTTATAACTAATTGCACAATCTTCATTGATACTGCATTATGTGTCTCTTGACTATAGAGAACTGACAATGCAAAAGATGTCAAGAGCTTATAAAAATGTACATGTAAATATTTGGTCTAATATTCAACATGAATATACTAGCGGCTTCTGCTTCAACAGCACAAACTGGGGAAACCGTCTTTTATCAGCTGCTAACCAGAAACAAAAGGGAAATAGCTTTAATTTCCCAAACACTCAGAGCTATTTACATCATTCCTGTGCCCTTTAAGTAATTAGGCATCACTTCAGAATAAGAAATCCTCACTGTGGTGTAAAGATTTCTGGCTGTAAACAGAGTCATCTATGGCATTTCCATTTGTAGAGAAGTCCTAACAACAAAAAAGACAGGTAAGGAGAGGTTTTTAATCAAAGGCATCCGGAGCTTAGGGGAAATCATTCTGTAACAACCGTAATAACAGGCACTTCAAACTCAGAAGAAAGAATTTTAGACAAGAAATACCAAGACAAATAGGAGGGTGTCTTTTTGCTCAGGTATCAGAGGAGGACTGCATCTTACATTTGCTTTGCTTGTAACTGTTTACAAACATCTAAATAACAATCTGGCCTCAGTCACAGTGATATGGCGAAGGCATGACATTAAAGAGTGCGCTCACAATCCAACGTGGATTCACATGAAACCGCCAGGTGGGCTTGTTTTCACAAGGGCAATGGATATCAGGAATAAATTAGGACAAAGCAAGGTGGTATTCCAGCAACTGCCATGGCACACCACCTCTGAGATGTGTTCCCATGCAGCAACTGATATGCACCAAGAGCATTTCAGAGTCTGCAAAGGCTCACTTTTCAGAGTGCATTACTTGCTGTGAGGTAGAACTCATTTCAGCAAGTGCAAGTTGGCAAGCTCCTCACCCATGTGCTGATTAAGGGGCTAACACTATCTGAGCAGCTTTATGTTCTTAGCAATGGATAGCCAAAAGAAGACACATACATGGAGAACATGCTTTATCTCTTTTGTACTTTCCACCTTCCTCTGCTCCTCCAGGAGACCATGGAAATTAGCACAGGAGCTCTGGCAGAACGTACATTATTACAAGCAGTACATACAACTGTGACCAGCCACAATGAACAAAACAAGTAAACTTCCAACTAAATACACTATTTTTCATTCAAGTTGAATTCTACAACTGTATCAAAACAGAATCAGCTGCTCCTGAAACAGAGATGAAAAGCTTTCTCATGAACATCACGAACATGACGTTCATGAGAACATGATGAACATGAAAATTTCATGAACAGATTTTTGGATTTCAGACCTTTCTTTCACTTTTTCTTTACTGAATAATATATTTTAATGCCACTGAGGGAGAAGCCTCACTGAGCACTTCTTACATGCAACTGAGATCCCAGATGGTATCCTACTGTACTTTAGGTAATACTTTTGTCAAAGCTACAGTCAGTAATAACTAAAAATTAATAGCTCATGGCACATATTGTCTTGAGAATCAAGCTATTTTTTAATCTTGTAATTAAAGTTCACTTTCCATCATGCAAAAATCTATGCATTCTAGAAAACAGTTCAGTCATTAATAATTTAATTCATTTATGACCTCCTGTATACTAATTAAAGTCAAAATGGAATTTGGAGATGACACAGCAGATTTCTTCTTTTTCACTTAGTTTCTCATGGTTATCTTTTATATTGTTAAGATACAAATACAGAGACATGCAACTAAAAAAAAATGTTTCCTAAAATCTGTTTGGTTTTATGGAGTCTGTTGGGAATGGAGTTAACTGTCTTCATAGAAGCCTGTATAGTGCTGTGCCTTGCATTCGTGGCTAAAGCAGTGCTGGTAACACAACAGTGGCTAGTGGGCTGGGGATGGGCAAGGGGCAGGGAGGGGACACAGCTGGGACAGCTGACCCACACTGTAAAAAGAAATGTTGCCTACCATATGACACTGCACACAGCAATAAAAGCTCAGGGATATGGGCAGGATACAAGACATTTGTTACAGCATTTGTCTTATCAAGAAATCATTGTGTATATTTGAGAGGGGAGTGAGAGGTACAGTGGGTATTTTGCTGCTGGCTGGGGTCAACGCACCGCATTGCTCTTTCTGAACATTTGCTGTAGTTGAATATCTCCCTTGCCTCCTGTGCATTTCATTCACTGCATCCAAATCACCACTTAAGTGATCAAGCAAGAGCAATTCTCTGCATAGCTTATCCAGTTGAAAATAGGCCACCTTTGATTTCAAGCTGATCTTGGTAACAAAAAAAAGCATCAAAATCTCAGAACAAAAACTAAGCTAATAATCTGAAAAAGGGAGTTAATTTAATTTGATATATACATATAGTCAAAATGCTTTGCAAATATTGAGCTTTAAGGGTTCTTATTTTTAAATAATACATGAGAAAAATTATGTGTTTCTATTGAGGGTACTGAACATCACCCTCCAATTTTGGTTCAAGCTGATCTGCTGATCACAAATTTATCAATATTTACTAGAATAGCATGAAGTACTGAAGAATTTCAGGAAACTATTATTTTACATATACAAGGCTTTCACAGTACAACTGTTTAATATTCCAGAAATACCCATGCAGTGATAATTCTGCTTAAACATTTACACAAGTGAGGCCCCACTTCCCTCAGAATCCACTATTATCTCAGGTGCTACTAGTCTGCTTCTGCCCTACATCCCTGCGGCATAGGGACACCACGTTTCTCTGCTGATAAGGCACCAATGCAACTAGGCAAGATCTTTAGTCCCAGTGCCCTGCTTACTCTTCTGACCTTGCAAATTTGATAGGCAGACTGTAAGAAGAGAGCAACCAATTTGCATGTGTATACAAGCAAACAGGGAAGAGAACAGTCTGCCCATACCTAAGCAGAATGCACCAAACACTGAGTTGACACTAATTGAAGGCAAGTCTTAAAATGCTTTAAAATTTCAAGCCTTCCATTTTAACACCTGCAAATAAGCTGTCATCTCCCAGTTCCACACTAATACTGATGAAAACCCAATACCTATATTTCAATAGCCAGTTATAAAAATTCACAGAAAGAGGTGGATACTATTACAAAGCTCTCATGGAAAGGAAATAAGTGGGTTTGGAACTATTTAAATGCAAAACTTGCAACTATTATTGAGGAAAATTGACAACATGAGTAATGTTCCTTTGAAAATGAAATGAGGCATCAGAAAAGGAGCTGTGCAAAACAAATGAAAGCAAGTTCATTCTCATTTGGTCAGTCTTTACCATCATGTCTTGGTTTTCCTGCTTTATACTTTAAGTCTCAAGGCCTAAACAAAGATTAATGAAACCTATTTAATGTGTCCCCATCAGAGAAAGACTAGAATATATATAGAAATACTTGTGAATAGCATTGCACTTTATTGTTGTCTATCAATATGTAGTATGTCATACTAAATCCAATACATGTGAACAATAAAGTGGATTCAATTTCCATGCAAAAAAAAAGGCAATTCATTATGCTTACTACAAATGGTATGGGGGTTGTTGTCAATGAAAAACATGATTATTTCATTATATGGTTTAACTGCTGATACAAACAAGTGTAATCTTCAAAGTCAGGAGTAAATTCCATGAATCCTTTCTTTTAATGGCTAATAACAATGAAAGCAACACTAACTGCCTGGCTACATATACAATATAAAGTAACAACCTACAAACATTATCATTTTAAAAGAAAAGAAAATGTTTTCAGCATCTCTTTACTAGCAAAGAACACAGAAATCAAAATGACAAGGATCTTCACATAACTGGACTGTATTACATTTGATGGCAACAGACTCCATCTTTACCACACATATTCAACACTCCTTAGAAGACAGTGATGGCCTAATGTACTATATATGGGACAGAGACAAATTACACACACTTGTCTTTTATATCCATTTATTGCTGCAGTAATGTAAGAAAGGACACCATACAAAAATAACGCTGCAAGATCTCCAGAAAAAAATGAATAATGCCATAGGAAAGCTCATTCACAGTATATAATTCACAGCTCAGTTATTCTTACAAGCCTCCAAACACCACCAGTTCAGGCACTGCAGAAGTGCATAGCTCGACTCTGACCTGGTGAATGGTGGAAAGGGAGCAGTAACACCTACATTGTCTTCTACTAGGGGAAAACACTCTTCATCCTAAAAAAAAAAAAAAAAAAAATAATAAATCCTAAAAAAAGTCCACTCTCTTCCAGCATATCTACTCCTGCTTAGATAGAGAAAAGGGTATCAAAGTAAAATGTCTTCAGTCTAAATAGCATCTCTTGTCTTCCACCTTAGTCTTACAAGGACAACAGCAGCAGAGAGATGAAGACAACAAAGCAGGAGAACGTAGACAAAAACCCTCAAATTACACTTTTATCAAATATCACCCCTCCTCTTCCCTCAGCCTTCATGTGGAGAAAACTTGAAAGCTCACACTCATAAAAGAATAAGTATTGGCTTGAAAGTAAGGGGATGAGGTGACAAATAAGGCTTCATTTTCTTCCTAACATTTCCCTCCCAAACAGCAACAGAGACTTTACTAAAGAGCAGTCATCATTTTGCAAACAGAGACAGCCAAAGACATTGAAAAAGGTTACTTTTGTGGCTGGTCCCTTTTGGAAAAACAAACCCATTAACTGACAACAAAATTCAGCATCTCATTCACATTTCCTAACGCTTTGTACCTAATACTGAAATATCTTCCCTCCCATTAAAATTTGAATAAAACTATATTAAACAAACCAGCTGCAGAATTATTTTCACATGGGCTTCAGCTCAGCAGAAACACTTAATGAAAAAGCCATGCAGAAGAGCAACTGATGGAGAAGTTTCCAGTAATAAATAATACCACAGTTCTTTGAGTTTGAGAAGGAATTCCTAGGCAAGCAGCTAAGAACTGAAAAATGCCTTGGTCAAACCAACAGGACTTCTAAGCTAAGCTGGCTCTGGTCTAAACCCTGGCTACACTCTTGCTTCCTAGTGTCCTTGTGTCTAATCCTTTGCACACTGTGTCTTTATTGGCTCAGATTTGCTAGCAGTTCGCAGCTTTGTTCTGGTTTTAAAAGACTCTGAATCTGTAATGAGAACTGATTAGAGCATTTCCAGTGAAACAGGTCAAAGTTTTCATCTGGAAGACATCCAAGATGTAGTGGGATTGGATCAGTTTCCAGCTAAAGCAGCTGGAATTCCAATCTTGACCTGAAAACAGGCAACTTCTGTGCAATTTTGTTGTGCAGTATCATCCAAACAGCTCAGTTTTGTTCTAATGAGTTAAAAAGGCCAGAGCTGGAAATCTCAAAAAACTGATGAGAAACAGAACTGTTTCTGACTCTCCTCTCTGGTTACTTTTAGTAAAATACTGGAGATACTCAACACCCTGTGGTGTATAAAATTGAACTGCTTTGTTATCATAATTTTGGGGAGAAAAAGAGTAAAGGAACTTACTAAATCATTACATTATCACTTATTTTTCAGTACAAGTATAGAAACAAAGTTACTTTCAGTAGCTCTTAAACTCTACAGTCTTTAGGTAACATTTTGGAGGAGAACCTCCAGGCCTACATTACATGATCTCGTTTGAAACCATGAAACCAGCATGTTCTGAGGATGTAGAAAAAGCTGTGGGCTCAGAGCAGAACACAGATGCTCTCATGCCAAGACATACCAGACGCATGTGCTGTAACAAAATAAGTATGAAAGAAAGTATCAACTTGGGATCTTTGGTTGTTTCTTCCTGCTTTGCCAAGATATCTTCCTTTATAATCTCTATAAAACTCATTACGGGCTTCTTGAAGTAAAAGGTTTTGAATCAGGTCTTCTGGGCTTTGCCTTATATCTATTTCTTCAGACTCTAAGCTTAGCTCCACATTAGCTTAGTCACCAATTAAACGTAATTGCCTAATGATCTAGAACAGCATCAACTATATGCAAAAAAAGCACAACCATAAGAAATATTATGTAATTCTAAGAAATCTAATGCCAGCAGTAATTCTCCATAGTGCTGAAAGTGTATAAGAAAAAATTTCATATTCCTTAAGAATTACTGTCTTCATTTATTAAATCCTCCAGATATATTTCACAGATCATGTCTGTCCCTAATCATGTCGTTTTATGTTCCTTAATGTAACATTGCCAAGTAGTCAATGCTTCCTTCACAGCTTACAGTGGGAACACTGGAGTGTTTTTTACTTAATGTACCAAACCACATTCCCATCACAGATTCACAAATCCTACAGGGGCACTTGCATTTGAAAACCAAAATCAAAGCCTGGAGATCAAAATAAGCAATGAGCACATATGACAGTCTCTTTGTCACATTCAGTGAATTTATCATGTTCTGTGATTAAAAAAATAAAATGATGCAATCTTCATGGTGACACTGCAGGTATTTTACAGCACTTCACACCCAGCAAATGGTTTATGGAGATGCACTTAGAAAAATCCCACAGATTTTGCAACTTTTTTGAACTGCTGATGCTTCTGGAATTTCTTTATAATATATATCTATAGCTAGTACTATATACATGGATGGGAATGGGTCATGACATCCAGCCCTTCTGTTTAAGCAATACAGTGCAACAGCCACTCAGTCCCGCAGATTGCTTTGATGCCTACTCCTTGCACATCCTTGTTCAGAATAGCCACAAAGAACTTGCTAAACCTTGCAACATACTTGAGACTTGCAATAAAAGGGCCAAAGACACAACTGCAATTTGACACAAGAAGAAGAAAAAACAATCTTTAGCATTGCCAATGCCTTTGCCCCATAGGAGCACAAAGAACTTGCTACTTGGGACCTCAGGTGCTCCCAAGCAGCTAACCATATTGTACACAATAAAACAACATAAACTACAACTTTCCCACTGTCTCGGCCAGAGTTGGCAAACAGAACAGGGAAGGAAGAAGAATTTTCCCTCCTGATCCCCAGATATTGTACAACAGGTTAAGACACCAGTCAGGCCCACAAACAAACCCTTCTCTACTAATAGACAATTTTGAAGCTTCAGAAAAATAACAATAACCTTCTTACCTGTGGCTGAAGGCAGGGAACCCCCGTTCTGGCTGGATACAGGGGTTAGGACTCATACTACGGTGCCTTTATTCCATTACTGCTGTGTTATATGATGAACACGTGGACACATCAGAGTTGAGGTGAGGATTTCACTGCTTTTCACCTCTCTTTTGCCATCAACCCCTCATCTTCTTAGAATATTGTCACTGCTGGCAAGCCCCTACTGTTTTGCAGTTTCTACTACATGCAGATATTTCATTAAATCTTTGTATATTCTCAGGCCTTTATTCTGCTGTTTGAACCTATTGATTTCAATCCCTCTCCACTATTACTGTATTCTCACAAATGAGTTATTGGCACGAAGTATTTTAAACTCATCTGTGTGAAAGACAGCCTTAGACAAAGCAAATTGCATTGCTATAAAGGTTTCTTTTCATAGTTCAATATAATCACAAATTAATTTTCTGCAAAATAAAACATGAAGAGCATCCACTATAAATAAAGTTCCTGTGAAAAGTCACTGTATTCTGCTGAAAATACGATATTCAAAAGTTAAAAATACAGTCTTTCAAGAAAAATAGTCTGAGTGGGGGAAAAACTTCTCCCTCTCTTTTGTATTCATAAAGTTTAAACTTTCTCTGTAGGTTTAAAACTCTTCCCACCTCCTCTTTTCTTTTTCAGCCAGAGAACCTACAGCATTGAAGTCCCAGAGATGAGGAATGACTCACCCTCAAGTGCTGAGTCACAATCACACCAAATAAACTCTTACATCTTGATGGAGCATCAAATCCAATAGCTTTGCTTAGTCACTTGACTTTGCCATAATTCCTATGATTCACTCAAACCCAAAACTTTGATTTCTGATTTCTTATTTCTGCTTGCAATATATATTCAGTTAGATAAACCTTATACAACTCTTAAAGCTGAATTTTTTCAAGCCACCAGATCCCAAGTTTTAGACCCAAGGTGTGTCACTTATTAAATCCAAGAGGCCAATGTGCCAAAGTGCACATTGGCTTGAATTTCAACTGCTGATCTCCCAATCCTTGGACACCTAACAGAGAATGTCAGCTGACATCTAAAGACACACACATCAGGACTTCATCCTGCCCTGACTCATGCCACCAACAACCTACCATTGGCTTAAGAGCCTGGCCATTCTCTAGGAGAGTTTCTCAGCCTGACAAGGTCAGACACAAGAAGCGAGTGCTCAGCAGTTTGCACAGAGGATAAAGTATGTAACCATGATTAAAAAGTCAGTGTTGGAGCACCAGATTTTCAATTCCTTCATCATTTCAGTTTGCTAACTTTTGTCCTATTTGGAGGTAAATAGAGCAAAATTACTTTACCCAACTGCTTATCACTTCATCCAATTATTTATATTCGGAAGAAGTTAACTCAACTAAGGTAATTCATGTATTTCTTTCCACAGGAATTTACAGTAATGTTTCATCTAATTACTCTTAACATTGCAGTCATAATCCTGAGAACTTCTCTAAAAGGTTTCAGGCAGGCTAGCATGGGGGGAGGTGGGGATGTGTGAAGGAAACTCATCACTGACAGAGGTTAATGCAGACGGAGTAAGTAAGATTCTGATGACTGTCACAATGCAATACCTACAGAGGGTAATTATCATCATACTGTTATTTATTCTTCTGTCTTGAGGCACAGTTTTTGTGTTTCATCGCTGTCCATTTCTGCAGCAGCTGCACTTACAAGTTTTATGCTGCCTTAGTGGTCAGGAAATCCATCGTGCTGAAGGCACCTGGGCAACCGGTCAGTTAAGGACATTTGGAAAATTTTCCCTTATGAAAAGATACTGTGAGAAGGCAGGGGTCAACTCTGCAGATTTCTAGGCATAAAACAGACCGCACACACTGAGATATAGCTCACAGAAATCCTACAATAAAGGTTGGGTGTCTAGCCTTGCTGAGGGGTAAATACAGCTTTGAAGCTTCTTTGACCAGCTATTCTGACCTTACCAATATTCAATAATAACATAAAAAAACCCAAAAAAGGCAATTGAAAAAAGTAAATATTTGGCCTTCGATCATAAGAAATTAAGTTGCGGAACCTATGTTCTCCATAGGCTGCAGGTTCTCAAGTCCTTCTCCAAGCATTTATACAATGATATTATTTTTCTAATGAAAATCCTAGCCAAGCTTAGTTACAAGCCATTTTCTATAAAGCACTGTCCTTCTCCAGTATCCATGTACAGTATAAGTAAGTTAGAGAGAGATCCTGATCCCAGTGAAAAGCCTAAAGAACTCTGCAAGTATTGCCTTTCCTACAGGCACCTGAGATTCAGCAAGCTATCCTGATATTATTGCTTTAGCCATTCAAGACCAACTCCGAAAACATGAAGCAAGGACAGCCACAAGTCTATTAATTCTACCTCTTTCTTCCTGCCTCCACCCAGGCTTGATTACTGAATATCTGCATTAGTGTGAGTATGAAGTAAAATGCTTCAAGAGAAGAATTAAGAGATCCACCCCAAACCAGTTCATATCTTGTTTTCTCAACATTCACCTTGTTCAGATGCATGGTTGACGCATGTAGAGGATAAATCCGAATCCAGACCTCACCCTAAGGTGGAGAGAGTGTACAGCGGTGGGCACAGTAAAAGCCACGTGGCACCTGCACTTCCTTTTTAACCCAGAAAATCCAGTTTACTCAAGAGCTGAAAAAGTTCAGTGTAACACATAACTACCACAAAGCTTTAGACAGAGAGGAGCCAATTTTTGACATGCTGATTTTGTTTCTGATGAGAACAATACTTCACCAGAAAAACGTAAGCTACTTTATCAAAGACTACCACCTCCTTTGCATACACAAACCCCACCCAAAAGATACACACTTGTATTTCAAATTATCAGTGCCAGAAACTGGGGGGCAACCAGTAACTTCCTTCCCTTCAGAGCTTTGATGTGACAAATGTTGGAAAGCTGCTGTCGATAACTGATCAGCAGGACCATGGCTGGAGAGAAAAAAAGGCAGCAGATAAGGACAAAAGGAGTAAATTCTATGCCAGTAGTATATTTTTATAAGACTCCTGCTTATTTATTGAAACTGTAAAAAGACGCCTTTTAAAATACCCCAATCCTGTTCTTAACGGGACTGTCTGCTCATGCAGCGACCTTGGTGCAGAGTAAAAGCCAATACAGTTACCAAAGACTGATTTCAGTAACTTTCTGGAAAGTGTCCAAAGCAGCTTTTCATTCTGCAGTCTCTGCATCAAAGACAACACCCTAACATAGCAAAAGGAAGACAGACTGTAGCTGCTCTTGAACCCAGTGTGGTTTTCTGCTACCACCTCAAACTTCACCACAAAAGATTTCCTATGGGAGGTGCCAGATGACAACACCCTACATACCACTTACCATGGCTACACATTGGGCCTAGCAATGAACTACCACATTTCCATTCTTGCATTAAATAGTGCAATGCTTGCTTAAATAAAAACTTTTTTTAGCAGCAGAAGAACTGCAGAGTTTTGGCCATTATAGGCAAGGGAAAGTGCTGCAATGATGCAGGTTTGCCTTTTTAAAGCATTTCATTACTAATACTAAATATCCATTAGTTTAAATATATTCAACCAGTTGGCTATCAAAATATAGTATTCTAAAACTGGACCCACCAAAACAAAACAAAAAAGCCCCAACAACTAGCACTGATAATCTCTGCAGTAGCCAAGTGTACCATGATATTAGTCTATACACATGCAAATGAGGATCATCTTATTCAGAATACAAAACTCTCCAATCCTTAAGTGCTCCATCACGGAGTCTTGGACTGCACCTCTCTGCACACAATTTCAGCTGCTTCTCGCAGGATGCCAAAGTAATATATTCACAAGGACAGAGCATTACTAAAACAAATATCAAGACATGAACAAAACCAGTTCAGTCTATCTTCAGTGATAGAACTACTCATGATTCCACATCTCCTGGGAAACTATTTAAACAATGGCCTTTTACATCTTTGTTCACACAGATCTTTCTGTGAAATATTTATTCATGGCCAAGTGGACTATATTGTTTATATAGTAACTGGTCAAGTAGAGCTTTTTTGTTCACTGGATGTGCAATGTTTGCAATATGCTTAAAGCAAGCTTGCCAAAACTCTAGAGAGTAAAGCCTGGGAAGATCAAGTTTCACCACCTATGTGGTTACAGATAAAGTCTAAAATCTATAGTGAAGTCCCTTAAAAACTGCTAGAATTGCAAGAACACTAAGCACTCATCATTACTCCTGAGGGAGTAAACAAAGCCCAAAAAAATCCCAAAACAAAGAAAGTAATTTAAGGGGTAACTTGTATTTCTGAATACAAAAGTTTGAAGGCTGCATAAAGGCAGTCAAGGAAGTCCCTTTGTCTTTTTCCTTTTCAAGCTTTCATGGGCAAAAGAAAAAGATGTTTCTCAGAGAGAACAATGTCTAACCATGTCAACTGATCGGCAGAGCTCTGACAGATGTCACACACAGATTAGCAGATATGAAATCAAAATTAGAAAAAAAATTAAAATGTCAAGATGTTCTTGTTCAAGTAACTACCAAGCACACTGCAGCCAAAACTAACATTTTCTTACCTGTCAGTATATCACCTCCCTTAAGTTTCCTGTCAAGACAGACGTCGCTGCACACATTGCAAATTTGCAGTTTGGTCTACTTTAAGTTCGTGGTTAGCAAGCACCACACTCAAGGGACAGCATGTTAAAATAGACAAGATCTCTCTACTCTTTTATTCTTGAAGTTGTATCTTGACTATCTTCTGTCTTTTGGCTTGTTAATATGAGACAGAGAAAAGTAACGTGTGAAGTACCTAAGCTTTGTCACAAAAATCAGGTCTTGGAAAAGTTAGCATAGCTGCATTGCTGATTAGACAAGTATATTATCAATTCCAAGTCCATTGCTTCTTTTCCCATGCCCCCATCTTTTTCAAATAATAATGAATATTAGTTAATTATAACTTGTTACAACTCTCGCACAACCACAGAAGAAGACAAAATATATTAAAGTCTTAAAAGATATGTTTAGTGACATGCTGTAAGCAAAAAGTAGCCAAGGCCAGTACTTTCTTCATGAATCTATTTTGCAAGTATAATATTTCATATATCCTTCATCACATTTGCTCATACAGTCTCATCTTTTCTAACAAGTATCTTTGAGATCGGCATTTAACTCCTCAAACATTACTACATCTTCAATCAAGAACTCCATTATTTCTGATAACATTAAACCAACATCCTGCCATCCTCTTTAAGATCAAAAATAAAGTAGTATTGATCCTATCTTCTGCTACAATGATCAAATCTTATTTCTTTGGTTCTGTGCTTGTTCCCTTTTATGCTCCAGATAACTCACTAACTTAACACGCTCTGCCCCCATTTTAAACCTAGAAGTCCAACTTTTCTTTTTTTCCTACTTTCATTGTCAATTAAAATACTATGCAGTTAAACTCCTGAATACACTCTGGGCACTGCCTAACTCATTTACAACAGTGCCAAGGAATCCCTCAAGTGTAACCAACTACAAGTTTGGAATCCTTCAAATCCAGCAAATAAAAAGGGTGATTTTTCTCAAATAGTTCTAGACATGAGACTAAGGACCCCAAAACTTACATCCTCACCACCATGAAACAACTTTTTCAGCACCAGCTTCAAGATCCTCAAGCAGTATCTAGTGGGCATATGCTAGCATGTCACAGAATGCATTTGTACAATCTTATTTTCAGAACTGTAACAATATGCAGTGTCTTTGGCATCTGAAAACTTCAGTCTAGCAATACTGTACCACAACAACAACGGGGCCAATCAGCTATTCTCACAGCTGCTTTGCAACCTGAAAGAAGAGGATTAATGATGACAATTCTGCTGACAAGGAGATACCACTGGCAGCAAGAAATGTGCCATGACATTACTTTCCAGCTGGGCTCCACAGACAGTGATGCTCCTTTACTTTGGTGTGTGTACAAGGTGCCATTGACTTCCCTGATACAATTGCTTAACCAAGGTAAAAAAGCTATTTTGGCTTTTCTGTTGTCCAGTTTGTTGTTGAAGTCTCTTTTGTGCTATTACTTGTGCTATTACCCCTCTAGATAGAACTGTTAGTCTGATAAATTTCTGCTGTAATTACTAACAAATAGCCCAGTTACGAAAGCTCCTACCATACTGTAGTCAGAAGGGAGCAAAAAATGGCATCTTTATCTGGATACTGCTGCAAACACACCAGTATTGCATGTAAGAAATTCACATATATTTGAGATCCTTCCAGATAAACATATACATTGCCCTCTCATTACTTTCACCACCATCTTCCCCACTGGATTCTTACTTTTTTGTGCACAACATCCCTCAGTCAGTTACAGCAGGTAGCAGAAGATTTTTGTCATTCATGGACAAGTTAAAGTATCAGGAGCAAGGAAGTTTGGGGCAGAAATAACTGCTGGCAAAAACAAGCTTTCATTTCATTCAAAGGGAAAGCCTATCATTCGCATTGGGTAAAACAAAACCTGTCACTGTCTCATCATGTCTATAACAGAATCAAAACACTGGAAAATTTTCAAGAGATCATCTAGCCTGTCCTAATGCTAGATTATTTATGTCTAAATCAGTATGTATTGCATGGCTAATTCAACCCGCTTGTAATCAGTGAGCATTTCACAAAACTCAGAATTTGGTCATATAGCATATGTGATACCGAGAGGAAGGCAAGAAAGTCCCAATGGAAGTAGCAGCTTGTTATTCTAACTCTGGGACAAGATTAATGCTTGCATTTCTGAAGGCTCAACAGAAGAGCTTATAGAGGTGAGAGGTCCATTCCAAAATAGCCCCCCCCCCAGTATTGCTCCTTTTTTTTCTCTAACCTACTTCTTGAAAAACAGAACTTGCCTTTCTGAGGTGGTTAAAAGATGCAGTCTGACCACTAAGGACACTTCCAGCACTCCAACCCATCTTAGGTTTTTCTCTCGAGTGGTAGGGGCAACTTGGGACTGTGATAAGGAAGACAACCAGAGGTAGCGTTTGGATATAAAACGTTCGGGGGGGGAGGAGGGGGAGAGGCACGAAATCACAAAATGGAATATATGAATCTTTAGAGTTAGTTTTAAGTAATGTTAAGTTTGATGGCTTTGTAACAGTAGCAGTGGAAAATTACTGAGGGGAATGATACATAGAGAAAAGAAAATAGAGTACAGCTAGAGAACATACTGAGAATTCTTGTACAAGATAAATCATTATAGTTGACGTAGTTTTAAGAAAAACAGTCTAGAATAACAGGACATAGGGATAAGGAGTATCTGGGAATGGCAGGTGTCCAGGATGGGCTACAGTTAAACTAACTGATAAGTAAGAGGATAGGAAGATTATTGTGTCTCTGGTGCTAACGAACCAATTCAGCTGGTATGAGCAACTACTGCGTGTGCTTCAAAGGCAGCCAGAAGTGATGAAGATTGTTGGAAGAAGTAAACGACCCTCAGAGACCACCACCACAATTTTGCACGCATGCGGGGAACTTTCTGGAAAATGATGTAATCCATACGTAACCTCATGAATATGTATATATGCCCAGTGGGTATGTAAGGACGGCTTGTGTAGCAATACAGAGACACACGCTAGGTGGAGCTATTCCCCGCGTCTCCCGGCGCCGGAGTAAAGAATACCTGCTTGTGAACTTGAAAACTTTGTTGGCGAGTTTGAACCTGGAGTTTTCCCCGCATCAGTTGAGATAAGAAGTCTGTGCAGAAAACTTGTTTCATTTTTTGTAGAAATGAAAATCCTCAAGGAAAAACAGAAAATCTATTTACTTTAGACCCTAAGTTCCTTTCATTTTCCATTTACAAAAAATGTAAATGAAATGCAATAATTTTTGGGAAATATACAGACCTGAAAGCTGCAACTTTTCTCTCATACAGTTGGTAGGGAAAGAGACAGAAAGAGGCAGAAGGAAAAGGATTTTTTCTCCTCACAGGATTTTAACTTAATTTTTCCTCATCCCTGTGAAAAAATCTAAAGCCAGAGCAGCTGTATTTAGGTCAGCTCTAACACTGCCACATGCAACCACATAAGAAGCTCGGTTCACACCAGCTTATAGATACACATTAAGCCACCGTAGCTTTCCCCAGTAGCGTACAGCTATCACGCTGTTCATCACAACACAAATGGAAAGTGGGACTGGCTTTGGAGAAGAATCATAACAGCATAAACATTCCTGCAGAGATGGGGTCCTGCAGGTGAATCCCATTTTGTCATCACTACAAAAAAGAATTCTCATAGCTGCTAAAGATGGATCCCTCCTCATTTTGTGTTACAGAAGGACCAGCTGTTGAAACTCAACCTATGCCAGTCCAGCCTGTCTGCTCAACGCTAATTACAGAAGGGCACACACAGTGTAATACAGAGAGGGGAAACAGGGGATCCACACAGGACATCCCTTTCAATAACAGCAAGATAAAGATTTTTGTATGTCTCTAGGTCACAAAGCAAGTCAGAATTAGTTTCTGATCCTTTACTTATCACTTTTGTCATACAGGTCTTACAGACATTTTGCAGTGTATGCATGCCCAGCCTAAAGCAAATCCTTAACAAATGGCACTTGTTATCCGAGGTCCAGACAGCATCGAAGCTTGGATGAGAACACAGCAAATGCAAACAGACTTGTCTGCATTCGCTTTCCCAAGACTATCCATACGTCTCACCAGGATCAGCAGGGTCCTTCATCTGTAATAAGCACTATCTGTGGAAATCCATGCGGAGCTCTGGGTCCTCAGCGACCTCTCCCCCGACTCCTCCTTCAGGCTTTGGCCACCATCCAGCATCTTCCCTGAGGTGTGCTTCCCAGCAGAGATGACCCAGTTCTCAGATACACAGGATGACAGTCCAACCCTTCCTCTAGAAAGGTGCCATGGAGTGCACTTCTCCAGTAAGACAAACCCAGATGGCTTTCCCTGGGGGTGATGTTCCTGAAGACACCCCCTCACAAAACAGTGAATTACTGTTGCACAGGGCGTCATTCAGGTGGTCTAGAGGCTTAGTTTGCAGATGAATGCACTACTACAAAAACATACTTAGATCTCTTGTCTACACACTTTGAACTAAGTCCACCCATTGCCAGGCAGCTCAGTCTAATAGCTCCCAAACAACAAACAGGATTTATTTAATCTTTTTGTTTAGCTTGTTTGTGAAGCTGCAAACTAGCCAAGCAAATTCACAAGTAGCTCGTTGTAACGGAACACTTTAATGTTAATTTAATATTAGTCTGGGTCTTTGCAAAACTGTGCATAGTACAAGCACTAGAGTTTCCCTTCTTTGTCTCTCATGCCTCCTCTCAGACATGTTGGGGTGTGGGGGAAGGGTGTTAAATCTTATTTCTAAAAAATACAAACAATTTTGTAAGCCAAACCCAATATAGAATCATAGAATAGTTAGGGTTGGAAAGGACCTTAAGATCATCTAGTTCCAACCCCCCTGCCGTGGGCAGGGACACCTCACACTAAACCATGCCACCCAAGGCTCTGTCCAACCTGGCCTTGAACACTGCCAAGGATGGAGCATTCACAACGTCCCTGGGCAACCCATTCCAGTGCCTCACCACCCTCACAGTAAAGAATTTCTTCCTTATATCCAATCTAAACTTCCCCTGTTTAAGTTTTAACCCATTGCCCCTTGTCCTGTCACTACAGTCCCTGATGAAGAGTCCCTCCCCAGCATCCTTGTAGGCCCCCTTCAGATACTGGAAGGCTGCTATGAGGTCTCCACTCAGCCTTCTCTTCTCCAGGCTGAACAGACCCCACTTTCTCAGCCTGTCTCCATATGGGAGGTGCTCCAGTCCCCTGATCATCCTCGTGGCCCTCCTCTGGACTTCTTCCAACAGTTCCATGTCCTTTTGATGTTGAGGACACCAGAACTGCACACAATACTCCAAGTGGAGTCTCACGAGGGCAGAGTAGAGTGGCAGGATCACCTCCTTCGACCTGCTGGTCACGCTCCTGTTGATGCAGCCCAGGATACGGTTGGCTTTCTGGGCTGCGAGCGCACACTGAAGCCGGCTCATGTTCATTTTTTCATCGACCAACACCCCCAAGTCCTTCTCTGCAGGGCAGCTCTGAATCTCTTCTCCGCCCAACCTGTGTCTGTGCCTGGGATTGCTGCGACCCAGGTGTAGGACCTTGCACTTGGCATGGTTAAACTTCATAAGGTTGGCATCAGCCCACCTCACAATCCTGTGGAGGTCCCTCTGGATGGCATATATTTTCTTCTCCCCAGCCCCAATGAATTTAGCTTCTATCAGATAAAGAAGATTTTTTAAAAAAAGCCCTATCTTCAAGCCTGAGCAATTAATCATCTTACTAGCAGTAGACTGTGGAAAAAGTCAAAGAATGCACATACTGCATTTTACTGTTTTTCTCTTTAGAAAATAAAGAAAAAAGCTTAAGAAACCCTCACCCCCAAACTGACGAAGTCTGAAACAATGCAGCTTCAAAGCTTTTCCCAACTTGCAAAACACACTGGATGATGAATAAATATGTTCTGTAAGTAGAAGGAGGAACTGCTAATGGCAGGTCACAGTTTCTTAAAAAGCCATGCTGAGTAAGGACATATTTTTGAACAAATACACTTACATAAAGATACCACTATTGCTTGAATGGATACTGAATACTGAAAAGCATTTTTGAAAAATAATCAAGAACTCCAACCAGCAACCAAAAAAACCCTCACTCTACAATATAACAGTCGCACTATGCAAGTTAACTGAAATAAGCTGTTTGGTAAAAGGCTATTAAGAGAAGACCATCGTCAGTACTTAATAGCTGACATGGATCATCGAGTAGATAAAGCATCTGTGTTCTGCAGAGTGAAAACTGCTTACCTGGGACAGATCTTAGTAGGCTGTGTGGCTTCATTGATAGGAACAGAATTATAGACACGACAGTACCACTGAGGATATTAGATCATAAAGGAATGAGACTAAGAGATTACAGTAGTAACTGATGGACTGTTAAGGCCTGGCAAGTCTATTATTTTTTCCACTTCTGATTTCTTAGCATTGTCATTCCACTGCTAATTACCTAATTAAAGAAGCTGTGTGGTATTAACAGCACATCTACTTCTTGTGGAGAGCTGAGAAGACTGAAGATTAAGAACGCACGGTCTCTTGCCACCTTTGGAACAATGACAGAAGCAATATTAGCAGAAGAAAATTACATGCTTTTTGTTAAAAAGTCCCTAAATTCTCCAAGAACATCAAGTTCATAACCTGCTGACAAAAGGAGAGCACTTGGAAATTACCCCCAGCCTCAGAACACCAAGCAAATGCCACATACAGTGAGAAATGCACAGATTATAACCCCAGTATAAGATGACAGGAGCTAGCACTTAATGGAGAAACAGACAATTTTTGTGTCATTTTAGGTATTGCCTACCATGCTTCACAGCATCAGCATGCAGATGAAAGCTTTTACTCAGCAGCTTGCAAAGACTGTCAGGGAAGTCTTGGGGTGGTTTGATTTGCTGATTTTGGTTTGGGGCCTCTCACTAGGAAGCAGGGGCCAAGAATTCTAGAAGGAAGATTAGTTCACAAATATAATATGACAACAGAACTTTGTGCTCTGCTTGGACTTTAAACACAACATTTACTAACTGGAGAGCTTTGTTATGTAAAAGACTGCCATGTGAAGGAAGCATGAAGACTTTTTGGTTTGAACCTCTTCTCTCTAGCAGTCAAAAAGCGGTATGAGTCTTCTAAAATAGCTTGACTTTCTAAAAACCAAAACATTGATTGATAACTTTACAAGTACTTTATTCCTATCCACTTTATGCCAAAATGATCAATATCAGCTTATTCTTCAACCTTGGGCTAATTCACCACATTCTATGAGTGGTACTGAGTTTAGTTGCTTGATTAGTAGCATCTTAAAAGAATAGATCTCCTTTTGAAAGGCAAAGCAGTAACTGAGCATTTCTAGAAAGCAAAGAGTGCAATAGAGGTGTTTCACCTGGTACATAAAATTAACACACGCAACTGTTCTAATTGCTTTTGATAAAAACTACAACACGGGCCTTAGAGTTGAACAAAATAAGCCAGGACAGTTCTCTTAGACAAACTTATATAAATTCACCCCGTTTTACCTCCTCCTATTCCCTTGTGTTCCCAATTTCTTCTCTTGCCTTTTCTGCAGCCCTTCAAAACATAGTCAGCACTCCTCACAGAGTTATTCAATCAAATGAAACCTCAGTAGAGGGACAGCTATTGATCCCATCCTTATAATTTTTAGATTGTGCTCAAGAACCGAACAAAAAAAAAAGGTTTTTATTTTTACTGCTCCATGGCCAACAGCATACTTCACAGGCTGAAAGACTGATGCAGGTCATCGTAACACATTTCTCTGAATTTCTTAAGTGCTGTCAATTTTTTCACTGTGTTATCACAAAGTCATTAATTTGAGTACTTATCCATTTTAATAAATGGTCAATTCATACCTGAGAACTATACTTTCAGTTTTATACAGAGTCAGAGGTATACATTCTACCTTTAGTTCTGTCAACTTAAAACTTTAAAGAAAATCCTCCCAACAACTTCAATTTAATGATGTTCATTCTTACCATCACTAGCAACCTCAGATTCTGGAATACTGACAAAGTTTTAGCTCTTCATAGTGCTCTCTAATATTCTGTAAACATACTGCAGAAACAGATCCTTCACATCAAACGCTTTCAAGCATAGCCTCTAGAAGCTGCATTAGAAATCTGTACCTTATCAAGTTAGCCATGCTGAAGGATGGTTTCACAGCAATTTTTCACAGTACCTCCAAGTAACATAGCATTTCTGAGGAAACATTCGAATTAACAATAGTCTGCTAGTATTTAAGGTATGGGAACCTCCAATTTAAAAGAAAACCAAGTTGCAGCACGCTGCTGTCTCAAAAAGGCCCAGCTGCAAGTGGCTGTGGAAAGCTCCAAAATGTTTTGTCCAAGCATGAAAAACTAGACTGGTCATAGTATTAGTCTGCAATGTATATAGTAGAGAGGATTTAACCTAATAGCATATTCAACCACTCAGCAGAATAGCTGCAAATTCGCTTCCTAACTCATCATTTTGAGTACTATAGCAGTTAAATTCCATAGTTGAGATTACCAGGTCGCAATATTTAACATAAGAAAATATAAATCAAACCTACCAGTCAATTTGTCTCACGAGTCAAAGATCTTGTTTGAAGTCACAAAACCCCAAATTTGTTCCTTCATGCTGAGGTCTCCTCAGTATATTTTTACTAACTGCACCATCTACTGGCAGAATCTTACAACAGCTTTCAATCCATTCCCCTTACTTACAAATTTTGATACTGCAATGGTGCTCAATCATCTAAAAACCCTTGAAAGATCACAAGCAATTTCTGTGAAGTTCATAAAAGGCAATAAGAAAAGAAAATCCATTTTCAGACTTAAATTGGCTATTAGTGTGCCTTCACCTCAGCTGGAAAAGGGGATGTAAATCAAAGGAAACCGCAATTACTGTCTTAGCTCAACTCTTAAAACAGTCGTGCTGCTTACCCCTAGCTCCCCTCTTCAAAAAACCCAAACCAAACAAAAAAAACCCACCCATAAGACACCTAAATGTTTGCACAGATTTGGTTACTGTAACATCCTGGGTAGACATACAACACAGGCCAAAAAAAACATATCCAAAACAGGCAGGACCGCAGTAACTACATTTCGAAAAATAACTGCATGAGAAAACAATTCTAGATGTGTGCATGGTAAATGGGATAGCCAAGGAAAATATTATCATTCTTATTTTTACTTTTTTCATGCATTTGAACCATAGAACTCTTACTTATGCCAAAGCAGGCAAAATAAAGACAAGCAAATAAGTCATTTGTATACCATCCGGCCTATAAACATCAAGAGGTACATACGTTACACCAATAACACCAGTGACTGATTACTGGAGCATCACAGCAGTAACAGATCATTGGTAGGCTTTCCCCAAACAAAACACTACTTATCTATGAGTATTTTGCATTTTTCAAAAAAGTTTTGTGATGCAGACTGGATCTGCCTTAATCTGTATAACAACAGGAACAGCAAAAAAAAATATACATTTCATCTTCAGAAACAGTTATTGAACACAGTAAGCTTCTCCTTTCATTTGTATCAGGTCATTTACACCCACTTCTGTCCTTGGCTATATTTGACTGGGCTCAAAAGTATTCCTCTATTCTTGCCTGCAGTGCCCCTGCCATTCTTCACTGGTAAGAAAGAAACCAAAGCACTGAGCCAGTTCTCTGCCTGCTGCTTCTCTCTGACACATCACAAGATGTTATCACTTCTACATGGAAGGGACATTTGTCCAAAAGGGACGACTTTGGAAACATAAGGTGAAGCTTCTAAAAATAAAAACTTCAGTGTACACTTTGATATTAAAAAGCAAACCTGCATCTCATGCACATATCAAAGAGTTTGTTTTCTAATTTCAAGAGAGAAAAAGACTTCATTCGACTGGATAGAATCATAAGAAGTATTACATTTTTTTTGTATTACAAGAAACATAAGGATTTGTTGATTCAGTGAAACACAGTTATATTCAACACCTTTGGGAGTCTTCACTTATTCCCTAACTAGAAGCACCTTTGGGCAGTTTAAGTTCACATAAAATGTCTCTATCAAGTACACAAAGCCACTTTTCTGGATCTAAAGTGAGGGGCCTAGAAACAATTCTGAGCTTCCAGTAGAGATCCATGCTGTAACTGCCTAAGTCTGCGAGAGAACAAGACCGAGGGGAGTTCACTGCTCACTCACCTTTTATCCTTGTTTTTGTTATGATGAGAAGCAGGAATCAGAGCTACCATATGCTCTGGCCAAGCCCTTGATCTGGAGAAGTCTGGATCAGAGATCAAGAGCATGTGACAGGACAAGGGCACTGTGAAGTTCCACTGCAGCACAAGGATGTGCAGGGAGGATAACAGAGAACACAGACACGTTACCCAGAAAGATCACCCAGATACCTGCTGACATATAAGAAATGCAGACTTCTGAAGGTTAGTGTGCTGCATTGCTAGGTACCAAACACAAGCTCTGTGAATACTTTCCTCACTCTCCCACAAAGCATCCATACCAGCAGTTGATCACAGGGACCATACCTTTGCACATTTTAAAGAGCCAAAAATAACCATCATATGCAGATATAGAGAAGCTAGTCCAGGCCATCCAGAAGAGCTCAAATTAAGAATGGTTGCATCTTCCTCTGAAGTTTTGGCCACTGATCTAAGCAAAATGCATCTTAGATCTACATTACCAATGGACTGTCTTTACCTCAGAACAAGGGATTAAACAGCCTTCCTACACACACCAATTGCCACTAAATTACCATGAGATCTACTCCAACCCACACAAGAATCTATTTGTATCCTCACTGCAATTTTGGCAGTACATCAATTACTTTGACAACCCTCACAACTGTAAGAAAACCTACAAACCTTGATCCAAAGATGAAATACTGCTTTCATTAGCTTAAAATAGCATTAGATAAGCAAACCTGCCAGCCATATTAGTTCCAGGGGAACCATTCCTCCTCCCTTTTACCTCTGTCTTTCTGGTAGTTTGCAGCAATACCCCATGGAATAAAAATGGTTCAAAACCTGCAGCTGACTCCCATGTGCCAGCCATGCTATTTACTCTAAGTGGCTTTTATTCAAATTTAGAGGCTTGCAAACATTCACTGTCCATTTGTTAGGTGAGGATAAAGTGGTGGTCTTTTGTTCTGCAGAGTTTTAAAAGGCAGATAATGGCAGGTACGTAATCATGGGTATAGACTGCAGCCTACCATCACTCCAGAAGAACACTCTACTGATCTGTAAAGAGACAGGAATCAGTGTCAGAAAGATGCTGCCTTATGAATTTAAAAGGCTCCAGGGGAGAAGGAAAGGAGGCACTACATACCTCTCCATTTTTACTTCTTCCTATTAGAGATTATTTCTGATACTTCTCTGCTTTGAAAGCCTCAGTCAATAATATTTGCTTATGCTCCTCGCCCTTGCCCCTCCTATTTGTACAGCTCAGTAGTTTGTCCCCCTACAAGAAGCTGTCTTATGCTTTAAATTATACACATCCACTAGGTGACTTCAGGTGCCCCAACAATGCAGCTCAGAGTTTGGCTTGGTAGCTTCTGTCCACTGCCACCTTTCCCAAACTTTCCAAAGTTATCCATACTAGGAGCAAAGAGGCTGTTCTACCTTGGTCATAGTCCTTCAGCTTTGACTACTCTGAAAAAGGCTCTTCTTGTAAGGAGTAGCAAACCTTCATAACAGGGTGGCATTCAACTCTTCAACACTACTGACTGGGGAACCATTATCTTAAAGGCTGAAGTACTGAGTCTTTCTCTGTTTCCAGCTCTGTATCTCCACCACCACCTGGTCTTTCTTTTGCCTGGGATCTTCAACTGTCTCTCTGCTTCTCCAGCCTTTTATATTACCAGAGCTGTTTCCCCCTTCACAATGCACCTGCCTAGAGTATATCAAAGCTAACTGGAATGTGAAAAAAAAAACAACAACAAAACAGATGGTCAAACAGAAGTCAAGGATTACAGAAAGTGGGAATTTTCTCTCTCACATATTCAAACAGCCTAATATGGAAGGCAGGTGAACATAGTACCTGCAAAATGGCATTTTAAAAAATGGCTAATCACCTTGCAAATTAAAAAGGCTTTTATCCCTCTTTCTATTGATATTACATCTTGAATACCATAAAGTGAATTATATTACTGATATTGCAGTAAGATTGTTAAAGAAAATATACCACCCAGCAACCTCTGTGCAGCAAGAAAATAATCAAAGATTATTTAAGAATAAAAGATAAATGGAATGAAAGAGGGAATGGAAAAAGAAAAGGAAAAAAAATATTTATGGCAATTCCTGTGATTCAAAAGTATTTCATTATACTGTTAAAATAAAGTAGTATTTTCACAGTGCAGTAATGCCACAGAGTAGGAATGATTTCACCAGAAATTCACAAGCTTGGTTTGCTAGGCTTCAGTAGGCAGAAAGAACTTTAATGTCAATGGTCCCTGACACAATATTGCTAAATGAAGATAATATCTTCTAACTTTTTAATTAGTTCCACATGCAACTCCATAAACATTTGGAAATCAGGAACTGGAAGAATGCATTTTCCTCTAAAGTTATGGAAGAGCAAAACATCATTCTTTGAAGTTTATCTCCAAGTAGAAGAGACTTTAACATGCTCTCTCCTAAACTCCACTCATCTCAGGAAGCAGGCAATCAACCTTCCTACACATAAAAATCAAGAAATAGGGAGAATTACAGAAAAGAAAAAAAAAAAAAGGAGGCCTATCTAGACTTAAGTTACACTAAAACATTATCAGCCATTCATTATACCCTATAGATGTGTAAATTATCACAGCATAAGGAGCCTTTTGCCACTTGCTCTGCCATTATGGCTCCATTAGGATGCAACATTCATCCTGGATCCAGACTGGTATGCTCAAGCAGCAGGTTAGGACTGCTAGACACAGGACCACCCATCTGGCCTGAGCTCTGACCAGAGCTCCTCGCTGCAGACAAAAGGTCCCTGGTACAACTCCTCATGGCAATTAAAGCTCTCAACCAATTAAGGCTCCCAGTGCTCTCTGGGCCATGAAAATAGGCACTCGTTGCAATGGCATGATGACATGACAGCAATCAAAGCTTATGGCTTTTTTGTTGGTTTGTTTTCTGAGGTTCTACTTTGCCTTTCTCAGTATAAGTGCCTTATACTTATACTCTGAGATATACATGCTAGCTATTATTTACTCCAAAATGTTTTAGATTTTCCTGCAGGAAAGGAACACTCCTCACAGAACTATCTGCTTGCCTCTCCTGGAAGTAATAGCTTGTGTTCTTCACAGGAGATATGGAAAAATAAGGCCACTTATTTCAACCTCAATAGCAATGCTCTTTTTTCTTCTTTAGCTATAGTCACTGCCTTATCTCTGATCAAAATATTCAAGCCATAACAATTAGTGATGGTCCTTTGCAATTAGTCACTGGTTTCTTCTCTACCCTGCAATCTTACTGACATGCTCTTCTCTCATCAAGCTGCAAAGCTATAAGATGGCAGCCAGACAGCTATTTTACCTGGGATAGCTGCCCTCCCGTATTCCAGAAAGACCCAAAACTGTCTTGATGTTAACCAACATGGAGTAATGCAAACTCCATTCTACATACAGGAAAAGTACAGGGAAGATACCTTTATTTCTTAAAGTTCACATTTATATATATATTTAGATAAAGAAATAATGTATTCTTCAGAATACCTAACACCAAGTATATTTAAATAATGCCATATATATTGAATCCAGAAACACAAAGTATAAATAAGATTTTCAGGGACACCTGGAAAAGAAACACATCTTCCAGTGGGCTAGTTATAAAAAGCTTTACTTTAGCCAATTTTATAGTTACTTTGAAAATGCCTCACCTATTTGTCATTATGGCAGTATCAAAAACTACTTTGTGAAGGCAAAGTGATGTACTTCTATTCTATTAGGCAGAACTATTTTTTGTTTGTTAAAATGGAATTTATAGGTGATGAAGGTGAGCAGATGTGTTTGCAGCTGCCTCGGGTCATTTCTAGCTCAACTGAGGAGTTTTTAAATAACAGAATCCAGTAAGCAAGTACTGGGCAATCACACAAACTTGTGAATGCATATATACATATGTGTGTGTGTGTGTGTGTGTGTGCGCTTTCTATACAATGCCAGCACCATCAAGCAAATACAGCAGAAAATTTTAAACATATTAGGAGGGGGAACAAAAGAGTTCTTTGGGGTTTGAAATTACATTTGAGTTCCTGATGTCCAAGAAATTTGAAGAAAAGCCTGTTTAAGCAACATCTATCTGATATTCATCTCATTGACCAAGTGGTGCAAGGATCTAAAAGCAAAAGTTAGCTTCAAATTCAAGGGCATAAAGAGCAACTTCTTCACCTACACGGTTTAGCTTGCTGAATTCCAGCCCACAGCCATCATACTGACCAAGCACCTTCTAACAAATACATGGAAAGCAGACTGCCCAGAACTGTTATTTGACAATACTAAAAAGCATTTTAGGAACTATTATTTCATGGTGTGAAATAATTGCTTGGTGTCTGTCAAAATGAACTGATGTTCAGGGAGATTAATGCAGCCCTGCCAACTGTAGGAATCACAAGCTTCATTGTCTTATTCAGCATCTGTGCCTTATTTTGAGCACAACTCTAACTGTAACAGCCATGTCAACCTGGAATAAATCCAGTAAAGTTAATGAATACAATTCAAATTTGAGATTTGAGAGTAGCTCGGACCATCAGTAGACAAATGGACCACAGGCTGTGAAACAAGCATACTGAGAATGAGAAAGTCCATTTGTTTAAGGACAAGGATAAAAATAAACATGAACAGCTGCCTCCATCACTTGCCAGTCCATCTAAATGAGGCAAGGTTCCAACTGGAAAGAGTTTCACAAATATATTGCAGATCATAAGAAAGCACCAAAGGCTGCAGAGGCAGCTTTACTTTAGATGTTTCTTGAACTACAGAGTCTGTTTTGCAAAACTGGAGCCTGTTTTCAAAATAAAATCCTTAACTTTATAGTTGAGTGAGTACTTAAGTTTTGAAAACTTCCTGCTTGGCTCTCTTTCTTCTCCCTACTTAAGCAAATCAACAGAAATTAACTTAAACAAGGCATACCTGGGGGTTGAGGGGGTGTTTCTATTAGATTGCATTCAGCTCTAATTTTCTTCAAATACATAGATATATTTATATGTATTACCCTATATAGGGGCAAGGATCCATTTTTTTGTGAGCACTTAAGACTCAATGTTATTTAGCACCTACCACCCACAGAGATCCTGGTGCCCAGCTAGAGTTCCTAAACAAGTGGATAGTATAATTATAAAAATAATTAATTATAAAAATATCACTTCTATACAAGAAGTTTTCACAGTTAGCCATCTAATTTAAGATTATTCCTATCATATTCAGAGCTGTCTATATATTTCTACCATCCTCTTCGGTGAGGTAGACACACTAGCACGAACGCACTTTCCAGTGGGACTGTACAGTAACGTCTGCTTCAATTTTCAGTTTCTACAAAAATTTGTAGCAGCCATAGCTGATATGTGTTTCCAGTGATAACCAGTGAAAAGCCTTGAGCTCAAATATCTCCAAAGAAAAAAAATCTCATGTGCCCTGATAAGTGATTTTACAGCAGAAACAGAATTACTCACATGAAATGTAAGCATTGCCACTTCTAACACGTAGTCTTCTGTCCTTACGCTCCCATCACTAAGCCTGCTTGCTCTCTGCCACCTCAGCCAATTTTAAATCCAGAGGAGCAAAGCAGTAACTCACTTCAGTTATGATCCACAAATGTTGTAACACAAGTGATCTGTATCCAGCCTGTAAAATCAGGCTGGAACAGCAGTTAGCAGTAATTCTAACAGTCTCTCAAAAATTCACATTACATGCTGAGAAGCTTATTTATCACAGTGGTTTTCCTTTGAGGTTGAAGTATTCTGTCTGTAGGAAGTAACTGTCCTGTCTGGGCATCTTAGCAGCTTAAATACCCTGAATCTGTGTCTGTATGTGGAAACTAAAAAAACGTATTTAAAATCTGGGAACTTTCTCTTACTTGTGCACCACTAGTCAAGTGCCAAGCCTTTGCAAAACTACATTACTACATGCAGATGGGCATACTGCAGTAACTAAGCATGGGGAGCAATATCCTTTACTCTTTGAATCATTAAATCAGATAACTGCAGTATGCATTAGCAATGGCCACGGAGCAGAAGCAGAGTACAAGCAAGAAACAAAGGTCTTTTTTGCCAAATGCTGTCAAATTTCAAAGAACATATATAAAATACCAGTGAACCTACAGTAATGCAGCTTACTGCATTAATTGCTAGAAATTGCTGAATTAATTTCAGAAACTCTCACACTAACTCAATCACTTCAGAGCAAGTTCCAAAATCATTAATACCTGGGAAATTTATTTATGCTCAATCATTCCTATTCAATTACTCAGAATTCAGAAGCTGCATCAAGAAAAAAATATCTCTAGCATCAAAACTCAATGCATGGGTTTGCTCTGCAGTCCATGCTATACTTGTTCAGTTTGCTGGGTAAAAAGTGCAGCAGCTTGGGTCATTCAATACAGCAAGTTCTATAAGCCAGACTGATGCTCAATGGAGTTTTCCAGCAAAAAACTGTGAGTTCCTTAAGCAACAAATGCAGAGACACATTAATGCCTCCCACCAAGAAAGCACTGAGGTTTTGCAGTCAAGGAAAAACAGCTGCATAAAGAAAGATTAATTTTATATGCTTGCAGTGCCTTCTGCAGGTATCGTAGATTTGAAACGTTGATACCCCGTTGGAAGTAATTTGACAAGCCATGAGAAGGCAAAAAAGGAGCCATAAACCAAGCACTGTAATCTGTTGACAAAATGCATAATAGCTGCTCTGCTGGATAATAATAAACTTACCAGCACATTATCAGATCATCTTTCATCCAAAGGATCTTCAGTCAGCCACAGGCAAGCTACAACCCACACCTCTGTATCAAACTATACACACAAATTATGCATCTCTACACCATGTGCATATGCACACAGACACTCCGTTTCATTAAATTACAACTGCTAAAACAGTCACCAGCATAGCAAGTGCTTAATGGCACACTTTTTTCTTGCATATTGAATACACAGACTTTCTTCAGCAGCTGCCAGATTCACCCCACGTTCAACTCAGCAGGATGTGAACCTTGCTGTTTAAATGGTTTTGAGTGAGTCAGAAAATAATCTGTCTGGTTACAGTTCTGCTCCATAAATAGCACCAAGTTCATTCCCAGACATTTCAACTAGAGATGGGCCAGGTATCTTGCCTTAACCAAGAAATTAACTGCCTCAATAAGCCATTTTAATTGGTATTTACCACATTCAATTCATTCTAGTTTTGGGGAGATACAGACCAAACCAAAAAGAGACAGTTCCACTGAGTAGCACCATCCTCTCCAACACCTGGAGAGTTCTGATATCTTAATAGCGACAGGTGGCTATATAAATCAGCAAAGGCATGTATTTACTCTATTAGTTCAGCTCTAAAGGTCTAATTTAACCTTACCTTCTAGAACAAGGCTACATTCAAGTATTCTCAGTTCTTTCTACTAAATTAGATATAGTCCCTTCCTTTCCCCATAGAAATACCACAAATGCAGTGGTTTAACACCTGAAAAGTCCCCCACATGGTTTTGAACAAGTTCAATAAGGTCGAGTTTCATAGCACTTAACAATTCTTATTCTTTATATTATGTAATTTAGTCTTTAAAAGCTTGTGAGTATTCTTAGCTATTTGACCAAGGGGAAGAACAAGATTTGCAAGGGATCTTGCCATTCCAGGGCTGATAAAGTTTTCTGTAATAGAAATAGATGGATTGGAAATATTTATCGAGTGTAGGACACCTAATCAAAGACCTGTTGTTGAACCTCTGCTCACTGAGCAGTCAGAATAAACCAAAAGTAGGAACCAAAATGTTCTCCTGAACACAGTTAATTCCAGTTATGTTTTTCTCTTTCTTTTCACGACAGGCTAACACTGAATAAAACTTTTCAGTTTTCCAAGAAATACCTTACAAAAGGACCAGCTGACAAAAATAAAGGCCTTCACTGCTGTAAATCGATACATAAAAATTACTGAAATCCAAGCTCAAGGTGCATAGAAGTCTCAATCTGTGCACCCATAAGGACTGTAAATACACAAAAGTAGATAAGACACAAATTTAGGTACAAAAGCAGGTAGTTTTGCATTCAATAAGCAAAATCACTGTAATTTAGTGAGACAAAAGGGAACAAAAAAAATTTATTTTTGAGCTTTAAAAAGAAAAAATAGTAATCATTTTTTAAATACAAATAAGATACTCTTTCCTAAACAGCTGAACATTTTTATTATGTGCTGGACAAAAGAGGGTAATGCTAAGGGTAATGCTCTGCTGGATAATAGTAAACTTACCAGCACATTAACAGATCATCTTTCAATCAAAGGATCTTCAGTCAGCCACAAGCAAACTATAACCCACACCTGTTTCAAAATATATACATAACTGTGCATGTACTTATGGTAGGGACTGGATGATGCAACATATCACAGCATGCCTGACTGTGCAGTAGATCAGCAATGGGAAAATAACCCTCTTGCTTCTTCTGTAACAGTCAGTCATTATTGTAAATCAAAACCATATCTGACAAAAACCTCAGTGAAGAGGATGGCTGATGCCTTTATATATATTCTAAATGAGAAAGCTGATCTGTAGAGGCAATCTCTAGTTGAGTTGAGCCACACACAAGAATAATTCCATTGAAGTTAAGTGATTGATAGGTTTTTCTTTTTTAAAGTAACAATTAAGTGACAAATGAATTCAGCAAAACCACTTCCAGGGTCACGCAATGAGTGACAGATGCAACCAACACTTGGGAAACCCTAAAGACAATGCACTACCTAACTGTTCTTTTAATTTAATTTAATATTATTCCAATGTCCTCCAGACAATTTATCACCATAGCTAATATGAATGGTACCCTCTTTGCTCAACAGGAAATAAAAACCACAGATATTCAATAGGTATATCAGGTGGAGTCACAGGCATCCCTGGCAATAAAGGTGCTGGCATGCCAGCTCCATTTGAAAAGCAATTTGTTGTAGGAGGCGCATCAGTCTTGCAACTGAGAGACAGTGGGAATGAATGTCCCCACACAAAAGCATAAAAAACAGCCCTCCCAACTATTACAGAGTCTTTTTTTTTTAGTGACAGATCTACTTTCAGAGAACTTCATTTTTGCTTTACTGTTTTGAAGTGAAGTTCAGGGTAAGGCAGCACAGTATACCTTGGCCTGGTACAAGATTGAATGCAACACAGCATTTACAGGTTTGTTGGAATTTAGCACTGCTTAGGTTAACATTTCACTTTAGCACCTACTACCTGATTCTGAGAGACTGGTAGGATTGCATGATCCTGCTTACCAGACAAGGCTAGGTGCCTTGGAATTCCCAGACTTGTCCAAGGATGTATGACATTATTTAGCCCAATTTCAAGTTACTTCTGTATGTAGGCAGTAATAGGTGACACCATTCCCTTGTATAAAAGCTAGTGGATGACTTTTGCCCAAAATGCCCACCACTGAACCTTGGGCAGTTTGATGCACAACATTCTGAACTCCGCCAGAACGCTGGCACTAAGACATCAGAATCCTGATCATAAAAGTGTCAACATGACTTTCTATAGTTAACCATCTGAGCAATTCACAGGCCTTTCAGCTAACCTTCAAACAGCAGAGGTAGTGAGGAAAGAACAGTTAAATAAGAAGTCTCTCTTAGAGAAAGAAGCAGAATAATCTTCAGTCTCCAAGACTCATGCCTGCATTCTAGCCACTGAGGCATCCTTCATTTCTATGTTCCCTTTTGCTGAAAACTCTTGCCCTAGAAGAAAGTCTTTCCCTAGCAGTTGGTTTACTTGGCTTAGATTACACAGTTTCGAAATGTTATCTTCACACAAAGGAAAGCATCATGAAGCCACTTATAAAAATATATGGATCTATTTATATATATAAACATATATATAAATATATAGAAGCAAATATATATATATGTATACATATATTTGCTTCTGTATTTCTCAGTCTGAAACTCTGTCTGCCTCACTGGGATACTGCCATAGGGACACGCTATGATACAACATTGAACCCAGTGCTGAACGTCACTTACTCCCTCGGCAAGGACAACTGCAAATGCAAAAAAGGCCAACTGTGTGTTGACATTTTTTATCCAATTCACACATTTATACACCTCATTTCCTGGACTCACTATTTGTACTCTTTCAAAATAAGACTGAAAAAGGGTCGTTTCATTTAAAGAAAAAGGAATTAAAACAAAAATGAGCGCAGCTGACTGAAGAAGAAGAAGATGGGAAAAGAGCTTATTCTCAAAGTGTCAAGACTATTTCTCTGCTTTTAAACTTCTTATGATTATCACATTAGATTAAGTCGAAACTCGTATCAACACTCCTGTCAAGTCGTATGTTTTATGGAAGCAAAAGCTACTTCATATCATGCTTACTACTGATGCTCATGAAAACTAGTTAAAAGCCATTTGGTCTCATGGCAGTCCTATAATGGTATTGGAGAGATTTGTAAACTTGCAGGAGTGCTGAAATCCTGGCCTGGCCCATGAGAAACTGAAGTTCAAACAGTGTCTCTTTGCCAGAGGCAGGAAAATCTACACCAAAAGCCTTTGAAGCTGAGCAAGAGCTTGAGTCTGTGTATCCCAAATCCCAATATCCAACCACCAGACTACCATTTCCATCTCTATTTATTGAAATATCTACTCTTCATGCTTTCCCAATATTGCCTTTTAATTCTACTCAGATCAAGCTCAACTTCAAGATCTCAGAGGTAAATATAATTCCTTAGCATCTCTGTTTTATGCAATACTCCTTAAGCAGGACTGTGTGTAAAAGTAACAGAACATAAGCACACAGTTGTATGTTAGGCACAGAAAGAAAATCCCAGAACATAACACTACATTTCATGAGCAGGGACCTAAATGGGGAACTAGAATATCAAATCAGGATGCAAAGAAGAAACTGTACTGAAAAGCCTGGCAGCTTAGCGTTTAATTTCCATCTAATCAGCAGCCACCAGTAACAGTGAAACTCCAGGTTCTTTCATCAGGCCCTAACTACAGTCAGCCCACAAAGCATAGAAAAATGTATGAACATAATTCTCCCTGGTTTCGGTTTCATAAGGACAGTGATCATGTAGTTCCAATACCATGCAATTGGAACTACATTGATGTATTTTTCCAATTTAACAATACAATGGTCTTTGGGGAATAGAAGCACTATCTAAAATCCAAGATGTAGTGAAAATTCTTGTTGGAAACACAAACTGTATTTTAAATTATGTTGGGGGCTTCGGGGGTTTTGTTTGCTTGTTTGTTTGGTTGTTATGGTTTTGTGGATTTGTTATGGCTTTGGTTTGATTTGGGGTTTTTTACTAGAAGAAATCTACTTTGGAGGAGAAGTTCTGAAAGGGATAAACTGATACAGAAACAAACAAAAAAAAAAAAAAAAATGTAAGCTTTCAATCATCCCTACAGTCCTTACATCCCTTTAATGCTTTCCCCACCAACTGCTAGTTTTCTAAACCTGATTTCCTGTGGTTTAGAAACTATGGTTTCCCACAGTAGGAAAACTATGAGGATTTCTTCTAATACAATGCTGATTTCTGCTTGCTCTGCAAGCAACTTAGTATGGAGATAGAATAAAATCTATTAACTAGTTAAGGAACAGAATACCTTTATTTCCTCTAATCAGTGTGTATCTCCATTTGATAGACTATCACATTTTTATTGAAGATGGACTATGCTGTTTGTTTTTTAATAAAGATACAGCACAAAAAATTAAAAATTTAAAGAAATCTCATTGCAGTCTCTTTTTCAACATAGTTAAGAAGCTATTTAAGCCTCCATTTTAAGCAGGGCTAGACGATCTTCATTGGTCCCTTCCAACATTATCATTCTACAATGTAAGGGTTTCCAGTCTTTATTTTTAAATATGATTGCCCAATATTATACTCTAGATAAAGCTAAACAAGTTGGGGTTTTTTTTATGCTAGAAAGTACTAAGAATGATACTACACAAATCAAACACCCAGTGGGTATGAAGAAAATAAAGCTACTTCCCACCAAGGACTCACATTCTGGTGTGCTGGTGAACTGGAACAATGTAAATGATAGTACTGATAGCTGTCACACAAACAGGTGGAAGAAATGGAGCAACATATCCTGCCAGTCAAAAACACTTTATGTAAACAGTTTTTGGAAAATGCTTCCTGTCATTGTAGACTCAGCTTTGGGATTTTATTTTTCACGTCAGATTAGCAAAGACTGTGTCCTCCGATGCCAGCCATGTACACATTCTCATCACAATACAAACATCAGCCTGAACCATCAACTCGACCATTCTATAGGTTTCAGTTAACTGCACCTACCAAACAGTTTTAACAGAGAAGTTCAGCATCCCCAGTACCCCTTGATTTGTGTGATATAGCTTTAAAGGATAGCTTTTGTTTAAAAGCCAATAAGACAGTACAGCAGTTTCTATTTTAGTAAAATGAGAATTTAATTATTTCAAGAGCAAAAAAAATGGAGGCCATAGAAGAATTTGTGGGAAATGCCTTTTGCAGCAATGATCATCCATACCTTCTAAATTCAGTCTATCTGTTCCAGATTGATACTAAATATTTCATATCTCCAAAGAGTATGCTTTGGGAAGGTATCAGAGTATTCTGATTCCTTCAAACAAATTGCCTCTTTTTCATTAATTAAAAACAAAGAGGTCAAACTAAACTTATTGTCTAGTGACAGAGGTACCATATCTTAAAAATACTATTAGGATTCTGTGTCATCATCTAATTACATCAATACTCAGGCAAGTGGAAACAATGCCCTGAGGGAATAATAAAATTGCCTGAAAAACTCATTTATCTAAGATAATAAGAAATATGTGTATTAATGAATTTACTCATCAGGATTAAACATTAATTCAGTGTTTCACCAGAGTATTAAAAAAAAAACCCTTGAGTTTTCATTTGCATCCAACTAACATTTATCCTATTTAATGTGGTATTGGGTCACACTTCCTCTTCACATCTATAAAGAAAATTGCATTTATTGCTATAAATTTATTTATGAAAATGTAACTCCCTCTTCCTACTCAGGTCAATTTACTTCTTGTGAAAACTTACACCTTCCAAAGTATTTCCTGTCTTATTAGAAGGTAATGCACACCTAGCAGTCACAGCAACCCCTCTGTTCCCCAACCACCCTTGGGATTGCTTCATAGATTTCTTCCTGTTCTTCAGCTGATTAAAGAAATGTTCTGATAGCACTCTACTGAGAGAAAAAGCACTCACCAGCCCTCTATAGAAAGAAATGTCATTATCTGGAAAGTAATAAACAAGCAGGAGACCAGCTCTCCAGCCTCAAGATCAAGTGACCTTTAAAAGGGAAGCCAGAGCTCCAGTCCACGTACTCAAGATGTTACTGTTTTGATTATTATACACACACAACTTACTCCCTGGCCATTGCTGCTTATTAGTAAAAATCAGGAGACATTTATCTTGCTTCCTGATCACATTCATAGCAATACACAAAGAAGTCCAAATGAGAAAGAAACAATTGACCCTCATCTCTATGCAATAGTTCATTACTCACTCACCTAAAGAGATGAAGACTGATGTTCAGCTCCCTCTGCAGTTCACAGGAAGCATGCCTTCTCCTGTGCGAGACAAACAAAAAATAGTATTACAAACTGCATTTTTCCAACTATTTTTGACATAACGACCCAAATCTGTCCAGGCACAACAGGTATAACATTAGACTGAGCTTTTGTGGAAATAAGCTGCTACGCACAGGACCTACTGTTGAGCTCCCAGAAAAACCAGAGGAAGGAAAGACCTTCACCTTAGGGTGGATCCTGGCATGAATAGTAAAAAAGGAAGGTAAACTTCCTAGAAATAACTACAGTTCAAGTCAGAAAAAGTCAAGATGCAGAAAAAAACCAACAGGCCCAGAATGTTTTAGGTTACCACTTGAGAGGTAACGAAGGAAAGGCTTGTCTTGTTCCTACCTAAGCACCAAGAAGACATGTAATTTTGATGCCTGATCCCTTTTTCATGTAGAACTGCAGAACCAGTAATATCACAGACTAATCTGACTATTTCATAATAGGCAGAAAGTCCAGAGAAAATTCACTGTAGTAAGACGGATGTTCCTCATCGTTCAAGTTTGCAATATTTCTCCACAGACAGGAAAAAAAAAGACAACTTGAAAAATCAGCTGCCAGAGCACTGAACACGTCACTGCTCCCCACATTCAAAGGCTTTCATCTTGGGAAGGCTCATCCAACAGAGTATTTCACTAAGGTCCTTACAGACTCAGGAATTTATGTGTCAGTACTTTCACTACCAACTAAAGAGATAATAAAACAATAAACACTGTATGATCAGCTAAAGAGATAATAAAACGATAAACACTGTATGATTCCCTAAGGCAGAAGAAAAAATTAAATCAATACTAATTTCTCTGAAAGTGTCATCATTTTCATGGAGAATCGGCTGCTGGTGGTCATCAGGTGCTCATCGCTGCTGCTTAGCAAATAGTTCATTACCTAGTAATAGGGCAGAGAACAGACAAGAAGCATAATTCCTAGAGACTTCCAATCCCCATTTACAAACAAACAAACATACACCAAATGTTGCACTTCCGGGTTTCTCTACAATTCATTAATGTTCATTCTCTTAATCAAGTAAGGCATTCTGCAATCAGGCAACAAATTCTTAAATAGAGAGCTTGTTCCGCTTTCCTCAGAAGCCTTTACTTTTATCTCTGAGCAGAAGCCACAAGTGGTTTTTTTTTTGTTGTTGTTAAGATATAGAAAGTAATTAGCTGCTATTCCCAATGCTTTTCCCTTAACAGAAAGGCAAGTGTTATTTCTTACATAGCTGTATTATGCCTGCACTCAGGGATACTCACCAGTACATTACAGAACCTTGTTTATTGTTCTCACTTTTTCCACAGGCTCTTCACTGCCACATCAGTTTACAAAGAGAGAGTAACTGAAGTCATATCCTTGGCCACCAGATTCCATGCAATACCACCTTTTACAGTCATGAGCAAAAGTCATCCTATTTTCATAGGAATCAAACACCTGCAAAACAACAGACATATATGCCTTTACCTATAATAATTTGGCAACAAGCGCATTAAACATACTTAAATATAACTTAAAAGGTTTCATACCATGAAGTACAAGTGTATTTGGACACCTTGTACAGAAGCTATTTTCAAATGACAACTCAACCACACGCTGAAATTTGGAATAGGAACTTCACAAAAGTGCTGATGAGAAAGGGCCAAGTACACCATCATATTCATGAGTTCAATTCAATGCTTTTAGCACATGCAAGTTTTTCAACTGATATGTATTTTCATATTGGAAGAAGTCTACTTTTCAGTATACTGTGAGCTGTTTCCTTTGGATGCAATGCCTCAATTGTGATTTTGTCTGTTTCACAGAATCTACTTCTCTATTTCAAATATTTCCCTTTAACGGAGATTAAATAATGATTCAAATGAAAAAGCAGATGACTACAAAGGAGTACCACATATACCCAACATATCCTTACATTCAGAATCACTAAGTTATGGCAGTGATTATTCTGACCTTGTAATTCAACTTCGCAAGGATGCTAACAGAACAAAAAGGTTTGACAAGTTATCCCTCTAGATAATTTGATATTTTGGATCAAACAATGATTTGGTGCTTATTTACATGTTCTCTAATCAAATACAGTAGACAGAACTACACCAGTGCTAGTTCTTTTGGCTTTTTTTCACAAGTGTTGACTGAATCAAGTGGTGGTGGTAAAACAGCACAGTACTGGCAAAATTTGGCACAGTTTTATTGAAGACCGTAAACCAAATAGGTCTGACCAGTTTAGTCAGTGGGCCTGTATTGCAGGCATTGATGAAACCTAGTCCAAAAATATGTATGCCTTCAGCTTACCCCAGGAATGAACACAACACAGTGTAAAAACAGGAATTTACTATCACCTCCTGAGCATCACATCACACCATGATTATCCAGCAAATTTCAAGCAGTCACATTGCAGAGTCTGTTTTCAGTGTCACTACCTACAGAATGCCCTACATTTGATATTATATAATTTCCCAAGACAGACTTTCTATGCCTCTACATTAGTGAGCAAAGAGATCTCAGAAGGAAATGTTCAGGGGATTTTTCCAGTTGGGGAAACATTAATACATATTCATAGGCTGTTACTTATTTTCTGCACAGCTTAAATGCTTCTATAGATGATAACAAAACCATTTTTGTGCTTAAAATTAATAACACGCACAGGTACCTGTCTGGATCAGACAAAAATATGGGCAGGACAGTGACCCTGCTAAATAGTTTAACACACACGTATACAAAAGCCACCAAGGCCTTTGGGAAAGTTGCAGGGCTCCCAAGTTACTGTTATCACAGCTGCCATAACATTTTTTATTTTACAGAAGATAAACTGACATCAGTGATATCATTTAGTCAATTTACGTGATCACTTGACTCCACACATTTAACACTCTGCTGGCATATTCAATTGGCTAAGACAACTTTACTCCTAAAAAAATAAGTGAAAAAATGTTGTTGGTGTCCAGTTCAGCATAAACCCATCATCCTCCTCTCCAGAGATACTTCTACATCAATGACAAACAATGAGTTTTATTATATCCTAGGTTACTGGTTTTGTGCCTTAGGGTGATGTTCATGAGCTGCTTTTAAAAGGACCATCAAAGATAAGAAAATCTTATTTCTACTGGAATTTTAGGTACAAACCCATAGAATAGAATTTTGAAATAAATGCAAGAACAGTCAAGCAGACAATAAGTGAACTGCTCTGCACACCACCTTGATCTAAGTTGGTATCATACTAAAACATACAGTTTCACTGCTGAAGGAAAATATCTTCAGGAATGGAAGACCACATTTTCATTTGCATAATTGCCCATTTGTAATACAGCCGTGTTCTGCAACTCATACATGTTTTGAACACTTTCCCACAGTTGTATCTTCATTAGAGTCAAACATGACCTTCTAAATATGCTCTAACTCTTCAAACATTATTCAGAAACAATTTAAATCAGCAGAGCTGTCTGCAGACCAACATGCAGCTGAGCTGAATAAAAGAAACACGTCTTTGCATATCTAATTGTTTAGTACCTCATAGCTTAGAATGAAAATAGGATAGAGGCTCATGTATTAATTATTCCTTCCAACAGGAAAAGAACTAAAAGAACACACACACGCTTGCTTCATTCTTTCTTTCTTTTTTTCTTTCCTTTCTTCCTTACTTTCTTTCTTTCTTCCTTCTGCTAAGAACACAATGATATCAAGGAATGTATTATTGTTTCCTTTTCACCTTTGTCCTCTGCATGTAGAAAGATGCAGAACAGACAGACTAAACATGAAAACACTTGAGCCACTGAATTCAAGCGATCTATAAATTCTTGTAGAAACTTTAAAATCATTAATTACTTCAAAGGCTTCCTTTTCCCTCTACCCCTTCGTATTACAAATTGAGAAGAATAACACAGAGCTTTATCTCATAAATGACAACATGTCAAAAATCCGAAAGAAAGACTGGTCAAAAGACACCCCAAAACTCTCATTCAGCTTAGAGTTAAGAAAATTATACAACCCGACTTCCAGAAGGAGGAGGCAGAATTGATTCCCACACTTCCCAAAACTTAGGGAGTGAGATACAAAATCTAGAAGCATGTCTAAAGATTTTGCAAAATCATTTGCAATGCAAGGATTTACTGATATTACACATTCTACCAAAGCTCACCAGTTCAGAAATTTATCAGAAACTGAAAAACTTGTTGGACAACAAAAAGAAAATACAGTTTCAGTAAGGAAGAAAATGCTATAAAAATGGTTAATAAAGGGTCGTATTTTAATGAAACAATGAATTTAGTCTTTTCTTAGGCTTTACATAAGCAAAATTGAAAGTTCAGATGAGACACAGGCAGCGAGTTCTCCCACATGAAGAAGGCACAACCCAACCTAGGTGCAATGTCAGTGCATGTTGCCAAGGGAGGACTCACAAGTCTGTAAATTGTTTTTAATCACTGCTAAATTAATCTGTTGGAATTTTGCAACTATTTCACCTATACACATACACCCCCTCCGAGTTCATTGATGCAGAGCAGCTTCTGCAGGCTGAGAGTCAGAGGAAGAGAAACAATGACCTGAAGATTTTCTTATTTTGTTTCAAATGACACACTGAGGGTGTGGAGAGGGTTAAAGATGTCAATATCATGAACAGTAATGAAAACAACTGATCTGCTAATCTGATTAAAAGCATTAATTTTGTATTTGAAGCCTTGCGAAAGGCTATAACTTATACAGTAAGAAAACTGACAAAATACTTCTATTTGGTTTTTACAAGATAATGGAAGCAGTAATTTTGTTTACCAAGATACATGCAATGTCACAACTCCTGTGCCAAGAAGTAGTTTGTTTCAGGGACTTAAATTTCACTACCTGGCCAAGAAAAACAAAGAGATGTGGAGGCTTCTCCAGTACATATCCTACACCTTTAAAAAACCAAAAAAGCAAGGTTGTTTATTCTTAGGCATGCATACATAAAATGGTTTCAGATTCTATTTGCTCTATTCTGTTTCACCCTTATCTCTTCCATCTCTCAGAAATTTCTGCCCAAACCCCAACATGAAGCGACCAATGCAGGCCAGGCGATAAAGCAGAAAGAAAAACAGTTTTCCTGTTATTTTCCGTGGCTGCTCCATTTCTACCTGCCTAAACATCATTCCAAATAGACCCATACCCTGCTCCCACTCCCCAAGAAAAATCAATAACACCTCCAATATCCCGTACAACAAGAAAATAAAGAAACATTCTTGAAAACCTCTGAAAGCACCAGTGTACAATGCAAGGCCATCTCTAAACCCATACAGAAATACCTAAAATTTTGACACTTAAAAATTTGTTTTCATTGCATACAAGTGGTCTGGTCAACAACTAAACTTCAAGGTCATCATAGTATTGAGTTATCTTCTCGCTGGCTCCTAATTCAAAGACAAGCAGAATTACACAGGAAGCTTGTAATCAAGAGCTGCATTACATGGGATGGTGATGATCATTTCATCCACTATTGCACCTTTCTTAAAGTGCAGGATTGGGAAAAAAAAAAAGCTATTTTCCCAGTTCTGTTCTATCTTATATAGATTGTAATCATCAATCAGAAAGATGCAGCTTTTATCATTTCTTTTTCTCAATACTATTCTGAATAATCAGTAGACATTGTCAACTGCTAAATGCTCCTGAAGGCATAACTGAGGACAGGAAAAATAATCTTGATTAACTGCATGGTTGCATCTGTCTCTCCCAGACATCCCAAGCAGACAATTCTGTCATGCAATGTGATAAGCAGCATCTTGTAAAAGAAAATAAAAGAAAAAAAATATCAAAAAATCCCAACAAACAAAAACCAGAATATTATCTAGTTGGACACAGGCTTTCATCCGTCAGATGTGGAGACAGTTAGTTGAGAAAGAGTCAAGACTTACAGTTAATTTGTCCATTCCTTTTGTAGTGTGAGAGACAATCACTATCTACATCATTATAAAAGTATGAAATATAGTACACAACAGCTTATTGGTTTAAGATTAGGTAAAATAAATAACAGCAGCAGCTTAATTTCTAGTTCCACAGTTACCATTGCCCCTTATTTTCCCCTCTTATGACTTTCATAAGCTGCTTCATTTAGAAATGACATCTAAGCCAGCTCTCTTCCCACTATCAAGCAAGAAGGAAAAGAGCACAGTCGCTGCATTAGCATCTACCAAGTTCCTGCAGGGTGCTCCAGGTAGAACAGATTAAAAGCAAACACTTGCACAAAGATTTGTCAGCAAGAAGTTCTTAAACAACATGAATTAAAATGACTGCTTGGTAGATGGGATAGCAGTCTTAAACCCAGAAAGCCACAAATTTGAGACATCACCCAGTTATGAAATATTTATCCCTGCTACACTTCAGTGAAGTTACACATCACTGAAAATGGTCCCAGCTATCCAGCAGCCAGATTCGTGCACTTCAAAAGCAACTTGCTGATCATCAAATGACTTCTTGCCACCTGTCAGGCAGACCCTGGAACATGCCACACAGCAACACACCAGCTTTCTTCCTTTTGCAGAAGAGGTTGGGGACGTTCAAAAAGCAGGATTAGCAGAAACTTCCCCCTGATCACTTCCCCTTCCCAGTCACATTCTTTCCAAAAAATTGTCACTGAAACAACCAATCAGCTGTTCCACAGAGTTCTCATTTTCCTGCAGAGATTTGAGTTTTTCAGTCATTCTTCTCACCAAGTCAACTCTAACGTAACTTTTCAACTCTGAACTCAGCACTTGGCTTCAATTTAAAACAATGTTTGATCCTAAAAATATCAATGCAAAAACATGAATTTACAAAACAAATGGTTTCAAATTGTGATGAGATTCAGACTTTAAAAAAGTTTAATTTCTCACAAGAGCACATCTTTCCAGACCACGCAACCTGAATAAACTCTGGAAACCCTTGACCGTTCCATAAGCACTAACTTAATTCTTAAGATATGCTCAAATAAAAGTATGAAAACAAGGAGGATGAGAAGGTTAAACTCATGCAGTGTCACAGGAAAGCCGCTGTGAAGATGAAGAGTTCAGAGAAATACCTGCTTGCTCCCCATCTCTCTCTCCAGATCAAGTTTTCAGAAAGCAGTCTGCATACCCCTAGACAACACTGCACTACACTGTCAATGTCACCATTGAGTTCATATGAGAAATTCACTTTTGAACAGAATATCCCAGTGATCCCCACTTTTTATGCCTTGATTTAATTCCTAAAGTGGTCATGGAGCACATGAGCTGGTTTCCTTTCAGGTGAATTTAAACCAGAGGTGCAACAACTTCTTATGGGTGCTCAGTCCACAGGATCAGACTAGAATAGTCTCAGGTGAACTCACTACACATGCAGCACAGGTATTGGAGCCTCTGCACCAAACGTTTGCCTTCAAGATGAGCTGAAAATGAGCTCCAGTACTTTCCAACATATACACAGGCAGTAAGGGTTCCCCCAGAGGCAAGATACCTGTTAGTGCTTAACCACCAACATAAATGAAATTTTTGAAATGCTCTCACTGGAGAATTTCATTCTTCCTATTTCTATAAATCAATAAGGTCAAACCCAACTGCCCTGGATAGTTATTACAAAGAATAGCTATCCATATATATTTTTTTTCAGAAGCAGAAAACTGCACTTGTTCTTTTTGCCTCTCTGCCAGAGGCAAAAAGTAAGGTTAACTTCACAGTCCTGCTCCAAAAGCCACTCTGAATTCTTTGCAAGCGCTGTATCCCTCACCAGTGAGCAGTGGCTCTATAGCTTGTGCTTCTTGTTTCAAGGCAAATGAAATACAACACTGCAAAGGGAAACATATTTAAGTAATTTACAGTAGTAGAAATTGAAGGGCATCTGTAACTCCACAGAGAAAGTGCTGAAAGTGCAATTTTCACTTTGCCTGTCCTACATTAATGATTAATTTTATGTCAACTATAGTAATTGCTGCTCAGCTTCTCACATCATCACAGCTGCAGGAGAACAAATTCAGAATTAAATATTTACATGAAACAATCAAAACCTGCTTTACGTTGCTATACCCACCAGCTACTAATTCAACCACACTTTAGCTAGAACATGTACCTTGAACTAAACTTAAAGCTTTCAGCCATTCTGTACTTACATGTATTCTCAAAATATGACAACCTTGCACTTTTAAAATTTTATCATAACAAAAATCCTCTTTGCTTCATTTCTAAGAGTGCAGCTATTTAAATCAAATATCTATCTTAATTTTCTAACAAAGGGAAGAAAACAACCTTGCCTTTCAATAAACATGCCTGTGTTTTACAAAGCCTTCATTGAACAAAAACACCTCTAGTCCCAAACACTACAGTTGTCTAAAAGACATCTTGCTCCCTTACAAATACGTAACTGGTTAACAATCTTTTAAAATTCCTTATTACATGCCCATTTTGTGGTAATATGAAACATGCAGGAGCAAGCTAAAATTGTAACTGAATATAGAATCATCAAGACTCAAACAAGGACAGGCTTAGTATTGCAGCACTAATACACTATTTAAAAGACTTTAGTACTTCTGTGATGCAGCAGCCTTCCTATATTCAAAAGAAGAGCGATATGCCTGTGGTAATGTACCATGATTTGTCCCCTGGTCTCTCAATGTGGTATTAGCAGCTCTGGAAAAGCTAAACACACTGACTGAAGGCAAGTCCTTCCCTCCAATGAAACCAGCATTCAGAGAACTTCCAGCATTCAGAAAAATGCATGAGCCAGAAGTGTGGTATTTTCACAGCTGCTCCAAGTCAGCCTTTGCACATGATAGAACAGAACACGGAACTATTTTATAAAAGCTAAACTACTGCAAAACATGAAAAAGTGCCAGCTTCAACAACAAGAAAAAGTTCATTTATCTTAAGTTTCTTAAGGGGTCTGCCCCTTTAGCTTCCTGCTTAAAAACAACGAACAAGAGAATTCTTATAGGAGCAGAAGGGACAAATGCAGCACAATGCTAGTTCAGGATAGCACATCCTCTCTTTTGCATGAATTTTATTATCCAACCATACAGGTCACAAAAAAGCTGCTGCACACTCTAGCTGTAAAGGGAGTGTCCCTGAAGCATCTACCCAGAGACAGACAACCTGCAGGCAGCCCTAAGGCACACACTCCAGCTCCTTGCAGATCCAAAAGCATCGCGCTTTACCAGATGAGGGCCGGGTGTTTGGGGGGTTCGTGCAGAACACAGCTGGTCAGAGGTGTGACCTTTCCCTCAGAAAGAAATTCTGAGGGAAATAGTTTCGAAACTATTCTAAACTTTGCCATCTGGTGAAACTTGTGACACCAACTGCACTGCTTCCTGGCTGCACGGCAAGAGCCAGGCAACAGCAGGTGGTATACCAGAGTTAACAGAAAGTTAGAGGTAGCAACAGAAATAACTCTTCAGCCTTTGCCAGCCAGGGATTTATTTTCCATTAGAAAGTAAAAACCAAGTCAGTCAGTAGTGACAAAATTCTGGTTAACAGGCTGTGGTAGATGAATGATCACTAAGCGCCCACCAAAGCTGCTCCATTACTCTCCTTAGGTGTACAGGGGAAAGAAAATATAACGAAAGGCTCATGGGTCGAGAAAAGGATAGGGAGAGATCACTCACCAGTTACTGTAATGGGCAAAACAGACTTGACTTGGGGAAATGAGTTTATTACCAATAAAATCAGAGTAGGATAATGAGAAATAAAACCAAATTTTAAGAACACCTTCCCCTCTCTTCTTTCTGGGCTTAACATCACTCCTGATTTTGTCTACCTTCACCCTCCAGCAGCACGGGGGGACAGGGAATGGGGTTGTGGTCAGTTCATCACACATCTCTGCTGCTCCTTCTTCTTGAGGAGTGGGACACCTCACACTCTTCCCCTGCTCCAGCGTGGGGTCCCTCCATGGCAGACAGTCCTCCATGAACTTCTCCAATGGCAGTTCTTGCCACAGGCTGCAGTTCTTCATGAACTGCTCCAGCATGGGCTCCTCTCTCCACAGGGCCACAGGTCCTGCCAGGAGTTCTAGCTCTTCTAGAAGATCTAGCTCTTCACAGGGTCACAGCCTCCTTTGTGCATCCCCCATGGAACTCCATGGACTGCAGGTGGATATCCACTCCCCCATGGAACTCCATGGACTGCAGGGGCGCAGCACACAGAAGCCTCACCATGGTTTACATCACAGGCTGCAGAGGAATCTCTGCTCTGGCACCTGGAGCACCTCCTGCCCTCCTTCTGCACTGACCCTGGTGTCTGCAAGGCTGCTTCTCACATATTTTCACACTGCTTTTCAGATGCATTTCTTCCTGCCCAATAACTTTTTCCCTTAGTTAAATCTATTATCCCAGAAGCGCTAAAACCATTGCTGATGGGCTTTTCCTTGGACAGTGGTGGGTCCATCTTGGAGCTGGCTGGTTTTGGCTCCATCAGACACAAGCAAAGCTTCTGGCAGGGTCTCACAGAAGCCACCCCTGTAGCCCCCGTGCTACCAAAGCCTTACCACACAAACCCAATACATGGGCATATAATTCTGCAAAGCAAGGTGTGTTACTTGCCAATAACATATTAAATCAATGGCTAAATGGCTCAGTCACAAATCAATATAACTAACTCAGTTTTCTTACTTATACATAAACATCCCAGATGATTTAAGATACAGCACCAGATTTACGTTGTCGGGGCAGAGTTTGGGAGAAGATAAAGTCTGCATAGTCACGGTCTCAGAGTTCCATCTGCAAATCTGGAAAGCAAAGTGTTAGGTGGCCTATGCCAAAGCCATCAGGCTACTCCCACGTAAGAAATACTGCATTTTACCATCCAAAGCTACTTATCTAAAGGTCTTTATATGCCACAGTATGGCAGATTTAATGTTCCTTACTTTCTTTATCAGGCAAACTGCTGTCATCTTAGAAACTGAAGATCATTTTGCTCTGTCCAACTGTGCAGGTAAAAAAAGAAATTGATCAAGAACCAAAAGGTGGTTCACACTTTGCAGCAATTGCAGAAGTTATTCAAGAACATGCTTAACCTGTCAGCAGTCCTAACAAAGCTAAAACACTCATATGCCCATCCAATTCATCAAGGTACATATCCATGTTTATGTCCACACTGAAAACATTTTCAGCCCACTAATTAAAACATCAAGATGGCTGAACAAACAAAATGAGATGGCAAAATCCAGCAAAATACTGATTCAAATATTTAAACTAAGTTTTCATTAAGCTTCAGCTGGGAAAAAGAAAAATCATCTATTATGCATAACACTTAAGTGATTGCACATTCCAGTAAGAATAGTACAGATGTTTAAACTCATGAAGTCAAAATACGCTCATAGAGTTCCAAATTCTTTTAGAGAACAAAGATTTTAATGCACTTTGATTACACAAAGGTTGGGTTGACTTGTCATTGAGTCTTCTAACATTCTCATTACATCATCAGCCCTTCTTGTTCTCCAAAGCCTTTATATTACATTTACCAGATACAAGCCTGTCATGGTTTAAGCCTAGGCCGTAAATCAGAACCACGCAGTCCACTTCCCCCCCCACCTTTCTTCCCTCTGCTTCTGGAGGGACGGGGAGGAGAATCAAAAGAATGCAACTCCCATGGGTTGAGATAAGAACAGTTTAATAACTAAGGTATAACACAAATCACTACTGCTACCACTAATAGTAATAATGCTAAAGGAAATAACAAGGAAGAGAATACAACCGCTCACCAACCGGTACCTCGCCCCCACCCCGCAGTGATCCAGCCCTTCTGGGCGACTCTCAGTTCTACCTCCTGGGCATGACGTGCTGTGGTATGGAATACCTCTTTGGCTAGTTTGGGTCAGGTGTTCTGTCCCCGCTTCCTCCCGGCTTCTCCTCCTCCCTGGCAGAGTATGAGACTCACAAAGTCCTTGGTCAGTCTAAACATCGCTGTTATCAGCTCTGTTCCCAGGCCGAAAGTCAAAAACACAGTGCTGCAACAGCTACTAAGAAGGAGGAAAAATGACTGCTGCTGCTGAACCCAGGACAAAGCCTGAAATGTTGCAGTCAAAATTACTGAAGATCTGACAGAATTCTTTCATCTCCAGGGGTGTCTGTGCAGGGTGGAAGAAAGAGGCCCAAAACCAGCTCTTCAGTCTTTTGCCCACAGTGTTCACTGCAGCTCCAGCTTTTCAGCCATCTCTATGCTTCAGTTTTTAATTCCTTAGCCACATGTTGTAGCTTAATGAAGAGATCATCTCACAGGTAAAGCCTTACTGCTTGTGACATTTCCTATGCTGCAGCAAGGAAAAGGTAAAGTATCTTTAGCTGAGTACCATAATCTGGTTTCTAGGGCCCTTTTCCCTGAACTAAGTACAGTTTATATCTAAGCTTCCTATGCATGGATAAGCAGCTTTCATACCAAAAATTAAAATATAAACCAAGTCTAAAGCCCAAATAGATTCATAAAAGAAATGACGTGTGAATCCCTTTAACAGCAAAAGTCACCTACAAGTAATTCTATAGAGAGAGTACAGCAACAGTTACCATATATAACACGTGACTTAGAGACAGCCACAAGGAATGGAAAAATACAGCAGGAATTCTTCTGACAAATCAGGAAAAACATACAGGTAAGCGCAAGCTATACAAAAAGAGTGCTGAAATATTCCATAAGTCTGCTCCAGATTTTTCCAGCAACTGATACTGTACTGTACAGAAATACATTAGAATACATAGAAAAATGTTCACCAGAAAAATTATATACCATTTTTTTGAGATTAATTGAATCAGCATTCAGTTATGCTAACTTTACTACAGGGAAACAGATGAACCTCGATTGCATCCCCTGGCTCACTGGCTGGTGTAACTCAAAACATCCCAGGTGGATTCATCAGTATGCCCAGAGCAGCAGCAAATTTTGCTATTTATAATCTAGGGAGAAGCTGTTTCTGAAGTCTCTACTCCTCTGAAAGGAGAAAGTAAATTTGAATATATACTTGAGAAGAGCAAGAACTGTGCAAGGACTGGATATGGTTGGAACAGTCTGTGATATCCATCCTATAATCTCGTATATTGAATGCCCTATGTAGCTTCTACAAACGGACTGAGCTGAAACATCACAAGCTCTTAAATTAGAGCTTTGGGCAGAGGCCTAAAGCCAGACTGACGGAGTCTATCTGCACTGAAGTTTTGGTTTAGTTAGAACTGTCACGTCTCTAATGTTAAAATGATATTGTTTAAATAATTTACAACATGCCAAGTGTGTGAAGTGCATGATCAAGGCACTGTTTCCAGAACAGGAATATAGGTGTCACTTATGGAGAGATCAAAATATCTTTTTTTTTGAAAGGTAAAAATCTCTGCATATGCAGATTCAGCTATAACTTCAGCCAAATGAATTCCTATATCCTACAGTTACAGCTAATACACAGTAAAGACCGGCTTTAGTAACAAAATTATAATTGCAGGGAGCCGTACACTGAACCACCTTCCGCGGACTTCTACAAGTATATGGACACCTATAGCCTTCCTTCTAAAAATGGAAAACTTTGCTACTTCTAAGGTATTAACAGAGGTCAGTACATCTCCTGGATTTGTGAATGGAAATTACATGGCCTCAGAAAGACCCGCATTACATTTCCTGGCAATTCCATATATTTATAAGAAACTAGCAGCAGTCATAAAGCATTTGTGATGTTATCCCATGAGATGACACTCCATGTTTAATACACACATGAAGACAGAATCAGCTAGGTACGTTTCAGTAATTCCTGGCTCTCCTTAGATTGCCAAGGTAGAAATGTGATCGATTGCTGCAACTCCAAGTTTTGTTGACTAAAATGTACCAAAGCGAGGGCAGCCTGCCCCACTGATGGGCTGTCCTCTCTTCCCTGCCCCAGCCCTAGCCCAACCTCCTGGGCTCTGCTAAAGGCCCATGCTGTACCAGAGGAGCTGCCCAGCTGTATCAGAGGAGTGCCCTGCAGAGCCCCACCGCTTGATGGCAGAAACTGAGCAGACATCCACCATTTTTAGCAGAGTTTGGCCAATCTCTAATTGCTTAAAGATTTACACAATTTCCTTAACAGATTCTTCCTCCAAAAGTGACCAATGTCTGTCCTGTCATAGAAACAGCCCCTGGAATAGATGGGGCCCATCCTGATCCAACACAGCAATCCCCCCCAGGTGTCATTTTGGTGAAAGGAAGGCTACTAAATAAATTAGGAAGGTCCTGTCCCTTTATACAGTTGCCTATTCAAGACACTGTCACTATCCAGCTTGTATTCTGCACCTATCCACAACAGTCGCCTAACATTTTACAGCTTTTCAGTCTAATAATAACTAATAAAAGGGAAGCCCAAACAACTTGCAGGGGGCTCAGAACAGCACCATGGGCAGTGAGCCATGAACAGGGCAGAGGCGTACAACAGTTGCACTTGTCATAGCCACTGAGAGTAATTAGTATGTAAAATTATTCAAGGGTATCAAGCAAAAAAAATAGACTTTATGTGAAATTTCACTTTATGTGAAATTTCTCACTCCCAGTGGTGACTATCAGTGCTGTCAAGTTGTAATAGCTCTCAAGAGATGGCAAATATATACATGCACTTTTAATCACTGCAGAATGCTGACACCTGGTTCTGTCCCTAATCATATTGAAAGGCCTTTTTCATATATTGAATCCAATAGTCACTCTCTCATATACATATTTTCGACACAAACTCTTTTTATATGTCAATGCTAACATAATGACTGTTAGCTATCAAAAGTTTTTCAGAAAAAGCTTCCTGCAAAGTACTTCAAATTGAACTTTAATAAGCACTTCCCTGCAGAAAAGTGCTCTACTGGGACTTTAAAAGCAACTCTGAAATCAATTTCTCTCTTAACCTGAGAAAGCCGATGTTCTCTGCTCCCCGACTTTGCTCAGCTCCCTTGTAGATATTTTGGTTATTCGTTCCTGCACCTTTCACAAGCCCTGACCATTCAAAATATCAGCATTGGGGCAGAACTTGTAACAGAAAAACTTCACATTTTGGAGCTGCCAGTGCAAACAAAACCAGACTGTGGCCTTACTCCAAGGAAGCTTATTTTCTAGATAAATCCTTCAGTTGATAAGCTTTGTTGGAGAGCTTTCCATGATGCAAAGTAGAAGCTTGCTCTGAGGTGCCCTTTGTATTCTCTGGGAAGCTGCAAAGGCAGGCTGAAGGCCAGTAAGTATGATCAAAGGGACCTGCATGCTTGAATTTCTCCTTGAGTTTTCCTGCTTAAGAACACCAAGGTAAAACTGAGTTTCTATGGCTTTGATATGAAATCAGATCCTAGAAGTCCTCAAAACCAGAACTGAATTAATCAAAATTACTTGCAAATCAGAGAACATTGTTTTATGTGGCTTAAGATGAGAAACTATGAGAGACAGTGGCCTTCTGCAGTAAGGGAGCAGAATATTAAAAGGCCTTTGAAGAGTCCTGCCAGAAGGTTGAGGAAGGTGATTCTTTTCCTCTACCCAGCACTGTTGAGGCCACACGTGGAGTGCTGGCTCCAGTTCTGGACTCTCCAGTACAAGAGACACATGGAAATAAAGGAGAGAGTCCAGAAAAGGGTCACAGATATGATGAAGGGATGGGAGCATCCCTCTTATGAGGGAAGGTGGACAGCTGGGACTGTTCAGCCTGGAGAAGGGAAGGTATAGGGGGGTGCACAAATACCTGAACACAGAGTGCGAAGAGGATGGAGCCAGATTCTTTTCAGTGGTGCACAGTGATAGGACAAGAGGCAATGGGCATAAACTGAAACACAGGTGGCTCCATCTGAAGATAAGTAAACAGTGCTTTGCTCTGAGGGTGACCAAGCACTGGCACAGGTTGCCCAGAGAAGCTGTGGAGTCTCCTTTGTTGGAGATATTCAAAAGCCATCTAGAAATGGTCCTGGGCAACTGACTCTAGCTGGCCTTGCTTAAGCAGAAGCAGGTTGGACCAGATTACCTCCAGAGGTGCTTTCTAACCTCTATCACTCTGTGATTCTGTACTGACATGATGTTATAATTTCAAGTCCTAACCCAGTAGGGCAGGGGGTGGGGATGGGGGGAAAGACACACACAAGAAAACAAAACGAAACAAAACCCCACACTAAACTAAGCTACCCACTTTGCACTATATACAAAGGAAGACCAGGGTCAGTGTCTAGATGATTTTGCTATTCTGTTTACACCACTGCCTTACTTAAAACAACAGAAGTAACACTAAACTTTTCTATCTCATGGTCTGCATGAGCTCCATATTCCTACCCTACCTCCTCCCTTTAAAAAGAGAAAAAAAAGTGTCAGCCTTTACCTCTTCAAGATGTCATAACTGTGCTTAACAGTTACAATTAGTACATAACAGTAACTAATATTACTGTGCTGCACAGTAATATAGAATCATAGAACAGTTAGGGTTGGAAAGGACCTTAAGATCATCAAGTTCCAACCCCTCTGCCATGGTCAGGGGCACCTCACCCTAGACCATGTCACCCAAGGCTCTGTCCAACCTGGCCTTGAACACTGCCAGGAATGGAGCATTCACAACTTCCCTGGGCAACCCATTCCAGTGCCTCACCACCCTAACAGTAAAGAATTTCTTCCTTATATCCAAACTGAACTTCTCCTGTTTGAGTTTAAACCCATTCTCCCTTGTCCTATCATTACAGTCCCTGATGAAGAGTCCTTCTTCAGTGTCCCTGTAGGCCCCCTTCAGACAGTGGAAGCCTGCTATAAGGTCTCCGCACAGCCTTCTCTTCTCCAGGCTGAACAGCCCCAACTTTCTCAGCCTGTCAAATATTAGTTACTGACAGCCACAGAAAACTTTTACAAAGTTTCAGGGTGAAGTCTCAGGTAATTGTTACGACAATGACATCTTGAAAAGTGCAAAAAGGCAGTTAGAACGTAGGAAGTTTCTCTTAAAAGTCTTATTTAATTCTGTACTTAAATCCTCAGTTCTGGCTGCTCTCCAAGTGCAGAAAACAAGCTAGCAGTTTGCAAGCGTGGGTACAACCTGGATAATCACAGGTGAATGTCACATACAGTCCAAGTAATTCCATTTACCACTCAAATAAGAGATTAATAATTTATTCTTACAAGAAAGTGAATTTATTTGCAGAAATCACATTATTTTTTACCTTTAGTCATAAATTCATATTTACACCCAATTCAGCAGAATTGGGTGTAAATACGAACACTTAAATATTCGAATGAAAATATCAAAAATATTTTATTAGACATGAAAAGCATTTCATTTTATGCTGGAAGCAAGGGCAAACATAAACATTTTAAAACAGTGGGATTTCAAATATCTACTCTGAATAAAGAATAGTAGCAAGCTGTGAATACATAATTAAATCAAAGTAACAGTATGCTATCCTACTACTCTGGTAATACATTTCACTCCCATCAGACACTATCACTGATTTAAAACACTTCCATTACATAGCATTTTCCTTGTACCTTCTTCCTCCACAATCCCCGTTTTCCAATTTTAAATAAAACTGAGTTTTGCATGAGCTTAAGAAACAAAAGAATACAAGATCAAAAACAAAGAAAATCAAGAATAACTTTCAAACCTACAAACTGTTATGATTATCATTATTTTGGATTTAAGAAGGCTGATACTTGGTGAAAGAAAGACTGCAAGAGTTAATGTATTTTTTAAAAGATGCCAAAGTAAAACAATTGATTATTCTGGTTTTAAAATTCATATATTCAAGTTTCAATTTGTAGCTGCAGAGACTAGTGTACCAATGCAAATCAACTTTACCTATTTCACCTAGGTACTTATGGAAAAGCAGTCAAAACAAGTAAGAAAATCACGCACATATGTGAAGGTACAGACCGCAGGTAACAGAGTTATAGGAAAACTTGATCTTACAGAAAAAGGAATTCCTAAGGCATTTTCCCAATTTACTAGAAAAGAAAGTTTTTTCCAACACATTCAATAGGGGGGAAGAGGGGAGGAAATCAAAGAAAAATTGTGGTTTGTGTCAGTAAGTTTTAGGACCGCGTAAGATAAGGACACTAATTTGATCTTTGAATGCTACAGTGAAAGAAAACAAGCTCAACCCAAAGGTCAGAGTTATGAGCTAGATTTTCAGCTCATTTGTGGTAACTGAGAATCGCAGTCATATGCTTGTGCAGCCACTACATACAGCTGTTGCTTTACTGCCATGGTGCTATGCAAGAGTAATAAACACCTCTATTTGGAACTCTCAATTATAGATGACAAACTATAAATCACTAGCTTATTGCAGCATCAGAAGCCTCAAGATGCGATCCATCATGTCTACATCCCAAGAAATAAATTAATCCCTCTGTTTCATTTAGCAGAAGACATAGATTTATTACATTTATTTATGAGCATGATATTATAGCAAGAAACAATTAGGGCCGTTCTTGTCTTGAGTATTGCATTCTTCTGCCATTACCTATACTGTTTTGCACTGATACCTTTTGATACCCATCCTATGCAAGCATAAAACAATAAATGGTACAAGGCAGTGAAGAAGCAATTACTGTATCTTAATATAAAGTGAATGCCATGGGATATTTGCTCACATGAAGAACAGTCCTATTTATGACTTCCATGAACTAAAATAAAATAAAAAAAATCACAATATAATCCAGTCACATAAGATTATTAAATGCTCACTGAAAAGCATCAACTACTTATATATGTATATATCTGTAGATATGCACAAATACATTTTGTGCAAATACCAGCTATTGGAATCTAGGAAGAAATGGTTCTTCAGATGCTCACTCCTATGAATAATATTACAAAAAGTACTGAAACACATTTGGAAACTTAAGAATCTCAAATGAACAGTGAGAAGCACTCTTCAGTGTCAGTAAGAAGACAATCAGAATTTAACAGGGGTAAAAAACACCCTGAGGTACTGAAGAAGGGTTTCCCACAATTACTGCATTTCACTATTCTCAACGCTCACCCATGTTGTTTTACAATATAATGGTAACAGAAGTCAGGCATGCAGGCAGGAACCTTTTTAATGGAAGACAAAACTGGCTGGGCTATGGAGACACTCTGCCAGGAAGAACAGCAGGTGAATATATTAGTCATTTGTGTATCGTAAGTAACCATATCCACAGCAGGACTAAATTACTCTTCAGAAACAAACTTCCTTGACCATCATTACTGTGATCACCAATAGTCCAACTGAGCAGATAAAGTTTCAGACTGTCTATGCATGCTAAAAAGGCAATGAAAAGTGTTTTGTTGTTTCCTATGAGAAAGGCGCTGTGAGATGGTCAAGGAACACCATCTCAAAACACTCAGAAGGAGCTGAGAGGCTGAGCACCTGTTTGCAGTGAGCAGCGTGTTATCACTTCAGACAAGGTTGGAGGGGCAGAGCAGGGACTGTGCTGTCTGCCTTGAAGCCTCAAAGATCAACTGCCTGGAGAATGCAACAAACTGTCTGGAGACACCAACACAAACACTTTGTCGCACATCAGGGCACAATGTGAACCAGACCTGGGTCAGATCCCCTGCCAATGAGTCTTATCTGTGGGAGAGTTCCAAGAGAACCTGACTTTATAAAAAGTGCTGCATGCCCCTCCTCCCTGGACCCCAGTGGGATCACTGACTCCAAGGACTGCAACTGAAAGGACTACCACTGCAAGGATTTTAACTCACCGACCAAGGAGATGTTGCTGGATCCACAGATTAGTGATCCTATTTCTTTGTTTTCTTTCCTTCTTTCCTTCCTTTCTCCTCTTCTTCCTCTACTTCATATCTTCTACAAGAATAACAGCTTGTCAAGACTTGTTTCGCCTGACACAGCATTAGGGAAGTTTATAATAAAATTAATGGTTAATTTTCAACATCTGGAGGGTCTGCAGTTTCTCCTGCGAACTGCACAGAGTGTGGTAAAAGATCAGCTCCCCACACACCTGCCAAGTGGGCCAGGGCATCGAAATTGGCAAAGTTGGCAGGATCCTCTGTGAAGATTGGTTCAGAGGTTTTTGTTTCAGGGATAACAGTCAAGTGATGAACAAAGGAGGACTGATTTTTGGTCAAAGCTGAAATCTTCAGCAGAGGGTCTTGACAACCCAGCAAATGCTGATTTTGACTGGTCCCCATTACTGGAGGTGGCTGGTCCCTCCTCCCAAGTGACAAGTGATAGGACAAGAGGTAATGGTCTAAAGCTGTGCCAGGGGAGGTTTAGACTGGGTATTAGAAAAACTTTTTTCACAGAGAGGGTGATCAGACATTGGAACAGGCTGCTCAAGGAAGTGGTAGAATCACCGTCCCTGGAAGTGTCCCAAAACCTTGTAGATGAGGCCTTCAGTGGCATGGCTTACTGGTGGTTTTGGCAGTTACAGAAATCATAGAATGGTTTGGGTTAGAAGGGACCTTAAAGATCATCTAGTTCTGACCACCCTGCCATGGGCAGGGACACCACACATCAGACCATGTCATGGAAGGCTCCAACCTGGCCTTGGAACACCACCAGGAATGGAGCATTCACAACGTCCTTGGCAACCCATTTCAGTGCCTCACCACTCTCACAGTAAAGAACTTCTTCCTTATATCTAGCCTGAACTTCCTCTGTTTAAGTCTGAACCCATTACTCCTTGTTCTATCGCTACAGTCCGTAATCAAGAGGAAAAAAAAAACCAAACAAACAAACAAACAAAACCCCCCAAAATAAACAAACAAACAAAACCCAAAACCAAAACAAACAAGCAAACAAAACAAAACCCACAGCAGGGAGGGTCCGCGTTCAGCCCCGGGCGGGCCCTTCCCGGAGGAGCGACCAGGGCTCGAGGTCGCTCTCAGCACCCTGCGCTCGAGCGGCCGTCACCTCTTTGCCGTCCCTTGCCGATTCCAACCGGGCACGGCCCAGAGCCGCCGCTGCCCCTGCCACCGCCCGAGCTCCAGCCTAGCCTAGCAGCGCCTCCCGCCGCACCATTCACAGGGGAGGCTGCGGCGGCGGCAGCGCAGACGCCCGCCGACACAACAGTCCCTCCGGGAGGGGAGCGGCTATACTGGGGTCCCCGCTCCCCGCGCGCACCTCCGGCGCCGGCGTGCCCCCGCGCAGCGCCGCCGCCACTCACTCTCCAGGGATAACGGTTGGACTTGATCTTAAAGGTCTTTTCCAACCTAACTGATTCGATGATAAGCCAAGAGCCCTGCAAACACAAGTATGGATATATTCTGCATGTTAACGTCTTGATCAAAAGAAGCAACACACAAGTATCACATATCCAAACAAAGTTGTCATAGCACAAGACTACTGAGAAGAGCAACCAACAATAACACATCTGTCTAAAAACCAGCCAACCTAAAACCTTTCCAGCCTGCAACAGGATACATATTCTCACTAGAAACCTGATACTGCTATTGGTAGTAGAGGTTCTTCACTGAAAAGGATCAGTAGGATTATGCAATTTAGGAAATGAATCTTTCAATAAGGTTCCAGGAAGTGGTTATGTTTTCTCATATATTATATAGGCTGATAAAAAAAACCTAGAACCAGTTACAACAGTAGCAGCACATACCTTCCCTCCCCATCTCATGAAGAACCACCATCTACTGGGTAGCTCAAAGGATAAATATTCACAGTGCTGCTCTAGCTACATCCAGTTGCAACAGACTTGTGTTACCAGTTAAGGCTTGCTCCATCCTGTACGAGGGCAGCAGCAGACCCAGTCCCTTCATTACACATACCAACACTTTTAAGACTAGTACTACAGAAGACACAAACAGTTTGTGTCTTGATCCTTGCAGTAATACAGTGAAGTGTTGCATGGATACAAGACCTAATGCAGTCTGCAAGAGTTGTCAATAGCTTATCCACTGCATTAAACTCTGTGAACAGGCAATGTACTAAAAGCTGGGTTAGTTTTCCTCAAATTCTCTGCACAATTGATCCATAATCATCTGAGTGCTCATTGAAGCTTAGTATCCTACTTTTTTCCACTGATTGCGAATGGCCTGTTCAGTTCCCTAACCAGTGTTTCAGTCAACACTGTGCTCAGTAGAAAAGGCTGTCTGCAATGTGTTTGAAGAAACAGTAATGCAATCACACACAGTATGCTGGTTCTGTGTTTGATTCCTTTGAGAGATACCTTTGTTGTTTTCTTTCAAACCTTGGGGGATATATAAATGGGAAGTTTAAATTAAGCCCCTGTCGTATGCTCCCAAACATCTGTATGAGATAGCAAGAGAGCTTGAAAACCTTTTGAAACAATATTGCTGAACTCACTACAATTAAATCCCCATGTAAAAGTACTACCATGATAAAAATCATCATCAAACTTGGAAATAATTGGCAAATCAGCTGGCAAACTTGCTAAAAAGTGCCACAAATGGGAAACCCAAAGAGACAACTACTTTCTCCTTCAGTGATAAGGCCAAAGGCAGAGGCAGGCCACTGTGGAGAAATATATGACTGCCACTGCCACCAATGTCTGTGCTTTGTTAATTAGCTTCTAGGACTAATTAGTTAATTTAGTTTTTAGGACTGCCAAATACTTTCTCTTCAGAAGGCAACAAAAATAGTGGGTGCAAGTTAGTAATTCAAGTTCTGAAGAGCATATCCAGGGAGAAAGAAAATCTGTAAGCGAATCAGTAAGCAAGTAAGCAGCTGTAAGTAAATCAGTAAGCAAGTAAGCAGCAAGTAAGCCTCTGGGTAGGATTTTATTTTAAACAAAAAAGATCTAGAAACTATTAATTCCTCTCAAATAAGAGGTTTCAGAACACAGGGATCTGCGCTAATTTCCTTATAGATGGGCCTAAACAAAGACTGGCCAGAATTCACCATGATGAATGTTGTTCTTCGAACTATTTGAACTCAAAATACTTTAAGTTTGTATGTTAATTTAAAGAAATAAACACATCACCCTAGCAAGCCACTGATAATAAGAAAATCAACCTAGCCTAGTCTAAAAAATTAATTGATTCAGAGGTATTTTTGTCAGTTAGAAAGTGCATTGGTGTTTTGGATCTTCCCTCCCAATTGCAATGATCTGCAGGATAATGAATCCAAGTGAAAGACAGTTCATTTATTTCTTCACTAGCAAATTCACAGCTGCTTTGCGCTCACACAAAATGGTTTTCAAAGGAAACCCCATTAAACTGGAACACGTTAGTTGTTCTTAACATCGTTTATAGCAGAACAGCGACATGAAATACTCAGTTTAATTAAGCTTAACAATATGACAGTCTTTAAAACAATTTAGCTATTTTTCTTATGCTTCCTTCATCTCTCACAGCTTGTTTTTTAAGGCTCAGAAGATTCTAGGCTCAGAGAAGACAGGAAACTTGCCAATTATTGCTAACTTGTGAGGTTAGCTACAAATGCTTTCAAAAGATGCTAAACACTTTTACAGCTTTCTTTCTATTTTAAACTTTTTGCAAGGACTCCATTTCATTGTTTAAGTCTAATGATACATAGGGCCTGCATCCGCTGGTAGACAGATGCCAGATTGAGGCTTTCTCACCCCACACCACTTTCCTGATTCCACTGAGCAGACCATCCAACCACCCAGCAAAGAGCATACATGTAACTTCAGAAAATAAGTAGTGCTATTAACCTTAACAGATAGCTTGTATGCTTAGACACAGGCATGCATATATTGTAAAATCAGATCACTAGTATACTATTCTCATTTAAAAGTTTATAACCATTCCCACAGGGCAAAGGAATAAAAAACACCACCACCCTCACACCGCAGTATCGAACATATTAATGGCACTTATTATTTAGAAAGTGTTAGACTTCAGTATCAAAGAAATTCAGGTACCTGTTCAACCTTCCTACATTAAAGCATTTTTGTCATTCTTTTTCCTTCAGAAACAGAATTAAGTTCATTAACTCAACAAAGGGTTCATATTCCCCCCATGCTTGTGGCAGGGGAGTTGGAACTAGATGATCATTAAGGTCCCTTCCAACCCAAACCTTTCAATGATTCTCTGATTCTATGAAAATACACATAAAGTACACCTAGTATTTCAACCTTCCTCTACTTGCACATGCACACAATCATCTACTATAGTAAAGAACATAAGCAGGATATTCTGCTATGCTGCATACGCTGCATAATTATTGTTTCACTGTTCATTCACTGGAAAGATGCTTTTGAGTAGTTTTATTGTTATCTTTCTTTTTATCCATTCAGTGGTGTTTGTACTGATATCAGAGGACTTATAAGAGAAGCTTTAAATATTGGAGGCAATCAGTTAGTGTTGTTTTCCTCAGAGAAGCCCTGAAATCGGAGGTGGTGGGAAGTACTGCTTGAGCAATTACTCCCAGCTTTGCACTGCAGCAAGAGACTCTAAGAAATCTGCAACAGAAGGCACAATGACAGTAGATCCTCCACAGACACTTCTCTAACAACAAGATGATCTATTAAATTAATAGAAACTAAATTCAGCCTTAGAAGTCCTACAGAGAAAATGGTTAGCGAGTGGGAGAATAGTCTATCAAATAATCATTACAGGCTTGCTCTAGCCTGCTGTCTTGGTTTAGTCACTGTTGAGGGAGGAGGAAGGGGAACAAAAAAGAGAAAAAAAGGCTTCTCAAAGACAGCCTACTGAAAAAGACTTGGATTGTAGTCAAACAATGCCCCCCATGATCACCACCCTAATGTCTTTAAATTCACTTATAACTATTTCCATTTTCTTACTGCCAGATAGTCTGACTTATTTTCTGTAATAAATGCTGTGCAGGTATACAAATCCTGCCTTTTGCTACCACCTTCTAGGATGTTAGACTTCTGCCTTAAATATCATGGCACAAGTTTACTGAAGAGAAAATGTTAACTTAGAGTCTGCTGCTACAATTTAATGGGTATTATAGTAAAAGCTGATTAAGCAAATTACTCTAGCACAGGTTGCATAGATGCTGCATAATACAACACTGTGATGCATGAACAAGACACTAATAATAAGATTAAAAACTCTATAAATATTGGATAAAGGATTTTGCCTTTAACTCTTTAAAAAATACAAACACCACCCTAGAGAGTTTAATTCAAGTTTCTGATGGAAAAAAACCCAAATTGAACAGGAAAGGAAAAATATCAAGAAGCAGCAATGCAGTTTATGCAGGTCTGACAGAAATCAGCAGAAAACAAGTATTTACAGGCTCTAAACTAAATCTAAGATCAGGTCAGACTCAGACTGAAATTCAGCCCAAAGCAAGGTTTTGCAGTAAATGTCTGCGTTGCCAAAGGCAGGTTTTATTGATGAGAGCAGCTGACAGTCTCTCACCTGCAACTTTACAAATGGTATTATTGCACTCTTCTTTCACCTCTGAAGGCAGTCCCACCACCCTGTCAAACTTCAGAGCTGTCTGTGAGTCTACTTACATACCCCTTTCACCGCAATGGTCCTCTTGCATTTGAGCAGCCCTTGAGGACTCTAAACCCTCCAGAAATGCTGCCATCACAGTGAGTACTTTACAAGGACTGCAGGAGGCAATGATTCAGGGTAAGGCCATTAATTGATTATTTTACATTTAGCTCCAAAGGCTATCATAGCTACATGCTGAGCCATGGCAGTTACTTTCCAAGCAAACACTTTCCTAACTGAATGCTCTTGTACTTTCAAAACAGCTTTTTTAAAAAAAAAAAAAACAAAAACACAACCTTCAAAAGAAAAAACATATCCTGCAGAAAATTGCTTCTTCTTTCCAAAACTACTTCCAACTGTGAGGATTTGACAAGAATCTAATACAGTTACAGCATACAAACCATACAGTTACAGCGTACAAACATATATATCCTTTCCATTCTTGTTTTAAAATCTTCATTACAGTTTCTCCGCAGCTGCCTTCCAAGTTACTGCCTGCTCTCCTGTTTGCCAATACTAAAACAGATTCAAAAGATACATATTTTGTGCTATGAAAAAGCTTCACCTTGCTTAGAAGTCTAAGTCCAGCCTTCTCCTGGCAGTTCAGTAAGGGCTCATTACAGCAGACAAGGATTTTTCTAAGTTCATTTAACTTACAAAGAGTGTAATACTACATTCCTATCATAGAAACCTGAGTAGATCAATACAGACAAAGTTTTCATAATAAAAAAAACCCCAAAACACATCCTGCAGGCTATTATTTTGGCTTTAATTTTTTTAAATCCAGCTTTGATAATGTTGAGAAGACCTCTACAAGAAATTCCATGAATGACATCTCATGACAGCTTATGACAAATTTGCATTTTTAGACTTTGGAATTAACAAAGGATATAAATAGTGCATTTCCACTAGCTGATATCCAGAGGTCTCTTCCAACTCTAACATTTCTGTGACTCTATGATCACCTTGACATCTCCAGCATCCTGGCAAGCCCAAATTAACTGTCACTCAGAATGCCTTCACTTTTAATTAATTTTACTCTGAAAAAAGCAAAGTCAATGGCAAGTCAACTGGTCAAGTTCACAGAAGAAAAACATATGCATGTCTATGTAGCCAGCATATTGCTGGGCATGTAGAATATTGCTAAGTTTTAGAAGTTTTAAATTAACTCTTAACACTGGCACCTTCACCTAATACAGAAAATAACAGGATACAGACATTTCACAGAATTATTGTACCAGTGAAGTTTGGACAAGGATTGAGAGTTTGAGGACTATAAGCTCTAAGTACTACCTCTCATGTAATTTATATTGTTGGGTAGTAAAGGGGTGAGTGAAAACAAGGACCTTACTGCTTGTATTCCCCTGCTTGCCCAACAGAAGATAAGAAAAGTTCCGATTCTTGTGAACAAATAGAAAATTAGTGCTCTTTTAAAATCTGATTTATCCATGGTATTGACTCAGTGACCCACTGAAGCAACACAAAAAAACCTCCTGAAATTTCAGGTAAACTTCTTAGGTGTGAGCCTGCTTCTGGACAATGCCCACTTCCGGTATTTCTCTGATACAGACTCATTTAAAAATTTGAATGTTAAACCCATTCCTTTTTCCTAATATCCCCTCCTTCCTCCCTAATTAAAATGCTGGAATAGAAGATTGCTGCCCTTCCTAATTTGATGTTCATTATTTCGATAATTTATGGTTATAGCACATTTCAAAGTGTCTCCTTAGTGCAGAGCTGTTTGTCCAAGTGCTAGCTTTTATACTTGGTTGATAATACAACTTATCTGATCTCACTTGAAGGATGATTTTGTAGTTCACAGAAGAGCTGATGTGAAATCTCACAAGTAACAATTAGCTGGGATTTGAAAAAAGCTGTACTGAGCCCAGGCTCTGCAAGGCCATGGTACTTGCAACTTTCCTACTAAATCAGGCTCTGTAAACACCAGGGTCCAGTCACACCTGATACTATAGAAGCTGCAGTTGTTTCCTTCGGACTTACTAGATAATGTTAGCTAACAAAGTTGGGGCAGGAAACAAACACCATGTGCCTTCAAGAAAATACTAAGCTTTGCTCTGTGAAAAAGTGAAAGAACTTTGATTTTTAAATAGGAAAAATATCAAACATAGGCTTTCTTATAGACTTCTTGTTTTATATAGTTTATAAAGGTGATTACACAGTGTTCTCATTAAAGCAATGTACTGTAGTTACCATTAAGCACTTATTATTTTGGTTGTAATCTTTCATACTTTATAATGAAAGCGTAAGAAACAGTAATTAGGAAGATCCACATTTTTAAGCGCTAGGAAATAGCAAAACATTCCAGGTCTGTTTGACAAAATTCTTTGAGAAATTTCCTTGAAAAAGTTGGGGCTGTTCAGCCTGGAGAAGGGAAGGCTGCATGGAGACCTCATAGCAGCCTTCCAGTATCTGAAGGGGGCCTACAAGGATGCTGGGGAGGGACTCTTCATCAGGAACTGTAGTGACAGGACAAAGGGTAACAACTTCAAACTTAGAAGGGGAAGTTCAGGCTAGATATAAGGAAGAAATTCTTTACTGTGAGGGCGGTGAGGCACTGGAATGGGTTGCCCAAGGAAGCTGCGAATGCTCCATTCCTGGCAGTGTTCAAAGCCAGGTTGGACAGAGCCTTGGGTGTCATGGTCTAGGGTGAGGTGTCCCTGATGATGGTAGGGGGGTTAGAACTAGATGATCTTAAGGTCTTTACCATCCCTAACCATTTTATGATTCTATATCAGCACCACCTTACAGTTTTATATTCAAATTATTATATTCTCATAATTGGCGTAAGAATTATTGATAAGAAAATGTTTACATGTTACATAAATAATGAACCTGCTCAGAAATCCTAACTTGTAGAATTGGAACAGAAGTTTTGGAAACTAATACTCTGCTTGGCATTGTAAGAATTTGAGTCCTAAACTACAAAAATTTATTCTGTTTGCCTTGTTGAAGAGGTGATTTCAAGTAGACCTTCACTTGTTGCTGATACCAAGAAGTTTTGTTTGTTAAACATCAAAGCTTCTTCAGATTTCAGTGGTATAAGTGAGCAGAGTAATATTATCATAAATTGAAAGAACTGCAAAAAAAACCCAATCCTACTAAAAATACTGAAGGAAACATAATTTGCATATAATAAGATAGTTCAGGGACATATTTCAGTATTGAGAACAAACTTCTAGTTCTGCAGGAAGATTCCGCTGAAATAACATCTGACAGAAAAGGTCAGAGAGTTAATGAAATAATGCCTTATGATTGAAATAATAAATAATACCATTTTATACCTTATTATGCAATTTTGTACAATAAGGTACTTTGTAGTGTCATAATCAATCCTCCTACATGAGAAAGTCATAAGTCATCAATCTGGCATCAAAATGACAGACTGACTTATTCTGAGAATATTCAGATGTCAGCTACATAAGTGTTCCTTGAAATGTAGTATAAAACATCCCTCATTTAAAGTATTAATGCTGAGGTGAAACTAATGAAGTCATCCTAAAAAAGTGAGTAATTGCCATAAAGAGGAAGAGGATTTGCACAACAATCTCCGATCACTGCAGTTACTTCTAATATTTTTGCATTCCAAAAGGATTCACACACAAAAAAAAATGGACTGAAACACAAGACGTACTCATCACTAAGAGAATCTCTCTCAATACAAAGACTTCACTCCCTGCTTCTCCTAAAACACTCATTTTAATTGCAGAGAGATATTACTAATGCAAATACAAGCAGTAAGAAAAGATTAGTTGCACTGATGTCATGTACATTGTACTAGACATAAATGATGTCATATATTTTTTTTTTCTCCTCCAAGTCAGACTTAGAACAAATTCATCTTACCAGGGCAGTTTTTAACAGCTGAACCATTTGAAAGCCTTAATTAAGTTGATCTACTTATTTTTCTGTTCTGGCCACTCACATTTTATGGCTCTATACACTACAGATTTTCAAAATGTCACAAAGTACCTGCTTGACAATGGCTTTCTTTTTCTTGGATGGATGAAGGAGCAATCATTTTAGTCATTTTACTGTAAAACACCTTGCAAAAACAAAAAGGCAGGGTTGAAAAATGTTAACCGAAACTCTGTAATATAAACTTCTGTCTTGACATTTCAGAAAATGGTAATTCTAAAAAAGAAAAAGGGGCAACCACCACCAACTACTCTTCAGAAAGCTACCCATTTGGAAGATTTACAGTAATTCAGTGCTTTATGTGAGGACACCAGAACATCTTGAAAGCATCAGTATCAAACGCTGTAACACAGGAAGGGTTAGCCTACAACAGAGCCAGGCCACTTGACACAGTGATCAGATCCAAGCACTGCAGTTATCAGAGCCCTGAACCAGTTGCTTTCCACAACCACATATTACTACCTTCTTTAGGAGTTTACTTCAGATCAGCTTTTACAAAATAATTTCCAGACATCTCCAGTTTCATCATTCCTCTCAAATGCATTCTTTCCCCCCATACATCTCAGAACAGAGATGGATCACAGGCAAGGGGCAAAATGAAAAACTTGTATTCAGTGTGTGAGATAACAGCATGTATATTATTCTTTTAGAAGTAAACATTCTTAAACACAGCTACTTACAGAAATACAACCTTACAAACAGTGGAAATGAGGTATTAGTCTAAACTAAGAAGGCAGTTCCCCTCTCTAGTTTTTGCCAGGTGGGGAAAAGACTGCAAAGGACACTGAGGAAGATAGTCTATGCATTCATGTATGAAAGAAATACAAAGACTTCATAAGAGACTTTTTAGATTCACCTCTTTATAGCATTCATTTTGATTTTCAGATTATTGTGTTTCCGCTGAGTGATCCCCCTATCTCTGGCGCAATTTTTTTTTTCTCAGCAAATACACCTTTTCCCTGTTGACCAAAGGCAGTCTGCTTTGTGCTGCGATTTTATCTTTATTCCCATGTGCTACAGTGCCTGACAATGGGGTTCCAAGACAATATTGTTTACAATGTCTCATGTAGTGCAGATAATTATGAGTTTACATGAGTCTGTATCGCCCATATCAATCCATTTATTCAAATACATTCCAAAATCAGTAGGGTGCACTAAAGAGATCCAACTGAGTCTACGACGAAAATATTGTTCTACCTCCCCTAGAAGGAACATCTACCACTGTGAACAATTCAGAGCCTTTAAATGCCATCAGCATGCAAGAACAGAAAATTACATATCAATGTATAACATAGACTGAAGTGCATTTTCCAGCTGCTAAAATAAATTACTCTTACATGCATGACAGAGAACATTTTAAACAAATCATGCCATGCAAATGCTCAATTAAAACCATCTCCACTGAGTAGTATACGGCATGCAATGAGTCCCTAATGATACAACATTGAATGTGTCATTCTGGGGGAAATACAGCAGCAAAAAGTTTACCATAATTTCCTAATAACAATAATAAATTCCATAAGCTATTCAGCAACCACAGCATTTTCCATAGCACTATAATGAATTATCCTGTTTCCATCTTATTACAAGTTTGCTGTTAAAATGCACTCTTGTTTCTTGCCTCAGAAAAGTGTTCATTTCTTGCTACCTGCTAGAATCATCTTTCAGCTGTCACTGTGGCATTGCGTATTACTTAAGGTGAATCTACTTACTGCAAACAACATCTACTTTCCATACTATTTGGCTTCAACACAACCTGAACTATCCTTGCCCACCAGATATGAGAAATATTGTACAGTTGTGTCACATTACAGTTGTGTCTGTCTCATTTAGCCTCCTCACATACATAACAGACTGGCTCTTGGCTACCTTCAGATGCTGCACATCAGTTCCAGAAGCAATATAGCCTGTAGATTTAATATTTTATTTATTTTTTTAAATCAGGAGTAAGACTTTCTAGTAACTCAGCCCACAGTTTTTCAGCCTTGGGGCTGCTCTTTTAAAATCATCAAATCATTTAACATTTTGTTGCATGCTGTGCAGAAGAATTAAGAAGAATTCCCAGGCTAACACTATCACACACAGTATCACAGTATGTTAGAGATTGGAAGGGACCTCAAAAAAAGCACTATGCTTCCAGTTCCATAACTGTATCAACACAGTCCTATATGAACACATTAACCTTGTGTTGCCATAGCGTTCTTTGAACCTGCACAGAGATATACAGATCAACACTCAGGAACCACATTGCCAAAGGCTGCACTGCCAAAGGCATAATACAAATTAACATATCTTCCAAACCCTATTATAAAAATAATACTTAGGATTATTCCCTAAAAACTTTGCTTGTTGTGGTTTTTAGGTAAAGTAGAACATGATCTGAATCTATACAACTTTGTGCTGTGCAGAAGACTAAGTAGTTCGAAGGGAGAACTAGACAAAAACATTGTTATGATATCAAATTCACACAAAAGTGGTTGTCAGAGCATGGGTATTGAAGAACTTTAAAATCTATACAAGCTGTTGACTCTTGGTTCACTGATCAGAGATGTGCTGGCATAAGAAACATTTCAAAGCAATCTCTTGCTTCAGCTTAGATGAACAATGTTTCAACTATATACACTAACTAAAAGGAAGTGAAATATAACCCATTTTCTATGCAAACCTTAGCAGCAAAGTTCAACTCTGACCCCACTTGCACATTTTACAGTGGAACCATCCTAACTCTTTCAAGAAAAGTGACTTCATATATACTGTAGAAATTAGCGCAGCAGGATATAGAAACACTGGGATTGACCCAGTCATAATGAAAACAAAGAGCCTGGAACAGAATTCACTGAGGAGACAGGAACTGCTAGATGGTAGCTAGATTGCTACTGAAAAAACATTATTCAAGACAAAATGTGCAGAAGCCCAAAGGTCAACAATAAGTACGAACTAGAATTGCACTCAGTAACTAGATCTTCAGTGCATGACTCTAGGGCAGTGATAAAAAAGCACATACAATTAAATGAATCCTGACCTACCAACTAAAGATGGCTAATCAGTGTAACCACACAGGGAGAGCAGCTATTTGGAAAGGATACTTGTGTGACTACCCCTAGACTTACTGCCACAGTTTCTAGCTATATGGGTTGGAAGGGGGAAGATGGAAAGAACATGAACTTTCTTTTGCTTACTTAACCCAGCAAAACTGGCCCAGCAGTTCAGCTACTTTAAGAATTCTTTTCAGCATCCCTTTCTAATCATTAACTTTCACTTCTCAGAAAAAAAGAATGTTTGGGCTTTTTTGTAGGGATTGGTACATGGACGGGAGGTTGTCAGGAGGGACAGGAACCAGCTGACCCTGGGGAGGTGCTTAGGCGGCAAATATAAGGAATTGTAACTGCGCAATAAATTTGTTGATGACCCGCATTCCGTGAATGCTCTATGTCTCAGCCCTAGTTCGGAGGGAACTAGTGCTTCCGTCCCTCACCACACGAGTAGCGAGAAACTACACTTTTTTTTTTTTTTTTTTTTTTCAGATAAACCTTACAAAATTATCTTTCTTACAGTAATCTGATTAGGAACCATTACAAGGAGATGCATTTCACCATTACACTACATGACTGCAGGTGCTTCAACACAACTACAGTTCTTCCTATGCAGTACTGGAAAGACAGAGTAAGAAAATTCCCAGTGAGCACAGGACTTCACCTTCTCAACAAGGCATTGACGGAAATATAAATAAGAAAAGCAACTTACGTACTGACAGAACTTTAAACTTTCCAAATGTACAATCACATATTTAACTATGCTTATCACCTGAGTCCCACTGGGATCAAACCCTCTCCCACAGATACGTTTCTGTCAATTTCTCACTGAAAAAATCCAGGATTATGGGAAAACCAGGTGATTTTATTCCCCAAAAGCCAAACTAGATATATGCATAGATACTCAAAGTGAGATTTTGTAGGAGAAAGTGCTTTTCAAGTCACTGGTTAAAATCCAGTCAAAGAAATTCAACACAATCTTCTTTTATTCTCAGATAGGTAATGCTACCTTACAGTTACTTCAAGGCAGGAGGATAAGATCAGCCATGGAACTGAAAAGCAGGTAACACAGATACAAACTGCTTGTGTGCCAAAACCTATTTTTACCCAGTTATCTGAAGATTGCAATGCAACTGCAAGTTTATGCTACTGCAGGATGGAATTTTTGGATGCTAACTTTCTGCATCACCTTTAGTATCTCTAAAGGCAGCAAGCTGAAAGGATATGACTGCTGAGATACTTCCATATGTCCAGAGGTGATAGGGTGAAGTTGCTGATGAACCTCAGGTGCTGTCAAAACTGCACCATTCTTGATCTACTTAGAATACCTCTGCCTCAAGGAAGCACTTTCCACAGCCTTAAATTCACTTAAAATGCAAACTAGGAAAAGCATCGCCTGTAATGCATTGCCTCTAATGTCAACAACAGCTTTTTAAAACCAATGAGTAAGATTAACCAATTTCAGTGAAAAGTATAAAATTCCTTTCTGTTTAAACTAACTCATTAAACTCCCTTATCTGCTGACGTTTTTAAGGCTAAATAATTGGTATGTAATTCCTTCTATTGAATCAGTAACCTGTCAGGGAAGTTAATCTAAACATTTTCACTAAAGGACCCTCTCTTTCCCCATTCCCTCTTTTAAACCCAGGAAATTCTATCAGAAAAGTAGAATCTCACATGCCTGTGTGGCTTCTCTCACTGTCTGTCACAAAGTTATGGAAGCATAATGTGAAAATAAGCATTAGTGAAAGTAGCAGGGGAAGTGCTGGTGTATGACTTATGTCCTTTACAGAATAGATGGCTAGAAAGTTCACTAAGTCCCTGTTGCCACATTGCAGCTGCTACATATATTAAATTGATGCTTCAGTTCATATTTTCCTTACAAATCACTGAAACTTGTTCTATAACCTGTCCAGTTCTGCCAGTAATAAGCAGATGCTACCAGTGTGATATATTCTGTATAAACTTTGCTGGCTTACAAATTTATATTATGCTGGAATCTTCTGTCTCTCAGTTGTTTTAATCCACTGGGCAGCTACTGTTTTTTCTACCAAGGACATCAGGAACTGCCCCACACCTTTATAAGATATTCAGTTTCATAGTTGTGGGAAGGGATCAAATGAGATTTATTATAGTCACTATGTGGCCAGACCATTTGCCTGACACTGATGAGGCTAAAAAAACCATCTTGACAGCTCCCAGCAGCAAACCTGCCAAATATTCACCAGATAAATGAACAAGGGACATCCCCTTGGTCCCCTTAGAAAAAAAAAGAGGTAGAGGTTGAAGCCTTAAGTACAGGACCTTTTTCTGCCTTCAACTGCAACCCTCTTACATACTGTCACATACAGTGACCTTTTCCTTGCAGTCTCCTGCTGCAGTTTCCAAGAAGGAGTTTCAAAGATTACAGTCTACTGGCTACATTTGCTGTACCAGCCTTACATTGCATTTCCTGAATGCTCAACAGTCATCCGTAGTACAGGAGACTGGTATCATCAGTAGCACAGTTAAATTACAGAGGGGTAATCCAATAGTCCAACAAATTACTGTTCAGTAATTGCTGCTCACGGGTAAACTTTGCATTTTGAGAAACATCCTGGAAATAAAAGAAATTCACATCTCCATAAGGATTACAAGAAACTAATGGGTTCCTTGGGCCATCCACACTGACCTTTTTCTTCCACCCGAACTTCACCTCTCTTCTGGGACTCATCTTATGACAAGCTCTTTAACAAGCTCTTTGTTCTACCCTGGTGCAAGAAAATTCACCATGGACTCAAAGGCCTTAGCTTTATCTAACCTGCTTCTGTGCAGCTCAGTGAGTTATCTAGGGTAGGAATCCTGTTACTAAAGGCTTTTGCTACCTTCACAGGAAAGAAAAAGGGACGTGAGAGAAGCCGAGGTGGGGAAGCATTCATTTTCCTCTAAGATAGCAGAACTTTGTGCTGCTCTCCAGTTCAAGCTTTTGCCTGCTACATGGGAAACACTGGGAGCTACCAGATCCTAAAAGTTATCAGTTGTTACCTGCCCTATACACCCTTAATAGTAAAGAACTTCTTTGCATCCTAAAACCACCTTTATTAGAAATACATATAGCAGGTAAGAAAAGGAGAAAGCAAGTCAGCATATGCAAGACAGAATCATTCAATGAAAACAGATTACAAGGACAGCCTGACTACCAACTATTTTGTCGCTTTGAGAAGCACACTAACAGTAGAAAAAATGAATGCTTAACTGCAGGTGACCTTTCACAGATGCCAGCTGCTGCTCACACAAAAACCAGAGTAAACTGTCATCAGCCATTCTCCATGAACAAGACTTTGCACAAGTTAGTGTGTGTTATTTTATATATCACATTGAAACAAGAACAGGAAATGAAAGGAATAACATTGCTCTGCACAGGAGCTACCTGGAATGTCAAATGCACACATAAAAGCTGGAAGGTGCTTCCATAGAGCTAGGAAAAAAATCAGTAGAAAGGGTAAAATGAGAGAGTGCCCTGAAATTTGCTGCAATTACGCGACACAGCCTCTGGAGAGGAAAAAGAATAAAAAAATTTTAAAAAGGGGGAAGTAAAGGGGCAGTGGAGATGGGAGACATCCTGTGTCTTAATATAATCTCTGGGTCTTGAAAAATGATTTTTTCCAAGGATCAAGATTCAAATTGCAGATTTAAAGGAGACAGCAGATTATTCACAGCTAGAAAAACTGTACGATTACCTGGAGTTAGAAGTTTTCACACACAACACACATGTACTCTCTAACTAGGTAAGTATGTCTATGCTGTGAGAAAATAAATATAATGAAATCTTGGCCAAAATTATTACACAGATATAATTACTAATTCAGGGTAAATCAACTTCTGTTATTCTTGTCTCCAGAAGAAATTACTTTTTCAAAGAAGAATCACAGAGGAAGAAGTAGCTGCTACAACAAACAGTGTGCATTATTTTTAGTTGCCTCAAGCAGTCAAGAATTTGGTGCAGTCTGCTAATGTCCGAGAATTAGTTTCTATATAAGTTCTGGGGAAAAAAAAAAAGAAAAAATTAAAATCCGAAACAAGACTGGTTTTATGCTAATACCAAAGTATTAGTTGGAAACAAGTCATCTGCTTAAATTTGATTTTTTTAATAGTCATGGCAAAACTATCAACACAAAAAAACCCTTAAATCTTCTTCCTCTTACTGAATGTAATTCTGCCCAGTTTCACTGCTGGATAATTTATTTCAGCTCACAGAGATATGAGATTATAAGAGACATCTACACTGGAAACCCTTACTGCTGAATTAGTAGGAATAAACAGAGCAAGCTGAGCTAAAGCACTGACTGAAACTCCGATTTTAATAAACCCTGGAATACATGTCCCATATAACACAAATATGGATGTGCAGTCTGACTTGAAGATGGGCCTCTCTTTGGACTTTAAAATTTGCAGACATCTTCCTCTCTGCACTGAAACATTACTGTATACAATTTGCCCCAAATTACTGCAGGTGCAAAATGAGGGACCAAGGCACAGCAGAAGAGTCTTGAAGTGTGCTCTATGACAGTAAATCAAAATTCCACATATAAGTGTATATAGTAACTTAAATGGAAGGCCTTTAGTACATCAGAGATTACACTGTACATGCAAATAGTCATTGTGAGGGAATGCCAGAAAAAAAGCCTCTGTTTCTCAAAAGCAATAAACATTATGGCACTGAGTTTTTTTCCAGTTTAGTTTGCTGCCTAATGAGGATGTATGAATGTATGAATGTACACATCAGTAAAGTATAGATTTCTGAATTCATGTTTTTGAGAAAGAACCCACTGTTGCAGACTGGCTTTTTAATGGAATATTGCTGCATAAAACAATGCAAACTTTTTCATATGCAGTTCAACAACAGACAGGTTAACTAGCACTTCAATTCCAAAGAGCATTCTAAACCAACCCACATGTAGAGGTCTTCAGCTGCATAAAACTAGAGTCCAATACTTGAGCTTTGATCCTTCAGGAATACTGAGTAAATCAGAGAAGAATCCTTGTGCTCCGGAAATTCCTACATAGATAAAATAAAAATTAGTGAAAATAGAAGGCTAAAATAACCACCTTCTGCTCATGCTTTGTACATATCAAAGTCTGTTTATACAGCTATATCTGTGGGAAACTAACTGCTACTGTGTCACTCCCCTCTCCCACCGTTCAATCCCACATCTTGCTAGATTTGTTATACTATCCTAACCTCAAGCTTCACTTTCAGCAGTCTCAGACTGGTCACATTTCCAATTAGCTGAACCAATCATTTCACATCAGATGAATCTTTATTCTGCGAAGTGTTGCAAATCTTTAATTGGGCTTGAGACTTTGAAAAGATGTATATAATTATGTCATCAGAATACCATGGAGGACGAAGTGAAGCAGAAAATGGACTGTTACACTAGAGTATCACCCACTTAACACAACTAATCAGGTAAGATTCAGACATAAATCTGCTGGTCCCAGGGCAAAACATAGACCACATTCAGTAACTTAATGGCTTGTCAATGCAAGCAAATTTGTACAACTGTTTAGGTATTTTTTGGTTTGTGGCTTTTTTTGGTTTTTTGGGTTTGGTTTTTTTTAAGTATTTATACAAGCTGTAAAAGTGAAACGCTGAAATTCAAAAAAAGAAGCAGGATGTTCATTACTTCTGCTATTTCCTAAAGACAGGGTACTTCCAATTGAGTCTTCACCATATGTCCTACAATGTGTGAAAGCAGATGCAAAACTTGAAATAAAAAAAAATTACTAAGTAATTGTATTATTCCATTACTTATTCATTAAACATCTTTTCAGGATAGCATAATGTTAACATTACAACGTTCAGTCTCTCCTCACACAAAACCAGTCAACTCTTACAAGTCTACTCTAAAATAGAAATAAAACTAAAATTTTAAGATCCCTATGTGTTTGAAAATTAGAACAAAACATGGGGGACATGTATAATTACTATGATGGGGGGGGTTTTCCCCTCAAAAACATTCTTTTACTTCCCATATCATACAAGTAGCAAACTTGGAATAGAACGATCTCATTTCAGAGTACCTTACCTCTCTTTTAAGGTTTTTGTTAAATGTTTTCACTAGGTACACACAAACACTTCTCTTTGCACATTTCTAGCAGAAATAAAAAAGGAAAGTTGTAAATCAAGGTGTTATAAACCAAATGAGATATGAATGAAGAAAGAACCACTGATAATCAAGAATAAGAATACATTATTTCCAGATTTTTCTGAACATCAAGAGGGTTTTTTCAGCGTATTTATAAAAACTTATTTTTTATCTTTGGTACAGAAGTATTGATGACATTAAACTCTGACAAGCTAAACATTTGCCATAGCTTGAGGGGGTTGTTGCTGGCGTTTTATGTTTAGTAGTTAAATACTTTCCAATCCCCACAGACTAAACTGGTTTCTGGCATTTCAATGAATAAACAGAACATTACCCAGCTATTACACATTCTTCCCTATCTTGCATTTTTTTGGATAAGATTCCATCAAGACAGATGAATTTAACTTTGTGCATGACTGATTCAGGAGAGGAAAGAAATATTAACATTCATTTCAAGTGGTCTGTATGTGAAACAAAAGTCATTCTACCTACTAATATATGATCAATATCTGACTCATAAGTGCATTGTCCTTCAAAAGGTTCATCTCTCTTCAAAAGGAAATAAACAACTTAAACCTAGAAAGAGTAACTCCCATTTTAGTTTTCTTTAGTGTGTTTAAAAGCTTTACAGTTTTTAACTTTATAATAAACACTCCTACAACTGAAGTAGCATTAATATAAAATAGTATTACTCCTTTTTCACAGACATTTCAAAAAAGGAACAGCATGAGAAAGTTTCCTAAATGTTTTAAAATTTGTAATAAGAACAGAAGAAACAATGCTTTGACATTCAGTACAATAAATCTTTTCTCACCACGCATAACTCACCAGTTATCCTTGTCACCGTTTCCCATTCCAATTTATGGTGAAAGCAAGAGAAAGGATTTAACTTTTCATACTAATGCCCCTCCAACCCAGTATACAAAAACAGAGATTAAAAACCATTGCTTGTTCTCATTTTAATTTAATCATAGAATCATAGAATAGTTAGGGTTGGAAAGGACCTTAAGGTCATCTAGTTCCAACCCCCCTGCCATGGGCAGGGACACCCCACACTAAACCATGCCACCCAAGGCTCTGTCCAACCTGGCCTTGAACACTGCCAGTGATAGAGCATTCACAACTTCCTCCCTGGGCAACCCATTCCCGTGCCTCACCACCCTTACAGTAAAGAATTTCTTCCTTATATCCAATCTAAACTTCCCCTGTTTTAAGTTTGAACCCGTTGCCCCTTGTCCTATCACTACAGTCCCTAATGAATAGTCCCTCCCCAGCATCCTTGTAGGCCCCCTTCAGATACTGGAAAGCTGCTATGAGGTCTCCACGCAGCCTTCTCTTCTCCAGACTGAATAGCCCCAACTTTCTCAGCCTGTCTTCGTATCGGAGGTGCTCCAGTCTCCTGATCATCCTCGTGGCCCTCCTCTGGACTTGCTCCAACAGCTTCATGTCCTTCTTATGCTGAGGATACCAGAACTGCACATAGTGCTCCAAGTGGAGTCTCACGAGAACAGAGTAGAGGGGCAGGATCACCTCCTTCAACCTGCTGGTCCTGCTCCTTTTGATGCAGCCCAGCATATGGTTGGCTTTCTGGGAAATTTTCGAAACAGTGTTTTGTCTGTGCAGCTTCTAATGCAGTTAGAAACTCAGATTCAGTCACTATAACTTAGTGATTCACTGTGTATCAGCTGATTTGTAGTAATAAGCCAGACAAGCAGAAGAGCAATGTTTTTACCTGCATCTCCTTGTAATTGTTTGAATGCGCTGGAACACCTGGTAAATACAAGGTAGGCTACTACATGACTGTTCCTGGACAGTAACTCATTAAGATAAATACTTAATACATACAACTTGATCACTTGTTTAGATTCTTAATCTGAAACAGAATTAATCCGTTTCAGCTCACCGTATCCTTATGTCCTGGGTTCAGCAGCAGCAGTCAGTTTTTCTCCTTCTTAGTAGCTGTTGCAGCACTGGGTTTTTGACTTTTGGCCTGGGAACAGAGCTGGTAACAGCGATGTTTAGACTGACCAAGGACTTTGTGAGTCTCATGCTCTGCCAGGGAGGAGGAGAAGCCGGGAGGAAGCAGGGACAGGACACCTGACCCAAACTAGCCAAAGAGGTATTCCATACCACAGCACGTCATGCCCAGGAGGTAGAACTGAGAGTCGCCCAGAAGGGCTGGAATGCTGCGGGGTGGGGGCGAGGTACCGGTTGGTGAGCGGTTGTATTCTCTTCCTTGTTATTTCCTTTATCATTATTCTTATTGGTGGTAGCAGTAGTGATTTGTGTTATACCTTAGTTATTAAACTGTTCTTATCTCAACCCGTGGGAGTTGCATTCTTTCGATTCTCCTCCCCGACCCTCCAGAAGCGGAGGGAACAAAGGTTGGGGGGGAAGCAGACTGTGTGGTTCTAATTTACGGCCTGGGCTTAAACCACGACACCTTATTATACTGTACATATATTTTTGCTGAGTACTCAGTCATTAGCATCAGATAGCCATGTAGCTGCATACAAATAAAAAAACCCACAAAACCCAAAGATGGTTCTTGTCTCAAAAAGCAAGCATATGACAATGAGAACAATTTCAATGAAATCAAGACCATATCTAAATATCTAATGGGTGAATGTAATCAAAACATGCCTGCTAAACAGGGAGAGGCCAGGCAAGAAAAAAGATTATCTGTGATGAGGCTATTCACCATACAACTGCTTTCTGTAACAACTGCTTTCTGTATTCAATCACATGCATCAAAAGTGCATTGGAACAGAAATGCATTATGAAAGCAGAGCTGGTTCTCTAATGGCAATTGGAAAAAGACAGGAAGAAAATCCAAAACTACTGAAAGGCCAGTTTGAAGAAAAATACTGTGATTACTAGCCTACAGTACAAAAACTTCAGAAAAATATAGCTGCTATTAGTTCCCCACTAAAGTAAGCCAACCACAGTAAAAAGCAATGATTCCAGAGTGCCAGCGTTAAACACAATTGTTCAGATGATATAAACCAACACAGTTCCAGCTTGTGTCAATGAAAGTTCTCATTAAGCACTCGAGAATATTAATGAATTGTTCATTGAAGACATTTTCCATTTACAGGTACCTCCTTCAAAAAAAAAAAAAAAAGAAATCAAGAACACAGACTATGGAACCATTTAGGTACACAGCAGACATCTGGCAAAAACAATGACAAATGGTAGAATTAACATTTAGATGTAGTTCTATTAAAAAGACAACTCTTCCACTGTTGGAATAAACTCATAAAAGCCCTTTCATTAAATCACTCTCTCACACTAACTGAGTCCTCTTCAATGCAATTTAAACTCATTATGTTAAATGAGCACTAGTATAATTGCAATAAAATAAACATAAATACTGTTTTTATGCTTGCCTACCAGGTAAATCACCCATTTAAAAATATTACAGCTCTATCTGTTGCAGAGTACTTAAACATACACATTTAAAAGTTGTTGGCGGTTACTCTCTTTTTACTTGGATGAGTTGGTCCCTGAAGCACACACAAATACAAGTAAAATCTTTAACTTTGAAATTTTTTTCCACTTACAAGTGATTATACTTTCTCGCACAGAAATTGTCCTACTACTTGGATAAATTATGGAATTACAACAAAGATATTGTCCTGTCTTCAGTATGGAACACTAACAAAATCATTAAAAGCAGCTGCAAGAAAACCTGAGACATTAAGAGAAAAAATGTGATGTAAGATTTAGCGTCATGCCCAGTTGTGTATTTTGATGATCAGATTTCATCTCGTGCCTCCTTTTTCTCCTGTTTGTTCTAACAATTGTCTTGTACAGCAAGAATCTTTTATTACAGAGTGGAACACGCAGGTCAACCTACTGCCTTTTGCAACAGGTATATAAAAAGGGGTTTAGTTGAATATTTTATCAAAACATGCAGTTTTTTTGAACCAGTGATATTTTCTTTCATGAAAAGGGCCAGTGTGGTTACCTAATGTCACCCATTTTCTTTGTGGAGGTTCCCTGTATACAAATTTGGAAAGGAAGATGGGAGTTGAAGAACCGGAAATTTGAGTGAAGCCACATGTAACTTTCCAGGTTTGATCATACAGGTGGTAAATACTGAATTTGCTTCTGCTGTACAAGTTAAAAGCAACTGTCAGCTGAAATGAAAACGAGTGTACACATAATAATACATACTACTACAGCAGGTTTAGGTCCATCTCAGGCCTATCTGAAGAATCAAAAATGGATTCCTACCCTTCCTATCTTCAGAAAAGACAAGATAATGATCCTGATACTTCAGTGAAAAACTCTGTGACAGTTATGTCTGTTTTTGAGGACCTCTGAACCACCATCTGCTTGGTCTGCTGCACATATGCATTCTTACATTGTTCAGATGTAAGGTAGCAATAGCTTGAAGAAACTCTGCTAACTTTGTATCACTTTCTAGGTTGGCAGTACTGCTAGACTTACCTCATTAGTTCAGTTAGCAAACTTGCAAGCTACTACATTGCTGTTAAGGGGTAGGGACAGCATACTCTCTTGTTTCATTTACAATAGTGCCACCACAATTTTCTATAAAACATTAAAACGTATAAAACTGTCAAATACTTTGGAAATTGAAATTAATTTTTAAAGGAAAGTACTTAAAAATCCAAAACAAAACAAAAAACAAACCCACAAAGACCAAAACTAGTCCACATTGGAAATGTAAGCTAGAATGAGCAGTGACAGAACTTTTACTGTTTTATTGCTGCTGAGCACCCACTGACTTTGGCAGCTTCATAGCAGGTCACAGAACATACTTGCACATCTCAAAGGATCAAAGCAGCCAGAATAATTCTACATCTTCATTTACAAGCTTAGCAGTGAGGCCAGCAACTGAAAGGACTGTGGGACTGAACTACTATTTCCTTGCTAAAGGTGGTGCCTCAAAGGTGCACCAAGCAAAACAAAATCTTGACTGGCCACTTGTCTGTGCAGCATGAACTTCAGTGTCTGTTGTTCTGGCATTCATCACACCTAGTCCACTTGTTAAAACATTTATACTGCTTCGAGGGATCCCAGTCATCATAAGCAGTGAACAAAAAAGGAAACAAAATGCAGCTGATAATGCTTGTTACACTGGATAACCACCAAACACGCAAATGTTTCAGTTTCTTCATTAGGCAACATTATGCAAGTCAAACTAGAACTGAATCAGCCTTAACTTTATTATCTTTAAAAGTTACATGAAGAAATGCTATAGTACAGATCTGCTACTGTCTCTGTAGTACAAAGCACAAGTGCTTACACGTGAACACTGCTTGCATGAACCAATTAATGTATTTAAATAAAGCAATTATTTTTAAAGTAATCACTACCATAATAAAGTCACAGAAGTCAACAATATTGTTGTGCTTTTTTTTCTTAACAGACTATTATGAAACTACACCAATTTGCTGTGACTTGTAACATGCTATGAAATGAGACTGGAGTCCCATTACCATGTCATTCTGGGATTGTTCTGTACAAGGAGTAGAAGATTTGGTCCTAAAGTTACTTCAAGGAACCTGAAAGATCAAGCACATACATTCCATTTTTATATGAATATTTACTGTTAGATAAATGGTATCAGATATGCATTGTTTCCAAAACAACTGAATATTATGTACATTCAGTAAGAGCAGATATAAGTTCAGCTGTGCTGATAATTGGGACACTTATTCATAGGCCAGTATACGAGGCAAGTATCAAGAGTCAAATCAGAGAGAAGGTTAGAACAATAGAAAACAGAACAAAAAGGAATTTAAAGAAATTTCATAGTAGATATTCTATTTTCTTAACAAATGCCTTAAATGCCATATTGTTTAGATCTGTGACTTTCTGTCTGCCTTTAAATCCTCTACTAGAATACACAGAAGTATTTTCTGGATAAAAGAAAATAAGTATTTCTGCATTTAACAAAACCTTTCAAAACCTGTTATTTACCAATAACATTCTAAGGAATCTGAAGGGAACATCACACATGCTGTTTTACTGCTAGACATAAAAGTTAGCGTTCTCAAAAAAAACTGTGGCTCATGTAATAAGGCACCTTCACATTAAGTAAGTATGGAGCTCACAAGAAACATTAACCAAGGTAACAAGTATCTATAAAGAATATATTCCTAAAAATAATCTAACTATACCCAGTACCAGAAACAGACTAACCATGTGATGTCCAACAGAGAAGAAAACCACTTACTTATATCAACATGTCTCTTCAATCCATCCAATGTCACTTAAAACACCCACAAATACAATTGCACTTGCTACTGAAAAGCTTGCAGGAACAGTCTTACTTACAGGAAACTACTGACCCAGTTAAGTCAGTAATTTGTTCCAAACCAGTCATTTACCTTTTTGGTGCTTAAATAAAGCACCAAATTGACTATAAAATACTCCTTAGTTTCTTCCAACCACACCAACTCAACATAGACTTTACCCTCTGAATCTACATAGTCTGTGGTATAGATATGACCCATGTAATCATAAAGACCAGATGCCTTGGAAGACAGATCCATGCAGACTGGGGCACTGAAACACCAGAAGGGCTTTCCAATTTCATCCAAGAGAGTAACATCCATCACATAGCAGTCCTATAAACACAAGCAGAAGAGGTTATTTCCCTCTGCCATGGCCCAGTAAATAGATCTGTCCCTGATTTTAGGAGAAATATCAAGGATTCGGAGAGCAATTTTTGGTATAAAGGCTAAAATCTCAAAATATAATGGACAGTGCTCCACTGCAAAGCAACAAATACTTATTTAGAGGTTTTCTACAGAAAGCAAAATTGACAGACACATCAAAAGCTGTGCCAATCTACTTCAGATATTATTTCTTAAACACTTTAGCATCTGTGTTTCTCAATTACTAGTTACCTTGCCATTCGATATTAATAGTCCTTTCAATATGAGAAAGAAACCTAAGTTTAAACTCAGGTGCTAAACTTGTGTGAATGCAGCCATGTTTGCAAAGATACTCAAAGAGACCATCCCTAAGGCAGCGTACACACACAATTACCCTTACATGTCAACTATAAATGAAAGCTATACAGCACTTTTTGAATGGCTGCAAGCTACAGTTCCCCAAAAGATAATATTAAGGTATCTTTCTACCCTCCAAATAATTCTTCCTTTCAAAAAGCCTTGAAAATATTTCTTTATAATACTACACAATTACATCAATTTCTAATGCAAAAGTCAGGATGCCAGTTCTTGGCCACTTGCAAATGGATGGTTTCACATGTGCCTTAAAAGCATGTGGACTGTGTGTCATGGTTAGTATCAGCTGTTACCTAATCTCATGAGTTCTGAATCACTAAATGAATCAGGTTATCTTTATTATGCTGTATATATGCATTGCGTGCAGGAGTATCATATGCTCCAAAAGCGTAAACAAACCAACATCATATATTCCATGCTAAAATTCAGAATGCTTTATTTCACCATACTACATAGTTGTGCTTCCATTGCTTTAACATTCTTTCACTATTACCATACTTCAATCAAACAATACAGAGCAGATGGCACAAACATAAGCAGTAATGTGATACATACAGTTTTCTTAAGTTTGGTACCATAGACTGCTGAAAATAAAAAATCCAAAACAAATCTGATGATGATTTAATAACTTATATAAGCTATAAATCTACTTGAAACAAGGAAGAATTACTATTTTGTGGTCTGACATCTTGCATATGAAAGGTCAATTATGAAAAGTAAACCAGGGTGGCCTTAAGTATTGGGTTTTGGTTTTTTTCTTTCCATGTATTTCCAACTACCTGCACTTCAGCAATTAATTTTTTATAAAAAACACTCAGAAATGCCAAAAAATAACCTCTTTTCAAAAAAAAAAAAAAAAAAAAACCACCAAATTCCTTAGAGTATTGGGCAAAACTCAAATTCAAAGCAGTGGCATAGTCTGCTGTGAAAGATATTATTTGGCCTTCACAAGTTTCAAAAGTTTTACAGATTCATGTTAAATGCCAAATTGAATTCTACCCTCAGCTATGTGTTGCCATGCGAAAGCTCTCACCATAAATGGTTAAAAAAAATAATATTAGTATTGCTTATTTTTGCCTAGAAACAAATACTCAGTAAACCTTTTGGTGTAAGCAGACAGGACAAGGCTAAACTGAAGACTGCAGCCATAGCTCTCTGTTTCTTCTGACAGTTAATTTGCCAGATTTTTATGCACTACTCATGATTATTTTTCATGTAAGTAAAAACCCTGCCAAGCAGCTGTAAATCATTCAGAACCATAGAATGGTTTGAGTTGGAAGGACCTTAAAGATCATCTAGTTCCAACCCTCCTGCTATAGGCAGGGACACCTTCCACTAGACCAGGTTGCTCAAATCCCCATCCAACCTGGCCTTGAACACTGCCAGGGATGTGGCAGCCACAGCTTCTCTGGGCAACCTGTGCCAGTGCCTCACCACCCTCATCATAAAATAAATATGTAATTTCTTCCTAATGTTCAATTTGAATCTACCCTCCTTCAGCTTAAAATCGTTGTTCCCTGTCCTATCACTACAGCCCTTGGTAAAAAGTCTCCCTCATACCTTCTCATAAGCCTCATTTACATATTGAAAAGCCACAATAAAGTCTCTCAGGAGCCTTAATTTTCTGGTATCTGCCAAATTGCACCAAAATATCCTAGCTCCTATTGCATGCTTTTCAAGCAAATTGAGCATATCCTGGAATTAAGTGTTAAGATCCTGCTAACTTTAAGCATACAAATAGTTCTAACAAAATTAATGGGATACACAATAAAAATAAAGTAAAATTAAACTAATTCAAGTCTGAAATTTTTCAGAAGCCTGAATAAGCACTTATTCTGCATTATGGTTCTCAATGAACATTCATGGCAATCAAAGACAGATGACAAACAATTCCCTTAAAAGTGTTTTCTTGTTAACTTGAATTCCTTCTTACCAACCTACAGTATTTTTAATAAAACACATACGGAAAGAGTTGTTCCTTTGAAAATAAACAACCAACTCAAAAAAGTTCAGTGTAAACTGAGAAAAAAATGCAAGTGAACAGATTTGTCACTATGCAACAATAAGAAAAAACATCACTGCAAGCAATTAGAGGAAGCACTCAAAGAAAACTGTAATCCAAGCTCAACTGTAGTTGATGTTCCAAACAGATACTAGTAGATTACTAAATTTCAAGAAAAATTTAATATTTCTCATTGCATAGGAAAACTGGCTGACACTGTAAGCTATAAAACAAGTATTTGAATGGCTATGAGCAAACTATTATGTTATCAAACAGTACTCCGTTCCACACTTATGCAGGATTAGCAGAAATGACAGTTTTATTAATTTTTACTTTTTTCAAAGAAAGTGCCAAAATTTAAATAAAGTCCTGAACCAGGTAATTTTTCCATGATGCTTAAGTTACATCTGTTAGAATTTTTGGTACTTCTGAAATATTCAGGTAGATGAAATAGATTTAAAAATATGTGCCTTCATCACTACTGCAAAATCTACAGAACTGCTTTCAAACTTTCTTTAAAATGATTCTTCTAGGAATTCTATGCTAGAGAACAAGCGAGAATTCCTCTCAAATACGAACGGTTAATCTAGCTGACCCATATACATGACTCAAGGGCAAGGTGCTGGCTGCATGAATGTGGACTGTATTTCAGCCTGCTTCCAGCAGCATTTTAACATTCTCCAACAGTTTCCAACCTTCACTGTGCATACATGCTACAGCAGTATCTCAGAGTACTTCTTCTGGGTTTCATGACTTATTGCCTACAAAGAAACATAAGCCAAACCAAAGAGAGGAAAAAAAAAACCAAAAAACCAAAAAAACCCACAAATAACAACAACAACAACAACAAAAAAACACTAAAAAAACCCAAACAAACAAAAAATAACCACCAACAAACCTCTAAAACCAACACCATCCCCTGCCAAAAAAACCCCACAGGCAGTAGGTTTTTTGTCCAGCATTTCCAAACAAACAGTGCTGGTCAGTCGCAGCATTTTTGACAAGTAGAAAGCACTGGAGTTGTCACACATGTATAATGGGTCTATCATGCAATGTAGACTCTAAGACAGGAAGGGTAAAACATTCTATTCTCAAAATTCACATAATTTTTTGCAATACTTGAATCGAGCTTTTTCCTAATTACAGACATCTTTCACAAATAAAATAATTTTTAATTAGCATATTTAGGATGCATAAACATAATTCTGGTTTGAGATAAGCACTTCCAGAAATAAAAATTATTTCTGACTGACCTTCACATTGCCTTTAAACACACCCGTTTCCCAGGATAAGGCAGGTGTCCCAATAAGAGGTAAGTGCTTCGTATTATCCTTTAAGCTTACAGCTGTGAGCTTCAAATATTCATCTGCAATGTCATCTGAAAATATTAACAATATATAACATTATAGTACTACAAATCAAACTCAGCCCAAGTATACTGTAAATTTTCCCTCTGCTTGTCTTTGTGTCTTTGGTTTCCTCCCACTCACCAATACAGAACCCCAATACAGAACATACACCTACAGCTAGATACCAAGCACGTTATAGAGAATTTAAGACACAATTCAGGGCTTTCATTCTGAGATCTACAGTAGAAGCAGCAGATAAAAAAAACAACTGGGTATATTTGAGTATAAAAATCTGAATACTACCTAAAGGACTTATGCAAGAATGCAGGGAGTAAATTCCATGTTCAGTATTTCAATTTCATGCCACCAGTGCCTCCATCACTGCCCACTCTCCAAGAGCCAAGCTCAACACATAATACATAAAATAAATTATGAGATACACACACCACCTCTTTTTTTAAGTCTCTCTGCTCTGCCTGGTAACTCAATCTATACAACAGGGTATATGGATAACTATTGGTTCTCCCTGGAAAGGATATTGCATCATTTAAACTGACAGCAGTATGCCCTGATTTGAATCAAGTGTTTAAATTATGTATTTGTTCATTTTTAAAACAGCTTTCCAAAGGCTCATTTGTCAACATAATTACTTTGTGATTTTTTTTTTTATTATTTTGTCACTACACATAACCATATGTGTTTGGTATGTCTTCCTCTTCCCCCAGAACAGATCAACTTTGTTCATTTTTCCCTTTTATCTGAGAAGGAAAGCTAATGCTCTAATTATAACTTGGGGTACATCATAACAAACAAGATCCCTACCACAAGGAGAGGTGTGGGGAGAAAGCATCACAGCGTGACAGAACCAGATTTCAAAGTAGGACATGCCTTTAAACAAATTTCCTTGAACAAGAGGTAGTCTTTTAAAAGAGCAAACAAAAGCACTACAGACCTCAAAGAAAAAAAGAATTAAAAAAAAGGAAAGGAATTAAGTATCTAGGATTGCAGAAGACAGGAAGGGAGAGAAAAAATTCCCAAGAAAATACTGCTTTTCAGGATCCATTAGCAGGCTCTGAATGGTCAGATGGTAACTGAAGGAGCTTGTACAGGTTTAAGATGCAAGTGGCAAAGGTGAAAAAATGAGAGAAATGTTTTGCCTGTGATTCTCCTTCAAACAAGTCAAGTAGCAGTATGAGGCTGAAGACAGAAGAAGCAACATCAAAAACATGCCTTTGAGTTAAAAAGCTAAAGCCTCTGTGAAAGAGCAGCAAAAACCTTTGCCTGGTGGCTGCTGAAGGCAGACAGCTGGAGGAAAAGTGACTGAAAAAGAGAGCCCACAGTTAACCACAGAAGCCAGAAACTTCTCTGAATTGGTACTGTGGGGCCAACTCCCAAGAGATACTTGGCCACAAACCAATGCTGGAAAGTCATCACTCACAAGAGGGGAGATCCAAAGAATACTTATGGTGTGGAAGAAGCAGCCCACAACACCTGATAGAAGACAGAAGCAGCAGGTTTTTCACTACAGACCCTGTCTGGAACAAGAGTTTTAATACAGCAAAACCAACATGACTATGCCCAGAAGTATTTTGTACGGTTGAAGGAAAACACATCACTCCAGTGATAATCATTGTTTTTGCAGTGAAGTCCTCGAGAACTCAAGTGAGGAAAACGTAAGCAGAATTCACTTTCAGGACCCAGCTCAAAGTGCAGAAAAGGATATTAAGTTGATACCTGCCCAAATGATTCAGTTCTAAAACTCAGTAAATCAAACCCAATGACAAGATTTCGTTCCAGATAAAAATACTTAATAGTCAAGCTTTACTGAGTGAACATCAAAAGCCCACACTTAGAGTTGAGCTTCTATACAAGAGACTTTAAACACCATCAGTCAACAAGCACTTTTTCCAAAGCACCGTTCTGTTATCTGCAATTCAGGTTCGAATGCAAGCAGGTGTTTCCTGTCACCCATCCAAAACAAATGAAAAATGTAATGGACTAAAAACAGATTGAAAAAAGCATACTGGTAATAAATTAATGAACCCCAGGACATGACTACTATTGAATGGAATTAATAACATGAACTGCTGCATTGCTAGCTGGGTCACCTGATGAAGGTATAACTTATATTGCAGTTACTTCTTAACTTTAAGCCACAATTTGAGATAGGTAACACAGATCAGGAATCTAAAGGTCAATTATTCATGGATTAGTTAATCCAGTCCTTTATTTACTTATTTTTTTATATAAAGCTCCATTGTAAACCTCCCATCCAGAAGAAAGAAAAAGCATGCCCAGAAATTAGCAAGAAGCTGAAGTGCTAAGTACTGAAAACTCCCCTTCCTCTTCCCAGTCAGATGAGAAAAGTAAATTAAAAGGACGGAGCAAGCTATGTTAAAAATACAAAGGCAAACAGAGAAAGGAAATTGGACAAGGCTTTCTTCAGTCTTATCTAGAATTTGTTTCATGTCCGTTTTTAATATCTACAGTCCAGAGTTTATGCAAGACACATAGCAGCAAAGCATCCCTTTAATCAGGTTAATATAGGTTATAGGGAACAAATACTTCCACATAAAGAGGATACCAATATAGAGAACACGTACCACACAGACAAACCTCAGAGAAAGAAACAAATAGCCCAATAGTTCACAGGCATTTATTTTAGCTAAAAGGTAAGCAAGTCTGATTTGCTAACCAAGCCTTTATTGCAAGTTGTAATCTGATGGTTATTTTCACAAGGAAGGCTGTGCTTAACAGTAGTTCTGGTGGTAACAACTGGCCTTACCATGCTGAAATGGTCATTTAAACTTGCAAATCAATCTTCAAGGTCAAGCAAAACCATTTTAAATACATGATGTGATATTTTCCAAACAAATCTTAATATCTCTTTAGACATATAAAAATCACCCCATTACATTTTACAAGCAGAACGTATTAACTTACAAGGAATAACACTGAAAAGCCAAAGCTTAGGCTAACATATGGCTACAAAGCTATGCTTAAAAAGTTAGAAACCTAGGTAAATACATTTCAAGAATGTTTATGAAAAAGCTACATGCAGTATCATGGCTTCTGAGTCACAGGAAAGGCCTGTCACAGCTTCCTGACACGAGTTTTCTAATGCTTTCAATTCTATTTTAAAGTATTTAACATATTCACCCTATAGCATCCATCAACAAGACCATATTACCAGTTCTGTTTAAATGGAAGGAAGCATAAAAAAAAAAAGCTAAAAACCAGCCAAAGGAGTAAAAGAGTGGCAAGCCAGCTAGCTACTGCAGTGCAAGTATTAATAAAACAAACAAACAAAACATCTTAAACCATATATACATCATCCATTTGGTTCAATGAACTGTGATATAACTTTTTTAATTTAATGTTAAGAATTTTGAAGAAAGAATTGAAAATAAAGCAACAAAATTAAACACAACATTAATGAAGACAGACAAAAAGAAAACTAGATGTGAACAGGTAAATCAATTATTCTGCAGAATAACAAATTGATATTCTCTGGTAACGCAGAAATGTCTATAGCTTCCTGATGGAAGCAAATAAGTATTTGGCAACCAGCTGACAACTGCTCTATGTCTTGGGTTATGGAAACTGCCATTGGCATGTCACATCCATAATCTGAAATAAATCTGGATTGCGTAGAGCATTCTAAGAAACAGTAAAACTTCTTTCTCACTATGCCAGAGACCTCCATGTTTCAGAGAATGGGACAAAGAGTATTGCTATAATGGAGCCTAAAAACAAAATGCAACCATTGAATACCACCAGATGGGACAAACCTACTCTGATGGACACATTCAGAAGCACCATGTTTACCATAAGGAGCAAAGTGGACAACAAATTACCATGAAGATATGTGAGAGCAGACAGCCATAAGCTGCCTCACCACATCATTTCTGAACACAAATTATGGAGGAAATCAAACATTTTCCAAAAGGTTTCCAATTGTGCAAGTACATGGAAGGGTCTAGATGACAACTGAGCTTATTGCCTACAGAACCATGGCTTCAGCTGGCTGATGTCCTCTGAGAAAAGAATCTAATGGCTGTCACACAGATAAAGGACACAAAAATAAAACAGTTCAGAAAACACTGGCTATCATAAAACAGACTGCCTAACTGGCAAAGTGAGACGACACCACAACCGTATCATGGACATTTGCTATAATTTGCATAAACATTAACTTAACCTTTAGCAGAAGTAGCGTTTAAGCTGCAAAAAAGAGATACCAACAAAACAGTGTGCCACATACTGCTTTCTTTTGTACAGCTGTATTGCTAGGAGCATAAAATTTTCAGTTTAGAAAACAAAACACGACATTCACCTTAAAAAAAACAAAACCAACAACAACCACCAAACCCCAAAACCCAACTCTCTAGCCAATTTACAGATGAAATTACTTTTTTTTAGGGTATAAAGAGGAGTCCTGTATTGAACACCACCTCAGGAGAGATTTCTATTGCTACATGGGTAGACTTTCACTGAAGTTTTACCCTTATAAGTATTCCTTTATTTCAAGCTTGCAGCTTTTCTGGAATCTGAAAACATACACGTTTCAAATTCAAAAGACTACAACACTCCACACTGTGCACAAGGCTACAGACTAAATAACAGTTCTTGGAGTCATCAGAAACAAATTAAAAAGTGTCACACAGGGAAATTTGCTCTAACACTGTAGAAGCACTGAAGCCTGGTAACAGTGCCCTCTATTGTCACCATCAAAACCAGTATTTTCTGAAACCAACAGAAGGCTCATTGGTACTGTTAGCAGAAAAATACGGGGGAGAAGTAACTGATTTACAGTGTTTGATTTTCATTGTTCAAGCTTACTATTGTCTCTCCTGACAGAAAGACAGCTGTGTAGCTGTAAGGCAAGGTTGTGCTGAAAAAAAAGTTGTGCTTGTCAAAAGAGCGATCACCTACATATTGTGCAAAACTAGCACAACTGTACCTGAACAAAGATAGCCAATCATGTCTCATTAAAAGAAATGCTAAGAAATTAATAAAATCAGCACAGTTAAAAACAATCACTGAAATTGCTTATCAGACAGTGAAAGGATGTCAGAATAGACTATCTCAAATTGACCTAAATAAAAGCTATAAATCCTAAAGTTCTCAGTATCTTCTACAAATGTATTTAAATATTTAATCTGTCAATGCACCTAAAGTATAGCTGAGAAGAATTCTACAGAAATAGGTTTCCAAAATGCATGAGGATAAACTTACTCTCCCTTATAGTTTACAAGTGGAAGGAACATCAATCTACACCACAAGCTATGCCACTGCATTATTAATTCAGCACTGAAGCAAACAAAAGTATCCTGACAATCTGCAGAACTTGTACCTCAGGCCTGACACTATGTCAGTTTAATAGGCTGATTTCATACAGAGCAAGCTTATGGCACCACACAATGTACCATGCAGATATAAAAAAAATAATAAATAAATAAAAATCACACAATGAAGAAAAATACAGCTTACATTTAAAAATCCATTTCAGTTTCTCCCCTTAAAACAGAAATACTGGATATAAAAGGAAAACATAACAGCAGGGATCATCTTAAAATCAGACCTTACTGTTCTGCCAACTCTACCTTTTCTGCAGAAGAGGCTTTTAAATGTTCCACACAGGTAGGTGCAGCTTCTACCGTGCATATCAAGATGTAGACTGTAGTCATGTAGTCCATACTCCGGGTCAACATCATCCAATAGAGGTTTATGAGGTGGAAGGGCATATTTACTTCAAAATAATAATAATAATCATTAACAACACCACAATACCAGAAGGGCGAAAGACTTAACAGAAAGAGTAAAAAGCCCTACCTTAGGAGACGTTTTAAGAGGGGGAAAAATTATTAGAAAAATCAAACATCTCTAGTTCATCATACTTCTTTTAACTCATACAGTGTCTAACACTTCTCATCAGCTGTCCAGCCTAGCTAAATGCAGAAAATACGGCACTCAACCTTAAAAGGTACATCTGTGAAACTCCAAAATAAGCAGTGGTTTATGAAAAAAACAAACAAACCAACCAAAAAACCACAAAAAAAAAAAAAAAAAAAAACAACCCCAAAACAAACCAACACACCAAACAAAAAAAACCAACTAACAAAAACCATATCAGCTTAACTATAAATCTAAAAGCTACAGACTTCCCTGGAATAGCAGGGAAATAAAAATAGAAAATTTTGTCTGTGTCTAACCTAAGAGAGAAACTACTGTACACGAATGACCGGAAGTGCCCAGATCCCAGAGGCAACTGAGCAGCTTCTACACAGGATCCTATTTGGTAGCAAGGGAGATCTTGTTAAGTATTACCTTCTGTGTGAAAAGAGCCACACTAAGTTATAGCCAGCATTTAAGACCACCAGTAGATCCTACAGTATCTGAGCAGAAAGCTCAGGGGGTGGGCTGGGGGGAAAAAATGAACCCCTGAAATCATCCTCTAAAGGTAAAAAACACCATCTTTATAAACAGTTTACAGTGTATAAACAGGTATTACATTGTACACTGGAATATACACATATGCACAAATACTGCATAGGAAATCCAGCTACTTTTTCAATAGGGCTGAAAGATAACTGCAGGCACCTTGCCAGTTTATCAGAATTTTTTTCTTCCCTCTTGCACAACTAAGATAATTATCCTACTAAGATAATTGTCCTACTTCTTAAAATGTCTCCCTCTCTTCTAGGTCTTTCAGATAGGAAGAGGGAACAAGAAGATTGCTTGAGAAAAGGGAGACAGAATGTGCAGTGTATTTCTAACTTTTTCAATATAGCAAGTACTGGTACACTTGTATGACTGAATTATCTCCTTAACAGCATAACAATGGTTACATTTGAGTATGAAAATATTTCACCGGCTTTGTCTGTAGTTACTGTCGTTATTTATATTAAACATGCACAGTTAATTACTCCCTAAATATAAACCTCTTACCAGCAGCCAATTTTAACTGTGAAACTCAAAGCTTTATTCAAAAGGTTATATTTATTACCCACAAAGGAGAACCCCAAACTTACACAGTAGCAGAACCCAAAGTGCTTCTCTCAAAAAGTTGATGATAATGAAGACTCGTCATAACAAAAGCAATTTCATTTTTCACCTGAAAAGTTAATTAAAGTAGATGTATTTTCATCTGGCAAGACTTTTTCTTCATAAGGTCTTCCTGAGCATTAAAATTCATAGATAAATGCTGCTGCTTATTACTCTGCCGGTTACTCTAATAATAACGGTTTGCTTTAACACTAAGACTCCTATTACTGTTACTATCTACTGCTACAAGAATACAGAATATATGTAAAAGGTCTCAGCATTTCCATATTATGAGGAAAAGAATGGAAACTAGCTTTGCTGAGGCAAAAGTTATCAGCAGCAATCCATGAATTGCACTTCTCTAACTTCTACTTACTGCTTTAAACCAGATACCTAAAAAGAGTCAAATAGGCCTTACTCTCAACTCCTAAATACCTACGCATTAAGCTTATTTTATGTAAGGAATTATCTGCAAAGAGGCTAACATCAGTGAGGAATACAGAACTACGCAATAGAAATATTGAATATCAACGTAAAACCCCAAATGTCTTACCAGATCACATTCTCCCGGGAAAATGGTAAGATATACCTTCTATAGGCCTATATACCTCAAAGAAAACTTCAGAGCTCAACATGAGAACTAAACAGAGCCAAAGGTACCTATTTACTTCAAGAACACAGAATGCTAGGATTTCAGCTTTAAAAAATAAAAATAACAATGCATTTTTAAGTCCTACATTTGCAAACACGTAAGTCAACAGCAAAATAAATTATTTACTGCCAGCAGCCTATTTCTGTTCTGAAAAGTGGGCAACTGTTGTTTTCATCTCTCTCTGGGTTACCAAACAGAAAACTGCACCCTCTAAAACTTTTTTTTTTAAGCCACTTCTTTAGCTACTTCTCTGCACTTTTTGTGATGCAAAATTACAACTATAAAGGATGCAATGATAAGAGATTGATAAATCACACAGAGTCTCTCAGTCTTTCTCTATTCAAACACCAAAAGGCCCACATAACCTGTCCTTGGTTACTAGCATTAGCAATTTCTGTTACACAGCTATGTGTAAAAAACCAAGATGTGTGGCATTTATGATTATCACACCCACCTACACTTAACTGCCTAATGTTACTCTCCCACATAAATGATAAGAACAGCTGTTCAGAAAAGTAAGCAGGAAAAGTATACCAGAGCAAGGCATTCAATGCTTAACAACTTTGTAGAACTTAGTTACGACTAAACCATTTCCAGGTGCTGAAAGAGTTGTCTTTCCAAGTATGGGAAAGGGTGACACATTAGCAGGACCATAGCGACAACAACATATGGACACAAATCTACTAAACTTCTAAGGATACAAAAGAAATGGCTGTTCACTTATCAGAACTCCTCACAGATTGAGACAACTCATAAGAGGTTCATGCAGGTCAGCCAGTCTCATTTTCTAGGAAACGGACACCTTTAAGTAAGGGTGAAACAAATATTCCTTCGGTGGTTTTAAACAATTTCTCTGGTGATTGGGCACGTTTGAGTTAGCAAGAGTTTCCAGCTGGAAATGAGACATGGCTTAGAGCAACTATTCACAACTCCCTCGGGAAAGTTCACTGCCAGTGCTAAACAATATGTCTATGTCATTAGCATGGCTGGAAGAGGAATAAAGGGCTGCTACCTCTGAATTCAGTCCAAGAGCTGAACACCTGAGATAGGCTTCCATAGCACCTAACTGTATGCAATTTCAGGCAGACAACGAGGTGCCAGTTTATTCAATGCTAAGACACAGGTTCCTTTAGAGTAGGAATCTACTTCGGATGTTCTGCACTGCTCTCTAAAGACATTCATCCCTACATACAGCCTACACAGACTAACTACTTAACTTAGACACTTGACAGCAAGAACTGAATATCCCCAAAAGGGCAAAACGTACAGTGTTCCTGCTGCTGGAGCATGATACGACTACCTGGCAACATAGATTAAAGGAAACAACAAGCAAAGTTGCCTTGTGGGAATTCATCGCTTTGAGTGATGGGGACAGGGCAAGGCATGAGTTAGGGGAAGAAGCACATCCCTCCTGAAACCTTCTCTTTAAAAAGTCTTTAGGATATCAAACTTTGGCATGTGAAGAGTGCAAAATAAATATAACAGAACCCAGAAATAAGATTAGTACAGTATCTGGTATACTATGAAACATAACTGTTATTTTTCTTAAAGGTGGATTTTTTTGGAAAGTACAGACAATCCTGCAACAGCTCTTTAGAATACAATAAATCATGAACTAGCTATCCCTACCTGCATTTTCTTATTATTAGTTTAGACAAGATCTTTCAAAATACAAAGAAAAAAAAGGAAGGTGGGAAAAAAAACCCAGAACTAAACCCCAGCCTCCTCCCCCCGAACTCCCCAAATCCCAAACTACCAGGCAAAATAATCTGTTTCTTCAAGTCATAACACAGTATCAAAACAAAATGTTTATCTTACCTTCCAAAGTCCTATTACAAGTCCTGAATTCAGACAGAAGAGTCGGACAAGCTTATCAGCACCAACTTCTACACTTTTTTCAGTCAGGTTAGCAAGACAATATTCAGCAATTAAGGAACGATGACGAGGTCTTTGAAAAGAACACACAGAATGTAGCAACAAGACTATGTCTCCTTAATCAGAATCAGAATCAGAATCATCCTTATTTATGAAAAGTTCAGCCTGATCTCATTTTTTAACTCTGAAGACTGACTGACCGCACAAGATGAAAACAATTTTGAAAGCATTCAGCTATAAATTTTATTTCTGAACAACTACAGCATTCTAGCAGGATCTCAACATCTAACAAGAAACAAAAGCCACCACAGGATGGCCTAATACAGAATTATAGAATCACAGAATCAACTAGGTTGGAAAAGACATTTAAGATCATCAAGTCCAACCATTACCTCAGGACTGCCAATATACTACTTAAAAAAAAAGGAAGAAAAACTGATCTATTTGCCCAATATTTCAAAATGGCCACAGAATTACTTTATAATTTGTTTTTAATACTATGTTGGTACTAGATGGAATCACTGGACATCTGTCAGTATGAAGCTAGCTAATAAGAAGGTAAGTTCCTCCTTCACATAAGCAAAATTCCGAGGAAAGGATCAAACTGCACATATAATAAATTAAAAGCTTCTCTTACAGGAAGCTTTCTTTTTTTAGAAAATTGTTTCTAGATTTTGCCTGTAATTAAAGCAAATTAGCTCCATAATATCCTTTAACTAAAGGTCATACCTCAAGGGCATTCTGATTGGCTAATGACACATAAAAAAGAGCAGAACGCAGAGTCTGTGTTACCTATTCAGAATGGAGAAATAACCTTTTTCTAAAACCTTCTGCAGATTTATGCTCTTACGATATTCAAAACTGTTCCTAGCTTTCCCAACAGTTTCAAATAGTATCACCTACCACTACACACTGCTAAGAAAACAGCAACCAACAGGAAATTCATCACTTCACCTTGAACTGTAAGATTTGGAGAGGAGATGGGACATCAACCTTCTCTGGTTTTAAGTCAAGCAAGCTGGCATAAATACAGGGAATTTACTAAAGTCCCTGCACTAGTCCCTTATAATCTTAACATTCTAGTAACATTCTGATATTTGTGAAATCATTACCTTTGTGTATATTCACAAGCACTAAAAACTTGTAATTCTGTGAAATAAATACACTAGCTGCTTGCAGGTTTTATTTTACTATTTTCTACATATGAATCATCATCTTGGTAAAGCAACTACATTTTCCACATAATCCGACTGCAAGACTTGTGTAGCTGACTACACAAAAGGCTTCTTGGTATTTTTTTTTCTTTAGGCAAATACATTGCTTATTCCTGAGGAACCTTGGGTTTTGTATGTGAGCAGTTAGTTCTTTTCAGAGCTATACTGGCTATGGGTTCTGTGTAAGAAGCATGTAGGTGATACTGCATACGCTAAAATGACAGGTAAGACACAGACATGGTAAACTCCTTCACAGGAACCACATACATACATATCTCAAATACACACTTTTAATTTAAACATCTTTTCTCAGAATATCATGGCAGAAAAATATTGTACACACTTAAATTACAAAACAACAGCTATCCCACATTGTGCTGTGGGCTACTTTATGCGTGTGTTCTTATATCGTACATGTAGCCAAACACAGAGCTCCCTCAATTCACATACATACCTATCAGACAGAAAAAAAATGTTAGTAACACAGATTACCTTATTGTAGCCACATAAACATTGATGTACTGTCCCTATCTAAGCTTCTCACATTAAATCCTCCTAGATCTACATGTTTATTTCATGCTCATTTGTATCTATGCCTTAGATTCAGCTTTCCAAGGCAGGATCTAACAGTCTGTATCTTGCATGCCAGTAGCTACATTAACCTATGAATTAATGTCATAGTTTGCTGGATTATATCTATTTCTTGCTAAAAAGCTCTACCAATGAAGAGAAGGACATAGGCTTTGGAAGAAATAATATAGAGAGGCTTTCTCAGAAAGAATTGACTTGTTAAGTTAAACCAAGTTCAGGTAGCTCCTACAGACATATTATGAACCAGTTACACCAACCCTCTCCTAAAAAAATCCCGTGATAAAACTCACCCATTCTTGCTGCGAGCTCTGCTTTGGTCAGGAAGCAATGGTATAACTCCAAATAATTTTAGGGTTGACAGGATGTCTAAGCATGGCCAGTCTGTACTATACCAAAGTATAGTAACAGATGTATCCTTAAATGATAGGTTTGCTTCCTCCATTACATGTTCCTTTCCATTTCTGTCTTTTAGAACAATTATCCAACTCAAGCCAGAGGCTCTGTTATTGAGAAATTGAAAGGGAAGAAGGATGTTTTGGAAAAAAATAAATGAATAAGCATATAAAAAAATTTAAATTTTCAAAGTGGCAAAACTTAAACTGTGCTTCCCCAGAATTTTTACATTTCTACTAACCGCTACTTACACTTTTCAGGGTAGGTCATTTATAGGCTATCACACTTCTTCCCATTCTGAAATACATTTTATAACTCTATTTCCGTATCCCCCCCTCATTTTCAAAGCCATCAATATTCTGTACATTGCTCGTGAGTAAACACCTCCTGTGATAAGGCATTGCTTACTTCATAGCTTCTTTGTTTTTACATGGAAGACCTGTATAAGGATCTACAGGTTTAACAAGTTGCATTACTCTAGCTTTGACAACAGCTATTTGTTTGAAGATATATTCTTTCTTCCAGTACCCAGGCTTTCTATCATGTAGAGCAGCACAGCCCAAGGAAACAGTTTCTGTTTGTTCAGACTTCATTTTCCAAATTGTCTTTTTTGGTTGAAAACAACTGCAATAGATTTTCAGCCAGATTCCACTGAAAATAAAAATAGAATAAAGAGGAAAACCACATAAATTTCAAAAATAGTTATTTAATTATTCTTACATGCTTGTCTCAGCTACCACTGAGCATGTTGGCAGAAATATATAAAGCCCCAAATTATTAGCATTAGCCAAGGAAATGCAAAGACACAGTTGTATACTTCTCCACTTTTCCCCATTTTGACCTTCCACCAGCTCATATGAGGTCATTTTCGCTGGTGCAAACATGAAGGCTTAGGAACCAGAAGATGCTAGGTGTCAGCATTTCTCATGGGCTTACTGGGTTACCTCAAAGAATATGTAATCTCTGAACAAATTCTTGTCTGGATTATGTATACCAAATGAAATCCACTTACAACCTTCCACTCTACAACAGGGATAAAAAAAAAAACCTAAAAAATATGCAGTTCTTACAATATGCCAATAACATTAATAAAAATCTCAACTACATATACACAAAATGTTTGACTACTGTAGAATCATCAGATATTGCGAAATTTTATGCCTCACAATAGCACACTAGAATGTGGTGGCTTTTAAAAGGCCTTCCCTCACCTTATGCTGCCACTTCACACTCACTGAAGCAGATTAAAAAAAAAAAAAAAAAAAAAAACAACAAAAAAACACCCAACAAAGCAAAACAATATATCTGAGTGAAAGCTAACATGACGAAACAAAAGGACAGGTAAGTCTTGTCTGTCTTCCTGAACATATAGGATCCAGGATGAAGCTCAGAGGCAGCATAGCCATACTCAGCGACTTAAAAGAAAACTGATAAAGGTTGAGCAGTTACTTCTGAAAATTCCACCCCGAAATGATTCATCTTCCTCACACAAAATCTGCTACTAGAAAAAGTGGTTTAATACCTCTTATTCAACAAAGACAATATGGACCCCTCAAGTTTCTCACAAAGTCTAGCTGGAAGTGGGGTAGACGAAGACAACTAGAATCACCTATATTTGGTGGTGGTACCACTCCTATGTCAAGCCATTCTGCACTCTCTTTTGAAAAGCTCAGAGAATAGACATCTTTTTGAAGAGATCAAAGAAACATGCAACAAGAATGAGGGGTTCACCTCTTTCCAGTTAAGAAAAATATGAGGTCACATTTCTGCCCCCCCATACTCCAATATCTCTAGGGCAATTCATGGAATATTAAGTACAAGAACTTACAAGAATTCAAACAACAACCTGTGAATAAAGGTTTCCAGTAAGTTTTCCAATTTTAAAGTGCTACACAGTCTACCTAGATGCACTACAGAAAATTAATAGCAACAGAAACAAACTCTCAAGAGAAATTCTCTACCATTCATCAGCAAGATTACCTTTACCAGCCCTCACTTATCCCCAGGCAAACTTACACTAATTTGCTTTGTAATGCATCTTTTCTCTCCTTAAAGAATTAAAGCATTCAAGGGCTGAATCCACCCCACACTACCTCCTACCCATGAAAACCACCCTCACTTCATCAGCTGCTGAGACCACATGCCAAGAGCTAGGCTCTTTGTTATTGATGCAAAAATACTCAGGAATTATGCAAAAACCTTCCAGGCTGCTGCTCTGCAGATATATGTACAATCTCATCCTGACACTTTTTCAGTCAAAGCTGTTTAAAACACACAGACCGATAAGTTTCTGTGACAGGTAAAAGGAGGTTCACAGTCAATATGAGCTTTCAATTTTCCTTTCCAAAGTCTGAGGGGGGAAGGATATATGAAGAACAATCCCATAAGTAAAACAAAGGCTTAAGATACTTCAATTTTGAGCCCAGAAAGGAAAAGACAACCCAGTTATCAGATAATATAAAACATTTCTGATGGAGGGAGGAAATTATTATTTAACTCCAAAGCAGCTAAGAATTGTGAGATGATGAAAACAGAGGAGCGATGTCCTTGACACAACATCATCAGGGGAAACTGAGCAGTGTACCATCCAACTGGTCTTACTCAGCCAAAAAGTCCACTAATATGTCCTCCCACAATCCTCTCCTGTGAACTAGAAACCTCTTCCCAGCATAGGCATGGGAAGAGATACTCAACAGCTGGCACTGAAAAGCCAGGGTTTAGTAGTAAACAGTTCCTGCATTTTGAAGGTACGGCCTCAGGCACTGTAAGCTGAAGGAAGACAGATTTACCACCAATACCTACCACCCTTCTCCTCACTCTCGGTTACATGTTGCTTCTTCATTTCCCAGAACAGTATTATGCAAGCAGGTGAGAAATCAGTTCAAGAAGTTCAAAAATTCAATCAGGGCAGGGAGGCAGAGGAGAAAAAAAGGGGGACCTGGAATCACAAGTGTTTAGTGAGGTATCACTGTCCCTTCATCCCCAACTTCTGAAGAATTCAGGGCAGACAAATCAACTAGGCATCCAGTAGGGAAGCACAAATTTCCCTCTTTACAGCAGAATACACACCACTTTTGCTTCAAAGTGTTAAGTATAATATTCATCTCAATGCCTTTTACTGGACATTGCAAACAAGCCAACCCAATCTCTTACTGCCAACTCAAATGCCGGAAGTGAACATGCAGTCAGTCATCACTTGATGACCACAATGGCAAAAAGATCATCTCCTGTTCTCTAGCTTCTCACTTCCTCTTACACAAGCACTTTCTGCCGATGATCAAAATCCTCAGGCTTTCAGACAGACCATCTATGTGAGCTTCCTACACTGACAGGAAGGCTGGAATAATACCACATGCTGAGATAAGTGGAGTGCAGAAAGGGCTCAGAAACAACTCCCTGCTTTCAACATTTACATTGAACATATCAGTGCCAAGGATCCATTAAAGCAGAGACATTATTTGAAGGGCCCAAAGACAAAGCACTGCATTCGGCAGCACAGATATATCACGATGAAAGACTATTGCATCAATAATAGTATCCTGCAATATCACCAAAGCATACTCTAAAAACCAAGATCAGATTTGTCACAGAGATATGGAGGAACTTTAATTAAACCACAAGATTCAGGGACTCAAGAAGGTCCACAGAAATCCAGCAGGAAGAAGTGACCTAGTCTCACTGACAAGTCAGTCTTCTAGATTAAGGGAAAGTATCTCTTCCTCAAATCCCATTTGTGCACATACAGTAATCTCTGTTGAGATAAGAAAATGGAAACAGACATTGCTGAGATGGAGACAGATGAATTGGCTTCCCATGAACAAGCCTCAATGATTTTATCCTACCTTACTATCATGAAGCAGAAAATGCGTATCGAGATATATAATCTGTGTCCACTACACAACTGTTATCTACGTGCACCTGCTGACAGCCTCAAAAAAATTAATCTGGATAATGGCCTTCCCTTCAAATTCATCAGTTTGAAAGGTGTCAATGCCAACGTTAACTGATTCATTGTACAAGTTCTGGCAAATAAGCGAGAAATGGATGAACACCAAGATGTGGCAGCTTCCTATATAGGAAGATATTTTCTGATTTAAATAACACTAATTAAGCAGAACTCTACAAAAAAAGAAAAAGAAAAAAGAAAAAAAAAAAAAAAGAATACCCAGGTGTCCTAGTTATCACATACCAACTAGGTCCTCTCCTGTTGATACTTTCACAAAATTATCATGATACTGATACAATCAATCTGTGAACTCTGTATAACCAATTGCTTATAAAATGTGGCAGTATTTATCTTTGCCCCTGTTTCAGTTAGAAAACACCAAAATTTGACAGAAAGAGCAGCAGATAAAACTCACTAGTGAATCCCCTGACTAAATCAAACCCTCCGCAAAAACCTGACTGAAAGAGCTAAATAAGGAGGACTTCAAAATTATGAAAGCTATGACAATTCTAGACAGCTACTGGCTACACACCAGTAAGGACTGCCTGAACTAAAAAGCCTGTGCAGCTGCATGTGAATACAAGCAAATATATGCAAATAATAATAACAAAAAAATGATAATAGCTACATTTGAAAACACGGTATTTAGTTTTTGCCTCATAACTCCCATTAAATTCAACAGAGCTTGTACAGCTAGAATTCCATACGACACACTGTACCATGAACTGTGCAGTATAATTTCAGCAGAGTAATTGCCAGTAAGTATATGCATCAGTGCTCTAGCATGAGTGAAACTAAATTAGAAAAGACTCGTAACTCAGGAAAACTCAACTGCTGCACGATTAAGCGTAGCACTTATGCTTCCCTGTTCCTTACTTGTCATTGGCCAGATGATAAAAGTGCCTATTCACACAACCAACAGCCAACAGGGACACAGCATCCAAATAGGAAAATATCTTTATCAGTATTTCTGATGGCATGCTGGAAGAGAAAGAGAAATACCATTAGACTTGCCTGGAAACCCCAGAAATTACAATGGCAAAGAACTTTAATTCTAAACCAGAGCAAAACAAGAGATGGAAACTATCAGCTTGTAAATAACAAATCAAAACTCACCAGAAGAGTTAATTTGCAGAGTTTGGGTTCTGATCTCTAGTACCAGACATTTTTTTAAAACCATTTACCACAACCTATTCAAGTGGCACAGCATGAAAAGTTATAGGTTTGCATTTTCATTAAACTTTGTTAACTTTAACCCATTTTGACATGAAACTACCTCATTCAACTTCAGTTTCTCGCTGCTTGTAACACGATTTTAACACATAGTCCACAACCACTAGCATTTGCCAGAGAACGGCCTATACTCAGTCTCCTCCTTACTGTGGCGTCAGGGCTTAGGATGTATCAGGACATAAATGTCCTAGTCAAACAGTGAGATCATTCTCGACCTCACAAAAACCTTCAAACCATATGTGCTCAAGGGTCTCCTACAGTTTTCATTTATGTCAACAGAAAGATGCGAAACATAAGAGCTGAGTGGCATTTCCCAAACATTAATATTTTTGTGCCTCTGTAAGGCTGCCTGAAATACAGGTGCCAGCCTAAGTACAAGCACAACATAATTTGGAGCTGACCCACCGTGATTTTTGTATTAACAGGTAGAAACCTCATACGCTTAGAGTAGTATCTGGTAACTGCACAGTGTTTTAAAAAAGATGCATTTTATACTCTTAAGGTTTGGAGCATGACAGTATGGTAACATAAAAAACACCACTGAAAATACAAGGTGCTATGAAAGTCAACACTTCATCTGTGTCTCTTGTCCATTTACCACTGTCATTTACAACACTTGCCGATTTATAATACCCTATCCAGAAGCACACAGCTTTCAAGTATGGAATAAATGCCAATACACCAAGGTTTGTATCAAAACTCAGAATCCCAGCTGCACTAACGTAGAGATGATTGTGCCAAAACTTGCACAGTTATTATGTGAAATAACTCACACACTGTAAGCCCAAAGCAGTTAGTGCATTTATTCCAGACAGAATTTAGAAATGATCCCTTAAAAATCTGCAGATTAGCTAAAATAGTATGCTTGATCCAGAATTCTCAACAGTGGTTTTTACAATAATATTATTTTTTGTTTGAAGAAGCTAAGAAATTTTTTTTTTTCTTTTCTTTCACACCAAATTAACAGTGTAAGAGACTGAACTGCCCATCTAATGGAAAACAAGAGACACGGCTACACAGGAGGTTACAAAATGTATATTAAAAAATTAATTAATCTTTCCTGTAACATATTCTCAGATGTCTTCTGTAGAAACCCAACTAATTTTAGAAAAGGAAACAACACATGACTACATGAAAGTGCCCTTTCACTGTCAAACAGGAAGGGAAACATCTACCTGATGTTACCTGCAGCAAATATGGAGCAGCCACTCTATTTCTCCCCACCTCATCCCACTCCACCAGCCTAAGCCTCTCTACACAACGGAACAATCAAGAGAAACATTGAAGTTTAATTCCAAACTGGCTTTTATTGAAGTAATACAATAACAATTTTTATTCTCGATGAACAACACAGGCCATGATTTGCAAAGGAGCTGCAGAAGTCTTACCTACATACTTCATATGAACTTAGAAAAGGAGGTGAGGAAGAACATACCAGATAACATCAGAAGGTCAACACAGGATCAACCAAGAAGGCCAGGAAAGTAAATCTTTCCTTTTCAACTCAAAATATCTGATATGGAACTCTCCATACAGTAACTGTAAGCAGTCAAAAGATAACATATAGTCTGCAAGGGGTGTTCCACTGTTACTCCTAAACTGAAGACATACTCACCTCTCAATACCCAAATTAGACTTCGGTTTTACAGAAGGTGTCAAATACAGACTTTTAATTGCAGCATGTACAGCTCTAGAATCTCTCTGAGGCCCGGCAGCAGAGCTTCTTGACCTATTTCTGAGAAGCAAAAGCTTTTAGGAATCACATAATCACAAAAAAAAGAAATATGCATATTGTGCACACCTAGACTCCACATCTCAAATGAGACAGGATTCAGGGAATACACTATATGAATTCCCTGAGTATTTGTGAACTCATTATTATCAGTTCAGAAATTTGAACAATTATCACCAAGTTAAAATACCTGACATCAGGAAGATGCCAGATTTAAACTCATAGGTGTCTCTCCCATGATTAATCTCTTACAGTAGTCAGAAGGTAAGAGTGTTGCACCACCAAATCAATTTGAATTCAGTAGAAATCCATTAACATTAGATAGCTGCACCACTGAGGCCACCATAATCATGCTCCAAAAGTACTCTAGAGATGCTTTTGAGCTATTCAAATTTGTTAAGTTATTCAAAGATATCAAACAAAACAGTACCTTGAAACTTTCTCAAAAACTAACAAGGCTCAAACAGAATTCCTTGGACTACACAACCATACTTGTGTACAGACTACAGAACTGCATTTGAAACAAAATTATAGTCTTATTTCAGACTTCCCCCTGCTAAAGTACCCACAAATCTGCACAGTAAGTGCTAGTTTAACAGGCAAAATGGGTATCAATGTTCTTATTGCTCAGTAACAAGCAACAGTTTTGACAAAAATTACTTTCTTTTACTAAAGAAAATAACTTTGTAATTTTGACACAAACAAATTCTTAAAATCCAACTGGCCACACATTTTTTCCGAGTTTCTTGATAGTAAGAATTTTGGAAGCTGTAATTGCAAACACTATCACTCAACCACACAAAAATACTCATATGGGAGTTTCAAACTTAATCATATCCTTAACACATCATACCCACTGATGCCACCAAGCAGACAGACCTCCCTATACACTTTGTTAGTGATGGTTTGTATTGCCAAGTGACTTTCCAACACCTGGTCAGTCCAACTTTGGGTTTCCAAGCAACCAATTAATTTTGGGGAATGAAATTACAATCTAATTTTGAAGTACGTGGATACCACGTACATTTTATGCACAGTGTTCTTGAACTGAGATTGGTTTGTGCTCAAAGAAAAATAAAAATCAGAAAGAAAAGAACAACTTTGCCCTACATTGTCAACTGTGCTAGGGACAATAAATAGACAAATAAATAAAAAATATCCTTGAAGTTTTACTGGAAATTGTTATAAGCATGACAAAAAATTACACACATTTCAGCTTGGCTGAAATGATAGACTAACTTCACTGATAGGCTGACAAAATTAACAACTACTTTATGTCAAATATACCCTGAAGGTCAAGCAAATGTTTTACTCATGTATTATTATCAAGAAGTACACTTAATTGATAAGGCTATAACAAACTGCATTTTTCAAAAGCCCACTGAAGGGATTCAGTGATATAAGTCATGTTCAACAGCAGCAGAACTACCACTTCTGGATCTTTCTGGGCAGCACATCCCAGCCTATTCCCCTATCTATGCTGAAAACACAAAGATACTTAGTTTGGGCAAATTCTAGAGTGACATACCTACACAGATGCCAGGTACAAAAGTAATTTAGATCAGGTGCTGGATCCAGGTTTTTACAACACACTTTACTTCATACAAGCATAACTTGCATTGTCTCTATTCAGTCCTTCTTGCTCTCTTTTTAACCACTCCTTGCATCCCCCTCTTCTTCACTCAGGAAGGAACTTCTGAAGTAAGAAAAATGCTGCCTACACACGCCTTGAAAACTTTGATATAGTAGTATCTACCACTTCTGTAAGTTTCAATTCGAAAAAAGTACTTAATTTTTGCATCTTCCAAACCAAAAATATCCTTAAGGTATGCAGAAACAATAGCAAATCCTAAACTATTTTTTTAGAATTCTGTCTGCTAAGACTTGAAATTAGTATTAACAAAACACTTTCATGCTGTATTGACAAACCTTGCCTGCCCAAGTTAAAAATCAATGTTACTCCCCCTCTTTTAGAGACTTCTAGTAACAAACTAAATGCTCCTGCTTAGAGGCCAAACAATCTCAACTGCCATTTCATTAGCTTTTAATTTGTGGGACTGTTTTGTACCAGTATTTATACTTTCACACCCTGTAGTACTCGCAAATTACCATTGGGGTTTTTGCTAGCCAGGGAACAAAACTATTTCAAAGAAAGTATTCAGACCTTTAAGTAGTGACAAACCCTGACTCCTCTAGAAGTTAAATGCATACCTGGGGATAAACAGAAATGACAACAATGTTTTGACATCTTGTTTCTTTTTCTCAGCTAACAATTCCAAAGTCTTTTAAAAAGGTGGGTATTACGCATGCCATTTACAGGTTAGACAAATGGGGGGAATGAAACTGCTACGAAACCCACGGTGTTATGAATGAATTAGCAGAAAAACCTGCTTTCTCAACTTTGCCTCTAAGATTTAAACTTTTGGAAGCTGAACCTTTATTGTAAGAATTAAGCTACACCTTCCACAATGAAATCCTCCCATATATTACAAACACCTAACTACCCTCAACATATACACATTAGCCACAAAGCTAGCTAGTACTTTGTAGAGGGGCTACTGCTTATCACCTTCAAAGCTCACCCAGTCCAATCACCTGCAATGAACAGGGACATCTTCAACCCCATCAGGTTGCCCAGAACCACATCCAGCCTAGCCCTGAATGTCTCCAGGGTTGGCGCATCCGCCACTTCTCTGGGCAGCATGTTCCAGTATTTTATCACCCTCACTAAAAAGAATTCCTTCCTCCCATACAGCCTCAGTCTTCCCTCTTAAAGCCATTATCCCTCATCCTGTCACAACAGTCCCTGCTAAAAGCCTCTCCCCATCTTTCTTATAGGCCCCTTTTAAGAACTGAAAGGCCACATTACTACTTCTAAGCTCAAGCACATGCCAAGTTTAAGCCTGACTACCCAGACAGAAAACACTGCAATAAACCTTATGTACACGTGGAATGCCCGTGCTTCCTATCACAAAGTGTCACCTCCGCAAAGACACCCCCTCCACAGGGCCAGGGAGAGGAGAGCACTATGGCCATAAAACCGCAGGCCTGAGTTATGGCGAGATCACGGCTTCAAACCACAGCCACGAGACGGGTGGATCGGGGTTCCCTGACCAGCAACAGGAGTTAAACATCAAACTACTCCCTACGGGCACCGTGCCAAAACATGAGCCAGCAGCCCTGTGGCAGCAGACCCCAGTCGACGCTGCCTGGCAGGGAGACCGTTACCTGGGCCTGACGGCCGAGGGACCAGCGGGAGTAAAAGGCGGCGACGGCAGCCCGACCTCTGCGGCACCGGGAAAAACCGCCACGCCGGCTGCCGGTGCCGCGCTGCACTCACGTAGGTGCCTACCACAGCCTGCCGCCATGGCCAGCTCTGCCTAAGGCCAGTGGCCTCGTACCAGGCGGGAGGGAGGGGGGCACGGGAGTTGCCACCTCCTACGTGACGCCGTGGGGCGGGCCCGGGAGCGCCGCCGCGAGGAAGTTGCTGTACTGACACGGCGCTGTTCGTGCCTGCAACCTGTGGGAGCTCTACCCATAGAAGTCTATTTGCAGCGGGAGAGAAGGGATGGCGCCGCTTCCGAGAGCTCCCAGCAGGGGCCAGAGCGGGCTCCGAATGCGCTATCGAGGCAGACCCATGCCAAGACAGCTGTCGGGCTTGACTGGCCGCCGCACCTTGCTGTGCCTGCCGCGGCTGTCGCTGGCACGAGCAGCCCGGTGTGGGGCACACGGAAAGCTCTGACACACCCGAGAACCGCAGTGACTCCCGCCAGGAGCCCCTGTCAAGGCGTCCTCGGCTCCCCTCCCCTCAGTGAGCCGCTGCGCCGGCTCCGGGAAGCCAGAGCCGTTCTGTGGTGGAAACGTCACCCGCATTGCTGTTAGGCACCTATGTGTGCAAGATCAAAAAAGCAAATATATATATATAATTTACATATATTAAAAAGCCTAAAAAGTGTGACCGGGACCCCAGTCGTACGACGCGGGGGGGCAGCCCCACCTTCAGCGGTCTTGTGTCCCCGCCCCGTGATGGCGGCGGCGCTCGGTATGGCGGTCGCTGTAGTGATGTTGCTGGGAGCCGCTCCTGGCGGCGGGCGCAAGAGGGAGCCCGTTTAAACTACCGCTCCCAAGGCTCGCCACTGCCGTCCTCCCCGCCACCCCCGGGAAGATTTCCGCTGGGGTAGCGGCGAGCAGTGGCTGCCGCCCGGTAAAAACTAATGGGGATTCCTGACCGGGAGCGCCGGCTGGGGAGCCGCGCTCTGGGTGGGGAGCTGCCCTGACTCTTCCCCGAGGGATCCCCCTGTGGGGACGGTGGCTTGTGGCGGAAGCTTCCCGTTTATCTCGGCCGTGCTTCCTTGAGGGCGGCTGGGAGCGGAGCCCCGGCATGCTGCCTGCCTCCCTTGCGCGGGCCTGGCAGCGCGGCGAGCGGGTGCGAGCCGCCCTGGGGAGGCAGCTGCTCGCTCCCCACGGCTGGGCCCTGCTGCAGACAGAGCCCAGGCAGTGCCTCCGTTTGTGCCTGAGGTGGCGGCACCAAATCCACTGCAGGGAGCCCTCCCTGCTGCTCCGGGCCGCCCGGAGGAGTGTCGGGACGCAAGCCGGGGGGCTGAGAGCTGAGAAACCTAGCGATAATAGCAAACATGTGTCCGTGCAAAGGGCTGAGAAAGGAGAAACTTTGCTGTCGGCTGCTCAGAGAGGTAAGACGGGCTGTAGTCACTTGTGAGTGGGAGCACTGTGTGCTGGCACGGAGGAAAGTACTGCTGCAGCTGAGATGTTGTAGCCCCAAAACTCAGGAATTTAAAACACCAAGCCCTTTCTTTCCACGTCCTTTTGTTTGCAGCAGTTGATCCGTTTCAGTTTATGTATTGCACAAGCAAAACAGAAATTAGTGGCATCTTCCTAACAGCTTGCTGATTTAGTGGTTAAGTCACATCAGGGATAAGATTTCCAGCGAGGAAAGGCTGAGAAAGTTGGGGTTGTTCAACCTGGAGAAGAGAAGGCTCCAGGTAGACCTTATTGTGGCTTTTCAGTACTTAAAAGGGGCCTATAAGAAAAATGGGGAAAGACATTTTAGCAGGGCCTGTTGCAATAAGACGAGGGTAATGGCTTTAAACTAAAAGAGGGGAGATTCAGGCTGAATGTGAGGAAAAAATTCTTTACAATGAGGGTGGTAAAACACTGGCACAGGTTGCCCAGAGAAGGGGTGGATGCACCATCCTTGAAGGCATTCAAGGCCAGACTAGATGTGGCTTTGGGCAACAGAAGATGACCCTGCTTATTGCAGGGAGTTGGACTAGATGATCTTTGAAGGTCACTTCCAACCCAAACTATGCTGTGATTCTATGTAATTACCTCTCATTTTCCTTTTCAAAAGGCAAACCTAGTGCACAGAGCCTGCCCTGAAGCTGTTGAAACAAGTTTATTTCTAGAAAATAGTTAAACCTCTACATGTGAGGCTAGTTTATAGGATGGCTGTCACTTTGGTTGCTATCACTCACTTCAGTGAAAAGTGGTTTCTGCATGATTAACCTCAAGAATTCTAAGTGCTTTGAAAAGGTTTGGGAAAAACACCCTCAACTGGTTAGAAGATTACAGGAGAAATTGTTATTAAATTTTCCCCAGTAACTTGTACTTCACTGAAAGGCACAACTTTATTACCTAAGCAAATCAGTAGTTTCTTTCCAGGTTCTCAAAAATATTTTGTAACAGAGAATCTCGTATGACTGTTTCAAGGGTTTTTTTTGCATGTATGCTGACACTTTAGATTAAAACTAATAGATAAAATTAATCAGGTAAACTGCAGTTAATGATCTCAAATAAAATACATATTTTGGTCTAATATTCCTCCATTTCATTGTTCACTTGATTAAGAATTCATAAAATCAGTTATTTTCAGTCAGTGTGTGCCATTTATAAGCTTATGCTTTTTCATTTTTTACTTTTCCCTTTCATTGCATGAGGGTTGCAATGATTGGGGATTTACATAGTAGCATGAATACTGCAATGCTAAATACCTCATTACTTCTTAAAAAACCTAGCTGTCATGTACCCAAAAAGTAGCAGTATCCTGGGTCTTGAAAATGTCTAGTAGTAAAATAGAAAATAATAAGGTTTGGTACAGAGATATAAGCATGCTGTGTACAAAATAACAGATGTTCCATGGTCTCTTTCTTTTAGTGATGAGGCATTATGAAGCTGTTAGTGGATTTCTTTCTTGTGCCAAAATGTTATTTGAGCTGCAGACAAATAGAAGAGCATTTATAGAAGAAAACTATGTAAATCTTACTGTACAAGATTGTAACTCCTGCTTTTCTGTCTATTTCAGTGAAAGATGCTGGAAGAGACTTTACCTATTTTATTGTGGTGCTTGTTGGAATTGGTGTTACAGGTTATTTCTAAAAATTATATTCTTTATTAGAAGATGCTTTTCATTAATTCCGTCTGGTTTGATTAGTTTTCATTCCATTTGCTGTTGTTTCTGTTACAGGTGGTTTGTTTTATGTGATTTTTAAAGAGCTATTCTCTTCTTCTAGTCCAAGTAAGATCTATGGAGATGCCTTGGAGAAATGCAGATCTCACCCTGAGGTTTGTTTTTGAGCCTTAGTCACAAGTTTATGTTTCTCAGTGGTTTACTGTCTAATTTTGAGTTAAAAGTTTGCACAGGGAATCTCACAAGTGTCTGTTGTGACACTTCACTAAGGTTCAGTCATACTGTGAAGCACTGCATAAGTATCCAGGAATTTAAACTCTTCATGAGAAACACAGATAGCATTCCTGTGGCTAACAGAAAAAGAGAGAACAGTCATGTTATCACACAGTCACATAAGGTAGCTAAATGTAAACAAAAGTCACTCTTAACACTGGGTTCTAAAAGCCACTGCTGCAGGCAAACCAAGAAATGCACGGAATAGCTTTCAAACAAGATTGCCACAGATGCCGCTGAGGATAGCCTAGAAACGAAATAATGGGTTGTCACTAGAATAAAAATGGAGACCAGTTTGAAACAAGTTTGTAGAATTAAAACTTTTATGCAGTGTTTACACAGTAAAAATCAGCCTCTCTTTTTAACCAACTAGGTTAAAACTAGATTATTTTGGACTGGCTTTACAAATCTGGGCAAAAAAAAAAGAATTTCTTAATGTTTTTTAGGTAATGTGAAGGGGAATGCATTTACATTTTAAACTTTGAAACATACTGTCTTGGAGGAGACATGAGCAAATATAATGGAAAAAAAATGCTTTTTTTTTCCATTTTACACAAAATGTTAGTAAAGTATAAAATACACAGTAAGAAGACAGATTAAAATGTCATAATCGCAGAGAACAGTACAAATGGAAGATAGTAGGGTTTTAGACATCTAATATATGATTGTAAAGAAAAGCACTGAAATGCAGAGGAATTTTCCTTACACTGTTCTCTGTCATAAACTCTTCTACCCTTGACACATCAGACTCAGTAGGGGTATTTTGTTGAAAGTGAATGCATTCATAGCATTTCTGGAATACCTGTTTCAATGTGATACCTTCTGACAACTAAAAACCTCTTTTCTCTTGTAGATAATCGGTGTTTTTGGTGAATCCATTAAAGGTTATGGGGAGGCAACAAGAAGAGGAAGACGACAGCTTGTCAGGTGACCTTTGGTGTTTGCCCCATACAGGCGCAGCGGAGACATTTTCGGTCTCATAATAGAAAGCTAGATCCAGATTAATGAACTGCATGTGACATACGCTGTTACTTTTGAGTGAAAACAAAAGCAGTATTTTGCAGTACATCTTGTAGAGCACATACTGCTCAGTACAGCATACATACAATACAAAATGCCAATTCTGGGTGCCTCAAAACAAGCTATGGTCAGAACAGTAAACATAGAGCTGGACTCTCCCAAAAACAGGAAAAGTCTGAAGGGAGCAGTACAAAGGCCTACACATGCATCTGAGGAGCGGGGATCTGACTGAAGTTTACGGTCTGAAACCCTCAAATAGAGTGAAATTGTTCTTTGAAAAGTTGTTCCTGAAGAGTTTTTCTCCTTTTGAGGCAGTAGTTTTTATCAGGCTGGAAAGAGCAGGATGTACTGAATTTCAGACTTTCAAGAATAGAGCTTGCTGTCTTTAAAGCTAGGCTGGGCCTGACTGTACAGGTTGTAATCACTGCAGTGATTATATTGTCCCAAGCTGATCTGCAGTATTGGCTGCCCATTTCTTAAACTGATTTTTGGTACTTGAGGCCACATCTATACTGTGTATTTAACAGAACATCTCTCACCTAAACCTTTCATCAGTGTATTTATTATTCTCCTTTTGAGGGAAGTAATAATTCTTAGAAAATGTGGATCTTCCCTGCCCTATAACCCAACAGGGGCTTTGTCTTTATTGGGTCCTTTGACTTGAATTTACCTGAGGAGGTTTCATACAGAATGGAACGCATAAGCCCAGATGCATAACTTGAATCATGAAATTGAGAATCTTTTCTTTTTTTTTTTTTTTCTAGAGGAAAGTGATATTTACTGGTGGAAGTTTTATCTTTTCACCAGACTATGGAAAAGTGTTTAAAGTAGAGCTGCTAATGAAAAAGATATGCACTAAATGTTTTAAGCACCTCTCTGTAAAAGAAACTGTGTAAATAAGTAAATGCACTGTAAGCTTTCCTAGTATTTAATTTCCATCAGTTTGAAAGTTTAGTATTTAAAATGAATTTTTGAGCTGAGGACTTTGTAGGGTTGTAGAGTTTGTGTCTGCAGTATAAGGATGTCTCAAAAAGGGCAGATTTCTGTGTGTGTTTATGAATACCTTGAATATGAATTTACTGCAATAAGGCGCTTCATTCATCTTTGTTCTCTGTAACCTATAATGTCACCTTAAACATATTGGAAGTTTAATTCACAGTGTGTATCTGAGCATGACTGATGAAAATAAGACCTTGGTAGTATACAACAGTTAGTAATATCAGTAGGAAACTGGCACCAGAACTCGAGTTTGACCATTAGTTTTTGGAAGTGATCACCTTGAAAGTAACATGACCTTTATCTGATATTGAGCATAACCTAACTCTGGTCTAAATATCAGCATTTAGACTGGAGATTTGATATCGGTGCTAAAGTTACACAACTTTAGTAGAACAAAATTATTGCCAAAATACATCAAACATATAGTGAAGTGTTTGTTTTGATGTGATTTAACCAACCTGATAATTGATAATTAAGTTAACAAAACATTGTTTGTGTGCTTTGGCTTGGTAACTTCATTTTAAGTGCCTAAAAAAACCAAAACCCTGGCAGTATTGGTGATGTGGGTATTCCTTTCTGCATGTCAGGCTCTGAATCTGGGGGTTCTTTATAATAAATGCAAGGAAATTCCAGAATTTTCAGCCACTGGATTGCTGTTGAGTTTCAAGGGGAGGGCTGGGGTGAGGACATATAAGCACTTAGTCTCTTAATCCTCAACTGCATAGTAGTTCTAACTCCACTAGTCCTAATGCTCACAGCAGAGCTTCGGAAGAGGAGTAGAGAGAATGAACCCACGGTAGGATAAGGATTGCATCGGAATACACTTTCTCACGAAATAGTTAAGCAGCTCCTCTAAAGAAGTTGTTTAAATTTTAACTAGCATATAACATGTATCCTTGCTGGATGGCTTGGGTTTTTGTTTTGCTGTTTTAGTCACATTGAATACATAAAGGATGGACTGAAACATATGCGTTTGAAGTTCTATATTGAGGGCTCTGAATCAGGAAAGCGGGGAACAGTCCATGTGGAAGTCAAAGAGGTATGTATAATTGCTTGATATAGCTGACAAGCTTAATCTTGAATTTAAAACTACCAAAGAGAAAAAAAAAAAAAAAAAACCTGCCTGAAATTGTTTTCCTTACAGAATCCTGAGAGAGGAAGATTTGAGGTCCGCTACATATTTGTGGACGTTGACACCTATCCTAGAAGAACCATTATCATAGAAGACAACAGATAGCCAATGACCAAAGTTACTGTCTCACCTGACTGAGTACTGGATGATACTGGTGTCACCAGACTTCATGAGTTATTTGGTATTCTCAATTATATCTTGCAGCTTTGGGGTTCTGTTACAAGGAAGCAGCCTCTCAGGGCCTCTGTTGAGGTCTTTCATAATAACAGGTACAGGATTTGAAATGAAGCCAATGAAATAATAGTAGAGCCATCACTTATGGCAAATACTTTTGACATAGGAAAGTAATGGTTCATAATAAACAGTTTAATGCTGGATAATACTTCTGCACACCCAAAACCCGAGTATACCAAGATGTTAGATTTGAATGGACTTTTTTTTTGTCTTCCTTTATCTTCCTTTTTTTGTCTTCCTTTGTCTTCCTTTTGTCTTCCTTGCATTTTCCACTAGAACTGCAATAAAGTGTAGGCAAACTCACTGTTTTCATTCTGGGTGCCTTTGTAGAAAGTAAAATATGATATATAAGAGATCTAGCCCAAAGGAACGTAAATAGGAACTGTGTAGAAACACACCCATGACAAATAACTGAAGATAAAGACTTCATTATCAGTGTCTTCTACTTGCTCATTGTAACGTTTGCCATGCTGCTCCACAGAGTTGTGGAGCACTCAGCACTATTCACAGTATTTCCATCAACTAATGTAAATATTCTGGAAATCAGATGCATGTAGGTTTACCCAAAGTCAAAAGTTCAGCTCATGACGAAATTTTTCACCTGGGTTTCTTCCTTAGTGCAGCATGGCAGACAGTAAGCATAACCCTGTGTATTAGTAATCAGACTCAGTTGTGCTGATCTGCCAGGCAGCACCAACCAAAAACATTCAAGCTTTAGCTTCTTACATTTAACCACTTTATTAAAATACCAACTACTGCGTTTTTCTGTAGTTACCTATTGTGTTACCAGCTTTTTAGTTCACTAGTGAATTATCCCTGCTTTAGGCATGCACTGATGTTCAGTTAGCGGTCTTTACTATGAGTTTGTTTAATGGTATATTTGGACTGTTCTAAAGTTCATACAGTGTTCTCTCATACAATGCCACAAATACTATATGTAGACCTTCAGTAATGCTACTCTGGACTTAAGCTATCCTGTTGAGCTATCTCCCAGTAATCCCAATTGCATAATCATAACAACTGAAGGTAATACTTTGTTACACCTGGATAGCTGCCTTAATCACTACAACCTTGACTTCAGTCAGATCCTCATAATGTTTGAAAGTATTCAGTGACGATGAATCACGCATTCATTCCAGTCATGTGGGCAGGGTAACCATTATAGCAGAGCAGCCACCAATGTAAATCTGTGTTAAGCTGCAAAGCATTTTGGGGTTTCCACACTGTACACAATGTAACTGACTTTTACTGTCCTTAAATAATGAAAGCAATTGATTTCCATTGTTCTTCATGTTATTTTCTTGAAAGCAGTAGAGTTAGTACACTTTTTGACTTATAACTCTTCCCAATTCTTAGCATTTCATTTGCCAAAACTTCTGATCAGAAGAAATCTTCAATCTAACCTAATTCATTTACAACCAAATAAAAAAAAGAAGAAAATAGTTAAGGCCCTCATTGTTTCCCTGGAACCTGTTGCAGTACTGACTGATAACATTACACACCATATTTACCTGCCACTGCTTATGTCCAGTTGCTATAAACATCTGTCATACTGTTGTGGTTACTGAGAACCATCTCTGGAAGAGTTTTGTCATGATTGTCGGAGTACATCAGAAATATGGCCAGCTATATAAGTTTAGAATCCAAGATCACTAGCCTTAAGCCCATACTATACCTTGATAAAAATGTAATCGTTCTTCACATTTTGCAAACCAAGACTACATAAAAATACATAGTTTAAATTAGAAAATACAATACTGTATTTGCCTTGCCTTCATGAGTTTCTACCATGTCAAGCTGCCTGAAAGCCACTGTAAACAACATGTCAACAACAACAGGCTAGCTTATGGAAGGGTGGATAACTGGAAGGTTCAGCTTTGCTTTTCAGTAACACAGGCAGTAAGTATTTCAGTGTTTTCTTTTTAAAGCTCTTTCCTCTTTTTTTCTCTGAACAGCACAAAATTACAGCTATGTGGGTTACTTTCTGATGTGAAACTGTCATGTTACTAAAGCTGTGGAAAAAAAAAATCACGGCCAGGAAGTTAGAGCTCAAACAATAACCTTTTCATGAAATTAAACACATTTTCCGGAGTTAAGTTTTGATTGTTGCAGAATTAATAAAAATACATATGCTCAAAACCCACTTCTCCCTTAGGAAATGAAAATATTTCACTCAGCAGTGAAATGCTGTTTTTCCAGAAACATTGTGTCGCAAACTACTCAAAATGTACTTGAGGTGGTGTGTAACTTTGTCTTAACTTTGGTGTCTCTGCCTTCATTTTTGTGCGTGCCAAAACTTGTGCATATAGGATAAGCAGCCAAGATCCTTTGAGCTGGTTTGTGGGAATAATAATGTTACTCTGTCATCTACATGACCTCTGAGTCTAGGCCCTGTGTATACTTGCTGTATTGTGACAGAAATAGACCTTCAGGAAATTAATTTTGTGAAAACTTTAAAATATAAAAAATGACTACTCTTACTAAGCTTCAGTAAACAGAAGATCTCGCTAAGGAAATGGAATTTTAGACCGGAAATGAAAAATGTTGTTGTGCATGACTGAGTTTAAAAATTACCCTGATACATAAATAATTCCAGCACAGAAATCAAGTTTCAACAATCGATTTAGGTGATAGAGTCATGATCTTGGGAATGGTTGCAAATAAATGCATGTCTGATACAGCAAACTTCGACAAACTCACTTAACAAGGAGAGGAGACAGGAATGTAAGAATTATTGTGTCACATGGCAGCTGCAGAAATAAAAACACAAGGAAGATGTGCTGGGGGTTTTCACAAATAATTTCAATTCACTTTGTTTTCAGCCACATCTCACTATCACAAGGGATGCTATCCTAATACTCAGGAGGTTATTACAATGTGTAAATGATCAGCCACCTAGTTTCAAGGAGCAAGCTTAAAGATGACAGTGAGGGCTCATAACTGGCCTCTGTATATGGGGTTGTGAAGTCTGCTTGGAGATCTGGAATACAGTTGGTACTGGAAAAATGGAGAAATTTGAAAGCAAAAAGATCTCCCTTCAACCTCTTTTTTGGTGGGGCAGAAAGGCTTATTCCCTAGAGAGGTGTTCACTTGCTCAGAATAGAGAATAATAGAACTCCAGTGCAAATTCTCCTTAGGCAGCTGGGAAGTCATTACGATACAATATGCCAAGAATCATGAAACAATCATTCCAACCTGTACAGTAAATAATTGAGCAGCAGAAGTATTTGACGGTTGTTCTTATTAAATTCTCAGGGATTTTTTATTCTGCATGTGTTATGTAAAATAATCTATAGGAATTATAATGTGAATTAGGGCCATCCTGTATTCAAATTCAATATATTTAGATTTCCTTAATAATGATACATAGTTAAAGGTTGAAAATGTACCAAAAATATTTTGCAAGTAAAAGGAAAGAAAAGGGAAAAAAAAAAAAAAAAGTCTGTTTGGAAGTCTGTGATTGTCCTGGGAGGAATATGTATGATTCCGTTCATCTCAGATAGGTCATCAAGGAATATTTGTAACTTGACAAATAAAAGAAGTGCAAGTATATGTTTCAGTAAAGGACTTCAGTTTGGAAAGGCTCGTTTGCCTCTCTGTTCAGTATCAAACTGCATTTCATTTTAAACAGCCACATAAAAAGTAATACAAGTTGTGGAAAAAAACATAGTAAGAAAGCTTATAATTATCAGCATAAAGGATATGACACAGTACATCTTAAAAGTATCACAGATTTTAAACTAATAGAAAGTGTCAGGTTTAGTTGGCATATATGGCCAAGTACGAATATTTACCTATCTATATGAAAAGTTTGCTGCATGAGAAATCTTGGGGTTTGGGATGAAGATGGAGATCACTTGCCAATTACAGTTGCAGACAAAATAGACTTCAAAGTTAACTCAATTTATGGCCTGACGCAGCGCAGCAGCATGGGCAACCAGCCGCAGTGGTGAAATACCCAGGGGACCTGGCAGCAGTGTACATGATCTTTACTTCCAGATCATGTACGTGTGCCTGCCTCTGCATCTTAAAACCTCCCGGTACTGTGCTGAGAAATGTTTCCAGGATAATCATGTTTATCCAATCTCTATTTAATCACAAATCCCCTTTATCTGAATCACAATTATGTTCTCTAGCATGAGTTGCCTGCTTGTATTACTCCCCACAATTAACTCTATTAACCTTCATTTATCCAAGCGTGTTTTCACTTCTTATAGGAACAGGGTTGCTTTGCAATTTGAATCCCAATTCTTTCTTTATTTTTTTTTATTCCCCCTAGAAACAATGATCTCAGCCATAGCAGTGCCTTATTACAGTTACACACATAACATGGCTATATTGCCTGACAACTGATTTGCTTCATTAATGCTACAATATCCATAGAGGGGCTGGAAGTGAACTGCTGTTTTGTATGCTATCTAGGGCCATGCATTACCCTGTGTTTAATAACATGGAGCCACATACTGAAGGTAGAGTGCAGATTTGCAGAATGCCACCAGCTGCTTTTCAGCGTGATACCTGGTGAGATCCAAGCACCTTCTCCTCCTCCTGGGGCTGCAAAACGACCGTGTTCAAGTGTGTGACACTGGCAAGAATAAAAGCAATGAAGAAAAATAGCTGAGACATCTCAAGATTTAAGACAGAAAGCAACTTTTTTATCAACTGCCTTGAGCATAGAAGCCTCATAATAAGCCACAACTATTTTTCCCTGAAAACATCCATGAAAGATATCCCACTTAACTAATTTTTTTGTATTCTTCCCACTTCTTTTCCCTGAATTTCCTTTTTAGCACCTTTTTTGGGGGAGTTCCACCAGCCTCTAAATCTATTTCTGTTTTCCTTCAAAATATTATGCCTAACTTCCATGTCTGCATTTCTCTTCTTTACTTACATTTAATCCAGCAGAATGAAAGCTGACTAAGAAATATCACACCTTCTGTTTCCAAGGTTTCTAGAGCTGGTGGCTTTTCTTCTGTGGCTTTTTACAACTTTTTCCATCGTGCTTGACTCACTTAAAAGGTAGTACAAAGTCAGTGGCTACAGCCTGTAATTCAGCATCATTTGGATGACAGGAAGTCTTACAGCTACAAAATATTTTACCCTATGTTAAGGTAAATAAAGTGAAAGGATTTCAGGGAAATCATTTCAATTTTACTGAGTGTCTGATTTCTCCATGAAAAAGCAGCAGTATAACATTCAGTGTATTCCCCATGCAAATCTGGAGGTATGATTATTTCAATATATCATATGATATACAATGGTTTACATCCAAAATAAAAGTCAGGGAATTCATCCCTGACCCATCAAAACCTGATTAAGGGGAATTAATTCCAAAGACCAATGTCATCCAAACCAGCCCTCTGCCACATTCTGCAGTTATTAGCACGTGTCATATGTTTCTACGTAAATACATATATATGCGTATGCATAAAAATATATCAATATAAAATGTAAAGCCTGTATGTTGTATCATGTATATTTTATATGCGTAATAGAAATATCTACATACATATATACATACGTATATATATACACATACGTATATATATACACGTATATATATGTATGTATATATGTATGGATGTATACATAGAATCATAGAATCATAGAATAGTATATACGTATGTATGTATATACATTCTTGACCTCACCTTGGTAAGCTTTTTATGGAACATCAAAGTAAACCAGCTTCTGAGGCCATTCAGAAACAGACACCATTACAGACCAAGTCAGGTCTCCAGGGACTTGATCCCTACTGTGATCTGAGATCAGTTTGGTTTGCATAAACCACGTGGAACTCACAAGTGGTAAATTCTGGATGGTGGCTCAGATCAATCCTTTCATTTTTTAACTCATGTCCAGCACTCCATCCAAACCTTCAAAGACTGACATCTACAAAAGCTCCAGACATCTCTCAATGGCAAATGCTTTAAGGGGAATTAAAAAGAAGAAATCAGATAAGGACAAGGATGTAATTTGTGCTATGATTAGAGCCTTTCATCTTTAATCTCTCCTGCACTGAATGAATCATGATGGCAGTTTCTCCTTGATAATCTCTCACTTCATCCTGTATTGTAATTGTAAAGGCCAGAAAAATAGTGCCACATTCACTGGTAGTTGTCAGCCTTTGGAATGGAATACCAAAATGAAAATCATAGAGTCATGGAACAGATGTAAAATATATATATATTTATTGGTTTTATTTATTTTTTAATTTTTTATATTTTATATATACATACATATATAAAATATATGTAAACTGACTGCCAATGTCACAGTCAGCTCTGTTTACCCACAGGCTATCCATCTTCTTGTACCACCCACATGAGGGATGTGACATAGTGATCCCTTTCCACAGAGGACTGGCCCTGTGCTGCCCAAGCGAAGTGTTCCTACATGTTGTCTGCAAAATAATTATCCATCACATCCAACATAAATACCAAAACATACAAGATCAAAGGAAAAATAATGTTCTAAAAAAGGAAACCATTGTAATGTGAAGAAAATTACTATGTATTCCAGAAAGAAATCTGTTTTTAGATTTAACATGCTTCTGTGAACATTGTTAGGCAACACCACACTCAGTGAGCAATCTTACTGTGTGAAAGCGTTAAATACTTCTGCTATATGCCCAGTCTGATGTGGCACCATGGCTGTACCTTGTGATAGAGTTGGAGAGCAACCAGCCCATACATATCCATGTTGAGATCACTGAGATGACATAAAGGGTTTTGCTTGCTGTGCCTCTGGTCTCATACTCATGGGAGTCTCCACCTTTCAAAGGCAGACATTTGATGGCTTTCTGAAAATTACATTCTGTTCAGTCTTGGAGCCCTGGGGAAGGTTTCTGTCTCTAATTCAAGGGTCATTGATCTCTTCCCTGGGAATAAGAGGTGGTTTGCTGGAGGCCAGCTGCTGACTGGTCTTTCAGACCTCTGCGTACCACACACGTTCCTCAGGCCATGCTTTCTGCACTCACCGCACAGATCTCACTGGGGTTTTAAAGACAAAAAATAATGTGAATATTTTTGGAACTGCCTATATATCACTGCTTTTATCACAGTGTATAGGGTTACATGACAAGCACTTTCACACTGAAATAATTTACTTGGTAGTAGTAAGGGCTTGTCAGTAATGATACAGATACTTTCTGCACCACTTAAACCAATAATGAGCACAGGGCTGGGACTCAGGAAATACTGATTCTGAACTACATTCTGTCATCCATCCCTTCCGTGGCCCTGGAGCAAGCATTTCTGTCTTTCTCTCTGCTATAATAATCACCTGTCACAAATGAGTGTTATGAGAATCAGGTAACGAAGGGAAACGGCAGAAAGCCTGGGCAGGTAGGCAGGAGCCCTTAGAATAAAACAATGATTTTGAGAAACCCAGAGGGACAAGTTTTCAGAAACTCTGGAGCACATTTCTGAAACACATTTCAAGTCAGGCACTCAAAAGCATTTTTCCAGGAAGAAGATCTCATCACTTTTGTCTATGAGAGTGACGAATAAAGAAATAATTACATAATAGGTCATGACATTTAAGTCAAGTCATACCTCAAGAAATCCGTAATCATACAGGAAGTTTCATAGGAAACTGGTAGTATTAGCACTGATAATGAAGGGCTAAAGTGCCCACTAGCCCAAGCCTTGGTATTCCTGGGCACCCCACATCCCTGCACGGCAATTAATCTCTGGTTTTAGTGAAAAGCTATTTGGACTTAAAGAAGAATGTGACAAGAAACAGAAGCTCACTTTTAAGATCAGATTAAAAAACAAAGCAAACCATAGAGCTTTGTGCATAACAGAATGAAGCCCATCACTCAAGGGCAGTATGAACATCATTATGCATGTAAAGAATAAAATAAGTTTCTCTGAGCTGGATGCAGCTTTCTTCTGATACAAACAGGAGCACCGCATGAGATGAGTGGGAGCACAGACGTTGCTTCACAATGCAATGGGCTGCATGAATAAAAGCCATGAAGTTGAGAGCAGATCTTTATTCTTCCCACACAACAAAACTAACAGAAACTGCAGAACAGATTGAGCTTTCCAAACACTTAAACAAGGGAAGTTTAGATTGGATATAAGGAAGAAGTTCTTTACTGTGAGGGTGGTGAGGCACTGGAACAGGTTGCCCAAAGCAGTGGTAAATGTTCCATCCCTGGCAGTGTTCAAGGCCAGGCTGGACAGAGCCTTGGGTGGCATGGTTTAGTGTGAGGCATCCCTGCCCATGGCAGGGGTGTTGGAAATAGATGATCTTGAGGTCCTTTCCAACCCAAAACATTCTGTGATTCTGTGACAGCACTGAGCTAGGAGCTTTATTAGGATATGTCAAATAATATTATCCTAAGCCCTTTTACCTTACTTTTTTACTCTCTTCACATTCCTTCTACAATCTTTATCGGCTTCAAGAAGCGTTAACTAGCACCATGAAGTCCTTTATATGCAATGAAAGCAAGCTCTCTCGGCTTTGGCTATAATTTGTAGTTTAGCACCACCTTCCTAGACACTAAAGAATTACAGCTTTGCACTGCCAAATCTTTTAGCTTGAAACCTTCATACAAAAAGAGAAGTACAAAGAAGGATGGTTTTTTTTTCCCAATCTGTTTCAATTACTAGACATTTGTAATAATAAGATTGAGTTCTTAGTCCTCAGGAGTTTTTGGAGCTCATCAGTTTTAGAAACTATGCCACAGACTGGTGCTCCCTGTAGCACCTCAGGTATGGCTCTGCAGCTGTGAATCTGTTGTCACAGTTTCAGGGCCCATCATTTATGTTTCCAAGTCATGAAAACTGAACTGTAACTGTAGTTTATGCTGAATATAGCATATTTTAATATTAAAAAGGAGCTTGTGAGTGTCTGATCTGAACTCGATATATTTACTTAACATTGTAAGCAAAAATTTCAACCTCTTTTCTATACTTCATCATAAATAACTGTTAAGAGTTTCAATGATTTCTTCAAAAACAGGATTGACAGAACAAATAGAATTGTCGTTGGTGGCCTCATAGTTCACAATATAAATACTTTCTTCCATAATCCATGGACTTGATGATCTTAAAGGTCTTTTCCAGCCTAGCTGATTCTATGATTCTATGATTCTATAATATGAGATGATAAGAAAAACAGTAAAGGTGACAGACATAGAGGTAACTAACCTGCATCAGCATCAAACACAAGCCCATACCTCAAAGAATATTCAAGCAAAGCATAAAGGATTTTTTTAATGCATTCTTCAGTTTTCCTCTTCTGCATGTTCCCCAGCATGCCCTCACTTGCATGAGGCATGTCCAGGATCAGCTAACCGAGAATAAGCTTAATCACAAAATTACCTTACAGTGACCCTCTGCAAAACCTCCTTGTAGGCTGAGCTCCTTATCTTGTGACCCAGAAGCTGTGTGCACCCCCCATGTCATGACCTGTTTTACAAAAGTCTCACATAATTGATACTTAAAAATACCCGAGAGGTCTGTGTACTTTTGCTTGGCTTGGTGCTTCCCATCGCTACTGCACTACTACAGGAGGTGTTCCCTAAGATGCGGTCACAGAATTCTGAGTGACATGTTGTGTCCATACTGCCTGTGTTCCCCAGGACAGCCCAGCGGCTAACCTGCTCACTGCCATGTTGCATGCTGAAGCTGCATCCCATCTTAAGTCTTCACTGAAGTGGGGGTGCAGCAACCTCCCTGGTTGTAAAATTATTCTTCATCTAGAAAATGTCTTTAATACAGAGGAAACCTCTTGTCTCTTAGTTTCTTTGCCTACGCAACTACTCCAGCATAATCTGACTGTGAATGTAAAGCAACCCCTCATTTTTGTCTCTTTAGGGAAGAAAAAAAAAGCTATTGCATATTAAGCAACCATCACACTTTCCCTGCTAGATCTCCACCCTTCTATCACATATGTAATTTCTCATAAACAGAACCCTAGTGGCAACCAACAGTGGGTTTAGTTATGGCAGTGAGCTAAAAGAACACACAGTTACATCTGCTGAGTGGGCAACAACACAGAGAGAAAAGAAGATGATAACTGAGAAGAGAGGAGCTCTAGGTGTCAGCCTTTACAATCTTCCCTGAATTCCACATGTGAATCAGGTATGGTTTCTGGAAGCGGCCTCAAGAAAATGCATGTGAGTGAGTCTTTTAATGTGGATTAGTTTAATTTCTTTACATTTTTGTGTGGATATTCTCATTAAGAATTAAAAAGCCTAAAGTGGCCTTTATTTAATTTATTTAATTTCCAAGGAGAACTAAAGCAGATTGAATTAAGGACACTGTAATTCTGGCTAAGAGTGCCCACATATTACTGTGTAATGCAGTTTGATTCTTGACTTTTCAATTCACATCTTTAGTTTGGACCGCATTTTCAGTGAGGCCCTGAGAAGCAAACACCAAGTGCATTACTGTTTGAAGAATGTCATGATAGTGTGCAATGCTTAACAGATTTATATTGTTTTGTTGTCCCACTTAATGAAGCATATAAATCTTTCCATAGGCATTGCTACTCATTAGAGGCAACTGCATAAACAGATCCGCGTACTTACATGGCACATATTTTTAATGCTTCTGTTAAAATTGGAATTTGGCTTTAATCGCACCTAGAGTTTGTGTAGAAAATATATCAGAGACTTCTTTCAACTGTATATGACATTTACCCTTGCAGAAATGACTGGTTTTCATACAGACATGCCCAGTGTAAACAGGTTAACTTAGCAGAGAAATTATTTTTGAATGTCTGCACTTCCATTGGCTCTCCAGTCCTTGTCAGGCACCAACTGTTATCTCTAAAACCCCTCTCAGATTCCTCAGTATCAAACCAGCCATAGTGTGGGACAGGTAGCTGAGTTGGGAAAGCCATGGGGAAGTCTCAAGTATCATGTAATTTTCCAGTCATAATGTTTATATCCCAGGTAAATTGAGTTTGGGAGGCTCGGAGCATCAAAAACCATGATCCTGGAAGGCCAGGTGCCCTGGGCTGACCATAGTTTTCCACCTTCCTCTCCATCCTAGTTGTCCCCACAAAGGGGGGAGCAAAAGCCAGGGGCTTTTGGGCCTTGTGAAAAAGGGGCCTGGAGAAGGGTCTGTGGGCTCCCTGTGAGCAGGAGTTATGGACTCGGTCACTTTGATTTAATGCTTTCCTTCACTGTAATCCGTCTTCCCTCATGAATGACTGATAAGCAAGTCAAAGTATTGTGGTCAATAAGGTATTTCTACCCCAAATGTATTGACCTGGTGAAGACATTTGCTTGCCAAGCAGTTTTCCATCTTTCAGGTAAGTGAACTTTGCAATTAGTTCCCTGAGCATGGTGTTTGCTTCAAAGTAATGCCATTAAGTATGCTCTCTTTGCCTCCAGCTGCTGCACTTCAAATTTGATGGCATTGCTGTGTTGTTAGAAATCTGAACAGAATGAAGGGCATACAGAGAGAGCGGAAGGCATATAGTATTAGCAGTTATTGTTTGATGAATACAAAGTGATAGCATCAACTATAAAAGCTACAGAATTCCTGCTTACAGTTCTTTAATAACTTGGAATTAAATTTTACATGAGCATCTGTTATCAGTGAATTTTCCCCCACATTCATACACCAAAAGCTTCAGCCAAGATAGCTTGCCTGTTTTCTGGGGCCAAGGCTGAACAAAAAAATGTGTCTCCATTTCTCCCCTGCCTGATGAAATATACCAAGATCCTCTTCTGGCAGCTCCAGCAACCCCTGATTTCAAGCAAGTGTTTTGGATTTGCTTGCAGACAGCATCTGTGGCAGAAATGTGGTTTTTATTCCTATGAAAATCCACAGAAACTTTGCCAATACACAAAAAAGTTATAATTACCCTTCTCTGCTTCCCACAGACCAAGGCTAATGCCCCTGCCTGCAGTTTTCCCCCAGTAACTGGGACAGGGCAAACCTTCCTTGGTCATGGCACAAACAGATGCCTTGGGGCACCCATGTCCGGGCACCCAGAGGGGACCATACCCCACCCTGCCATGGCTGCTGGGTCATATCCACAGAGATATTTCACTGGGCAGCAGGAAATCCCCTAGAGCCTCACAAGCAGCCTTTTCCTAGCATCTCATCCTTTCCTATGGGATTTATGGCAAGTAATTAGGAATAGCTTTCTTGGAAAACTTCATCATATTTTTAAATGGTAACATCTGAAACTCTTCTGTGTGCTGACAGATCCTTGCATCTTTCATACTCAGGATGGTTGAAGCCAGCTGAGCAGCTCGCTGCTGAATTGGAGTTGAGTGCTGCAAAATCCATTCAGCAGACCCAACACAGCTGCTGCAGGGAGACTGGGACCTCGACTTGGGCACCCAAGGCATGACTTTGATGAAGCAGAGCTGTAAGATTCTGCTATAGAGAAGAATATCAATAACTAAAAGGGAAAACCAAACCTTACTTAGAAAATTATGCCAATGTGGATTTGTTCTGTGCTGAGATTACCAGCCACTTATTCTCTGTAATTCCAGCAGCTGCAGGAGAGTCCCTGGCAGGGACAGGGTCTGGCAGATCTGGTTTAATCAGCACATCCCACCTCACCCTGGGGATGAGTGGCTCCTTCAGCCACCATATCTCAGTTGCACCCTGTCATGTCCTTAAGTCCTTAGGTTTTTCCTATTGCCATAGGAAAAGTGATAAGCAGAGGCTGGAGTGGAGGTCTATAGCAATGGAAAAGGATGGTTTCCCCAAAGCCTTTTAGCAACAGGTCTTATTGAATATTTGCAAACAACCATGCACTGCTAGCAATTGAAAAAATTTGCAAAAAATGAACAAATTGTCCTAGGTCACCTGTATAAACATGTACAAAGTGTGCAGTGTGGGTATGTCAGGGAGGAGACTGCCAGCAGTCAGCCTTGAGGACCCACTGGGATCCATCATCTCTTCCCTTCATACGCTTGGGTCAGGACAGGATTTATTTCCTTGGCCTGAGGACTGAACCTCCTTCATTTTAAGCCCAGCTTAGACTCATTAAATCCACACTGATGCCTTTAACAAGTCTCTTTTTCCACTTCAGAGCTCCCAGGATAGTAACTGGATTAATTGGTGTTTACACAGAGCTTTGTGATGGAAAGTCTTGGTAAAACATGTTCTGTAGATTTAGCACTTTTTGGACTACAGACTCAAAACAATGCAGTATGAACTTACTTAGGGGTCCTCATTCAGCAGGATACTTCCAAGCATGTTTAAAGATAATGATTTGGGTTGAGAACTCCACTAGATTCAAGCCTAACTTTATTAATTTCTTACACAAAACGAGCAGTTTTCTACACTGGAAAGTATGCCAAATGTCAACAGTGTTTTATTTAAAGGTGTAAGCAAATTACACTTTTGTCAGACATCCGTAAATCCTTCTGAAAAGGTGTCTGAGTTATTGTGCATAAATAATTTGCACAATGTATATTGAGAGATTTTAAGTGTTTGGAGACAGATGCCTCCTCTACATCCCTGAAGAAAAATGGAGAATAAAAGTGTCTTTAACTCTTTAGAACAGATGGCAGGGCAATAAAAGTGCTGAACAGCTATAAAGCAAGCAAAAGAAAATAACATCCATCAGACAGGAGTCAATAGCAGTGAGATGCAAAAATACAGATAGTAAAGTTACTTAAGAGTAAAGAATGACACTTTTTACCCCACACATCATATTCTGTCCTCCCGATTTGGTCCTTTTTGGTCCTCCTGATGCCAGTCTTTAATCGAGCAATGAACAAAAAATACAGTTAATTGCTTTACTGGAAACAGGTCCAAGCCATGTCCTGCATTTTTCCCCCATGGGCAGCAGAGGCTGTATGCTGCAGGTATTACTGATTTCTTCACCCACCAGTGCTGAAAACAGTGAACATTTTTTGCTGTAAATTCAAAATACCCTGTCATGCACCCTGAGAAACTTGGTTTCCCACTCTTCTTTGTCTTCTGCTCTGACTTGCCCTACTTCTATTTCTATGCAGAACTGGAAGGAGCCAGGATCCCCTGCCTGCATAGCCAATGGCATATTCAGCACCTGATGTACTCATGTGTGTGTTAATTAACAATTTCTGTGATACAATTGTCCATATCTCTGCTCCTACCTGAACTACTGTGGCCTATGACAACTCATTTGCAGGCTTCTGTAAATAATATTCTTAATAGTTAACATTCTTAATCATTACATTATTATTTTTACAGTTGTTATCTCTAGCACTCCAGAGCTTAGTGAAGAGCTGCAAAACATAACACTTTCAGGATCTCTTATTATCTGCTATCCTCAGACTTTGAAAGCGTCAGTAGAATTCTTAGATCCAGCCTCATCTATTCCAAAAATTCATGTGTCTCTGTAGGTCTTTCTATCTTATTTGGGGCCTTGATCTCTTCAAGTTCCTCATGATCTGCATGAGAACTCTTCTTGTCGTCATCTGTTTCACTGAAAACCGTGAAAAAGAAGATTCTTCATGAAGAATGAATGTTATGTTTCAAAGGATATTTCTAGATTTTGCAAGCCCGGAATTCAAGACTTTGAAAAAATATTATGCTTTTAAGAAATGGAGTTTTATCAACCTGAAAAAGGGTAGATTTTGACTAGATATTAGGAAGAAATTCTTCACTGTGAGGGTGGTGAGACACTGGAACAGGTTGCCAAGAAAAGTTGTGGCTGCCCCATCCCTGGAAGTGCTCAAGGCCTGGATGTCCCTGCCCATGGCAGCGGGGTTGGAACATGATCTTTAAGATCCCTTCCTACCCAAACCATTCAATGGTTCTATGACTTCAGAAACAGAAGATCTATAAACACATCTTAAAATAATAAATAAATAAATGAATGAATAAATAAATAAATAAATAAATAAGAGTAGCATTGCAAGTCTAATAGCACTGCATGTAAAAGTCTATAAACAAAAAGGAAATCTAATTTTTCCAATTTTAATCAAATTCCAGGAGTAGACAAGAAAATAAAGTAGGAAAAGTAGATTAGCTACTTTAAGCCTTTTTTTTTTTTTTTTTTTTTTTTTTTTTATAAGAACTCTTGGTATACAAAGAGAGGTTTATTTATAACTGAAAGTATAATTTAATTGTTTAATCATCATTGTTTTGGTTCCATTAAGAGTGCGTAATCACATGTGTTAGCCATGGAAGATGGTGTCTTTGAGGCTGCACAGAGCAATAAAAATTGTATGGCAATTCCTAAAGCAGCAGAGTTAGGCTTCTTCCTTCTTATAGAGGAACAGAAAATGGTTTTTTCTACTCTAGAAATTGAAAAATCTCTTCCCTTTGGTGGTTTCTTTAGAATTTATGACATGCAGAAGGCTTAAAGTATATGGACAGCAGGAGGGTTCACATCAACTGACTCTACACAGCGATGTCTACTGCCTTAGATCTGCTGATGCGCCATTTTTTGGGGGGATTCATCACTACATAAAAATCAGACCTGTGAATTATATCTGCTTTGAAATTGTTTTGTGGTCATCTGATGCTCCACACTACATCGCAGTGTTACAATGACAGACATTTTATCCTGAATAAAAAACAGATGAAAGTTCACTGGAAATGCAGTTGCTTTGGGTTTTTCTTTGGGTTTTTCTTTGGGTTTTTCTTCGGGTTTTTCTTCTGAACAAGACCAATATATTTTCTCTATTCATAACCTAATTTGTTCAGTACTCTTTACAAAAAGCAGGTATAGGATTTCATAGTGCTTTTGTCTACAACATGCATCACTTTTTATATAGCTACAGTTACATACTAAAAAATGGGAAAACAGCTTCCAATCAAATCTGCCAAGTTTACAAACTTTTCCTGATGACCAGAAGACTTGGCTGGATCCAAGTATTTTTCTTTCCGTGTTGTATGTCAACAAACTATGACTCATACTAAATTCACATAGCCCCTAAGAGGATAATATTAATTCTGGCTAAAGTCAAATAATTCAAAGGTTTTATGTGTGAACAGGCAACAGATTCAGCACAAATCTTCTATTATAACTGAGATTAACATAGTGATAAGGGGGCCACAGCAGGCAAAGGCATGAACTGTTGAGCTGGATACGCCTAACAGTTCCTGAGAACTGAAGAAATGTCTTTCAGAACCCCAGGATAGTACCTTAGCGTCAGTAAGTCAGTGGCAGAACTCCTATTGACTTAGATGAACTACCTCTAACTGGGTGGATCTTCCTAGGTGTTTAACAACAGACTTGCCTGGAATTCATCCTGGCAGGTCAGCCTGCAGGCACTGATCTTGAATAACACAGGAAAATGAATTTGAGATAGCTACAGTGTCTATGCAGTACATGTTATCTCCTGCAAACATAGTGATTAAAATATGTTGCATTGCACAATAACCATCAAGAACATACCCATGAAACTGAGAGTGAATAAATTTTAATCCTTCCCCATTGTGCCACCATTAAAGCAGAAGTAGCCTATTAGTTCAAAACATGTACCTTTTCCTAGCGTAGACGCAAATTGTTTTAGCATATCATGGCAAAATTCAAGAGAAAGTGCATGCTTGTTTACATGATCGTATACTGAATATACAAACTATGCAATATTTCTTAATGCAGTTCTTAGTCAGTAAGGAGAAAATGTTAAGACTGTTAAATGAAATCACAGTAACTGTTCACACTTGCAGAGTCCTCTGCAATGTATTTCCTGAAATGCAGACATCAATTTTTTCAACTAGTAAATACCTTATTAAAGCTAAAGTATTTTCAGCAACACAATTCTGGTTTTCACCCAGAACTTCTACTATTATTGTTTTCCACAATGAAGCCACACTGGCAGTAGTCACTTGCCCTTATCTGTGATGCTTTGTATGTCTGCACAGCTGAGAGAAGAGGGCTGCAGCATTCTTGGTCTCCTGCTGCTGTTCATACTGCCCTGGGCATGAAGAGCCTTGCTGGCCACTGACGTGGGAGTACAGCTCCACATTCCTTCTCCTTTCACAAAGAAGAGCAAAGGAAAAAGATCAAATTCAAAATCCTCTTGTCCTTTGAGCCTTTAGATGGGCATTGTGTAAATACATATTGAAGGTTATGTATTATGGCAGCCTTATAAAAAAAGACATTTTAGTGAGGGTTCATTAACGGGGCTCACGGATATGAAGATTTTCACCTCATCTCCTGCCTGGCAGTCATAATAAATGAAAGCTCTACACTACCAATTACTGAACAGGCCTCTGATTACTTTTAAATGATAAGGTTCAATGTTTTATTTGTAATTGTGGCTGATGTGTTATGCCTATTTTCTGAAGCAGTAGCTGGGAATGCCCTACCCCTTTATGATTAAATGCTTGCAAAAATAGCTTCACTTTGCTACTAGAAATGGGAGTGGAGTGTTTGGCAAATCTAAATTGGTGTTCCACTGAAACACATTTGTGCAGAAAGTTGCAACAAGCAAGTACTGAAACCATCCAGCCCCACTTCTGTACACCCAAATGGGGTTAAAAAGAACACCAGTCACATATATGTTGAAGACATATATCTCCAGGAGTATTGTGGCAGTATGTAAAAAAAGGATATGTCTTCACTGTAGAACACAGTACTGGGGAGATATCTGCAATAGCTGAGACTGAAGCTGCATGTTAGCATCATGTCATGCCTATCTTGATTTATACTGTGGCTCAGGCCAGCTATCATGCCCTCTCAGCCCACAAACACTTTGTTCTGTATAGACAGAAGCTCAGCTAAAATCAAAATGTATTTCAATTCAAGAAGCACCCAAATGAGCTGTGCTCAATAGCTTTCCTCCAGCTTTGCCCAAAAGCCCATGCAGACTATATGTGGGTCTGTCACTTTTGCCTGGGACAGGGAGGACACTCAGCAATGTTTTTGAATTCACAGGCCACATGACTGGCATCACGGTGAAAATCTGTCTCTGTTTCATTGATGACTTTTGCTGGACTCTGCTGTTCATTCTGCCTTCGGACCTTAATGATGCCCATTTACATCATTACAGGTAAAGTGCCCACAGGACACCAAAATGCCTGTGCTACCAAACTGTGTCAGAACAACATATGCAAGACTACCCAATACATCTTCACACTCACCAGGATAGGTAGCCCGACAGCAAAATCTGAAAATGTATGGGTCCTACCCAGGTGTGCATTAGGTTATCATTCCTGGCTTGATGCCTCAGGAAGATAGCAGTGATGCCCTTGCCCTGCCGTTCACTAACGTTTCCCCTCTGCTTGGCACACACCAGCCATGGCAGTAACCCAGTCTCTTCTCAGCAGCTGTATTTAGACTATCAGTATTTAACTTCACAGGTTACCAACAATTTTAACTCCACAGACCTTTTGCTGTGCTTGAACAATGGGGTGCTTTTTGCAGAAAGCCAGCATGCTCACACCCACTATTACAGCTTCAACTGTATCTCAAAACTGCAAGCTGTGTTTTTGAACCTGGGAAGCCATGGAAGAGGCAGACTACTCTTAGGAAAGCAATCTGAAGCTAACAGATCCCATATCCAGCACTGCCAAGATCCAAACAAATGGTAAGTGGGAATAAAAGAAACAGAAACTAAATTGATAATATAGAATCATAGAATAGTTAGGGTTAGAAAGGACCTTAAGATCATCTAGTTCCAACCCCCTGCCATAGGCAGGGACACCCCACACTAAACCATGCCACCCAAGGCTTTGTCCAGCCTGGCCTTGAACACCACCAGGGATGGAGCATTCACAACCTCCCTGGGCAACCCATTCCCGTGCCTCACCACCCTCACAGTAAAGAATTTCTTCCTTAGATCCAATCTAAACTTCCTCCGTTTAAGTTTTAACCCATTGCCCCTTGTCCTGTCACTACAGTCCCTGATGAAGAGTCCCTCCCCAGCATCCTTGTAGGCCCCCTTCAGATACTGGAAGGCTGCTATGAGGTCTCCACGCAGCCTTCTCTTCTCCAGGCTGAACAGCCCCAACTTTCTCAGCCTGTCTCCATATGGGAGGTGCTCCAGTCCTCGTGGCCCTCCTCTGGACTTCTTCCAACAGTTCCATGTCCTTTTTATGTTGAGGACACCAGAACTGCACACAATACTCCAAGTGAGGTCTCACGAGAGCAGAGCAGAGGGGCAGGATCACCTCCTTCGACCTGCTGGTCACTCTCCTCTTGATGCAGCCCAGGATACGGTTGGCTTTCTGGGCTGCGAGCGCACACTGAAGCCGGCTCATGTTCATTTTTTCATCGACCAACACCCCCAAGTCCTTCTCTGCAGGGCTGCTCTGAATCTCTTCTCTGCCCAACCTGTAGCTGTGCCTGGGATTGCTCTGACCCAGGTGTAGGACCTTGCACTTGGCATGGTTAAACTTCATAAGGTTGGCATCAGCCCACCTCACAAGCGTGTCGAGGTCCCTCTGGATGGCATCCCTTCCCTCCGGCGTATCAACCGAACCACACAGCTTGGTGTCATCGGCAAACTTGCTGAGGGCGCACTCAATCCCCCTGTCCATGTCACCAACAAAGATGTTGAACAAGACCGGTCCCAACACCGATCCCTGAGGGACACCACTCGTTACCGGTCTCCAGCTGGACATTGAGCCATTGACCACAACTCTTTGCGTGTGGCCATCCAGCCAGTTCTTTATGCACCGAGTGGTCCATCCATCAAATTGATGTCTCTCCAATTTAGAGACAAGGATGTCATGTGGGACAGTGTCGAACGCTTTGCACAATATGTTGTAACTAAAATATCTGCAGCGTGTTTATGCACAACAGCTAGGGACTTTCCAGAAATAAAAACCATGATCATCTTTTCCCTGAAGGAACTAATAAACACAGGCACATAAAGGTTAGGGAAACCTTATACTCAAGATACAATAGAAGGTCACCAGAAGTTATATAATTAGAATTCAAAGAAAAATTAATTCTCATGAGCAGTGGGAAAGTTTTTAAACAACCGTGGGATACAGGTGAAGTATCTTTCACCCAAAGTTATGCTTACAAAGTCCTGCATCACATACCACAACTTTGAACAAATGGTTGAATAGTAATTTTACACGAAAAAAGATGTCGTTTGGGATCACAGGATAATTCTGGCTGGGTGGGAGCTCAAGGTACCTCAGTCAAACTCGTTGCTCACAGCAGGGCCAGCTCTGAGCTCAGATCGGGTTGCTCAGGGCTTTGTGCACTTCATCCGCTTCTTACCACAATGGATTTTTTTTCCCCTTCAAAGTAAGGGAAAGTCAAAAACATGAGAAGAAGCTTCTTTCCTAAGTAGTTCACCAAGGAACTACCTAGACCAGGATATTGTCTCCAGCAGTGCTCCACCCGCTTGGGCATCAAAAGCTGCCCTCATTCTTACCCTTCACATGCAGCCCCAAGACAGCTTCACCTGGTGCCCCAGTGCTGCACTGAGTGCTCAGCCCCTATCTTACCTGGTCATACCAACCTTGATTTTATATCGCTAAGGAGCTACAACAACAGAATTTCCTCTTCTCCTTTCCTGGATTGTTCCATTCCTTCTTTTGTTTAACGAAAAAATGTACACTAATGAGCCCATAGACCAGTGGTACATGGTGTCTGAGCTTTTAGGTTTCAAATATGATAGAAAGGACATATTCAAACATGACCAAATTAAAAGAAGCCAAATCATTGCCTTATAGAAAATGACACAGGTCTAGCAAAACACAAGTTCTTGTATGACCTTCTGGGACAGAAGCTTGCATGGGAGGAACATGTCAAATAATTATCTTTTTTCCCAAAAGACAAAATACTAGGAAAGAACAAAAACTGATACTATAAAAACTATATGATCTTATACTAAATTTGGTCCTCTTGGAAAATATTAAATGCCATGTTGAACAGGAAAAGGGGAACTTTCAGCATGAAAATGCTACTTATTTTAAATTAATCAGTAGATCATCAACTGCCATAGGAAAGGCCCCTAGCAATGTTGGAAAAAAAGTACTTTTGTAGCCCACAAGAGAGATCTCTCCCAGAAACTTGAAGGGAACTATAAAAAGCTGTGCTGTTCTGTACTTTCTCTAGGACATACACAATGTGGAACAGATATCTCAGAACCTGTCTTGTGCAAATGTCAGCAAGCTCACTCTGTTTGCTTTGGTTTAATGGAGGATATTAACTTCTGATGTGGTAAAAATGTTTACAGACATACTTACTGTTTCTGAAAATTAAGTCACAGTATTTAGGGTAACTCATTATGGCTGCAAAATCCATGTTTTTGCATTGCTGTTGCCTCAAATATATTTCAGCTGCATGTACAGACTTTATTCCAATGGGGTTTGAAAGAAAACACTCTCTCAAAATCGCCATTAACTCATATTGATCAGCAGCTTATAGATGGGCCACTTGTGAGACTGAACTGTCATGACTACAGCCATATTGCAAAGAAAGTTTGATAGCATTTTTCTCGGGTATGTCCTTGGAGTTGATGGGTTACCCTGCTTCACTCCTAGCTCCCGCCAAGGCCCGGGATGGCAGTCTGCTACCTGCAAATAATGGAAGACTATGTCCTAAAGAAAAAGAATTGCTGATCTGGTTTTTCATGTGATTGATTTGATAGTTCACAGCATACAAACGTGTTATTCCTTTGTATGTTGCTAGCAGAAAATTAATAACCCCCTTCTTTTGCCACAAGGGCAACAGTGCTAGCTGCCTGCCTAGTCGAGTCTGTGCCATTCCTCAGCTTATTTATAAGGAATGAGTTTGGATGAGAAGCACTTTTGATGCTACCCTCAAGGTGAATAAATCATGAATAATTCTTCTGGGACATTTCACCCTTCTCCAAAACATATGCAGTGTCATGCCACTCATCTCTGGGAGCTGCTTATTTTTACGGTTTTGTATGCCTTGCTTGATAGTACTCTGAAACATGTAAACATCCACTGAAATGCATTTAACAGCTTTCTTCTCCTTGCATTTATCTAAAGCTTTAGTGGTCTGTTGTTGTTGTTCACTGCCTTCACTGATGCAGGAGTTACCAGCATGCCAAGCAAAACTGCTTTGCCATCTTGCTGTTAATGTAAAGCTGTAAAGTACTTAGAAGTTGGTCTGATTTTCCTGCTTTAAGAAATATTACTGCATGCGTTAAGTCAAAATGGTTATAAGAGAACAATTCTTGCCTTGAAGAAACTGGAATCGTACAGTATTGTGTAGACATAGTTAAAGAAAGGTACTGACACAAAATAAGTATTTTAGAGACAATTCAGTAAAAAAAAAAAATAATTATCAAAATCTAGTAAAAAAACACCCTCTAAAAAACATTTTGGTAAATTAATCTTTATATGTATACCTGAAGATGAAGGTTTGATTTGAACAGACAAATCTGAAGCAAGTGTGGGAATGAGGCTGGGTATCTACACTGCATTTCAGATGCATTTTGAATCTGCTAGATTACAAGGTCAAACAGTTCTTGCACAGTCAGCCCTGCAAAGCCTGCCAGAGAGCTGTCAGGTTAGGGGGGGTTCTCTTTTCTTTTTTCATCTTCATTAATTAAGGTTCACAAGAGAGAAGTTTTCCATGTTCTGGCAGCAGCAGTTATATCCTACTCTTAATTAAGCTAGTTAAACTCCGCTGAAAACTGTGAAGTGGCTTGAGAGTTTCTGACTGGCTTCCTGATTGCAAATAACATCAAATCTGGTCCCAAGTGCACTTGAAGGAGAAAATAATTTGTTGTGAGAACTTGGCTTATGGCTTTTGCCTACATTATGTATTTTTTACACAAAAATCCCATTATAGCAAGTAAAGCCAGGAAGATATACACTTAATATGCTGCTGAAAATAAAGATGTGAGGTCCTCTGAAGTATATTGTATGGTAACACACCCAAAATCAAAGGAGGTGATTCTGCCCCTCTACTCCATTCTCGTGAGACCTCACTTGGAGTATTGTGTGCAGTTCTGGTGTCCTCAACATAAAAAGGACATGGAACTGTTGGAACAAGTCCAGAGGAGGGCCACGAGGATGATCAGGGGACTGGAGCACCTCCCATATGAAGAGACAGGCTGAGAAAGTTGAGGCTGTTCAGCCTGGAGAAGAGAAGGCTGCGTGGAGACCTCATAGCAGCCTTCCAGTATCTGAAGGGGGCCTACAAGGATGCTGGAGAGGGACTCTTCATCAGGGACTGTAGTGACAGGACAAGGGGCAATGGGTTAAAACTTAAATGGAGGAAGTTTAGATTGGATCTAAGGAAGAAATTCTTTACTGTGAGGGTGGTGAGGCACTGGAATGGGTTGCCCAGGGAGGTTGTGAATGCTCCATCCCTGGTGGTGTTCAAGCCCAGGTTGGACAGAGCCTTGGGTGGCATGGTTTAGTGTGAGGTGTCCCTGCCCATGGCAGGGGGGTTGGAACTAGATGATCTTAAGGTCCTTTCCAACCCTAACTATTCTATGATTCTATGATTCTATGAAATTAACATTCGAACATGCAATCTCATCAGAAGGAATGAAAAATATCTAATTACAGATGGGTCTTTTTACATCAGTATTGTGATACTAACAGCTCTAAAAGACAGACATAATTTATTTTAATTTCAAAAATATGCATAATTGACTTGACATATAGCCTGGGTGCAAAATTAAGTCATGGAAGTCACCATTCTTGTTGTCAAGTGCAGAAGAAGAATTGCTCTTTAAATATAACTAAAATCCTCAGACCAGTTTATATATTTAGTGATTTTTAGGTCCTGCTAAAGTGATGCTGATTATTTTTCAGATTCTGCACCCTTCCAGCTTTGGAAGATATGTTTGTATAAGTATCTTATGACCACTGAGGCTCAGGTGCTAGGTTTTTTTCTTACTGTAATGACCACAGAGTACAGGATGTGCATAGTATCTGGCATCTTCTGTATATGTCCCTCCTATATGTGTCCCTCCTGTAACGTCCCTCCTTCCCCCACCTTCCCTTGATGGGTTTTCAGAAAATACTGCCTTTCAAAGTACATTAAAAAATCAGTGGAAGCTCTTTAAAAACTTGTTAACCTTATCTTTTTGCACATGCTGAGCATTATGTGGGTAAAACCACATTAAATAACAAGAGTATAATGTCTGGGGAGGGAAGGTGAGGGCTGAGGGTGAGACAGATCTCTGAGGAAGCAAGTCAAAGAAAGAAATGAGGTGATGTGTCATGGCTGCAGGTAGACAGCTAGGCCTTGACCCACCTGACGCTGTCTATCTCAGCAGGATGGTAATATATCCAAATATATCTCAGCCGGACATGGAGAAATTGCTGGGAGTGACAGATAACAGTGGGAGAAACTGACAAAAGCTATAGAGGGAGTGAGGGAAGGGCAGCTGCATTTCACAGGGCACTAAGGGAAGGTGTGTGAGCAAGGGCATAACATGACAGCTGAAAGTTCTGAGGGGCAATTTGGGTGCACTGTACCTCACAAGGCCAACAAGGCCTGGGGATCCACTTTAGTTAATACCTTTCAAGGCTTGAGGGTATCACAAATAGTGAAATTGAGGTGGGATGCAGCAAAACTAGGAGCAATGAGGAAAAAGGAATTAGGAGATGCCTTGGGTAGAGATACGGGGAGGTGGAGAAAGGGATATAAAATGGCAGCTAAAAAGATGATCAAAAAAGGAAAATGAAAAGAACAGGGCAAAGGAAGATAGGGTATGCAGATGATGTGGTCGGGCAGTCTGGAGGTACTTGCAGAGCAGCCCAGCATTTGGTCATCACAGGCTCACAGGACCATTTGGGCTGGAAGAGAGGTCAGGAGGTCTCTCCCCAACCTCCTGCTCACAGCACTGAGGTAAGAACTGGTTGCTGAGGGCTTTGTCCAGATGGGTCTTGAAAATCTACAAGGACTGCCAAAACCAGGATGTTTAAACCATGTTGGTTGTCTTCGCCTGCACTGTGTTTCAGCCCTGCTGCCATGGCCTGGAGGCTGAAGGCAATGGGGCACTTTCCATCCCAAGTAGCAGGTTGCCCAGAGAAGCTGTGGCTGCCCCATCCCTGGCAGTGTTCAAGGCCAGGTTGATCGGGCTTTGAGCAACCTGGTCTAGTGGAAGGTGTTCCTGCCCACAGCAGAAGGATTGGTACCAGGTGATCTTTAAGGTGCCTTCCAACCCAAACCATTCTGTGATTCTGTGACACATCGAGCATGAACATCCCTTACCAAAGCTGCATGTTACGTCAATGCAACCTGCCAAAACTGCATTCAGGGTGTGCCAGGTAGCTGTCTGAAAGCTAAAGGATAATATACAAGAAAGTGGTTTTAATCAGGACATAAGCCATTTATATAAATCAGACTGCATATTCAGTGTTTCCACATTTAGTAACTCGTGAGTAATTCTTGCCTCATTAAAAATTTTGGTACCTAGTCATTTAATCACTCTGTTCTTTGCACTCATCAAATTAAGCAGTAATAGACCCTATTTACTTACATTTCATTTTTGATTGACTCTTTACATGCATCACTCTGGGACCACAATGCCAAAACTGACCTCTTTGTCAGGCATCAGACATTACAATTTAACCACAGGAAACATCATTCTTGTAGCCGTAAGGCAGTACAAGACCAGAAGAGGGCAGCTAGCCTAGGTCCTGATTCAAGACCAGGGAAAATCACACCTAAAAATGAACTGCCTAACCTAAAGGCCTTTGGCCGTGGCAGCTCCACAATCACCCATGCAGCCTCTTCCATTGCTTCCTAGCCTTGGTATGTTGTTGTAGCATTGTTGGACTTGCAGTTCCCAGATGTCCTCTGATTCTCTCCTGTGCAGTGACAGTGCTCAATGACTCCTGCTCAACTGTAACACCTTTTTTTTTATCACCAGGATTAATGTGATCCCTATCTCAGGTTTCTCAAAATGTCTGAATTCTTACCTTGTTCCCCTGTGTTCACACCTTCTGGTATCCAAGGAAATTCACGCAAGAGACACGGTTCTCTAATCTGGCATGAGCCACTAGCGAAGGTATGGCTGGGTCATCTCTACATCAGCCTCCACAGGCGCACTCTGTGTCCACACAGACTCTGCTTCTACACTGCTGTGCTTCAGGGCATGCATTAACGGCTTTTTCTTTGTAGATGGCTAGCTGTTTTTACAAGTGGTGTCAAAGTTCATATCTACAAGAAGCTTTTTCCTCCTGCCAAATTTATTTGACAATTGCCAATCATTTCAAAATTATTCAGGAAAAATAAGACACACTTTTCATTCCAAAAGTGACAGTTCTTTAGAACATAATAAGAGCAAAAGATGGGCTAATGAGGGTTTTTTTTTGCTAATGTTAAGTAACTAATTTCTTCATTGACCGCACAAAATTAGATGAGTCCACACCTGAATATAACATTTTTGGCCCTCAAGCACCTACTTCTCCTATAATTTTTAAATCCTGGTATAGGACGACAACTCTTAAAATAGTGACAGTCTCAGGCTTGGAGAAGATATTTTCTAAACACTAAAACAAGAACAAGAACTGATGAAAGAGTTACCTGCTCCACCAGAAATTATATAATGATACTCATCTTTCTTAAGAGGTAGTGGGGGTTTTATTCAGAATAACAAACCTGGTGTGAAGGTGTATTTAGTGCACAACTTTGTTTCTAATTTGAAAAAGCTGAGCTTTCTTTTTGTTTGTTTTGTTTTTATGGTAAAAAGGCTTGTTGTTTACACTTTGACTTCATAGCATTCCAGATCCAATAAACTCCTGATTCTCTTTTCTTCCCTTTTCACAGTGGCTGTTTGAAAGGAAGGCAGAAACTACAACTGCTGTGCCAGTACCTTAGATACATAGAATAATCTGCAGTTGACAAATTTCATCACTAGAGGGAAATCCATTACAGTGTTCTTCTCAGTAACGCTGGTAGGCACACTACCATCCAGAGCTGCGAAATGTGCAGCAGGCTTCAGTTTGGATGCAAGAGCTGTATCAACCAAGAATGACCTAGAGGCAACTGGTTTTCCCTTTCACAGAAGTGTGCCCAGAGGAATTGTCTCCAGTCTCATCACATTGCACCAGAAAACAAGAAGGAAGAGACTGGAGTAGAAGTGTTCCCAGGAAAAAGAAAACCCCAAACTGGGCCAGCCTTAGGAGTCCAAGCGTCCTGCAGCAGTGTCTCCAAGCCAAAACCAGGCCAGAAAGCTATCACCCTGATGACAGCACAGGAAAGGAGGCAGTCAAGCCTATTTGCACCACCAGCCCTCAAACTACAGACATTTGGAAGAAACAGCAGCATTTGGAGATGCTTGTAAAAACCACTTCCAGCTATTCTTTCCCTAGCTAGTATCCACATTAAGTCAGAGCTCATGTTGCTGTTGATAATCAAAAAAGATATAGAAGACATCTTGTTCTGTCCAGTTTTATAGGCCTGGGACCAAAAAGCTGATTCGGAAATTAGCGTTAATGAGTGGAAAGCATGGCAAGCAGAAAGCTGGGGTGCTGTGAAGGCAAATATATTGCACTCTTGCTATAATTCTAGTTTTGAACAGCAGTCAAAATCCATTTACCTTTCAAAGTTTCTTATTCTGTTCCAAAAACTGGAGTAGCTCTGTGTTTGCATATTGTAAAACCAAGACACAGTAATACATCATGTGGCCTAGGAGGCTTACACTATATACACATACAGAGAAAATCATAGAAAAAACTCAGTCAGAAGGATCATCCTGATCTCATCTTCTCTGATCTGTGCTCAAAGCTGGGCCAACCTTGAAGTTAGATTCAACGTTAAAATTAGATCAGACTGCTCAGGGTCACATCTAGTCAAATTCTGATTTAACTCCAAGGATGGAGGAGATGTATGCTCTTTCCACAATAAACAAGTGGCTTAGACAGAGAGCACAGGCAGCTCAAGGACTTCATTTTTTGAAGTTTGCAGAATAAATTAAGAACACTAACAGAAGGGATCATGTGAAAGCAAAAACACTCCATATCATTCTTTAGACTCAGATTTGGGCTTGGATTATAATCTACTGTTCTGTAGCTTTTCCAATTCCAGTGTTTCAGTCTCACCCTAATATCACAAAATTCATGGGTTTTTTTCCCATAAGGGAAAAAAATGCTTACATTATACACAGGTATGCAATTTAAGGGTTGTAATCAAAATTACATCAAGATGTTTCCTTTTAGGTTTCCTCTCTCACCCACAGACTTTGTAAAACTTCCTTTACTGATTAATAGACTTTTGGCAATTAAACAGTCCAAAGTTTTCCTGGCGGGACTGAACTCTTTTGCTCTTTCTCGCTGATAAGCCTTTTAAAAGACCTCTAAAAGTAATTAGTTAGACTTTTTCCTAGATCACCCAGGGAAAATAAAAAATCTTTTCCACCAGCTCAGAGTCGTCAGGTAGCAAAACAATAAAATCAGTTCGTGAAAATATAGGTTTATTTCAAGGTAAGTTTCCAAATGTTGTGGCATTTGATGTGTTCCACATTTATTTTGAAAGACTATGCAAAATTTTGATATTGTGTATTGTAATATATGATTACTTCAAATTATGAATTGTTTTGAAAAAAACTACCACAGACAGTGTTTAAAATGCACAAAATACTGACTAGCTACATGAATTTTTTCAGCTAGATATGACCCAGGTGAAATACAGGACCAGACTAGCAAACAAAGGCTACTGTATCTTAAGTCAAAGTCACTTCAGTTTTCCTCAGCATGGTTAACACTGGGACCTCTTTGGATACACATACAGGAGTTACTGTAGTCATTGGGGAAACACATCAGACAGAAAGATTTCTTTTGTGGATACTAAGAGACTCCAGGATTAAGAAATATTCAGGCATGATTTTCAGGGCCTTTAGTTTTGGACATTGAGTGATACTTTCATCTGGCTTCTGACACCATCAACAACAGTACATCACCAGTAGGCAATAAGAAAACACCCTAATGAATCCTCCCATCCTGCCCAACAGTACTAAAAAATAGCATCTGCAGAAACTTGCCCACCAAACCCATAAAGGATCCCATACTTCTTTGAAAAGCTAACATGGCAAAGAGATCAGAATCAGAATCAGAATTACCAGGTTGGAAGGGACCTTCAAGATCATTGAGTCCAACCCATGCCCTACACCTCGACTAAACCATGTCACCAAGTGCCACATCCAATCTCTTTTTAAACACATCCAGGGATGGTGACTCCACCACCACCCTGGGCAGACCGTTCCAATATTTTATTATTCTTTCTGTGAAAAATTTCTTCCTAATATCCAACCTGTACCTTCCTTGGCGCAGTTTGAGACTGTGTCCTCTCGTTCTGTCAGTTGCTGCCTGGCGAAAGAGACCAACCCCCACCTGTCTACAACCTCCTTTCAGGAGGTTGTAGAGAGTGATAAGGTCACCTCTAAGTCTCCTTTTCTCCAGGCTAAACAACTCCAACTCTCTCAGGCGCTCCTCGTAGGGCTTGTGGTCCAAGCCCCTCACCAGCCTCGTTGCCCTCCTTTGGACGCGCTCAATCATTTCTACGTCCTTCTTAAACTGAGGAGCCCAGAACTGGACACAGTACTCAAGGTGCAGCCTCACCAGTGCTAAATACAGGGGAAGAATAACCTCCCTGTTTCTGCTGGCCACACCATTCCTAATGCAGGCTAGGATACCATTGGCCTTCTTGGCCACCAGGGCACACTGCTGGCTCATATTCAACTGGCCATCCACCAGTACCCCCAGATCCCTTTCTACCTGGACACTATCCAGCCACACTGTCCCCAGCTTGTAACATTGCAAGGGGTTTTTACGGCCAAAATGTAGGACTCGGCACTTAGACTTATTAAATTTCATCTTATTGGATTCTGCCCATCTATCCAACCTATCCAGGTCTCTCTGCAGAGCCCTCCTTCCTTCCAAAAGATCGACACAAGCTCCCAGCTTAGTGTCGTCTGCAAACTTACTGATGAAAGACTCAATACCCTCATCCATGTCATCAATAAAAATATTGAACAACACCGGTGCCAGCACAGACCCCTGAGGGACACCACTGGTGACTGGTTGCCAGCTGGATGCAACACCGTTCACCATCACCCTCTGGGCCCGGCCATCCAGCCAGTTACTGACCCAGCAAAGAGTGCTCCTGTCCAAGCCATGAGCTACTAACTTCTCCAGAAGTATGTTATGGGGGACAGTGTCAAAAGCCTTGCTGAAATCCAAATAAACAACATCCACAGCCCTTCCCACATCCACCAGGCGGGTCACCTGATCATAAAAGGAAATCAAGTTAGTCAAGCATGACCTGCCCTTCATAAACCCATGCTGGCTGGGTCTAATACCCTGGCCATTTCTTAAGTGCTGCTTAATAACACTCAGTTATTAGATCCCAGCACATGACCCAACTTAGGCCAAAACAGAGAGAGAAGAGCCTCGTCTGGTACTGCCAAATCAAAATTCACCTTGCTGCCTTTGATGCAGACCAGCAATTTTCCCAAACACTTCCAGCCTTCTCTGCCTGTCGTTGAGGCCACCATGAGCTGGTGGGTTTCAGACCCTGCAAAGCCCAACATAAGGCTGAGCTGGCAAGGGCTTTCTGGACTGAGCTATTCTCAGTGTTCAGCATCATGACGTTTTAGCACTGGAGGCTACATGGGATGCCTAGACCAGGACTGGGCTTTGGATAACTTTCAGGACAGCATGGAGCACCCGGGTTTAAAAAATGGGTTGTCCAGGACACACTGCAAGTTGCAGCCTCATAAAGACAGCACAGTTGTTGCAGGTAACAGGACACAGCCTTGGCTTTGACTTTGCAGAGCCTTAGGATGAAGGTTTATCAGTCTTGTTTTGTCCAAATCTGTCTAGACCTGCTCAAAGCTTTTTTCCAATGCCATTTTTTCAAATGGCTTTTTTTTCAAAGCCATTTTTCCAATGACTAGGTAGCTAGCCTAACTTGCTTTGCATGTCTTCTTACAATATCACCATAGCTTTTATAAAGATGGTAGTGACAGGCAGCTGTTTTGTATAGCATGAAATATTTATGACCTCAGCAAAATAATGTAATGCAGGCCTGGTATGAAAGAGGATGCCCTAAAGATGGGCTCACAGAGGGTGATGTAGAGGAGTACAGGCACAGGATGATGGAGACAGGGCATGGGTTAACACTAAGGGCTGCACAGCTATAAGCCACACGTCAGTGTTCCACTAGAGAAGTAAAGGCGTGAGTAGTTTTGAAGGTTTTGAATGTCGCAAGGCTTGTACAAACAGATACATTTAGGTGAAGGGCAGCAAGGGTTGCTAGTCACTGGCTAAGGCTGGAGTCAGATGGGTTCATAGGTCAGGTTCAAAGGGCTTTTCCAGAAATCTTTGATTCCAAAAGGTCTGTCAGATATGGCTAAGCTAAACCAGTGTCATTGACTGGTCCCTTCACATCTGCAGCTACATATTTGCAGGCATCCTGAACTCTAACAGTTCAAGTTCTAATCTTGTTCAGTGACCCTATGAAGGAGCAGACCTTAGTGACCTGTACAGACATCAGATAATAGCTTAACCTGCCACCACCTTTTTATCCTATTAGTTTTCCTGGTGTATCCCAAATGCCAGCTATGATGGCTTGGGCTTGGCTACATACGTAAATAGTAGACTGGAGGTGAGTCTAGGTGGTACCACCAGCACTCCTGCAGCTTCCTGCCTCATCTCCTGCCACTGCCCAAATCTGGGGCTTGAAGCTTGGACAAGGGGTCATGCTGTGCCAACAGGCAGGGAAAAAGAGAGAGGCTGCCAATAGAGAGCCCAAATCAGTTCACTGTCTCCAAGACAGTCTCACTTTTCCCCTGGGCTTCCTGCTCTCTGGTGTCTCTGGACTTGGCTTAGGTCTTGGGAAATACATTACTCTGAACATTTTTCCTTCCAGTTTGGATACTGGACTGTGACAATGGCTCTTGGGCAACAGAAATAGTTAATTAAGCAGCAAACCTCTGAATGAAATTGTCATGCAACAGGGTCAATTTAACTCTTGCCTTGGACTCTGTCCCGCAACTGTTACCTCCACACGGTGCAGAAGGACACAGTCAAAGTTCAAGTAAACAAGAGCTTATTGGTGTGCTTGGGCAACTGGGAAGAAGAGGAAAGATAAATTAAATTGCTAGGATAACCATAAAAAGATTGATTGCTGTTAGTAGCACAGGGCAATGGGAGAGAGAGGACAAGAGGCTTATCTAAGTTTTGCAGTGACAAAAGATAGGAAAAAACATCAAGAACAAAGCCTTTCCCACTTATATTTATATGAAAATTATTCTACACATAGACACTGAGTTAAAAAATTTACTGACTAGGTAGAAAGGGAAAGCATTTTATCCTTTATCCTCTTTTTTTAAAGGAATCAAAAGCAAATGTAAAGACCTTGCTTACTTAAAAAAATTGCAATCATTTCTTTTCTGTTTATACACTTTAAATTTTAAATAATTTACTAAGACTAAAAAATATTTTGACGTCTCATTATACTCCAGTTAAGCCCACAAGCCTAACATAACTATACTTCTCATCACCATAGAAAACCTTTTGGGCAGTTAATCAACTTAACAGTATTCCTGCAAGTATCCCAACATAAGCTGTTCCCTTAGCACAACTTTATGAAGCCTCGCTTCTAAGGCCACTGGATTGCTTTTCATTAGCATGCACTTGCGTGACACAGCTAATCCTGGCACACCTTCAAAAGAAACTCCTCAGCAGCCTCTCACAAACCCCAGAGAAATGTTTGCTCTGAGAGCTCAGCAGCCTTCAGAGGTGCCTGTGAAAGGAGTCCTGCAAATAAGGCCACACTAACAGGGAAGAACAAGCTATGGAAACACAATAGGCAGCCCCAAAGCATTACCTATGACCCAACTTTCTACAGCCCAACACTTGTTTAAAAACCGTCAGCTGCAGCTAATAAAACTCTTGGCCACAGAGGGAGTCAACAAAGTGCCTTCAGCCAGCAAGCCAGCACTGTCAAGTGCTGAGAAAACACACATGAATACAGAATCTCTTCATGGTGGGTGTGCAGCAGTTTTCTTCCTCTGAAACTTGAGTTGAACTAAAAAACAAAAGTAAATCCCACTAAGGATGAGGGAATTGTCAAAAAAATCCCCTGGGCACAGACTAAGCCCCTCCACAACTCAGAGCTCTGTTATTTCAGCAAGGTCAGCAGGAGTTAGGCCAAACTTATGGTCAAGCAGCATTTGGCTCAATGTTATTTTTTAAAGGCACCGAGTTTTCTTCCTAACTTTCCATTGAAGACCTAACTTTCCTCCGCCTAACTTTCCATTAAAAGCATGGTAAAACTGTGTGAATGGGGCTGAGTGGGGTATTTATACTCATCCCCCAGCTGCCCTTGCCTGTAGCATGCTCTGCATCACCCATGCTTGGGAGGGAAGAGCTTTGAAGGAAGAAAACACAGCAGCAGGGTTTACAAAACCCCAGTAACCCCATATGGTACGTATTTCTGTACTTTTCTCTTGAAAAGGACAAAAAATAACACATCGCCTCAACTTCTTAGGAAACCTTTTGTTCCTCACTGGTCGTGTTGTCCGTCAACAAAGCTGCTTTGTATTTTGCTGAGAGCTGTGTCCCAGCTGTATTCTGGCACAGCTACAAAATCCAGACACAGGTTTTGCCCCATGGAAGAAGCCATTGAAGGCTCAAGACGGAAGGTGGAAGAGAGCTATTCATTCTTACGTAAAAACTTAAAAAGAAGCTTTCAAAAAGAAAAAGACTTTTCGTGCTAGGTTCTCACAGAGGAGTGGATAAGCCTGAGAACTGTTTTTTCTTCCTGAGAGCACTTTCTTTTTTCAGTTTTTAATAACGTGTATCTATATATATGCAGGTAGATAAACAAATAGGAAGATATCTAGGTCTTTTCAGAAACTCAGAACAATAACTCAACTAGGTTTTGACATTAAGCAACCTTAAGATTTATCTTAGGTCTGTAAGTCTGTTTACTTTGCTCAATTGTTTCTAATAAATACTGTGTCTCCTTCACAGCTGTACCTCTTAGAAGCACCGCTACCTAGGCACTAGATTGCAAGAGGCTCAGAGTATAGATGGAACAAGTGAAGTGGCCTTGTTTTACTGGCACAAGGCCTCTTGAGAATGCAGCTTCACTGGTACAAAGCATTGTTAAACTGAGGCAATGATGCTCATTTTAAAGGGATCAGCCTGGTCAATGCAACAAAGCACCACTGGAATGCTCTGGAGTGAAGACACCCTCTGACGCATGAGAACGCTTCAGCAGCCAGACAGTGGTGGCTTAGTAGAGTACAGGAGCTGCAGTATACAAGAGGCAGGACAGGAAGACCGTCACTGTCCAAAGATAACTCTAGAAATTCTCTGCTTTTGAAAAGCAGCACCAGTGAATGTTGCGGGACACTCAGAAGGTGGCATGAAAAAAACAACTCTTATTTATTTGAGAAGAGTTTCTCAGAGTTTTCAAATGCATGTGCCTTGTCTTTGAAACCTTATTTTTATTTTACCATTTAAAACTTGTTAAATTGCACTTTCCTTCCTTCTTCCTTTTCTTTTCTACTGCGATTTAAAGAGCCGTGATGAGTTCCATACACTTTCTGTTTTACTATGATACTTCTCATCTCTGAACTGCTTGGCGACATTGTAACTCACACTAGCATTAGAAACTGGAGGAACTTTTGGATGAAAACTTCAGTATTTGGAATACTACCTTTTTTATTTTTTAAGCAATGTTATATGTTGGCAAACTTTTCATTTAAGGTGGAAATCAAATCATGTTCTGACCTTGTGAAGTCACTGAATGTACCCTATAAAATTTTTATTCCTAGGGCAGAGATATGAAATGCCCGCACTCTGGCTTGGGCACATTAAATTGTAATAAAAAGACTCAAATTATATCATGAAATGGAGAAATCAAGAGGATGATGACCAGGGTATGAAGTACATCTTTTGTTACTGTCTTAGCCTCTTAGCAAACAGGTTTCTGGAAGAAGGCTATCCTTATTCTAGAGCACTTTGCCAGACCTTTGTTGCATAGACTGGATTGATCCCCCCAAAAATGAACACTGTTGTCCCAGTTTATGAAATTTATTTGAAGTTTTAAATTTAAAAAGCACATTTTTATAATACAGCAATCCAATTTCTGTGGAAACCCTGTTTCCTTCATGATATTTCTGGTCACTGATCTCTGAAGGTAACATCAAACCCAAGATACAATCAATGAACACTAGAACTCGTAACGCTTATATGAAACCTAGAAATCCTTTTTTTATTATGTAATAAAACAAAGTAAATTTAGCCACCTTCTAATAGCATGGTATGAGTGGATTCAAAATGAGATTATTAAGGGAAGGTTTACTCAGAAGACAGAATGACTAGAGTGCAGCGTGCTGCACTTGAAGAGCATTGAAGACAACAACTTGAAGAACATTCCATAGCATGGCACACAGCTGCAGTGCACCACAACGTTCACACCTCGTGTCTCATTTTGTGCTCAATTTCAAGACAAAGTTTGTAGTCTTAATTCATTCTATTCTTCATATTCTTAATTACCACAGTATCACAGTATGTTAGAGATTGGAAGGGACCTCAAAAGATCATCTAGTCCAATCCCCCTGCTGGAGCAGGAACACCTAGATAAGGTTACATAGGAATGTCTCCAGAGAAGGAGACTCCACAACCCCCCTGGGCAGCCTGTTCCAGTGTTCCGTCACCCTCACTGAGAAGAAGTTTCTTCTCAAGTTTAAGTGGAACCTCTTGTGTTCCAGTTCGTACCCATTACCCCTTGTCTTATCATTGTTTGGCACTGAGAAGAGCCTGGCTCCATCCTCGTGACACTCCCCCTTCATATATTTATATAAACTAATAAGGTCACCCCTCAGTCTCCTCCAAACTATAGAGACCCAGCTCCCTCAGCCTTTCCTCATAAGGGAGATGCTCCACTCCCTTAATCATCTTTGTGGCTCTGCGCTGGACTCTTTCAAGCAATTCCCTGTCCTTCTTGAACTGAGGAGCCCAGAAATGGACACAATATTCCAGATGCGGTCTCACCAGGGCAGAGTAGAGGGGAAGGAGAACCTCTCTTGACCTACTGACCACCCTCCCTCTAATACACCCCAGGATGCCATTGGTCTTCTTGGCCACAAGGGCACAGTGTTGGCTCATGGTCATCCTGCCATCCACTAGGACCCCCAGGTCCCTCTCCCCTACACTGCTCTCTAACAGGTCGTTCCCCAACCTATATTGGAACCTGGGGTTGTTCCTGCCCAGATGCAGGACTCTACACTTTCCCTTGTTATATTTCATCAAGTTTCTCCCTGCCCAACTCTCCAGCCTGTCCAGGTCTCGCTGGATGGCAGCACAGCCTTCTGGCGTGTCAGCCACTCCTCCCAGCTTAGTGTCATCAGCAAACTTGCTGACAGTACACTCAATTCCCTCATCTAAATCATTGATGAATATATTAAATAATACTGGTCCCAATACTGACCCTTGAGGCACTCCACTAGATACAGGCCTCCAACTAGACTCCGCCCCATAGACTACAACTCTCTGGCTTCTGTCCTTCAGCCAGTTCGCAGTCCACCTCACTACCTGATCATCCAGGCCACACTTCCTCAGTTTAGGTATGAGGATGCTGTGGGAGACCGTGTCAAATGCTTTGCTGAAGTCAAGGTAGACCACATCCACCGCTCTGCCATCATCCATCCACAATGTTATTTCCTCATAAAAGGCTATGAGGTTGGTCAAGCATGACTTCCCCTTGGTAAAGCCATGGTGACTGCCCCTCATAACCCTCTTATCCTTGACATGCCTTAAGATGGCACCAAGGATAAGGTGTTCCATCACTTTCCCAGGGATGGAGGTGAGGCTGACCGGTCTATAGTTACCCGGGTCCTCCTTCTTGCCCTTTTTGAAGACTGGAGTGACATTTGCTTTCCTCCAGTCCTCAGGCACCTCTCCCGTTTCCCAAGACTTGGTAAAGATGATGGAGAGTGGTCTAGCAATGACTTCCGCCAGTTCCCTCAGCACCCGCGGGTGCATCCCATCTGGACCCATGGATTTATGGATGTCCAGATTGCTCAACTGGTCTCTAACCCATTCCTCGTCGACTAAGGCAAACTGCTCCATTGACCTGACTTCATCTGAGGTCTCAGGAGTACAGGGCTCTTCAGGACTGCCTCCGGCAGAGTGGACAGAGACAAAGAAGGCATTCAATAACTCTGCCATCTCTGTATCTTCTGTCACCAGGGCACCCATCCCGTTCACCATTGGGCCAACCTTGCCTCTGTTCTGGTAATTTACATAGTAAACAAAAAAACCTAACACTGACATGGACAAATACTTATTTATAAGGGAATTTAGACTCATCCACTTGCCTGCAAGCCCTGTCACTGATACTCTTTTCAGCAGTGTTATTAGAACTACTGAGCACTCCAAACAAGATCAGAATCTGTTTTACACTAGGTATTTTACATGAGTGAAGTCCCTGCAGCAATGGGTTTAAAATATGTAGATTTTTAAAGTACCAAAAAGATGTAGTTTGGTGATTTATTACTAATGTTAACCCATTGCTTTTTTTTTCTTTTCAAATCATTTTAGCAGTTGAGAGCAAGGTCATCTATTTTTGTGGGATTCGTAATGGGCTTGTGACAACTTAAAGAACAAAACAAAAGATTCTGACATGCAAGTGTGCAACAAGTCTGGAGCTGTACTCTCATGCCTTATGCAAACCAGAAGCGAGACCCAGCAGAAACCAGTAAGGTTACACCTACAGGAATGATGCAGACACATCCAAGCTCACTCTAAACTAGGCCAGAGTTCATCCAGGCTGTAAATCTTTGTCCAAGAATAAGGGCAAATGTTCAATCAGTTCATCTGTTTCAGTAGAAAAAATAATGCCAGATTCATAGAGGAGAGGAGAGCAAAACTCTGTGCAGTTCAGCTGTTAGGGCACAGAGCTCAAAGAAAATCCCAGATGGCAGATAGTCTTTCCTTCCTAGGTTATTTCTCTTTTCTCCAGTAACTGTTTATTTGCAGACACCAACTTACTGTGTGAAAAAGCATAATTTGTTGTGAAGTCCAATCCTGTTAATGAGTGTTATACGCTATCTGAGATACCATCCTGGATCAAGACTGTCATGGGAAGTGAGGCAGGAAGGTCTTACTTGGTTAGACTCACACATCTTCTAGATATTGAGCTTCTCAAGCATGTGATCATATAACCTTCAGGAAAGGTGCAATAGATTATCTTGCATGCAACTGACACTAAGAGCAGCCCACCATCAGGAGCTGCGTGGGAGTAGCTAGTTAGCTTTAAATCTACACACCCTAGCTTGTTTTCTAGTAATTTGTTCACCCATATCCTCAGGTCCGAAGATCTCCTCACCATGACAACAAATTATATTATAGCCTGTAGTACTCAAATGTCTTTCTTATGTCACTAGGGTCAAAAGGTAGTTCTACAGAATCACCTAAAAATAAAACAAGGTTTTCTCATTCTAATCTCAGAAGCTGCTCATACCAACTTTCCTTTATTATTCACAAATTGCTCAAACTGATGCAGAGAACATTACCCACTACAACACTACTCTGAAAATGGATCCAAACAAATACCAGTTGGGAATCCATTCAGTTTAAAAAGGAAAGGACATATTTGCATGTTTCCAGTTATCAGCCCACCACTGGGCAGGCTTCTAAAGCAGCAGGCTGAGCTTTTCATTCACATCCACCCTCAACACCCTTGCACTAAACACACCATCAGGCTCTTACGGATATCCCTGCAAGCCAGGTTAAGACCAGATGAGTAACACTAAAAGCATCAGCTGGCTTCAGAAATCTGTGGCAAATATGATAGGAAAATGATCTTTTCCTTATTTTCAAGTAATTTAGGAAAACATTCCCATTGCTTGGCTTACCTTCTTCTCTCTAACCACCCCCTTAGTAGACTTGAAGCAGTTTCCAGAACACATTCTATTTAAAGAGACATTTTCCCACAGCTGACAGGTAAAAACCTTGCAATTTCAAACAATACAGGCTGCATTTATCCTGGATGTAAGTAGGTGGAACTCCAGGGATACTGTTAAGTCTTCTCACCCTGCAATAGGACCAACCAATCAGCTTTATCCATAGACAATGGTCTATGGAAAAAGGCAAGATTTCTGTGGTAACTGTGTTACTGGGTACAGTTCCTGGACGCTGGGGGTCTGCATGAGTTCTGCCCAGAGATACCAAAACAACCTCCCCTAAGGTTTTTGGATAACTCTTCTTGCCTGACAGCACTATTCTCCCCTCAGTGAACAGAATTGATAGCTCTTGTCAGCATGTTCTCTGCTTAAGTAAGTGCAGTAAACGTTAAGACCCATGAACAAATTACACTACACAGGATAAAAGTTAAAATCTATTCCTTATATGTGAGACTTGGCAGTGTAACTGAGTTCATTCTGAGCTTTGTTTCAGCAGCTATCAATATAGACGAGTAGTTGCATTGTACATCCCCAGTTTCAGAAAGCTGGCAAAGAAAATGTCGAAGATTGTTTTATGCATACTCTTACATGTAAGAAGATTAAGAACAAGTCTGACTAGTTTTCAGAAAGAGCAGAAATCCAGCACTAATCATCTACCGAGATTCAATGTTCCAACATTTCTCATTAATTCCTGTGCTTGTCTACCCATCTACTTCTGAGCCGGATCATTCAAAACTCAAAGTGTTTCAACACATAATGAATTAACCATAAGAAGAAATGTAACGTAGTATGGAAGTAAAATTTCGGTATATGATTCATTAGTTATTAGTTTCAACTCAGATCTGGTTAGGCATCACCGCTAAGCATACAGTAGCGTGAGTTTCTTCCCATTCCTTGTTCCTTCTATGCTGTTTCTGAAATAGTTTTCTATATTCAGGATAAAATGCTGTAACGCTATTATTGCTCTACATGTTTTAGTATGATGCTTTGATACAGCTTATTCTGAGTTTCAGTTAATAATCTTCATTGCCAGCCTTAAAGAAAATCAGAAAATACAGTTACAGTTCTGCTCAAACTGGACAAGAATTTACACGGCTCATTTACGCTCAGTAGTGAAACATTCAGAAAACAAAAATAGTACCTTCCCTTTTTTTTTTTACCTCAAGGAAAACTGTGATCAGCTTCCATTTGCATAGCTTGTAGACCCTTGCCTGTTTCTCTAGCATCCTGTAAAATCCTGACTGCAGCACAGCATTCAGAACTAGAGAAAGGCCAGTGTGCTTCAGCAAGTGAGCCAGAGAAAGGGACAGCATACTATTATTTCCTCGTCATAGCAGAGGGAGCAAGTGAACAAGTTGTGCTGGCTTTACTCCACAGACACCAAGAAGAAGCCAAGGCTGCCTCCATTTAAGGGAGCTCTCTGCCACTATGCATTTCTTGTGAACAGCAGAGCATAGGCAAGTGAAGGCCAATAATGCAGTGCTCAAGTAATTTAAGGCAATATAAATATTGTGAGGTTGTACAAGTAGACAACATAAGACATCTGATGTAAAGCTTCAACCACCAAAACCAGCCTCTCCAAGCAAAAAATAGTACTAAAGTTAATTATCAATTAGAGCAAATACCTTTACATTTAGTGACAAAGGGTTTTGTTCTGAGAAGAAAGCACACTGTCCGTTCTTTTCTTTTTGCTTTCAGACTGTAGGAACATTGATTACCCTTAATTCCCTAGCCTAGCCTTTCAATAGCATAGGCATTCAGTCCTCACCACCCCCATGTACCTTTTCTCTTCCTCTCATACTCAAAACCTAAAGTCACATAAAAAACTCCCATATGACCCCCTATGGAAAGCAGCTGTAAGCTTAGGGTATTGAAAATTATAAACCTGCTCATTTGTTTTTAGTTTATAGTTCTGTCAATTTACAAAATCAATTTAAAAATCTTAAAGTCACATCCATCTCTGAAGAACAACTTCCATCAGCACTGGTGGAAGGGAATACTAACAGATAAAGTACAGAGTACGAGCTGTGTTGCTGCATTAGCATTTTAAATTGTATCAGGTTTTGAAGCATTGCCTTCCCATCTCCACTCATCGCACTTTTGGTTCACATTATGGAAATTCTCTGTATGTACCTACTCAGCTGTGAGATTGTGTAAATAAACATCCAGTATACGGGACCAAAACAGAGCTGTACCATGTTAAAACTCCTACACAGCATAGGTAAAAAGCCTTTTGCAGCAAGGGTGACCTTACAGATCCACTTTGATTGCACTCCCCTGTCTGCTGATGTGAACATAATTACCACAGTCTGAAATTCTTGGAGGAAAAAAGATAGATAGGTTAAGCTTTATAAAGTTGCTGGCTTGAGTCCCCCTTACCTGCCCACCTACAAATGTGAGCCTGAATTTTCTGCTGGTTTTTAAAACATTTAAGACTCAAAACTTGATTTATGAGTCTAAATACCAAGTCTGAGTTAATCTGTGCTTTTAAAGGTCGTCCATAAAAAGCCTGAACTTTTAAACTCTCCTTCACCCCATTCAGAGGGAAAGCTAAGGCAAAACCAGAACAAAGTAAGTTGATGCTAGACAATCCCAAACACTCGCATTTTTACTGCAAGTTAAAATTTTCAAGGTAAAGTTTATGGGCTTTACTGTAAGTATAAACCAAGTCTGACAGCACACATGAACACAAGACTGAGAGATACTAAACACTTTCACAGTTGAAGGTATGAGACACCCTTACTTGCTATAACAGTAAAGGAATTACCAAAGAATTCCTGTATTGATATATTCCTACTATGCACAAGACAATCTCCTGAAGGCACAGCACTCCCCCTCCCCCATTTTTCTATTTTTTTTTTAAGTTCATGTTTATAATGTACTATCTTTCAATATGATTTGAGTTGATACAGGGCCTAACCTCCATGCTGCATCTTCCCTGGTGTTGCCAAGAGGCAGCCCTTGAAATAGTGTTTCAAGTTCTGCTGAATGTCAGGAAGGCAAGAGCTTGCACGGCCAAACCACTGCTAAGTCACTAGCTAGTGCTGAGGTCACAGTAATGAAAGTGCTTATCTACGCTAACTGCTCCATAACACACTTTCCCACTTTTTACATGCAACTCCTCTGTATAAAGAACATACCTTGACTCTTAGCATGCACCATCAAACAGGTATTCTGAGAAGTGTCTCACTATGCAAAAGCATCCTGCCAAGGCCTTCAGAAATATCTTCCATTAATGTATTTGAGCCAGCAAAAGTAAGCAATTAAACTTTTATTCATAATCATTTACATATGACTAAAAACATTCACCACAAAATGCATACTTTCAGTTATCTTGTATTTAGCAATGAAAATAGTAATCTCTTCATAGTAAAGCACCAAGGAGTACATCATATAACAGTCAGAGACAGATTCCACATTATCAGTTTTTCCCCCATCACAACGCACATGACAAAGCTGAAGATTTTATAAAAAGTCTAAAAGATCCAGAACAGACTCCAGAGTCACCTGAGTCCTTGGCAGGAACAGTATTATTTAGTAGCAGTTACATTTTTCTGACTTTTTTTTTGCAAGAGAGCTACTTTTCACAAAACCGAGACAGACACAATTATGCCAAACATTGGGGTTCATATTTCACTGGGATTTTTTTAAATAGCAGTCAAACAGAACAGTTGGCTGTAGAGTACCTACACCAACTGTGAGAGCAGATGTCAAGAGGAAAAAAAGTAAAAAAAAAGTAAAAAAAAAAAAAAAAAATAAAAAAAATATAAAAAAAAAAAAAAATCAGCTCATTATAGCTTGACAGGTGCCTGTAAGCAGTTGGGCCCTACCAAGACCCACTACACCACTCAGCTTTTTCCATTATGTTTAATTAGCAATTCATTCAAACATACTACATTTAAGACAACAACATGGTTTTTTAAGTTAAGTTGCGTACATGGGCAAATACCTGTACACAGTTTTGGTAGTTATTTAAAGCTGTAAAATTTATATGTAAAGGGGAGTCCTATGGACCCCATTACAGACTAAAGAGAATTTACCATGATCAGTGTTACATACAGAACAATATTCTAATACAGAAAATAATACAGTTATCAAGTAATTCATTAGGGAGTACAATTGTTATACAAAAAGAGAAATGCTGCCTTTTCATCACTTCAGAACAGCAAATAAGAAGGCAACATTAGGAAAAGTGCACAGCAGAAAAGAATGGTTCAGTTTTCCAAAAAAGTGGATTTTTTTTTTCTTCAGACATCAGCCTTTTATCTGGAAACATATTGGATGAGGATTGTTTATGCTGTCTCCCAGCTCAATCTCTTGCGCTGGTTCTCAGTAAGGCAGTTACTCTGACATATAGGAATGATACATCAGGGCCACGATGATTGCTGCTATTGCCGGGATCACCCAGTTGGACCATGAACTAGAAGGAAGGTTTTGAAACAGCAGTTTAGGAAGTGACAACCAGCAAGTCAAAACAAACAAACAAAAACTTCTAACAAAAAATATCATTGCTTACAGAAGTCCTTTCTCCCCACACCAACAAATACTCCAAAGGTAGGGCAGCAAAACACCTGGCTGGCCACTAACACTCTAGCCAAGTAAAAAAAAAATCTTGTACTGTTAAGGCCTGATACGGGAGCTTACAAGAAGTTTGCTTACTAGAGTAAAACTCTAGTAAGTAAGCAACATTTAAATCATGGCATGCTGCCCAGAGCATCCTGCATTCAAAAGCCATTCAAGCAGCACATCACGTGACACTTCCAAGCACCCAAGCTCTCCACTGACAGGCATGGAACAGTCCTCTGACATTTCAGCAAAAGCAACTGTCAGCAGGATATAACTTTATAAAGTTTGATTCAGTGGTGTTTCAAAGTGTTCTTCCACCACCCCAATTCTGACAGACTTCTCTTCTTACAGGCATAATCCTCTTATTTCCTACAAGTGTTTCTACAAGATTTGCTACAAGTGTTGCAAGTAAGGTGTCCATGTCAGTAAAAAAAAGTCAGGCAGGGCACCAAACATCTTCTATTCCCCTGGCAGCCCCCAGAAATGAAAGCTTGTGAGACATAAACCATTTGGTAGATGCTGAAAGAAAAATCTAGCTAGTAAGCCAACATGCTTGTAAAGTGGTACACAGATGCCAACTTGGACTTCATGTAAAACAGAAATGTTCATGCATCACCCTCTGACATCTAAGCTTCCAGCAGATAGCAGCTATTCAGCTTTCTAAGCTTCAGAAACATGATCATGAGGAACTTCCAAGTTTGACACCAGGTGTCATACTATACCTGGAATTGGACTGAACAGTAGTAATAAGAGGTTCCTGGAAAGCAAAGCATAAAAAGATACATCAGGCAGACATCCCACTCCATCATCACTACCCCCTCAATTTTTCAAGACTCATTGTCATGGTTTATGCCTAGCCTGCAACTAAGTACCATGCTGAAAACAGGACACTCATCAACTGCAATAACTTTAAAACCAGCTCTGTGCATTGCATTTGGAAAGCATTTTCTCAGAACTCCCGTAACAGACTGTTGTCTTAGAAACCAGCCAGCAGCAGTTTCTGTATCAACAGAAAAAAAAATAAATAAATAAATAAATAAATAAATAAAAAAAATCGCCACAAAGAATTTTGTCCTAAGTTTTCATAAAGCCAACTTCAGCCTAAGGTTACATATGAAAAGTTCTAACTGCCTAAAGGATCTCTTACTTGTCTAAAATCTAATTGAAAACACTCTGAACTAATACACAAACATTTCCTTTATCAAATCTACATTAAGAAAGCTACTAATTGACATGTACAAGGCTTATTAAACTCAGTTTTTTTTAGTGTGGTCTTTCAGATAGCTTAAGCATCAGTCAAATTATAGCTGTTTCCAATACTGATTTGGACTCCTTGTTCAGTTTCCACAGGAAAAGTGCTACAAGATCAAATCCCAGTTAGGTACATGTGCACAATTTATATGAAGACTTATTACTTTGAATATTACTAACTGCACATCCCCCTAGTGCATTTATAAGATCCAAGCATTCAAACTGTACTTCAATTTCCATCACTGAAAAATTAGTTGCTCCAACATAAATGGACTGCAAATATTCTGAAAGAGCAAGATTACCAACACCCTCTCATGGGTTCAAACAGCTACTTTTGGAAGCACCCAAATCATCACAGGTTTAGATGTAACCATGTTTAAGAGTAGGGCACAATGATTACATCTATATTGGTGTTGTGAATATCTCCATGAAAAACTAACCCCAAAGCCAAAGAGTACGGAACAGCTTGTATCCACACTATCAAGGCTAACACCTCCTACAACAAACAACCTGTCACATCCAGGGCCAGGGGATGCCTCCCCCCTCACCAAGACAGTAAGAAAAATACAGCGCAACTCATCAAAACTTGTTTTTAAACACTACCACACTGGACATGTACACTGGGGGTACTTTAAATACAGTGCAAGGACAAGGACATTTGAAAGCACAAGGCCTTTTGACTGCTTCTAGAGAGCCAAGGCACAGAGCTGAACCTGTCACACTGCCCCCCAAGAGAACAGTGCAAACTGAAACTATCTTATCAACTACACCCACACATCCTGCTGAAAGAAAGTGCTCCAGCTTCCTTCAGGAAGGATGGAAAACATACATGCATTGTAGATAACTACGACCAGCATTAAACAAGTGAATAAGCCAAACAGCAGCGTGGTAAGAAGTCACTTGGATCTTAACTCCCTTATGGCCACCATGCTCTGGCTGAGCTAATATTCTAATTACTTCAGTTTAGTAAGTTCCCATGAGCTTAATCAATGGATTGTACACTACAACTTGCACTGGGCAGTCCATTTCTTAGCTGTGTTTATCCTTGCTATTCTTACATCTTAAGTGTAAGCTGCCCTGAATTTCAAAAGGAATCCAAATAGCAGATGTTATTCTTGGTGGGAAAAAGATCTGAATTCCAGTTACCACTTTATTTCTTATTTTTATTTGTATACTAGTTGCAGTCCTTAATAAAATTAATAATTGCTATAGCAAACATTTCAGTGTATTTTTTGTTTCCATCCCTTTAGCTTATTACTTTTTAAAAAAGCAGTCACTTTTAAGATCTTCCAATAATACTTAACAATGGTAAGATCCTATTCCTACTGCACTTCACCTAAAAATAATATTCAACTATTTCCTAATTGCACTGCTGCTGTTCTGCCTGCCCTAAGCAAACATCCTCTATCCACACAGCAGCAGGAACTGTACAAATTAATCCCTGAAGCACTTGCTCCTTTAAAAGACATCTGTATTTTATTAGTTTTACAGCTAGTGCCAACACAACTTTATTCTATTAAAGATAGGAAAAAAAAAAATAAAATAGAAAACAAGTGCAATACTGCACTGACAGAACACTGAGTAAAATCTACCAAAACAGTCAGGAAGCAAACAGTGTTTTCACCTTGAAAAGGGTTCATAATTGCAGATTAACTGATCTATAATACAGCAATCAAATGCCTCTACATTCTCTCTACTAGTGTTAACAATATATTAAGCATCACATTCCCCCTAAAAAAACCCACTTAGTTTAATCCATTCTGTCTATAAACTGATTTTTTTTTTCTTTAACTGAGTACTAGAAAACCATTTGCTGATTCTAGACTCACCTTTTTGCTACAGTGTAATGCCTTCACACTTAAAACCTCTTGGTTCAAAACCACACAAATAAGAAAACAACAGCTAACAGGAAGAATAATTTGAAGCCATATTAATAGGTTTAAGATATTACTGACTTAAAACATTACATTTAAATCAAGCTGAATTATTTTTGCCTCCAGGGGTATACCATTTACAGACACTACACCCAATGCCTAGAAGAAAAAACGTGGCATTTCAAGAAACACTTACTGGTCGTTTCTGAATCTTTGCTCTATCATCCTGCAGGAAAACAAGCAAAAAACATTTAGACAAAACCCCAAAGTATTAAAAAAAGTCACTAAATCCAGTTTGCAATTTATTCTGAATGAAACAGACTTACAAAAGACCAAATATCAATGTATGATTCTGAGCTAACACGAATAAGATCACTTGCTTAAATAATACTTCCTAGTACGCAATAAAGAAGCAAAACCCACATCTCCAACATATTTCATTATTTCTTCTGCCCTTGTAAAAAATGCCTTTTCTTTTTTTGTCTCTAAACAGTACACATAACCTTAACTTATGAGTTGATTTCAATTGTATTAGCTTACTTTTGCCTAGTCTAACTCACATTATCGGGCAAAGTCATTTAACTAGTTTTGTCCAACATCCTGTGCAATGGTCCTAAATTCTATGGATCTTTCATAAACTCATAAAGTTTCACTTAAAAGTCACATTCATTACAAAACACCCAACAGTATATAATCTTAAAAGTGTTGCAATTATGCATTAAACTATCTTTTTGTTTCACATCAAATAAAAATAGGCACCTGTCAAACAAGGAAGAAATTGACTGGTAGCCAGGTTAAGAACAACTTTACTGGCATGAACTACTATCTGAACTAAGTAACAACCCAGTAAGGTTGCAAATGTGCAGAGCAGAGTTATTTCATATTAAGGGAAGTTGCATTATTAACATTTATCAAGAGATGACCTAAGAGACACATGATCAGGAATATTACTGTGAAATATGCTACTCGAGACAGTGATATTTACTTGAACACAAGACAGAACACACACAAAATGAACAGAAGAGGGAAAGAGAAGAGGCAGGGATGGGCAATAAAGTAGAACAGATGGGCACATTAGGAGCCTAAACCTCTAACAAGTGGTTTCCAACTATTAAGATGCAGGAGAGATTAAATAAGGCCTATCTGAAGGAAGCCAAGGCAGCAGCTCTGTAGCTAAATGTAAATCCTTAAAACCTTGAGGCAGGAGAAAGGTGTTTGTTAGAAATATAGGAAATGGTAAGGACAGTATAGAAAAGAGGAAGTGACAGATGATCCAGTTGGAACTAATCATAAACCACCCTGACAACTACAACTAGGAACACTGAGAGGTCAAAACAGGGGAGCCAGAAAGAGAAGACAGAGCATCAAACTAAAAGTACAATACTTACAGTAGTCATTTTCTAAACATACAATCCTAGCTCTTCATATGTACTTTTAGATACAGATGGAGGCCTGCCATATATATTTACCATGACAAAATCAGCTGTTAGTATCATTCTGTGTACTGACATAAGAAAAGGTCTAGACATTCTGACATATCACCTTCAGGGGTTAGAAAGTCTCATTATATAGCTTACAGGGTACACCAGAAATGGCATGACTCCATATTTAGTTTATTCAAGAATTATGCTGTAAAATATTTCAAAGCAGCAAAATTTTAGATGTGACCATCCTTATGCTACGCTAATCAAATACTTTCATACTTGGGGAACCTATCTCCAGCCCAGGCCCATCTACAACTAGTGGTTTTCCTTTATTCTGAAGTAAATTACTAGAGAAATAACTAGACACAAAACCACCACAGTAAACAGCAAGTAACCGTACTCTCACATACTCACCGGGTGAAGCTCCCCAACAATAAAGGTTTCTGACATTGCCCTTGCATCTGAGGAATGGCCAACATCTTCAAAGTTCTCCGTAGCATCTCCCCCAGCTTGCTCCCTGAGGACCTCTTCACCACCTGGGTGCTGCAATTTTTAATGCATTTGAATTTGTTACTGAAAACCATTCCACATTTAAAAACCGGAATTTCTTATTTTCTAAAATGTATTAAAACATCCTTGCAAAATCAGCTGCTAGACTTCTTGGTGTAAACATAAAGCTCTCCAGTTACTCAGAGAGGCTTACATACTCTCTGAAGCCAAATCCAAGGGAAGTTTCTACTCCATCAGCACAAAACAGTAAAAGGCATTACCCATAGCAACTAAAGCATTTAGAACATTATTAGATTCAGTCTTTTCATAGCTCAACCACTAAAGTTACATTCTGTATTCTCATTTCTGCAGGAAATGTGTGTTATTTTATCCAAAAAATGCCATACACACAGCAAGAGGATAAAAGGCAAAAGGTATAAGTTGCAGCAAGAATATTCCAAGTTGACATAAAAAAAGTTATTCATGAGAGCAATCAAGCACTGAAACGAGTCGGCAAGGGAGAATACAGCCTTCATCCTTTGGGGTTGCCTACACAAGGCACTAAGGATCCTGACCTTCAAGTTAATCCTAGTTTGAACTGGGGTATGGACTAGATAACCTTACAGGGTCCTTTCCAAAGGAAATTGTATGATTACCTAGTAAGTCAGCTACTCCAGAACTGTTTAAGCACAACTGAAAGCTCATACAACACACTAGAATAGCAATTTGGTTTTAGCAGACTACAGTATCTCAAAATTCCTTTGCTGACAAAACCCTCAAGATGTACAGAAACCATCTCCCAGTATCTCCCAATAACTCAAAACCATCATCACTCCCTTTAACCTAAGTCCCGGTTCTCCACTGACTTTTATTCTTCCCCAGCATTCACTCTGATATTGCTGGCAGTTCCACATTTCCAGCCAACAACTAACTCTGTACCTACTGCAAAATCTATCATATCTTCTAGTTCAGTGCATTTGCTCAGCATCAAGTTATTCACCTAACAGATACGTAACATGACATAAAAATTCACTACTCACCTTTTAAGTAGGAAATTGCTACATAAGCACCAGGAACAATTAGGTAAGCAAGTTGAATACACTTTAGTACTAGTGCCTTGTATTAAAGCAACCATGAAGTAAGTTCTAATACTTGACCAGTAACACAGGAAATAAGGCTTTGGAGCATCAATTCTGGTTTAGGGTCATCTTGCCTGGAGCATCACTGAACAGAGAGGCTATGCTAAAACAGTAGGTTAAAGAAATGGCATAAACATTCCTGCTAGTCTAGGCAATTCAGGTTAGAATTTACTTCACATTCGGCACATTAATTTCCTATCAATACTTCTCTTCCAACAAAAACAAGATTTCTTTATACAGATCAGGAGGACACAATTACTGCCAGTTTCCAGTAGTACCACAACTCCAAAACTCAAATCTTTGCATTAAAGGCAGACATTTATTTTAATAGTTGAAGTTGCCTTAAAAAATAAAAAAAATATAAAAAAAAAAAAAAAAAAAAAGAAAGAAAGAGGAAGAAAAACCCTACCACACACACAAAAAAACCTCCAAAACCAACCAACCAACCAAAAAAAACCACCCCTATGAAACACTTTAAAAAGCTGAGATACCACAGCCAGAACGGTAAGGGATGCCTACCATGACTAAGCAAAAGCAAGATTAAGCAAGTGATAAAGAGACTAGGCACAACAGCTGAGCCAAATAAAGGTTAGAAGAGTGCATGCAGAGTAAAGATTACACAAGCAGATGTGTAAATATGGCACGCTCACTAAAATCCTGCCCTTGAATCTATTCTGATAAGTATTCAGGGAAAGGACTAGACAAAAGTTGAGGGATCACTCAAGTTCAGTGCCTTGAAGCATATAACACATTTAAGAAACTGAACTTCAGTTTAACACGTTGTCACACATATTGCCACACTTAGGACTTCAAAGAATACCTGCAGTAATGTGAGGTTTGGGGGTTGGGGTTTTTTGTGGGTTTTTTTTTTAATATCATGCTAAAGGATTCCACTCCCCAAAACACACACAGAAAATTTATATATGTAGTATCTTCAGCAGAAAAAGGCAAAATTCCTTTAAAAACATACTTAAACAAGACATCAACAAGCAGAAAGCACCAAAGTTAAACTACCCATAAAGCACTAGTTGCATGTAGACTCGCATACATCTACTGCAGTGAAACCAAACCCTACTTGCACAAGTAGATAAAACACTAGTTACTCCAGCAAGTTGTCAATACTACATGGTTTACACTAGTTACTCCCAATAATTCACCAGCCGACTAAGTTGGTATCTCTCAGTATAACAGCATCTACATTAAAACTACTCCAGAGAGTACTTTAACCAGCTACCTGCAGGTTGCTGACTACAGAACGATCATATACTAATTTGTTCACAAATCCTTCTGTTGTGCCACTACGAAGAAATCACGTAGCTATATAGGCAACTTCACTGAGGCACTTAGCTTTTCTCTGTAGAATTAGTTTTTGGTTTAACTAGTAACTGATCCATCTGTCTATGAAACCACAATATTAGTGTCACCATAGTGACTGTGACCAACCAGCACACAGCAGCTGAAGGGGACAAGCTGCCTGACTTCTGCCACCACAGCTGGAAAACAGGTAGTATTTTTCCATTCACATCACCAAGACTAAATTAGATAATAATCAGACATAGCATTCTTCAGCTATATTGCAGATGACACTAGTAACCTAGTAACCTACTAGACACACATAAAAGTACTCTGAAAAAGTACTTTAAAGCTAAGCCCTTCTATTAGATGGTACCTCTGCATAAAGATGCAAACTTAAAAACCCTCTGCAAACAACTAGCATGCAATACAAGCAATAAATTAAAGAGACTTCACCTCCCTTAACAAAAGCGAGCAACTGTAACGTCTCACAAAGGGCAAGAAGTGACTTTTCTATCAAAAGCAGAGAATTTTCCATGGTTCACTGAGCTTCTCAAGGTTTGTTTATACAGGGTATTTGTTCACACTTCTGCCTGGTGAACAAAGATTGCTACCAGAATTTCTACTTTAATGAGGAGCCTCTGGACAGTCCCTGGAACTGAAGAGCCTGTTAAACTATACAGATAGCAACTTCTAAACTGAAATCCTGCTGATACAAATAACTGAAGTGTTTTGCAGGCAAAATAGTGGGTCAAAGGAAACAAGAAAGCTTGTGCTGATAAATTAAGCTAGTTCAGCTCATTCCTAGGATACTCACAATAAAGCAACATAAATATTTAAGTTACATGCATAACGTATCTGTACAGAGCCAGCACTAGTACATAGCATAGACTAATTCTTAATAGCAACACATTAGAAAGTTTTAGATAAGGCACACGAGCAGTTAAACTTGCTGCCCTCATCTGGGTCAGAAGTCAGTAATTACTTCACTCTGAACACCCGCCACCTCTTCCCCCTCTCACTAGTCATGCAACTTTTTCAGTATCATAGTTCAAGACTCTTATTAAAGTATAACTACCCTAACTCATAACTGCTCTAATGCACAATTCCTGGCCCCTCCCCATATGAGAGTCCATTTTAACTTTTAGTGAGATTAGCAACGGTCTGCACCAGTGGCAGTCTTGTAAATTCAAGTTTTGTTTTCTGCACTACAGGGAATGAGAGGCAGAGAGGGGCAGCAACAGAGCCAGGAACACCAGGATAACCTCAGCATTATTGTGCAAGACAGACAGAATAACCCTGTTTGTTTTCAGACTGCATGAAAGTGGCCTTAAGAGAGTCCCCAAATTATTTCCATCTTGTAATTAAGTTATAGGATAGAAATTCTGTACTCATGAAAAATTTTAGAAGCCGGGATCTTTTACGAGTGTATTTTTGAAAACCAACATTAGGGTTTTAGATAAAGTACAGAAGAAATGTCCCATAACTGGGTGCCCATTTCCCCATTTCCAATTACAGCTTGCAGTGCCTAATGTAAAAGAGTGCTAAGAAGTGCTATTTTTCCATAGCATTTGCAAATTCTCCCGCAACCATAATCAGAAGTTAGGGAAGTGACAACGCTAGTTTTAATTCTTATACTGCAAGGTTCTGCAATAAAAACTCACAAAATATACTGACAGACCTCAAAATGTGCTAGTACCAGTACCCTTCACTGCAAGCTTTTAGTACCTTCCATGTTTAAACTAATGACATTACTCCTGCACAATATCATTGTACTGAATGAATGCAAGTTATTGGCACACAGTGGACAGAACTTTTTTCATTCTGACAGTAAAACAATATTTGCTTTTCTGCAGTTTGAGCAGCATGACTAAACAAATTTTGTGGGAGCTGCCCATTCTGTTTAGAAACAGTGCTGTGAAAGCTCAAGTTCATACTTCCTGAAAACCCATTTTCATTGGCCATTAATGTTTTTGCTAGATTGAGACAACCAACAACTGAAATAATAAAAGTCTGCATTAGATCAATTTAAGACACATACCACAGTTTCTAGAACAAAAGATTTCTCTCAGATAGAGAGACTTTCCTGTTCTTGTTAGCTTCTCTGCCTTATTTAAGGAATCCAAACAAATTCCCACAAAAGCCATAGAGAAGACTCTCACCACAATGGGAAGCAGATCAAGATTCTTATTTTTATAGACCCAGCTACTCTTATTTAGCTCATGAGATGTCAAAGTTTGACTAGTAGAATTACTTCATGAGTCCATTGACATTTAATAGTTAAGGTATGTTGGTAATGCTCAGCAGTATTAATCATATATGTATTTATCAGCAATACAGATATAGCCATAGAGATCCTGCTGTGATTAAACATAAATTTTCCTTTAAATGACACAGAACCTGAAACTATGGAAACATTTCACAACTTTTCTGTAATACAAGTCCAACAGCCTTTGAATGAAAAAGCTGATATACAAGTTTCTGTTTTCAAGAATAATTTTTCATACCAAGAGCTTTCAGATACTGAACTGCAAAAGCCAAGACCTCTTGATTTCCTCTTCTAGAGAGCATACTTTGATAACCAAAGAAAATTCAGAGACATATATTCAAGTTATAAACTTTGCCAAGATCTACCATTTAAAAAAAATACACATGTAAAAAAAGCAGTTGCTAGAATCTTCATCTTCAGTAATCCCTAAGATAAGGCATCAAAATACATAATCCTTTCTTTGTCCAGCACTTCATATGTATTTCAAAAGACTTTTTTTCAAAAGCCTTGTCCTCAGAAACCAAGCCAACATGGTCACACTATGTGATGCGTCCACTCCTCTTCAGCCTCACCACTCCCAACACATACACATCACCACCCTCAGTCCACTTATTATCCAGCTTCAAAGAAATGTTCAGAGGCTGATGGTTCCCAAGAACCAAACAAACTTTTCTAAACATCTATAAGCTTTCTAAACAGACAACAGCTCCATTGCAGCACTATAGTGGAGTGAAAAGCAGCAGCATACTTTCACTTATTAGACATGAGAGCATGCACTGTAAATTTTTCAACTTCATAACCAGTAAGAAAATATTTCCATAGGGTAATGCAGTGGCCGGAAGGACTGCTTGCTGAATTAAGAAATTGAGCCAGGGAAGTAAGCTTCTGTCCCCAGTTCTTGACTCCTTAGTCAACTGATACTTTTACTTAATACTTGGAAGAAGAGGACTGAGGTGATGCTTTAGCAGAGCATCCTCTTTACTACTACTAGACTTGTCCTAGTAGCCTACATTTAATTCTTGAAATATTTTAAGCTTTTCTACTCCTACAAGGAGCTGCAAGAAGCAAAATCAAGTTTAACCAATAATGCTATTGAAACAGCTAATGTAATTCCTACTTCACTGAGAAATATTTACAGTAGTCTGGAACAAACCAGCAAGAGGCTAGCTCCAATTTCTCCTCATCTATCACAGGCAAATGCCTCAGGGCATCTTCACGGTGTCAAAAGAATTAGCACATCACTTGAAAAATTAACCAGGTATCAAAAGCATATATAAAAAAAAAAGTAGTAAAAAAGTGGTCTATTTTATTCTAACTGTTCCATACCAAAAGTCACCAACACAAGAAACATGACAGTACCAAACAGCTTTCCTTATGAATGTAGCTTCATTTAAATACTTTGTTGAAAATTGTCATCCAACCTCATTTATTGTCTCAGAATAAGACTCAGGAATTTCGGCTCCAAACACAGCCATATTCTATTGAAAGCTCTTTAGAGCAAGAAAAAAAGGTTAACCCAAGCGCATCAGACATCCCACAGTTGTCAAAACCACAACTATTAACTGCTTACAGGCAAGATGAATTCTTTTGATAGGCTGCTGAATTAGTAACATCATCCTGAAAGCTGCAATGCAGACTTTCTTGGAGAAATCTGGTACATAATGCCTCTTAATAATAACAACCAATTTCATCACATGTACTGAAGGAAGAGGCCATCAGCTTCCTTGTGCAGCTACTTACATCCAAAAGCTCATAATGTTCGGCTGGATTTTGTCAAGTGTGGGGCTTTTTTTTTTTTCCCTTGTGTTGTGTTCAGCTTGGAGTTCTCTGTGTGTGTGTGTGTGTGCGTGATTTTCCGCTCCCGCAACTGATCTGGAAGCACTTACACAATTACATATCAACCAAAACTAATCAAGTTTTCAAAAACAGCTACTTCAATTTTCAGGGCATAAGAAAAACTGTATTCTCCACCAGGCCATCTATAATTAAATTGGCCTTTCCTGAATAACCAAACAAACACTTCCATAACTAAATGATAAATCAGACCTGGGACAGAGCTAGCTGAAAAATAATCAAGGAAGAGTTAACAGATCAATTTCACAATACTGCCTCACTGAAAAGCCAAATTGTGCTGACACACAGCTAAAGATTGACATACTGTGTCAACATTGCCTTTTAAAAACGGCTTGTCCACCTCTTATTTCTAAAATTCTCAATTTAAGTTTTGAATTTTAAGTTTATAACCACAAAAATCAAGATGGTGCTGCAGAGCTACTTAGGTTTGAACTCTGCTTCTTAACCAGATGCTAGACCTTTGCAGAGAGTGGATAATGGGAGTGAGAGAAAACTTAAAAGTTATCACTACTTGCACAATAGCTGCATTTCTGAATCTCCACTGAAGAATGTTTCAGACGAAGAACTAAAATGCCTCTTTGTTAACCATGACTATCAGCGTTTACATCAGTTGTTCACCATCAGTAAGTGATAAAAAAAAAAAAAAATCAATCGTTAACCAGAGAAGGGGAACAAAACCAAGCAAAGGCATTCCACCTGATCACATATCCACGAAGAGTGCTTTGGGACACCAGCAAGGGCACAAAGCCTCCGGGGTACTGCAGTTCATACCATGACAGAGAGTTTAAAGGCAGGTGAAGGGAGCGAGCAGTTCCTAGCAGCAGGTTACAAGCAGTGGCGGACAGCGTGCCCGGCACACGCGGGTTTTGGCTGCCCCAGCGGGGGCGCCTGTAGCATAACCCGCCGTTAGGGACTCCCTCGCGCGCCCCCAACGGTTGCCGGCCCCACCGCCCTCCAGCCCAAGGCCTGCGGCCGCCACACTATCGTCTCAACAGCACGACCGTGGCAAGCAGGCGGCAGCATCAGGCTGTGCCGCGACCGCCTCGCACCCGCCCCTCGGGGAAGACCGCCGCAGGCCCGCAGCGGGCTGCAATCCCGGCCACACAGCGGGGAGCTAGCCGGCGAGCCGGCATCGCCCCACCAGACTCCCCTTTTCCCTCCCCGGGCACCCACCTCATCCAGAAACTTAGTGAGATCGTAGATGCGGTGGTGCAGGATGATCCAGGTACTCTGGCTGTTGTTGTGCTTCTGCACCTCCTCCAGCCGGTAGTACCGGCCCCGCCACGGCTCGCTGCCGGCCTCGCTGGAGCCTACCATTTCCCTGTCGCGCAACACTGACTCCCTACCAGACTACAACCCCACTCCCCGACACACACTGACCTGAGCCCCACTGCAAGCCTATCACCGCCCGCCCCCTCTCTTGCCGGCTTCTCATTGGTGGAGGCAACCGCCATTCAAAGATGGCATCTGGCTAGTGGGCGCGGTGGGCGGGACCTGGGAGGGGTGGGCCAGTGGCCTCGTGTCTCCTCTCCTCACCCACCACTCCCGCTGCTGCGAGCTTGCGCGGTTCTCACCATGTGACCAGACGCCGGTCCGTGTAGCGCTCGCCGGCTTCTGTCAGGCTGTGGCCCGGGGCTCGAACCCGTAGCCGTTCCTTCTACCCCCACCACTTGGCGGGACGGGCGCTTCTGTGTTTCGCTGGTTACAACGCGAGCGCACGCTGGCTGTCTCCTCAGCCAAGTGCTGCTTGTTGCCCAGCTGTTGCGCCTTTGCACTTCAGCTTTAAGAGCAGCCAGATGTTACAGCCGAAACCGAACGCGGCTGCCTGCGGGCGCTGGGTGGCGCTGGCGCCGTCCGGTTTGTCCTGCAGAAAACCCTTGGCCCGCTGCTCGTAGAGCGTTACGCCTGCCTGGTCCTCCCACCCTCGCGGCGGCTCACCAAGCAGCGGCTGGGGCACAGCGCCGTGGAGCCACCTCGCACCTCCCTTCCGTCCGCGCCTGTTTTCTCTCTCAGAAACCCTGAACACGAGTCGGCAAGTCGCGGAGGGCTGCCCGTACCGCCGGCGGCCGCCGTGCCTTCTTAGGCGGGCGGCTGTGCCCTCAGCGCAGAGTCGTCTCCCCCCTCCACCCCCACCCCCTAGCCCCCAGCCCGCGTGCGCGGTAGCGGTACCTCGCGCAGAAGGCGGGAATCGTGTAGCTGCTTCAGGTGTCCGCGTACCCCGTGAGGGAGCCCAGCAGCAGCGTGAGGAGGGAGCCGACCAGAGGTGCCTCCTTGCAACCATCCCGGTGTCCTTCCATTTTATAGAAGCTAAAACCCGGTTCATTCCGTCTGGCCTTTGACAGTCTTGTTCAGCTGTTGGGCCAGAATGGATCACTCCATCCCTGTCACTGGGGTACCGGTGCTGGGTCACAGCTGTGCGTGCGTTGGGTGCCTCAACAGCAACAGTCCAACAGCAAGCATATGCTCCAGCATCATTACAGGCCGTGGATTTTTGTGGGATTTGTTTACAGGATCTCTCCAGTGGCATAAAATTTACCCAGTGCGACCTCTTGAGGTGCCTTTCCTCAAAACTGGTGTTTAGGTGGTTGTTTTGTGCCCTCTGTGTGTGCTGTCTGTGTGTAGGACAAACTCCGCACCTACTGAATGCTGCGATGATCTTCAGATCCCATCTCTAGTTCATTATGGTCAGCCTAATGGGAAGATAGTTACCATCCCTCAGGGTTTGGTGGCATTCTCAGCTTTAACAAGGAGGTTCTTCATTCCATCTTCCAGATTGCTACTGAAAATAACAAATATTGCCACCAAACTGTGATTTACCTCTGTGTGTTGACAGGAAACCAGTGGTAGCCGTTCTCTAGCTGATGTCCTGTTCAGCTTACAGGAGTTTACATGTTATAATTATCAGCATCAAAAGATGTAATTTCTCCCACACGTTACATTTTCCTGCTTGCACAGAAAGCAGTTGGGTTTATTTCCTATGATTTATAAGTGGTAGCTCTCTTTTGACTGGTAGTTTTGTGTTAACTGATACTTCTGTCTTTATCCTCTCCCCTGAAGGGAGAAGCCATTTAGAAGCACTCTGTCCCATTAGCCTTTAAAATGACTGGAAGATTTAACTTAAGCTGAATACAGTGAGTGGTTCCAACAGGGGAGTTGGCCTCAAACAGCAAGTGGATTACTGGAGTGTTGCAACACATGTTTTATAACATCTTTGACATAAAATCCCCAGTTGGCCATTTAGGATTCTTTTAAACATTATGAAAGCTGAGGACCCAGCCTTTCTTTTCCATGTTTGCAAACACACAAGATTGTTTTCGCATTTGTTTAAAATGGTCCTTTCCCTTTAGATGTAGCTTTTGGAATTTTCTGATGAAGTGATAGTCTTGTCTGGCATTTAAAGAAAAAAATCTATTTTTCCTGATTGCTAGAGAAAACTTAAAATGTGTTTTCCTTTATGGGTAAGAAACAAGGAAAAATGTTATTTTATATTACAGTTATGAAACACTGACCATGTGCTTTTTATGGGATATGACTGAGGTTGATCTTTTAATGTGTGATAATGTTAAGCAAAGCAAAATCAGAACAACAAAGTTGTCTTTGACATTGTTCCTCAAAAAATGTTTCCAGTTCATAATTTTTTGATCATGATTTGCAAAATCGCTCTTCAGGTGAATACCTGGTGGCTTCCTAAAATTTGGAAACAAAATATTTATTGCTATCTTCACTGTGCAGGTAAGATCATTTCCCAAAAGGTTTTTAGGGTTTGCAGGAAGGAGAACTATTAAAACAGCTTTTTCTGGTGTGGAGTGTTTATTCCTGGCTTTTCATAACAGCAGACTTTCTAACCGCTTGTTTTTCTTCAAAACACTTTGATTGAGAAAGGTGCTATAGTTAAAAGGTGTATTTTCTTTAAATAATAAAATATTAGTTCCTCTTTTTTGTCATAATATTATAGTTCCTGTACTATAAGCCTTGCCTGTGCTGCAACAGGCATCCAACAGGCTGAAACAACACAGCTGCCTGTGTGCTTCCATATTCTGTGGTTCTCATTCTCTGCCACAGTACAGCCATGGTCTTTATATGACTGAGAACGTCTCTGTGGAACTCCTGGGAATTAAACTTTCTTGCCACATAGGAGGGGACCAGCATCACAGAGGGATTCTTCAGCTCCTGGATCCCAGATAGATTCCAGCCCCAATGGAGACTGAGAAGATGGAAAGGATGCTTTCGTCCTTGTCTTTATTCTGAATATTTTTACTGTTATAAATACTTTGGGTTTTTTTTCAAATGTAGTGCAGTATTTATAGCAACAGTATATTGAGCTGTCCATTTTAGTTGACTGAATTATGTTATATTGTCTACCTAAAATTAATCAGAAGATAAATGATTATCCATTTACCTGATACCGTATACTTAAAAGTTCAGTAAACAAATATCTGCCTTATAAAAATGAAATATTTTTTTTCCTTTCAAGACCCAGGGGCCTCTTTGGAGCAATCAACATATAACATGAATGGCACCAGGCACCAGCCTCTGTTCTTTGTCAGTCTGCCGGAGCTACAAAAACTCTGTGCTGCTACAGTAACACTGAGTTCTCAGATACCAGAAAGTGAGGCAAGGAGTACACAGATAAAGATTTGCAGGTAAAAAAATTTCAAGGGCTGTTATTTCAGAAGCTGGTGGTGATTATTAATGAAAGATTTTATTAGCAGTACTAAAATTAAGTGTAATAAAATCAGCAAAACTCTTACCAGCAGCAAACAGCATAAAATTGTTCAAAATAGATTTTGTTGGTTTGTTTTTTGGTTGGTTTTTTTGTTGTTGTTGTGTTTTTGTTTTTTTTTTTGGTGGGGGACTCATGCTATTGGGGAAAAAAAAAATTGTTATTATGTTTTAAATATCGTCAGCTAAAACTAACAAGGCCAAATTAAAAAATAATTGAAATTGACCTCTTCATTTGCAAAGCTGGAATTCTTTATGTAGATGGAGACTGACTAAAAAGAATACTTGAAAAGCATATGTACACTCCTTAATATTCACCAATCATTATGTTATTACCTTTAATAGGAAAGGAGAGAAACAAGAAACTCTGCCAAAAGGAACACTTTTGGAGAGTTCTGTTTATGTGCCAAAGGCCTGCAGTCTTTGCCTTAGACCACCGTGGGTGGGTTAAGAGCAAGTAACTTGGACTACCCCAACATACTATACTGAGCCATTGAGAACCGGTTAAAAGGGGAATATATTGTGTTTGGAGATGGTGAGGAAAATAAACTTAAGATGAGAAAACCAAGTATGGAAAATAATTTTTTTTCCTAACATTTTATTTGTTTATTTTTATAGGCAGTTATTATTCCTGCATCAAGATATCCTTTCTGCACCTCTTATTGGAACACTAAATCAAATTTCAGTTGTAATGGCGGTCAGTATCACTGTGTAAATGAGTATATGTAGTTACATACCTTAGCAGATGAGTGGAATGCACCTCACTCAAAAGAGAGAATCTGGAATATATTTTATTGAGATAAAATAATAATTTGACAGAGTTCAATAAGTTTGATGGGATTTAGCAAAGTTTTAGCAAGGTTCACCTTATTAATTACTGCATGGAAGAAACATAGAGAAGAAAATTGACTTAGAATGACTCATACAGAGGCTGGAGGCAGGAAGAGTAGAGGACCCTCCTGTTGAGTCATGAGGTTCAGAGTGTACCCCTTGTTTTCTAAACTCTTTTCAAAGCCTAGGTGTCCAATCTTAGTTTCAGACTTGGTCAATAGTTCACATCTGATGGAATTATCTATACGATGCTTATAATATATGAGTAGCTATATGGATTAGTAATTCTTCATAGTATTAATTCAGCATGATATCAGTAATTTACCAATGATCTGCCATAGGTAGGAGATCTTTCCACCTTGGCTGAGGAAGGATCTCTTAGTCTTAGCTAAGGAATCTCTAACCTTTAGAAGGTTCCTGCTCAAGAGGAGAATCATCTGGCACACAGGCCAGCTGCCATTCCAGAATAGCTCAAGTCTAGCCTATCCTGATTTCAATATTTATACGGTGAAGTAGTTTTCTGCTAGTCAATATATAGACAAGGCAGAGGTCTTCAGTTCAGCTCTGGTATCTTGTTCAGTACTTTGATTGTCTTGTACTTTTGGCTTTCAAAGCCACCTTTCAAATATTTTGCAAGACACTTCACTCACTCTTACATGAGCCAGGGGCTTTCCAGCTCTCAAGTTTATCCCCAGGGCTTGAGCCCTGTTGCTTCTTTGTCAGCCTGAACCAAAGTATGGCTAGGAGTCAAGTGTATCCATTACACATCCCTGCATGTTTCTCTAAGAAGTGTTTTGTTTGAGAATCAAGGATAAGTAAAATAATGTCATTTAAAGCAAAATTTTATTTTTGTGGATTAGTGCTGTAGATGGCAGCTTATGTCTTCTACTCTTTTGATGAAACGGCCTTTTCAGATGATGAACCTTTTGTGGAACAAAATGGACTCAATTGGTAAGATGCCTCCGAATTCACAGTGAGAGCATCAGGATCAGAGTTCTGCATTTTTGTTTTGGATAATCTTTTGCTTGCTACATAATGTATCTTTAGCTGGTGATAAGATTACGCTATGGCAAATGCCTGAACTCATTTTAGTTATTGTGCTCCTTTAATGTACAGGATATGGCATTTGCTGTAACTATTCTTTAGCATGTTTTTCTTAGGCAAGGTCAGTGATGGACCATAATTTAATTTATGATTTGCTAAAATACCCCTTAATTTGCTTTTTGTTATTATTATTTTTAGATACCGTTTTACAAATCAGGAATATGTCAGACCTACATAGAGAAACAAGGAGCTACTGTAAGTGCTGAAACATGTCGCAGTTCTTAAGACTGTTACACTTGTCTGCAATTGCTGTTTCCAGAGATGTGTATTTTTTTGTAGGGCATGCAATTTGCACTACAGAAGCCAAGTTTCAGGGTAAAAAATGTCTGCCAAACTGTCCTTTATGAATCTTGGTTTAGTAAGTATACTTTGTCAGTCAGAAGTTTTAAGAAGTTCCTGAGCAATTTCATTAGATTGCTGCAGTTGGAATACTGATCCTGCTCAGAAGCATTAAGGTTTGTCCTCGAGGCAATGACAGACCTGCCCCTCAGGCCAATGACCTGCAGCTCTTCTGAGGGTGTCACCTCCCTCTGTGTGTGCCCTGTAGGTTCCGCAGGTGCAGGTGTTCAGACAGCTGAACTGTCTCCGCATTCACGGTTTGGGTTTACCCAGCCTGTGTAGGACAGTCTCAGAAAAACAAAACACAAACATAAAGAAGAAATGGAACCCATGAGCTTAACATCTGATATGTTTTTAGACCATTATGCATATGATTTACTGTATTCTAGTATGTCATGTTTGTGGAGTTTGTGTATGTATGGACACACTAAAGCTGCTGAGTCAAAAGACTGCTTGTAATCAAAGCCAGGAGCTCTCATGATTCATTTACACAGCCAGTTAGGTGTATTTCATTTTTTTCCAAGAAGTGTAAATGCATATCCGGAGGGACCTTGACACACTTGTGAGGTGGGCTGATACCAAGCTTATGAAGTTTAACCATGACAAATGCAAGGTCCTACACCTAGGTCGAAGCGATCCCAGGCACAGCTACAGGTTGGGCAGAGAAGAGATTCAGAACAGCCCTGTGGAGAAGGACTTGGGGGTGTTGGTCGATGAGAAAATGAACACGAGCCGGCAGTGTGCGCTTGCAGCCCAGAAAGCCAACCGCATCCTGGGCTGCATCAAGAGAAGTGTGACCAGCAGGTCGAAGGAGGTGATCTTGCCCCTCTACTCTCCTCTTGTGAGACCTCACTTGGAGTATTGTGTGCAGTTCTGGTGTCCTCAACATAAAAAGGACATGGAACTGTTGGAACAAGTCCAGAGGAGGGCCACGAGGATGATCAGGGGACTGGAGCACCTCCCATATGAAGAGAGGCTGAGAAAGTTGGGTCTGTTCAGCCTGGTGAAGAGAAGGCTGCGTGGAGACCTCATAGCAGCCTTCCAGTATCTGAAGGGGGCCTACAAGGATGCTGGGGATGCACTCTTCATCAGGGACTGTAGTGATAGGACAAGGGGCAATGGGTTAAAACTTAAACAGAGGAAGTTTAGATTGGATCTAAGGAAGAAATTCTTTACTGAGAGGGTGGTGAGGCACTGGAATGGGTTGCCCAGGGAGGTTGTGAATGCTCCATCTTTGGCGGTGTTCAAGGCTAGGTTGGATGAAGCCTTGGGTGGCATGGTTTAGCGTGGGGTGTCCCTGCCCATGGCAGGGGGGTTGGAACTAGATGATCTTAAGGTCCTTTCCAACCCTAACTATTCTATGATTCTATGATTCTATGAACTGGAGTGCACATTACTTTGATAGCACATGAAAACCAAATGCCTACATTAAGTACTGTGCTAACTTCCTCTTACAGTCAAGTAGGTGAAAAATAGATATGTAACATGTACTAGGATTTGGCTCCAAGATGCAGTAGTCTTTGATTGAATTATGACTGAAGCCTGTAAAAAAATGTGCTAAATTATTAATAATGTATTTTTCTTTGCTCACTGTCATTATTAGCTGCAAGCACCACGAACAGTTAGTCCAGCCATTCTCCAAGCTTGTCTCTCCTACACACTGACAGCCAGACTTGCACCCAGGTGGAACAAAGCTGGTCATTTCTTGGTGCAAGGTATTTGACTCACCTGGGTCGGGAATTGAGCATTAAGTTTTCCGTTCTTTATCGTTGCATTTGCTTTCCATAATTTAATTTTCATCATTATTTCATTCATTATATTATTTCATTAATTTATGTCCTATGACGTTTTCTTTGATTGTATTTTTATTGTTCCTTTTTCCAAGTTCAGTGATTCAAGTTAAGAATTCACTTTTTTATCTTTCTTCTCATCTTTGTAATAGACCAAATAATTATTTCAACTGGATGCTACATACCAGATTAATAATTTCCAAATCAAATACTGTTGGACCCTTAAAGTGCTCTAAAAATTGGGCCTGTTTTTCAGATTCATGCTTCCATCAGTGCCACTTCTGCATATGGTTTGCATGCTTTCCTAATACAGAAGGGGCTTTCTGTCAGAACATCTCCTTCTATCCTTCTGTCTCATTCTGTCTGTCTTTTTAGATGGTAGTTCCTTTGCCTGACATGTCTCTACTAGCTCCTGTGTAGGATAAATCTGAATTACCAAAGTATGGAAACCAGATGTGTTTCAGATACTGTGGTGTGCTCTCATTAAGTAGAGCAATTACATAGATCATAACAAATATGCATTGTGAAAAGTATATAAGATATTGTCTTCTTTCCAGACACAATATTAACAGTATCTTGTTTTCAGTATCCTCAAAATATATAGTGCTCTGAACGAGATCATCTGATTTGGGAATAGCAGGTAGAAGTAGAGGGCTAGATAGTAGCTGATATAAATGAAAAACATTGACTAACAGCAATGTGATCCTGGTACATGCAGCTTGTCTAATGATTTATGTTCCTAAAGCTGGGCAAAAATTATTATATATGGTAGAATACGTAGTAATACTATACAGATTTGCTTTTGAACCTGAGAAATTCATTAGCTATTGGTCAATTAAAGATAGTTCTATGTAAAATTTCCTTACTGGGTGGACAAAATGATGTATAAGTTGCTGCCCACTGCTATACTTTCATGTATTTTTTTTATTTATATAAGATGTTAAAGAATCAGTGAAAAGTTAATTGACAGAGATCTTTCTCTTTCGTCATTCCTGACACACAAACAAAACTCTGTGATTTCTCCTTTGTTTGCATAAAGACATTAGACATATGGTTTAGAAAATAATGTCTATCTGTTTTATTTATTAAGGAAAAGATTTTTTGTCTCGTTCAGGAAGGCAAAATGCTGTTGGTAAGTACAATATTCTGTTGATGGTATTACCAACACAGCATCTTTCTGTTTCTCATTCTGAAATAACCTCTGTCAAAATACACTGTGAAAAAATGTAATTTTTCTACTATTAATCTATAGCCAAGATTGAAATTTACCATTTACAAGTTATGATTATTACAATTGAATATACTTGTATCAAATGATGAGTCTTGCAAGTGATGTGAGAGTTCCATAATAAGAGATAGGAGAATAAGCTAATGTGACTGGCCTGTATTGTACTACATTTGCTGTTCACAAAAGTTAAATCAGCTAATAGCTAAGCATACTGCTTAGCTACTGCAAAAGTTGCAAAGTCATATTTTAATTCCAGTATAAAAGTTAAAGATGACATCTAGGGGTATTGGTGCCTAAATTTGTAACAGGGACATATGTTGAGGAGCATGACACATTCAGTCTGTGAGCTGCAGTTTGCTGAGAGCCAAGTGAATGTTCTAGAGATGTGTCAGTAAATGCTTGCATTGCTCATGCAGTCTTAACTATTGACCACTTCAGGATGTGTAATACTGGGCTAGATGACTCAGTACAGCCAATGGTTGAAAGAACTACATTTGCTTTGAAAGTAGGTGCTTATATATCAAGGATGTGAGTATCAAGCACCCGGATGCAGGGACAGCCATGAGTTCCTAGGGAGGTGTACTCTATAGATGGCGATTCATAATTATTTTAATTTTTCACATTTAAAATGCACTTTATTTTAATTTCCATGCTAAGGAAGTCTAGCCTTTTGATTTTCAAATGCAGCATTTTCATTAGCAATTACTTTAAATAAATATTTAGTTTAGCTTCCTGCCTAACAAATGCACTATGGTTCAAAACTAGGCTTTGTGCTTTGGTTTTATCTTAGTCATAGACCTCAATGTATCAGAGAGACAGCTTTGCATCAGTGTGGAGGCTTGCTCGATTCGGTTGCCACCCCCTGAGGTATAATACAGTTATATTTTCTGTAACTGTTTGACTTACTAATTTTTATCTTCTTTTCTGTTAGGTGATTTGCAATTGGCGTGATGGGGATAGAAGTCCTTACTTCTGATTGCATTAAGATCATAATCGTATTCACTGACTATCTGCAGCTGTTATAAAGGCACAACATCCATATTATACCAAAATTGACACCCATATTATATCTATTGTTGATGCATTCTAGCAAGCATTGTAAAGCTGAGATTTTTGACTACTTAAGGGGCCTTTCAAAAAATGCTAACAGAATTTATTAAAGTGCCTTTATGATTCTAGATTTCATTCTAGCAGTGTTTTTTAGAAGGCATTCACTGTCTCACTGTAATACATAGATAGTTTTGAGTAACATCTTGAAAGTGAAGCTACAGATAAGTTGTCAGCACTGTATTTCAAGTCTCTGTCTATAATTATTCTGGAATCTGCTTGATTTTCTATGCAGCTTCCAAAATACTGGAGCAGCCTGGGTTATGCTGCTTGTAACCATAATTAATAAACTGTTTAATAAATCATGGATTAGGTTGAAAAAAATACCATCCTTTGTGACAGCTATGTCACCTTTGTTGAATATGTCCATATATACAGATGCGTATTTGTCAGGCTTGCTGGTTTCTTCCAAAGTAAGTATTTCTGATCCAAACACTTACTTAGTGTAGAAGAACAGGATTTCTTCTGTGACTTAGTTGGACAGCATAAACATTAAAGCTATCTATAGGAATCCAGTCCCAAAATGACACAAAGCAATGATGAAAGTGATCATGATGTGGCTTCACTATCAGTAGGTTCATTTTAATGCTTTTTTAAAAAAGAAATGACCAAATTTTCTTGCCAGTGAATAAGTGCAAACCATAGTAGACCACAAAGAGAGAAAATGTTTCTCAAATATCAGTGTTTGATTGTCTCCAACAGTCAAATATTTCTGCATTGTGAAAATGTGGTGGTTTTTGACTTCACACAGGTGAAACTATATATCCCATTAATTCTGTTGCTTGAATCTTTGCACTTGATTAGGCAAACTGGCATACACAGTTACTAAACTGTCCACATGGGTTTCTGATTTGAACTTCAAAAATGTGCATGGAAGTGAGACAATTCTTAGGTTGAGAAATTCCTTCTGTACTCTTACTTATTAAAACACTTCAACCCTGCCCATGGCAGAGGGGTTGAAACTTGGGGATCTTTAAGATCCCTTCCAACCCAAGACATTCTGTGATTTTCTACAAAAGTTTAAATCTCACTAATTTAAGTAACCTTTAAACCCTGTACTTGCATAACATTTGGAAGTGTAGGCTCTAACATAAGACACTGTGCGATTTCATGATCTTCTGAAATAAACAATTTGTGAGAGCTGATAAAAGAATGATAATGTACAAGCTTCAATGTATTGTGATGCACAATTATTTTTTGAAAATTTTAATTTTGTACTGCTGTAGAAATATTTGCAAATAACTTTTTGTTTTGTTTTAAGCTGTCAGATTTTGATATTTCAGCAAACATCTTAAAGCTGTTTGATAGCAATGAAAATACAGTTATTCACCAACATTACATATTAAGTAACTGGTGCTATGTTTTGCCAAGGTAGGAATCTGTTCATGTTTCATCACAAACAAACATTTCCTGGAATTGTTGCCCTACAAATTGTGAATTTGATACTAGTGATAAGAACACCTCTGGTTTACAGTCTGTTTTACATTCAGGAATCTTTCTTTTTTATTTTAATGGTCTGTTACAGAAAATGGGAAAAATAAATCAGTGAATCATAAATTACACATTTAAATATTACTTCAAGTTTAGTAATCTCTCTGCTACTTCTTTGGTATGCAAGAGTATTAATTCTTCTCAAATATAATTTTAGCAGAAAGTGTCAATTTAAAGAAAAAAGTATTTCCACCTTCACCACAAGCTATCCCTACTTTCATCATAAAGATATGAGAAGTAATGATACATTCGCTTTTGTTCTACATTCACTGGTAGTGTGTATTGCAGACGAGAAATTAGACTTGCAGGTGCCAAGTTGTTTTCCATACATCAGGAAATATTGCTATTGTTCTGTCATAAACTTACAAGTTAATGGTATTAGTCCTCAAAACATAAAAATAATCCATAAATACTTTCAATGCCAGAAAAAAAAATTTACTTTTTTCCCCTTAAAGTCTAGTATATTTATGACACCCTTTCTAAGCAATCCCCCTTTACCTATCACAGCATGAAAATGGGTCAGATTATAAACATCAGCCACATAATTCCTCCAGAATCTCCTTTCCATTCATATAAAGAATTTCAGATGCACTGGAAGAATCTGGTAAGAGACAATATATACTGATTTTGTTTTTCCCTCCCTTTTTTGTACCTATTGAGTTTGTATTTGTAATACATGTTTGTATATTGGTTTTTCTTTTTAAAGTATGGATATATTCTTCCAGAGGATCTTAAAGAGACAAAAATATACTTAAGTGTTTACTTCAAACCAATAGGGGAAAGGTTCTTTACGTATCCTTTCAGAATTTTTTTGTTACATTTCCTCTGCTTTTAGCAAAGATCTAAATTTTCATCTTTGAATGTGCCATATTTTCTTCTTCCATAATTTCATAGAAGTCAGTGGAGAATTGCTTCACTAGACAAATCCAAACAATATATTTAGTGAAGTCTCTTTGTCTCATATATTGTATATATATATTGAATAATAGCAAGTCAAATAGAACAGTTTGCTTCACAGCTTCCATGAACATGATAAATGCCATTCTAAATGGTGATGTATAAGGAAGAGTTAAATTCCTGTAAAAATATGGCCAACAAAGGTTTGTTTTAAAGGGAATTTTTCTGCTATGGAAGGCTAGACTAAGGCTTACTTATACTGAGTAATCTTTACTGTGCTAGGTTAGTATGGTATAATCATGTTGAAGTCCTGTAACTTAACTTCAGTCTCTTAAGAAAGTATGTGCTTCTGTTCACCTCTTTGAAAAAGCTTTAGCTATGCTCATGATTTCTTCTCAACAATTATGATTCATAATTCTAGAAATAGAAAGAAACTTGTTATGTATCCCTGAGCACTTATTCAGGTACCCTTTAAGTTGCATTCGAAGTCAGCCAGTACAGTATTTCCCCAGAACAAATTCGGAAAGCGTGTTGAGCTCATTTCTTTCTGACCTGAAACGTAATCTTTCACATCTATGTGGATTTCCAGTGAAGATGACAAGTAAAGCACTTTACGCTACACAGGAACTCTCCAGGGCTCCGGTGCGTGTAAGGTTTTTTTATAAACATATTAAGGGCATGTACTGTGTTCAAGGTATGGAGTGGTTTTTATCATATTCAGAACACAGTAAATAAAACTGCTTTTCACAGCTAAGAACTATCAATCACAAAACTTTTAATTGTATGTAATTAAATATTATGCTATTTGCCATTTTTAGGTTGTTCACATCACAAATACGTTTGAAAACTAGACTTAGTGTTAAATAGTTGCAAGCAATATTTGCAGTTCTGTAGACCTTATTTGAAAGTTGGATATAAAACTTCCTCACACTTCTTCCATGAGAATAATATTAAGAACAATATCAACAACAATAAAAACAAGATATTGTTATTGTTGTTATTGTTATTATATTATTATTACAGATAATTATTACAATTTATTAAAACTGAAACATGCAAAAAAAAAAACCCCAAGAGCCGTGTAAAGTTCTGTGGACTTAGGCATTTAAAAACACTCAATCTGTAAGGTTTACTCCATTGCTCATGATGGAAAAGAGGCAAGCAATCAAAACTCATTTAATTTGAGGTTGTTGCAAATGCTGAGACTCAAATTTCTGTGGTAGCAGTGTTGAAAGAAGAAATGAAGTAATTAATTCTGCACAAAGAGCAGTGACAGAACTTGCAGAGATTCTAAAATACTATAATCCTCTTTCAGAAAGCAGTTGCTGTTTATGTCTCCTCAGTGATCAAAGCTAGAATGGCTCCTCTCTGTCATCTGCAGTTTTTATAGACATCCAAACTGTCTTTGAGTCAGAATATAGATGCCCTTAGAAGTTTTAAGGGTCGAAGAGCCCTGTCAGTCAAACTCTTTGCAGATCCCCTCAAAAGGGGTAGGCATTACCCAGCTGGAAAGCACTAAACCTAGATAATGGCTGCAATTTAAGTCTTTCCTTCTGAGAAATAAGATATTCAACCATAGTTTATAAATAAAGAACTGGAGGGAGGGGAAAACAAATTTTCATTTATAGTGACAACAAAATATTTATTGAAAATATAGTTCATTCTAATTCAAAAAAGCAAAATGTATAGTTATATATTGTGGTATTAGGTTGATAATGTATGTTGATGTGATGCATTATGTTACACTATCAGATTTTTAAATCCAGTTCGTTCTGTTTATCAACTCTTGTTGTATTGCAGGAAATAAAATCTAAGCATATGAACTTGGCTGGTGAGATGGTTTGTGTAGTATCTCTAACACAGGCTCCTCCAAGGAAACAGACTTTGCCTGGAATTTCTTCACCCTGCAGTATGGAAAACAGCCACTGGATGGAGCGTTTGATCAAAGAGCCAGAAACACACGGTTTTTTGGGTAGCAGTAAGACTATAGGAAAGGTTAACATTGAAGCAACAGCGATATCAACGAATAATAGGCAAATACCAGAAATACTGGAGTTACCAGTTGCGAAATCGCTAGGAATGCCTGTAAATTCAGCCTTTGAGCTCCCCTCGCAGAAAGTCAGCAAAATTATACCAATTTTCAAGGGAAAGTTGATGCAAATGAATGGAAGGACCACATATCATATGGATGGGAAGAAAAGAGAAAGTGCTGAAAGACATTCACTAATAAAAACTATGGGTGTTTCATCTTCTATGCTGACTGGGTGCAAGCCCAGCATGACTCAGATGTACAAACCTGTTCAAAATATGTCCGTTAAAAATCCTGCTCATAGCAGCGTACTTCAGGTAACGAACATGAAAACATACATAAAACATGGTGCACCTGTATTTCGATGGAAAACCGAATCTGCTGGACAAATGACTAGTTCTGATTTGTCTGATAACTCAGCTTCAGGTGGGAATTCGAGTGAAGCCAATCACAGAATGGCAAATTTTCCTTCCTTTCTTAAGGATGTTGGATCAGTGCTTCAGAAATCAAATATCAGTCTAAGTTTGAATGCATATGAATCTCCTGTTTCCAGTGCAAGAAGGGGAAAAAAGTTTGCAAGTCAAAATACCATGCAAGTTCTTCAGAAACAAAACCAGTCAAAGAAAGTAGATTTGCAGATTAGTAAATTAGACAATGAAATGGCAAATTCCAGTTTATCACAGCAACAAAGAAAAAGATCAAATGAAAGAGCAGGGTTAAATATTAATGAATCTGTCTTAAAAGATACAGCATGCATCGTCAAAAATGAAGACAGTAAAGCAGCATGCCACTATATGGACTATATTGCTGAGACAATCAGTCATCATTCCAAATCTAACTTTGAACAGGTATGGTAAATAACAGCCTCATTCTCACTGGTTCTCACAAATTCAGTATATTCTAAAACAATGTTAAGCAATAAAGAGCATGACTTTCATCATGTTCTACCATCATTCTCAATATAGTTTTCTAAAATTTGTATCATACAAGTTAATGTTTTCAGCCACTGATGTTGTGGGGTTTTTTTCTGAAAGGGAAAATGTCTTACTGTATTGTCTGAGATAGACACTTCTTTTCTTCTATTTGGGACTTTTAAGATGGGATAATTAGTTTTCCTTTAAGACAGTTTATCGGGGAATCAAGATTTATGGGAGTTTAACTGCTAGAGGTACTTCACAACCTAAATTTTTTATGATGCTGTCTGCTTTTTAGTAAAATAAATATCTGAGTTTATTTCAGCACAATTTTTATGAGGATGATAATCCCGCAGATTGGGCACATGGGTGAAACGTGTTCTGCTTCTAACTGTTTTCACCTATGAAATGTAATTTGGTAGGTTATTTAATCTGTGTTATGAGGGCATCTTTTGAAAAAGTAGGCCATTTTAACAACTAGAAAAATACTGGTGGTTTTTTTTTTTTTTCTAATAAAGCTATAAATTTCTATACTTTAAGATGATTACAGGGAAAAATTATCTGACGTGTGAAACACTGACCTCAAAACTGACTTCCTCAGTCAAGGAGAGCGATATGGAAGAATTTGTAAAGAAAAGTTGTGCCAGAAGAAGACAGGTGAAACCCCCTCTACACATACACCCCCTAGTCCTGTAGACAAGGGCCTGAATTACGAGAGAAAAACAAAAGTGTTGTTTTTTTTTTTTTCATTTTATCATGTTCCAGTTAAAATGGGGAAGCCCTCTCTGGATAAAATTTACCTTAACCAAGATAAAATTAACCTTAACCATTAGTTATGTTACTGGTCCTTCAAACATGATCTGGTTTTAATTATTTACCCACTGTACCTACAAACATATTTGTCATGGAAATTATATTTCCATTGGAAAATAACAACTTTTATTAATTACTTCTCATATCATTCAACTAAGGATTTCGCTCAGAAACAGCTTGTTAGTTGAGCTGTTAGCTTAGTATTACTGCTTTATTTGCTTTACTGGGTTTTTGCCTTTTGTTTGTTTTGGGTTGTTTGGGGTTTTTTTGTTAACAGAAAGAAGAAGGTTCAAAGTTAAAGAAAGCCAAGAGAAGTAAGCCTTCTATTTAGGATGTTCTGGAGTACAGAAAGAAAATCCTGGGTATGCTCATTACAAATTTTAAATATTGTTCTTTATTAAAATAGTATCACGTCTGTAATAGTTCCTAGTCTTTTGGATCATACTAATGATATCAGCAGTCTCCAAAGGAATTACTTGACTGAACAAATGGTTTCCAGAAGCTACAATTCGTTGTTTATTGGACACTAGCATATAAAGCTTTTCTTTTTTCTTTTTCTTTTCTTTCTTTTTTTTTTTTTTTAATTCGTTGAATACAAAGGCATCTTGTACTTAGTAGACCTTAGAATTTGGCTTAAATTTGTATTTTGATTGGCTTATTTTCTTTCAGACTAAAATAATCCTGGGTTTTGTGGTCCTGAGTTTCATTTGAATCTGAGCTGAAGTTAAAACCGTAAACCATTAAAGTGAAGTTATGTATATTATTTAGTATCATTACATGAAATGGGGCAAGGACAAAATAGTCTGTCATTTGAAATGAATAAATTTACTTTTGTAACCAGATATTTCAACCCACATCATGGGTTGTTGTCGACAATAGTCCTGCAGGATAAAACAAGCTTTTCCTTTGAATGTTCTTTTGAATATTAAAGATACATCCAGCATATGAAACCCACCAGTTTTATTGACCTAATGCCTATCTCAAGTTAGCAGTAGTAAAACATGCAGGAAAGGGTAGCCTATACAGTGAACTGTTTCAGATATAAATAGAAGTATACTTATTCCAAAGAAAATGTTGGTGTAAACAAGATGATCACACAGACACAGCAGCTCAAAAATGTATATTATACAAAACCAATAGAAAAACATAGCAATAAAGAAGCAAAATATGAACTGTGCATCTTCTAATCTGGCTTTTGGCTTCAACATAACTGATAACAATTAGCCAAATGTGCATTTTGTCTCAGAGATGCACTTTATAATCTTCCTTTCTTCGTGTGGATAAATTCTTCCAGTAAAAGTAATCAGTTGTTTGCTTTCCCTGAAAAAGCCTGTTGTATGGATGGAAGCTTTCCTTATAAGGCCTTCATACTTCATTATTCAGCCTTTCTTGTTCCTGAGTCTGGCATTTCATCTTTCCTGCTTCAAGCTAGGTAGTTCAAGCATGGTGCTTCTTCAGATATGATCTGTTTTAGCAGTTCAGCATAGATAGATCCAAAGTCCCTGACTTTCACTGAGGACTGATAAATAGAAATGATGTCTCTGAGAATGGTCAGAACTTTACTTTTTTTACTCAAATAAAATCTTTTTCTTTTTCCTTATTTATGAGTTAAATGCCACAGGATCAAGTTGATTGTGGTGGGTGATGCTTAAGCTCTGAGGAAGAAACAGCATCTTCCATAAAGTGTTTAGAATATGGGCTCTTCATTGGTGTTAATGACTTAAAAAGGAGACTGGAGCTAAAATAACTTCTACTATTGGATAGGTGCCTACAGTTCTGATTCTGAACAGCTTTGCTCTGAATTTCTTTATTATATATTAGTACACATGCATTCAGAGTGCATGTTTTCATTTGAACACTTGAGAATTTCTTATAAGTTTTCAAATGGGTGAGAAGGTCTCACAATGTCATTCAATGATATAGTCAACAGTAAGGACTAGGATCTATAATTCATGACAATAAAAACATTTTTTTACAATTATCTTGCAACAGGGTCAGTTTTTATGACTAAAGTGCCAAGCTGCACAGCCTCTTAACTTGTCCAGGAAATCACAGCATAATTCTGATTTACTTTTTTCTTTTGCTGATGAAAATAGTGGGTATGTTAATAAAGCAATGTGAGAGAAGTATTTAACATTTTAAGAAATTGAAAATTTGATTCTAACCCTAAGTCATTCTCATTCATTCTGGTTTTACCCATATGCAGACAATCCCCCATTCTCTGAGGAAGGATCTGGACTTTTCTTTGGTTTAAAAAGAGTAGCTAGATATTAAGCATGAATTTGAGATACTCCCCTCCTGCCACCATATTTAGTGGTCTAGACTACACTGGGTATATTGTTCTTTTTCAAGGCTGTGCAGGTTGGGCCAGTGGAAACTACAAGGCTGCTGAGGCACCCAACCCATGAAGTGGGGGCAGGATACCTCCTATAATGAGCTCTGTAGAGTCTGTTGGGTATGTCTACTAGATTTCCATGGAATTTCATAGGACTTTTGACATCTAAAACAGATGTAGACAGCTAAATGTAGGTGGTCTAAATCTGAAGCTCAAAACCAAGAGTCAGACTTGAACAGTTATTCAGTTTAATAAAGATCTGCATGATTAAAGAGTTTTCAGAAGCAGTTTATAAATCCTTTTTAAGCTATTTTATATTTGCTATCAAATTGGAAATAAAAGGTCTCCATGTTTGGTCCTTCATTAACAAAAGTCATCCTTTCATTTTCAAGGCCAAAAGGAAAGTTTGGCTTCTAAGACCAATCAGAAGAACAGAGCTTCCAAGGGAGAGTGTATACTAGTACTGAATGATATTTTAAAAGAAGGATTTTCATCATTACAACCATTGATGCTAGAACAGACATGTTAAAAGTAGCAGCGCTGAAGTTACCAAGCCTTTTCCACTGATCTGCAAAACTCTTCCTGTTACTCTGCTTCTGTGTTGTCATATGATACCAATCTTTTGGTTTAGACACCGAATTTCATTTAGCAAATGAGAATCTACAAATTCATTACATAAAGTAATAATAGTATTATTTTACATGAAAGTAATTGCTGCCATTACTGTAAGGATATTGTATGAACACAAGATAGAGACAAGGGATCCACGCAACTGGAATTTAGTAAAAATTTTTAGCAGGAATTTAGTAAAAATTGTAAAGGGCTAGAGAGCTATTGGACTATTTCTTCTAAAAAGTGGATTGTCCCAAGCCAACATTTAGGAATTTCTCTTCTAATTAGAAGGCTATGATACAGAGATTTCCACAAAACCATCTTTCAAATGCTTTCTGGAAATATTAGGCTAAAATAATACCTTTTAAGATATATAAATATAATAGCTTGAGCTGCTTTTCTTAAGAAACAGTTTTGACTTACATCTGAAAATATGTGCATGGAAATTGTATGTGGTGAAAGTATTTGGGATTTTGTTGAAAAAAGATTATGAAAATGTTAAGTCTTTCAATGAAAAAGCAATTTCTTTTATGGTTGGGGCAAATTCATTTCCTAATCAAATCTAGTGGCAGAAATAGCCTTTGGGCTGTGCACATTGGTACTTAAGACTATTGGTACTTAAATACATGAGACATACTCCAAAATACAGATGATATCATAACTTTATTGCTATTATCCTATCCATTTTTAATTGCTGCGGGATTGTTTCAGGTTAGGGGCAATCTAATTTACTGCATGGCTGACCACTTAAAAATGCTAAAGAATACTTCCTCAAGATTCTGTTTTTTATGTTCTTATAGAGTTAAAAATGTGATTTGGCTACCTTATCTCAGCTGGTTCAGGAGTCATGAATGGACTTCTGCAACTGAAGTTGCTTCTTCCAGCACCACAGCTGACTGTCATATTTTGAGGCCTTTAAATTTAAAACCCCCAGACCTAAGAGGAAGGACAAATTTGTGCATAGTACAATAGTGAGAGGATTCTTTCTTGGTCTGTATAAAAATGCGAACATTTAACTTGAATGTGCTAAATCTAAACTTTGTAAACTTTGCATATTATACCTACTGAGCTGCTTTTTGGTTTCTTTTGTGATCTAAACTTTCTGTTTTCCACCATTCAGGTTCCCAAGATGACATTAACATACTTGAGGATCTCCGAGCTTTGTGAACTTTGCTGTTTATTTCACATCTTTTATACCTGTTTCTAAGTGAAAAACTGAGTGTTAAGTACATACAGTCAAGTGGAACCATGTATCTAGAACTTTTCAAGTTCAGGTTAATAAGTATCTCTAAAGAATTTGAAAATGTAGCTAATTGCTTAGGTTTTGAATCACATTATATCTGTTCTAGTACTTGCGCTGAATCATTCTTCCAAGTTATTTTTAAGTTTCAGGTCTGTCTTTTTATGATGTAGTTATATTTAATTCCTTGCTACAACGTCTAGGCCTCTCTGTTTCATCAGTAAAACATTCCTAAGTAACTTTTCCTTGTCAAGTCCAATGGTTAGAAAACAAGCGGTCCATTTTTCTTAGGCGAATAATCTGAAGGCTGGATTTGATTCAAGCTTCTTTAATTCTTGTTACATATTCTAATGAATTAAAAAATGCCCAGAATTTTGCCCTATTACAGTGACAGCTTTTGTTTTGTTTTGCTGTTTCTCAGATGGTGACTGTTAACATAACTGATTTAATGGTGCTAGTGTTTGAAAGGGAGTGGGCACTTCAACAACATGTATTTTTCTCATACTTAACACAAAGAATACAAAACCACACAAATATTACAAAAATTAGAGCAATATGCTCAGCGAGGAATCATTTTGTCTGGAAGCTGGTATGCAAAGGTACCTTTCTAATGCTGTGGATTCTTTCATATATTTGCCTATATGTAATTGATCTTTTTATTGTCTTACAGTATGAAAAAGCCTGTAGAGCAGTTGCATTTCCACTGTGCTAGATAAATTAATGCTTCATCTGATCTGTTTCGTATTTGTTATTTTTTAAATGCTGCTGGTTGCCAATATTTGCCTTGTATTATAACTGAATTAATTTTGCATTATTCTTGCATTTTCAAATGTTCACTTAATTTTTTGTTACGTATTATAATACTTAAAATATAGAAAATTTAATTATTGCAGGTCCATTTTCTTGCATTTAAAATAAACTACTGAATTATTTGTTTGTGCTAAATTGCTAAATGCTTCCTAGTCTGTGCTGTAGGGAAAGACCCTGCTATTCTACCCCCTACGCACACTCCTTGTAAATGTAAAACAAGGTATTGATAGTGAGTAGAAACATGCTGGGTGTAGGAGTGGTGGTGGAAATGCCACTGATGGGAAAGAAGGATTGGTGCTGTGGCTGCCTTTGGAGGAGCTGGCGATGCTGAAAGGACCTTTGCTGTTGCCTACCCTTCACTGTTTATTTAGAGAAGTTGCAAGAGCCCATCCCAGTTTCTCCTTTTAACCAGTTCTTATTAAACTGGGCAGAATACCCAGGCTTCTGGCACAGGAGCTCTCAACATCTAGGATCACCTGGGGCCTCTATACGTGATGCCTGCAGTGCTGATTTCTCAGGATTAAAGGAACAGACCCCTCTAACTGCCCCAAAATATATAAATGTACATCCAGAACAAGTGGAAATGTAGAAGGTAAAAATAATCACCAGGTGTGATAAACTGGTAAGAGGTCAAGTGGCAGAAGATATCCCCTGCCCTTTGATGCCTGCAGGTCTTACAGTGGTTTAGCTTACAGTGTTTAGCTTTTTCATAAGTTTTCAAATAATCTGATTCTTTGTCAAAGTTGAATCAAGTTTACATTTGTGAAAATGTACATAGATTTTTTTTGAACCCCTGTATTAGGTTCAGAAAGTATTTGTTGTGTTGAAGTATTCATAGTGAATTCACTTGATTTAGTAAATATGCACTTCCAGAGAGTGATCTTTTCTCACGTATTTTCATAAGTTGACAGTGTTCTTTTCCTCCCCCATCTTCACAGATGTAAGCCGGAGGGACATTCTACATAGTTTAAATTGGCACATACTCAAGAGCTCTGTCAAATCTGAATTTAGAAGTTTACAAATTATTCTATAGGTGCTTATAACTTCAGGGAAGCTTGCTGTTTAGTTTCTTTGGTGCTGGTTTTATACTAGCTTATGGTTGATAGGTGGTTTAAAAATAGTAAAATTAAGATCTCTGAAAGTACTATGTCACTGTATCACAAAGTAATTTAGTAAATACAGCAATTTAAGGACTGGTCTGGATGCTTATTCTCTTCAACATGCTCATCTCCTAGCTTCCTAGAGAACCATGAATTGAACAACTGTGGTATTCCTTTCATAGTTCAGGCAGAGGATTTGTCCCAAACCTGAAAACCATACACTGTTCTGTCTTCTTGCAAAACTGTGTAGTTTCGCTGGCCCATGGACAGCACAGAGCAGCGGCTCAACCTCTCAGCTAAAAACTTGCAGCCAGGACGAGCAAGTACATTTTCCCTGGGATCTGTGCAAAATCTGATGCAACCTCTGAACAGCTTAATCCCCCTAGGGCAGCATTAGAATCCAGGACAAAACAAGCTAACTTTGTCGGAAAATATGTGAAAATTGTTCCTAAAGAGTTTACAGTTGCACCAGGAGCACACATAGCTTCTTGCAATGATTTTTTTTTATTTTATTGTTTAAAACAGTGACAACAAATTTCTTTCTAAACCCAGTATGTGAAAGGGATATAAGCTTGCTCCAGTGAGAGGAGTTCAAAAGTATTGAAAGCTAATATGTCTGATCGGCTTGCAGGAAAAAAGCTTATTATCTGGGATCAAATAATCACTTTTAGGAATAGACAGTTTTGTTCCAGCGTGAGAGCAGCCCAATATGTGTGTAAAAAATAAAATATATACATACAGACATATATGTATATGTGTTAGAGCATGTGTGTGCACACATCCGTACATATAGCTGTATCTCATTACAGATGTTTTAAAAACATGCAACATAATGTGAAAAATGTTGTTCTAGTACAGACAATTCAGTTCGTGCAGCAGCATTTGGTAGTTCCCCATTGCTGTGTACCAGGAAATGATGCATGTGGAATAATCCCTTGCCCACGCCACAAAACTCCATTTACATTGATGAGAGCAGGCTACCAAAGCTCAGCTGATTGCAACTGTGCTGTCTCTATCAGTAGATGAGCTTAAGTACTATTAAACCATCAACTACTATTTAAATAAATCAACAAGTAGCCAAATGTGCTGATAGCTGCAGCAGCCCAAAGTTGAACCTTCATATAAATCATAGAATCATAAAATCACAGAATGGTTTGGGTTGGGAGGGACCCCAAAGATTATCTAGTTCCAAGCCCACTGCCGTATGCACAGACACCTTCCACCAAGTTGATCATGTGGTTACGTGCTTTCCAGCTAACACAGTGCAGTAAAATACATTTCCCTTGATTATGCAGGATATCACAGCACAGATTTTAGCAAGAATAAACATTCATCTTACAAAGCAGCTGGCCACGGATCTCAGCTCAGGCGGGGAACAATACAAGGGAAATTGGCTGAGGCTGCTCAGTGCCGAAGTGCTTTCCAGAATAAAAAGAAGGGTTACTCCACTGGGAGGTGCTAGCAGGAGATACCTATGCCTACACACCCCAAATAGGTGCAGATACCTTTTTATGTTAAGTATTTTATTATGTAGGAGAATTATTATTATTGCAACTGAAGCTGCATGGCTCTGGGATATTTCAAAGCAGATGAGGTAAATGAAGCAAAATTAAACCTCTGCTGAAGAGGGGAAAAAAGGGTGTTAAGTCATAATTCAAAATGGTAACGCATGAGTTTCAGTCTTCAAAAAAAAAACTTGTCAGAAAATTAACTTCTTTTTCTACCATTCATATAATGAAAAATAAAATGGAAAGAACAAAAAGGGACCCTCTGTAAAGCGAATAGCATTCTGCAGCTTACTGTGCATCTTTTAATGTATGTGATCAGCATGGTAAAGAACTGTAATTTGTGTAAACTCAAACATTTGTTAACCGGGAATTTTCTGTAGTGCTCTTTCTATTGAAAAGGAGATTTAAGTCAGACTCAGTCCCACAAGGTTTTATTTTCTGGGAGATCAGACTCTTTGAAGGCTGACGAAAGCAGCTCGGTTTCTATCAGATCCCACAGCCCCTTTGGGAATGCTTTCACTGAAATGCCACCCAGACAAAGGGAGTGCTTTGTCCTATTGACCAAACTTGGTTTTGGTTTTGTTATTGTTTTTCAGTCTTCTGGTACTAATTGCATATTCTGCCTCTGCAGGTTTTTTAATTTAAAAAGAATAACAATAAAATCCAAATTCTGCACATCACTGAGAGTAAATGGATTCCAGTAATGGAAAACACGTAGCTCCCAATACCTGGGCACCTGGCCAGTCCAGCTTGGTAGTAAGCATACATCTTCATTAATTCTCATTTAGAGACAAATCAATTGATTTTAGCAGTGTAAGCTTAAGTAATGTGAACCACCACTCAGATGGAAGGGGAAAAAACACATCCATTTGGGGATTTTGCTCCTACTGGAAATACTGGATGTGTGTATATCCACTGGCTATTGGCCTGCATCTGCTTAAATCTGAGGCCTCAGCTGGGTGAAGGATGCTGAACTGTACTCCCTCATGTCCTGCACTCCCCTGGCAGAGCCAAATCTGCTGGCCTTGGGGTCAGAATGCTGATTTTACCTACTTTCCCAGGCTTTTGGGGGCTGAAGGGAGCTCACTGGGTGGGAGTGGGCAAGAAGTTGTGTTAAATCACTGAGACATTGGTTCAGAAAGCTGGTTTGAATGTTTGACATACAGCTACAGAGATTAATTAATTTTAAATGAGTCCAAATTCAAAGGCTAAAAGCCACTTACTTTCTGCATTGTTAGTGAACTATAATAAGCCAGTGAGAATTTATCACAACATTACACTGGGAGTTTTGATACTCCGAATGCTGTATACCTTTGCAAGTTTTTTGGAGGAAAGTTCTCATCTGCTTGGATCTTTTCAAATATTACTAGAAAGTTTAAAAGGTGCTATAGATTAAGGGGAGGTTTTTCTGTTTTACAGTTTAAACTATTGGGTTTTTTTTCCAAACTTCAGTTAAAAGCCCCATATGTTTATGTTATTGTACATAATTTTTAACCCAAGATGAAGATCTAAAGCAGTCTTCTTGACAACTAGAAAGGAGAACACAAAGCAGAAGATCTCAGAGAAAGTCTCTGTAGATTATATAGGAAAATAAAGGTACATAAAAGGAAAGCTTTTCGGTGAGCTAAGCCCATTCACCTATATACCAAGAGCATACCCACTCTGGCTAGGATTTCATCTGAACCCACTGAGTTGTGCATCAGTAATGAGATAATATCGAAAGTACGCATCATTAATTTTTAAGAGAGCTACCACTAAAAGAAAACCATCAGACTTTTTAAAAAGTGTAATAGACCTGTCAGAGCTACATTTTAACACCACAACATTTTTATTCTCATGTCTCCATAGAGTCAGTATCTGTTTAAGTTAGAGCAACACTCATTTATTGTGCAGTTTCACACAGTACCCAGGGGAAATTCGATGCAAAGTTTAGCTCCTTCACATCAACTGCACATGCGCTACCACTGCATAATCAGGGCAAGTATTTTCAGAATATCTCAGAATAATAAAAACAGCAGCTTTTTAACATGTTCATTACAAAAAAGAATAAAAAGTTTAGCATGGAATGCACCAAGTGTGTGTGTGTGTGTGTGTTAATATTTTTGTGAACATAGGAAAAAATATTTGTGCTGTACACACTATTTCATTAAGGTATAACACGTTATTATCACCTTTAGATATAAAAGTCACAGAAGCTCAGAAGGTCTGTAAAAGTTTGGATCACTGGATATGACACTTGCTGTTCTGATGAGCTTATCCTCAAACAGACAAGAGAGACACATAGCTGGAGGCACAGGCTATGAATAGGAACAGAGAGCTGGTAAGTATCAGCATTTGTAACTGATTCTAGGTCACCTGATTCCCATAGAGTATTTAGTCATGTCTCCCTTCGTGATTATGGTGGCACTTCTGTTAAAGCTAATTAATCAATGCTATCGAATTCTGTGTTGGTTTTGTCACCCCTCTCCCACAAGTTTATGCATGCTCAGTCCAAAGGCATGATTCTCTGCCTGCATCCCAGCAGAACTTCAATGTGAATAACACACTTTTGGGAGTGCTCTACAGAAAGTAATGAATGGGGCTGGCTTTCATTCCTAGTGAGTCATGTTTGGGCCAGCAACAATTTTCATACAATTTAGGTTGTTTGCTCTTGCTTAAGAGGACAGAATGATTAAGCACATTCAGAATGTCAGAACCAGGCCTTTTCAAAAAGGAATCTAACAAGAATTGAAATAAGCTGTAATTTTCTCACTTTGGTCTTTTGAGATTAAGGTACATCATTCATAGCCATACACATTAAATTTCTTTTACCTTTTCTTTCTAACTTCTATTCTTGGGAAAAAAACCATACTTTGACTTAAAATAAAACTGTGAGCACAGATATTTTGCTCATATATTTGCTCATGTCTTTCTCACCCTTGTCCTTTCTGCATCTGCTTCTATTGCTTCTTGGTTGTGTTTACAATGTGTATTTTGCTTCTCTTTGCCATTTACTGCTTTTCCTCCTGTTCTGTTCCCAAGTGGATCACCCACAGCTGCAGTCTGCACCCACAGGGTGTCTCTGTCTCTGCCACCATCTCCCTGGCCAGGAGTGCCAGCACAACTGAGCAGTGCCAGGACCAGCTTTACCTGTGGGCGGGCGACCCTGTGGTGGCAGGGCTCCCAAGGAAGACAGCATGTCTCCAGCCTCACACTTGAACATGGTTCTCTGTTCCTGCACTGATGATCAGATGGCCACTGAACCTAGACCTCTGCTGTCAGCAGCAGGAGAAGTGGGTACCAGGGCAGTGTGTCTCATGTGGGCTCAGTGCTCCCATACCTGCAGCTGCAGAAGGTGCCTGCCATGCTCCTGTCCTCAGACTCAGTCTCTATGCCATTTTGGAGCAAGCCAGTACTTCCCATAGTCATTTTATACAATGTCAGAAAAGATCTTAACAGGGATAGTCTTTGAATGCAAACTATTTGTTCTAAAGAGCTGGTTCTGCTCAATACACAGGCCCTGGTCAGCTGGTTGCCTCCCCTGATGTTCTGACACTCACCCTTCCATTTCGCCATCCCAGGCTTGCAGTGTTTATCCAGGTTGGTTGATGCTCCTACATGAGTCGCATGGAGCTGATTCTCTCCTGGGTCAGGCACTAATTTTGTCTGTGATTACATGCCAGAAATCTATTTCTGAGCAGCCTGGTGGCCCAGGACAGGCAGCATCAGCCTCTCCCACATGGATCTCCCTTTCCCACAGTCTTAACCCAGTCCAATGTTTTCTTAGTTTCCCAACCAGAAATCTCCATCACTAATCAGTGTTTTCTTACCCGTTCCTTGGCGTCCACACTTGTATCAGCCCGAGCAAAGATCCAGGGAGGACCAAGAAGCTTGCAAGTTGCCTTTTCTTACAAGATTTGCATTGAAGGGAACTTTGAGAGAGGGACCTTGAGATTTGTCCATTAGAGCAGTGGCTTTTCCAGAGTGTGAGAGAACATGCACTTCCCATGACTGCACCACCATCTTTCTTCTTGCTCCTACATTCTTTTATTCCCAATGACTAGTTATTACTGCCAAGTATATTCTTCCAGTTGTGTATATGGATATTAGGAAAGTGATCCAAGATGAGGTAACGGGTAGTTAGGGCCCTGGATGTGTCTAATGTAAACAAGATGGGAGACAGCTGCAAGGGCTTGGGGGTAGACCCCATGCTTAGGGTATGCCAGGGTGCCCTAAAGGGCTGTAGCGACGATGCAGGATGCTTCAGCCTCAGCTACCTTCAGAATTAACCTAATAACGGGTTGTAGAGGAGGCCTCAGAGAGGAATCCTGTAGTTCTTGACTTTGCAGATTTAAAGTCATGGAAGTTTTCCATATGTAAGATTTGGCCCAAAACTATTCTTAGTACTTGAGTACATTTCATTGCTTAGAGTTTGTGATTAAATGGGGAAGCAGGTTCTCATGCCCCTTCATGCCCCATTTATCAGCATAGCTGCCTTGAAACTAAAATAAATGACCTTAGAAAGGAGAACTTTATGTTACAAAAACACTCTTACAGTATGAATAGGAAGCATGTGAATATTCCTGAAATATGATTAAAACAAAACCCAGAAGACTCAAAGATGGAAGTAACAGTATCTTTCCTATATTCAGCTCAAGCAGAATTTAAATCCACTGCTGGCAGTCTCTAGAAATAACACTAAATGTGATGCCAGAGTATCCAGCAGAAAAGGTGCAGTGCATCAATGTACATGGATTCTCTTAGATTTCCTTTAGCCGTGTGAAAGGGCATAATTGGATATCTGCACTAATGGTAATTGTGTCATTGATTCATTCACAATGATTAGTTAAGTGCAGTGTTGTTCTTCCATGGTGGAGAACAACAAGAAGTTAAAACATATATAATAAAGTCTCAATTATTAAAATAAGTCTTGGTTAGTTTGTCTTTGAAAAAGGGTCTTGCATTAGGAGGATGACAGTAACTTTCTAGAGCAGAACTTTTCAGGTTGTTTGGTTCCGGTTTTTGTTGGAGAGTTTTTTAAATATTTTTATCCTTCCTGTCCTTGTCCCTGGGCTCTCTGGCAGATTTTACATTTCTGTGGACCTTGAGGTTGGTGGATTTACAAAGCATTCTTGTGCTTGTCTCAGGTTTTCAGTATGCCTTTATGGTGCCCTCCTTCCAACCCCAGCCTACTAGCAGAGGGCAGACAGACCCAGCCCAGTGCAGTGACACTGACATAGAGAGTAACTGAATGTGAAGGGACTGTGTAGACGAAATATTTCAGGCAAAGCAGTAAAGCAGTCATTAACATTGAGAGCAAAACTTCCATAGGTTTCAGTGGATTCAGGCCCAGATTTTCTTCTTTTTCTCTATGCTGTGTTTTTGGCATTTTTGAGTAATTCCTCTTTCTTCTGGGCATCTGAGACCTCAGTTTCTCTGTCCATCCTGATTTCAGGGTAGAGTTGTCAGAGAAGAAACTGCTTTCTACTGAAAATACAGCTATTGAATGCCACAGCTGGGTCTTTAAGGTTTTTCCCTATGAGTTTTGTTAGAGGCAGGTGAAGCTTTGGGTTTATTCATCCTCTTTAGTCAGCCAGACCATTGGCTGGTATTTCTTTTGAGTTTCCAGTGCTGTTCCGGCCTACTCTTAGACAGTGGATTTCTCTAACTTCATAAACAGACACTTGAGAATGCAGATGTTCATTATACAAAGCAGAACAAATATGTAGGTGTTTTTATTTTGCCAATTCTCAATAATACTTGCCTAGAGAAATATTAAAATAAAACCATATGTGCATATAGTGCTTTTCGAATGCTATATAGACCACTAATACACTGTTTTTTGGTTTGGGGTTTTTTTTTAATTCATTTAAATAAATATATGAAGAGTTTATAATTAAAAATGTTAACAACCATTCTTGCAGAGTATTTTGCTTGAGCGGATGTAACTTGCCAGTGCCTGACCCTGACTTACCCAAAGCTGTCTTACTTCATGAAAAAGACATTGTAAGGATAGATGGCTGGAAGCCAGCATCAGGCAGATTTAATTGAGAAACAAGTGTGAGTGATTAGCCATTGGAACAAACCATGAAAAGAAGTGGAGGGCTTTCCACGTCTGGATGTCTTCAAATCAACAATCAAATCTCACATGGAAGAAATAAGTAATCAAACAAACATTTTGGGGGCCTCAACAAAGGGTAACTGCATGAAAGCCTGTGATCTATAGAAGATTACAATATGTAATGATTCCTTCTGGGCTGAAGTCTGAGTTCACGTCAAATTAAAATACTGATGAGTATGACTTTCTGAACCCCGAATTCCCTTGCAGATCTTTTTCTTGAAGTCTGACAAACTCTGAATGTGCAACTATTGAGTATGGAAATTGTTTTGAAAAAGACCAGTTTTGAAAAGTTGCCAGGAAAATCATGGGCCCACATGTTACAGTGGACAGCTGTTGGTGAAAACCTCTCACAACAGAGGAGCTGGTTTTATCCTAATGGGCTGATAGGATAGGATCCCCACTGAAAGGCAGCCTGCACTCCACTGGCTCTCTTTGGCTCAGAAACCTGTTGGTGACCCCAAGTATCAGACCAAGATAATTCTTTGACCCGGTAAGTTATTCTAGGTGGATATCAAATGTAAATGCTGCTAGGATTTGATTGTTTTCATGCTTGGAAAATCCAAGGATAGAAAAACAGATTGAGCAAACCAACTTGTAAGTCATCACCACTTCCCCCAAAACATGAGACCAGACTATTATGGGAAGCAAACCATTACAAGCACTTGATGCTTTAGATGTTTGTGGTGATAGAATGTCCAGTCTTAAGACCAGCAGACAAACACCACTCCGGAGTGCTGTAAACCCACTGCAATTACTCTCCATGACAATAACTTTAGCATAGCAAGCTATAAGTTCTCCATAGCAATGACGGGTTCCTAGCCAGTCCATATTCAAAATACCCATATGAACAGTGGCACATCTTCTGGCCATATGTAATGAATGAATAGTAATTAGAGGAAGAAGAATTCAGTAGCTTTTCTCTTTGCAGTAAATTATAGCATGTGAGATATTAAAAGAACTGCAGCTCTTTCAATCCATTTTTGTAATGTTTTCCTTGCAAAATAAGCAGATCCATGTTTTAATTTCAGGCTGGCACTCTAACCAGTGGTTTGGGGTTTTTCTCAAAATTAAAAAGAAAAATTCGTTCCTTTGCTGCATGGATTCCTGTGATCTAAAACCACAGTGAGATATTTCCCCTGTTATCAGTATGCCGCTGCTTGCTTTAAATCACTAACTTCTGAAACACTTTATCAAACATGCCTGAAAGAGAATGTTTCATGCGGAAATAAATGAGTTTGTGAAACCCTTTTAAGTATTTTACTTCAGTGAAAAGATTAAAATCTAATTCTCTCTTGCTCCACGTTGTAACCTAAAAGAATATAAGAGAGATTAATCATTTTCATGCCAAAACCAGAACAAAGTCTATTTTTCCATTTCCCCCACACAATCTGAAAGCCATCAAATTCGCCCGCCCACCTACTGTGTGTATGAGCTGAACATTGTCAAGTACAAATTAAGGACCTGATCTAGCAATTGCTTCTGAAAGCAGTCTTACAGAGCAGAACCATCTGCAGTGGGGAACCACAGGATTGATTTAAAGCTTGCAGAAGCACTTCCCTAGCACGCTGCAGATCTAGGATCTGACAAATGAAAAGGCTCCGAGTCTGCAAATGAGGCCCATCTCTAGTTGTACCTGTAATAAAAAAAAATGTTACTGCCTCAATTTTAGAAAAATTCAAAATCATTCAACAATAAAATGACCTGATGAGTTTTTGGAAGGGAGGGATGCGCTTGTCTTGAGGAGTTGTTTGGGAATCAGGTTGGTGAGAAACTACACCTTAAGAATTGTGTCTTTTTGAGTTTATATTCGAGGCTCAAGTTTGAGCCTTGTAGTGCCATTTGCTTCCAGTGAACCTAGTAAGACTTCTACCCCACTCACAAAGAAGCTGGTTGCTGGGAATAGATTAAGGAATAAGGTCTTATATGTAGCCTACTGGCCCTGGGGCTACAGCCAGTGAATACCATGCCACACACTGCAGAGCCGTGAAAACCTTGATTGCAGTTTGGTTCGCTATAATTTGCACTTTCTATTTGTACTGTGCATTTTAAATCAGGTGTGCATTCATGCGTCAATTATGAAGAATGAGCAGCACAGAATGTTGAGCTTTTCATGAAGATCTATTCAAGGCTAGCAGATTTTTAATGTGTGTGATTAGTTGCAACGAAAATTACAGTAATTGAAATAAAATTATATACAAAACAGAATAGGAGGCTTTTACATAAGAATGGAGCAAATGATACAACAAATGCCAAATTGATTTCTAATGCCGGTTCAAATAAAATGTTTATAAGAATTACTTATGCTTTGATCTCAGTACTGAAAAATGTGAAGATTTTGTTTATTAAAAAATACTTCAAAGCTATTAAGCTCTCTGTTATAGGAGGGCATGTCCATATTTGTATATGCTTTAGAATGACACTAAAATTGGGAGTTTCTTTTATGCAGCATATTGAGCATCATTCACAGCAACAGAGGAATCCCAAATGTTGTGGGGAGTTCTATATCTCAAAGTCCCCTTTTGCTCAAAGTCTCCAGCTCCCAAATGTTTGAGTCTGTTCTCTGAAAACCGTCATCTGAGCTGGGGGTTCTACAGTGCTGGTTTTGCAAAAGGGTTCTAGAAACCATGGGGCCATATGCTGTGAGGCAGCTCACACATTAGGACTCCTCCTAGGTATGGAAATTTTGACATCCTCAGGAACACTTCTTTTGCTGAGCAGCCACAGAACAACAGATCCTAGACATTAAGCCTAGCAGGTAACTTGCTGAAAAAAATCCAGCCACTCATTCAGTGCCATTTTTGTGTTCCTGCAGATATTTCCCAAAGCAGATATATTAAATATATGTATATTTGCTTTGATTAACTGGTATTTCTCAGTCTTGAAAATGTTGTTAAAGAAACTCCCAAGCAGCTGTCTTGTGAAGGCTTTACACAAGAAATAATACTTAGTATCCTTAAATCCAGTTGTAAGTACTGCACTTCTTTAGAACAATTTATCCCCAGAATCTTCTATAACATCTGGCTTTTTGTTGTCTGTTTTCCCTGGCTCTGCTCCATGCCTTTGAGTAATTTCTCTCACCAGCTCACTCAGTGGCTTCACTATGAAGAGATTTCCTACTAAGTTTCAGATTTTTCCTGTGCCTCTCAGGTATTCTGGGTTACCTAACGGAATTAGTCTGGGCCCCATGGCTGTGATTTGACTGAGAGGAAAAAGGGTTTCTGTTCCCTGGAATCCATATTTGATGTTTATTCACCTGATATTCAGTTCATGCCTGCTGCGTGTATGTTTCAACACATTTCATCACCTGCTTTCCTCTGAAACACTGCCAAATGCCACTTTGCTTTTATAGGAGCGTAAAGGAACTTGCACCAAACTTGCTTCTGACCCCAGGGATGCTGACTTCTTCCGAGTTAACCCCTCTTCCTCACCTCCAGACTCTGCAGCTGTAGTGGAGGCATTGCCACAACTCTTCTCCTCCCTTCAGAAAGGACTGAAGAAGAAAGGCACAAAGATCTCCACAGAGATCCCACTGCCTGATTTTCTTCCAGTCCTGCAAGCCATGAAGCTGGTTGGTGCTTTAGAGTCATGAATCCCAGAATGAGCTCCAGCTTTGCCATGCTTTGCCGTGCTTTGCCAGCATGGGATGGTAAAGCAAGGCAGGAAAAAGGGCCACGGGCTTTGGGCTAAAAATGCTAGCCCAAAGATCAGGGGTCCACTGTTACCTTTCCTTCAAGCATCCTGGGTCCTTCAGCATGTCAGTACAGGTTAAAAGATACCTGTGCCAGGAGATCCACCTAAGTACTTATCTGGAGTATATACCTGCCATGTACCTATCTCCCCATGACTATTAATAATCTAATTAACAGTGTAACTAACTACTCCTTTTTATCTCTAAAAATCATTATAAATTAGAGCTGTCTGAAATACCTAGAAAAATTGCTAATAGTACTCTACTTTGTAGAGGTATTGCTCAAGGATAAATACATAAAAATTTGTGGGGTTCTCAGCTAGTGTCACAGTATCACAGTATGTTAGAGATTGGAAGGGACCTCAAAAGATCATCTAGTCCAATCCCCCTGCCAGAGCAGGAACACCTAGATAAGGTTACATAGGAATGTGTCCAGGTGGGTTTTGAATGTCTCCAGAGAAGGAGACTCCAAGTGTCCTGGGGGCTGTAACAATGTCAGAGGCAATTCAAGCATGGAAAAATACTAAAAAGTGGACAAAGCCAAATCAATAGGTTACTTTCACATACTTGAGGGTAGGATGCTTGTTGAGCATTTTAGAGGTTGGCTGTGAACTTGTTTATCAAGGCAGCCAGGCCTATGACACAACTGACCTTTCCTAGAACTATAGACTCAGCTGTGGTGGTAAAGGAGATCCGCTGCTTTGGTCCCTGGGGAGTAGCTGATACATAAATGACTCCATGCTTAGCAAGAATTGAGCATGTAAAAACTCCCTTAGGCCATAGGAATGAGGTTTTGAGCCATTGAGGCTTGATTAAAGCCTGAAATGTGTACCTTTTGTAGGCCATTTTGGTTTTGGTTTTTAAGGAAGGCCAAACCCTCAAGAAGTTTCTATTAGATGTCACCTGCTTATTTCCCATTATTAAAAATAAATTCACTTATCTTCCCTGCAATAACAAGTAACAAATACAAGGTAGTGCATAACAAATGCATATGACAGAGCACAACTTCACTGTGCAATTTCACTTGCAACGCTAGACGAGATGTTAGTCTGTCACTAGAACGATGCCAGATTGCAGCCAGTGAGGATCTGACTGCTAATTTTCCTCTCCCAATGGTCTGTACTATTTTGAAAAGAAATTCTTTTTAATGAAAATTCCATTAGCATTATTCTCTTTCACTACCGTTAGCTGAGAAGGTTCCATTGACTTGATTATAAAATCATCTTTCAAATAAACTTACTCTGATGTCTTCTTGTTCTGATGATGAGAAAAATCTCTGAATAATGTGAGGGGAATAAGAATGTGCTGCCCTTTTTTTCTTAAGGAACATATTGTAAAAGATACCAGCTCCACCAGAACTGCTTTTGTGAGAGCATTTGTGGCTTCCTTGATAGCAGGCTGTAAGACAACTGTTTTTTCCATTTCAGAGTGGCTCTCTGACATATCCCATTTGGTACCTGATGAGATTGCACAGCCAGCTTAAAATGTTCAGCACCAGATCCTCAGCCTGTGTAAAAAGCCCCAGCTCCATTAACTTCACTGGAGATGTGTCTATTTACACCAGCTGGCATAGTGTGAAATGCAGCTATTGTCTGTAGAATGGAGACGATATGAAATGTCAGAGAGGCAGCCACTGACGAAGAGGTTATATTTGACAACAAAAGAGGAGCAGAATGAAATCTCCATTACTTTTTTTAACGCTGCTACTAAATGCTTTCCACTAACTAATGCCACAAATCTTTTCCTCCTACAAGCAGCAGGCTTGTGTTAGCACAGATCACAACTTACAGAGTGCCAACAGTTTCTGAGGACCCTTCTAAGGAAAGTCTTAAGGTTTATATAAACTCTCTTACATTTGCAGGTTGCAACAATATTAAACCTAAGATCCACAAGTATTCATCTCAGATGTTAAAAAGTCAAAATTTTCTTGTCAAGGGTAACAAAACAGCTCACAGCAAAATTCCTGGGAAGCCTGTACACCTACTGAAGAGTGTTGAATAGGCTTCTTTGCTGTGGCCACACCATGTTCTCGTCCAAGACAATAAAGCCCCGGGGGCATACCATAGAGGCAGCAAGCAATTCATGCCAGGCATGTCCATCTGCTCACTTGGTGGATGACAATAACCCTAATTCTCAGCAGCAAGCTCTTTCTCTCTCTAAGCTCAGTGATTCAGGGGAGCTGAATCTTTGTTTTCTTTTTATCAGATGACATTCTCTGTTTCTTCTGCCATGCAGCAAGGAGCACATTGCTGATTAGAAAATAAAACTTTTTATTACCTCCTCTCTGCAAATGTGATAAGGTATGACAAGGTACACATTACCTTTATCCTTTCTGGCCTTCTAATGACCTGCTTCTATGGTTTTTTGCAGTCCAAGCTGCCCCCTCACTGCAACGGAAGTGGAAGGTGAGGCAGGAGCATCCGTGGCTACAGTCTGCTTCAAGCAGAGGAGAAATCCCTGCCTGACCTTGCTCCTACTTAGAAACCCATGGGATGCACGCAGTCATCTCCTTCACCAGATATGAGTCAAATTTATGAAGAATTACTATTTTTGCAGCATGGCAATGGGTCAGTTTCAAGGTCTCCAGCACTGTTTTATTAATGAAAACTAAAATGGTTGAAAACTGCAAGTTAGGGGACCTTAACAGCCTTTGCCCTAATCTCCAGATCTGTTGTAGGTCACATATGGGGGAATACGGTTTCACACAATTATAAATTAATGAGGAGTATGTTATTAGTGACAATAAACTCTTTGTGGTTTATGGTTTGCTGAAGAATGTTTTTAAAAAGAAGACTTTGTGCTCTCAGGGCAATTTATGTTGGAACAAGAGTGTCTATAAACTGCAGGTGTCTCATTAAATTCTGCTGGTGATTAGAAGAAGCAGCCATGTGCAGAGATGTTCATCAGGGGCTCCATGATTTGTGCTGTCATGCTCGTTTTTTCCCTAATAGTTACACATTACTTAGCATCGATGCTCGGCTGCTGTGAGCAGAACTCCGCAAAAACAGTCAGTTTCCACTCAGAAGCGAGTGGCATGGAGCCAGCTATTGATTTATAGACTGACACATATCCCTTCATAATGACCGTGAGAATGTTTGCTACTTACCTGGTACCTTTCTTCAGAAGTGCATTAAAAATAATTTTCCACTTGGTAAATATAAGCTCACAGCATAATATTTTTGCTGTTCATTTTCATAGAGAGATCTGCAAAGGGCTGCTTTATACAGAGAGAGAGGTTGAGAAAGTTTGACAGTATTCCCAGTTCTGGTTAAATGGTTTGGCCTGAAGGCAAGATGGATACATGCCCATTTCTTCCCAGCATCAACATGTGTTTGAAAAGAGCAACTTGGCATAATGCTTTAAAAAACCCAAAAAACTAAACACAAAACAGCAACCCTTTTGTATTTGCCACATATTCTACTTCTTGGTGGTGAAAAAGCAGTAATATTCAAGCTTCTAACAGAACCAATACATTATTTAGAATCTTGCTATGTCTTGTTCATCTGAGCAACTAAAAGGCACTTATTTTTATATTTCTGTGGAATTTAGTTTATAATTCTCTGCTAGTTACATGACAGCTACCTTTTGAAGTCTTTGTGCCTCCAGTGCTTGGCTGGTCTCTTTTTGTCCTTAATCTCACAATTGTGCCTAAGATAAAGGAGGAGCAGTGGGGTTTTCTTAGCACTGAGGTTCTGTCTGGGAGGAATAATCACAGTAAAGGGCACAAAACTATTTGGCTTGATTCTGATTTTTTCTTATGTTGAGGTCTTTCAGTGGACACAGATTATTCTCTTGCCCCTGAAGGACTTTTACAGAGCAGGTCGGAGGGGTCCAATGGTAAATATAATCTCAGGCATTATCTATTACTGGTCCTGGCCAGCGCCTGGCACAATGAAACCCTTATCCACTTAGCCTAATAGAGTCAAGAAAATGTTTAAACCATGACCAATTTGTCCTAGAAGTTCAGATGGTGACTAAGTTTTGGGATTCTTGAATTTTACAGAGGATTCATCCTGTTGGCAATGCAGTTCCTTGGCATTCATGAAACTCTTCTTCTGTTCTCCGCATTCCTCAGCTTCCACAGAGCCTGAGTTGGCTTTGGCTAGGCCGGAGTGTGAAATTTGTGCTTCAGTTTAGAGTAGAAGATGCCTACAAACAACTGCATGGGTCACTTGTTAGATATATGCTTTTGGCTCCTTTCCATGAAGAATAGCCACAGTTACAAGAAACATTTGGTATTAATAGTTAGAAAAGACCATTATGTTTCTCTGATTTTTAAATTGTGGTTGGCATTTTTGAAGGGCTGCTTGCTAGCAATGAGACATGGAGGTCCCCTAGTCCAACCTCCTGCTTAAAGGGGCCCCAATTAGAACAGATTTCTCAGGGCCTCGTCCTGTCAAGCTCAACTATCTCCAAGGACAGAGACTCCACAACCTCTCTGGGACCCTGTTCCAGTGCTTGACCCTCTTCACAGTATAAAATGTTTTCTTAGTACTGAGTGGGAATTTCCCATTTTCCAATTTGTGCCAGTTGCCTCTCATCCCACCACTGCATACTTTCAAGAAGAGTTTGGCTCCATCTTCTTTGTATGCTCCCATTAGCTGTACACAGCAGTCGCTTCCGAAGGCTAAATGAGCCCAGTTCTCTCAGCCTCTTGTCATCCCTGTGCGAGAGAGAAGCTGTATTCTTTTGATATGCCTTTCTTTTTGTAATGAAAAGACACCATTATCTTCTGCTTTTAATAGTGCTTCAGAGCACCAGAAGCGTCCACAGAGGTGCACACAAGCACCCTTTAAAAGCCCATATCTACTTTTGTGCATTGCTCCAGCTCTGTTTTGCACTCCAGTATCATTTGCAGCTTGAGAATGTACACTCAGAACAGCTAGTTTAAATATTTATAGCTGCATAGGTGCACACTCCAGCTACCACACTTTAATCCAATGCCCTAGCAGGTATGTGTGCCTGCTCTGAAATCCCTGTTGCTTCCAGAGATTCCATGTGACCTGGCTGACAGCTTTGTGAACTCCTGGACTACAGATTACACACAGCTTTGCTGTTCTTTGCTGTCTATAATATGAAAAGATGAAGGTCAACAAATTCTTTCTATTCCTCTGTGCTTTCCAGAAAAAATGCCTTATTTTGTAGTGATTATTCAGACAATTCTTATCTGTTTCCCACATGGAAAAGCAGATAATATTAAATTCACCACTATAATCTTTTTGCAGCATGCTACGTTATGACAGTAGGTCTTTCTTGGCAAAAATTGTGTGAGGCTGTCAAAATCCTGGAGCTGTGGGAACAGGATGTACTAAATAGATGAGGAACTTCCATGGTGCCACGTTTGTGTACTTTCATTGCCCTTTTGACACGATGTGGTGCTCCTCTGAGGCACCAGTCTCAGTGTGGGAAAGGCTATTGAAGCCTGTTACAGAGGAGCAGGAGGGCAAGAAGTGGGGTGAGCTCCCCACACAGAGCCCACCATTGCACTGGGACTGAGAAGACTCCCAGTTATTAGACTCTCCTGGAGGAGACACCTCAGCACTGGGAACAGTGCTAGAAATTCACCCTCCAGCACTCTATGAAGATGCATTGGAGAAGCATCTTTTATTTCCCAGTGAGCTTGCACCGAAGGACTGAGGGAGTAAATGCTTGTAACTGATTGCTTAATGGTCATCCCTGTTGATCTATCTGCTCATCACCCAGGTGGAGAAAAGAAGAACCCATGCATGCCCCTGAGCTCCCTGCCCTGCCCTCCAGCCGAGAGGGTGTGCCTGAGGTGGGAGCAGAGCCGCAGCCTCATTGCCTGCATGCTAGGCACCATCACTGAGCCAGCAGTGGTAGTGATGGACCACGTCGTGGTCCTTGAGGAGCGTCCCTGGATTGATTCTGGGGTGGCACAGCCATGCGTTATCCTTTCCACAGAGATTTCAGCTAGGGAAAGAAAAAAAGCTCTGAGCTATAGTTCTGTACTCTCACGTTTATTAAATGAGCTTATTGCTCATATTACTCCTACCTCTGTTCATTTAAAACACAAGGAGCTCCTCCTGTCCTGCTAAAGTGAATCATAGAATCATAGAATAGTTAGGGTTGGAAAGGACCTTAAGATCATCTAGTTCCAACCCCCCTGCCATGGGCAGGGACACCTCACACTAAACCATGTCACCCAAGGCCTCATCCAACCTGGCCTTGCACACCACCAGGGATGGAGCATTCACAGCTTCCTTGGGCAACCCATTCCAGTGCCTCACCACCCTAACAGTAAAGAACCTCTTCTTTATATCTAACCCAGACTTCTCCTGTTTAAGTTTTAATTAAACAGGGGCACACACCAAAATGCCAGTTAGTTATGCTGGTGCAAATCCGACTTCAACCTTAAAACATACTAGTATCGCATGTGAATTCACGTAAGTACATATGCAAGGGAAAATGAATGCAAAATGAATGAGGTGGGGATGAAAATCTGTCCCTGCAGAGCCTGTTTGCCAGCATTTCAGTAGTGCTTATCACTGTTCTGTCCAACTTTTGGCTTAATTTGTCTGCTTTGAGAAATATCTACTGAAATGGCGGTGGAAATTCACGCAGTATATTTGCTTTATCTACTGCCTCTTCAGTGATATTGCTTTGGCCAATATGATACTGTTCATCCAATATTTTCTAAAAGTTGGAGACTAGAATCTGATCCAAGAAGCTTAACTCTTTAATCACTTAATAAAGTTCAGTGAAATCAGTGATAAAAATACAGAACTTGATTAAACCTTCTGTTAATTGTTCATTGTTTCTGTACACTGTGTTATGCTCATTCATGTTGCCAATTAGTCTTGCATTTTCCTAATTTATACAGAATATAATAGGAAAAATAAAAATACCAAGCATTTGTGGACTATTCACTGAGCATTTGTAACATGAAGTTACAGTTCAACGAACAGATTCATGAGAATCCCTGTGTGCACATACTGCCTTTACTCCACGAACAATGGAATATGATGACTAAAAGAAAGAACATGGATATAAGTTTGTAAAGGTTATATTTTGTTCCTCTATGCTCCAGTCGAGATACACAATTTTACCAAAAGTCTGTTGTCTCAATACATGTGAAAGCATAACTGAACATAGGTTGGGCAGAGCATTTACTTGTACGTATGTAATCTAGACTCAGATTGGATAATACTGGTATCTTTACATTAGAAGTAAAGTTCTGAGGTCTGGAGTCATTACATGGATATTTATTTAGTTATTGTTAGACACTGAATCCATATTTGTTACACAAAGCCCTGCTTTGCGTAAGAAATATTTAGCCACTGAAAACTGTCATTAGATTAGAATAGCGCTTAATAACCCTTGAAGAAGAGGAAAATTTAAAAGCATATTTTCCCAGATATTCATTTTCACAGGATAATGGAAAAAATCAATTTCCTAAGGACAAAGATACAACCTGAAATGCCAGACATAGTAATGAGAAAGAATTTGCATGCCTGTGAAATGTGAAGTAGTAAACATGTTTTTCTTTTTCATTTTCTTTTGAATGGGAAAGAAGCAGAGGGCTTTAAATTATGCAAATATAGACAAATGTTAATTTATAAATGTACACGGGATATTGGTTGAAACATGAATTTTCTCTGCTACTTACATTTAGCCAGAGAACCTCTTTAGAAATAGATATTCACCTCTGTTCTTTCCTGCAGCTTTGCATGTCGTACCTTTAAGAGAATGAACCCATCCTGAACTTGATGCAGTTTGGTCTTTTCCTTCTGCAGATGAATCTTGGAGAGATTATAACCAATTTAAGCAGGGTGGGGGATTCTGTTTCTAACTAGCTACAAGCAACCGCCAAGGAACCAACGAGGGAAAATGAGAGGTATTCACAACAGTCTCCAGCTTGGATTACATGTATCTTGAAAGCACTAGCAGCAGATGCTTGTGGAAGTGATTATGCACTGGATCATATGCACGTCCTTCTGGCTGCCGTCACCACTTAGGTAAGAAGAAGCCCCTCCAATTTACAGAGAAAAGAGATAAAAGTATATTGCAGAAGACCCTGATAACCATGGAGTTTAAAGGAGATCAGAAATCACCCTGCTACTTAGGGGCCCAAGCCTGCAGGATCAAAACTTTAAACAAACTACAGGATTATGGATTGCAGCCCTTCAGGGATTTCAACATTTTTCCTTATGTGAATTTATAGACATAACAACACTTCTATTGAGAAAAGCACTCTTTTCTTCCTTTTCTGGGGGGGCTGTTACTAATTAGGGCAGTTTTCTGCATTTATGTAAATAGTAGTTCCAAAAGCTTTTGCTAAATTATTTTATTCTGTCTACCCCTTAGGCTGAAGATGTCATTATACAGCTCCACAGTCTGCTTGACAGATCCTTAGACACATACAACAAATGGCTTTGGAGATGCCTGCACTTTATCCCCTATGCTACTGTTCTTTTTTATTGTAAAGAACTATAATAGAAGTGTTCGGGGTTCTTTTTCCCCCAATCAATTTATTGACATTTACTGATTTTTCAGTATTGAGTCTCTTAGTTACTTTGTTTCCAGGTTCAGTTGTCCTGGGTTTTCATTCTTCCAAGCAACTTATTCTTTCCTCCTTTATGCATTGCTAACTTTCTGCTACTGAAAGCCTAGTAGCCTTTGTCCTGATTTCACTGAGGATCCAGGAAAGTGGCAGTGACTGAGGCTCTCACAGGGTGATTTTGCTTATTGCTTGGACTTGCTTCAGGTCAGCCCTGACAGAAGGATTTCATCATTCATCTGTACTAGGCTTCCAAGAGCATGTGCTGAGATGGCTAATCTGATTGTATGCTTCCACTGATACTGGTTATGGGGTTTTTTTACAAGGCTCCAACGTTACAGCCTGATACTCATTAAAAGCTGCTGTTTATCGTCTTCCTGCCCATTACATACAACAATATGAGCTGCTGAAAGACAAGTCTCATGGTATGTAGCTTCTCTAACTCTCTTTTTTTTTTTTTTTTTTAACTCCTACAGCTTGGGTCTTCACTTTTTAACAAAGGGAAAAAAAGTTATCAGTGAGGAGTCCCTAACTCCTTCCAATTCATGATCCCATTTTTCATAAAGTCATAGAGTCATAGAATCATAGAATGGTCAGGGTTGGAAAGGACCCTAAGATCATCTAGTTCCAACCTGTAGATAGTCTTTCTTTTAGTCAGTATTTCTAATCACAGGAAAACAAACCCTTCACTCTCTTCTTCCCCAGTTCCAAATATATGGTTGCTGCTTGCTGCTGGTTGCTGCTACCAGCAGTGTATCTGAATGCTCTCAGTGGAGATGGGAGTCTGTGAACTCACACTGGGGATTAGTAACCTCTACTATGGCTATAGCAATGACCTGCTGTTCTGGGTTAGTCATCATTAACTCAACCTCATTGCAGGACTATTGTTTGCAGATGTTTCTGCAGAGCATATGATGCCAATTGGAAAAGAATCTGCATTTGAGAAGAAGCTGTTCTGTGAAAATCTTGAACAAAGGGTTGAATTTATCATTCCTAAAAGATTACAAAGTAGACCTCCAACTGGATTCACCTCTTGTAAAATGTAGGAAAAGACAGTGTATTTAGATTATTGCAGAGTTGAAGCACATGCTGCTAACTGAGATGCAAATAAGGAATAAACAATGATGTAATGCCATTCCTATTTCATAGAGAGCTATAAATATGGGGAGAAAGTTGCTGAGCAAAGCAGTAATGCAGCAAGTGGTAGAAATTAATCAAGAGATAGTGCCACTTTTATAGGATAAAAAGGATTCAGGAACAGACTGACCAAGCAAAGAGATGGGGCTGAGATCAATTGAATGGGAGCAGACTTCTTGGGCTAAATGGCCATTCCCAGCCAAATGCTATTAATGAACCTATATTAGAAGAGTCATCTTTCATATGGAGGGGTTGAACAGGATGAAGAATCATAGAATCATAAAATGATTTGGGTTAGAAAGGACCTTAAGATCATCTAGTTCCAACCCCCTGCCTTGGGCAGGGACACCTCACACTAGCCCGTGTCACCCTAGGCTCTGTCCAACCTGGCCTTGAACACCGCCACGGATGGAGCATTCACAACTTCCTTGGGCAACCCATTCCAGTGCCTCACTGCCCTTACAGTAAAGAATTTCTTCCTTATATCTGATCTAAACTTCCCCTGTTTAAGTTTGAACCCGTTACCCCTTGTCCTGTCACTACAGTCCCTGACGAAGAGTCCCTTCTCAGCATCCTCATAGGCCCCCTTCAGATACCGGAAGGCTGCTATGAATCTTAATGGTCTGTGATTTCACAAAGATGCAGTGAGCTGGATATGAAACAGGGATGCCAGGAGGCAGGTGCTTTGAAGATACCTGCAAGTAAGTGAAACCAAGCAAGCAGAAACCCTTGCAACCAGTATGCAGAAATGAAGTGGGAAACAAAGGTGACTTCAAAGGCTGTATGTGGATCTTCCCTTTTCTGGATCTGTCTGGTGGGGCTATGTGAAAAAATCTTTTTAAAAGATTTTGAGTTTTTGTAAAGGTCCTCATCTGACTCAGAATGAAAAGTAAACATCAGAACCTGCTGAAGGTACTACGAAGCTTCATGATGTAGATCAGACAAAACACTGGGTTTTAAATTGTGATTCATTTCAGTCTTTGTCTTTTTGCTTTACAAACCTTTTCAGCATGAAGTAACTAAAATTGAGAGAATAACTTGCAATTTTTCCGTACCGAAACTGTTGGAACTATGTTAGCCATTTCAAACTGATGTAGAGGAATTTTAAAAGGAGAGTTTGGGTGTTAAAAAATCCCAAACAATAAACAGCAAACCAATACTCTTGTAGTACCTGATCCATTTTGAACAACTCTTCATTTTCTGAGCATAAACCAGAAATGCTTCACTGGAGAATTTCCCAGTGATCACTACTGGCTGCTGGATTGCAACAAATGATGCCAACAGCCCAGGTTCAACAGCACACAGGACTCTCATTCAGTACTCATCTGACCTGGCCGTGTCCTCTGAAGTACATGCCAGCAGCGTATATCCCTGTGCCAGGGCTAATTTTGGTGGACAGTGCTGCCAAGGCAGTATGAAAAGGTCTTTGTTGGAAGGGAGCACCAGGCCACTTTAAAAAACACCTATGGAGGTATTTACACCAAAAATATGGATGTAAAATAATACAGGCTCAAGTGATTGCAGTTTGCACTTGTCTCCTTAAGGTCAGTGGCAACTAAACACGTCTCCATCTTCTTTTCTTTCTATCCCAAGGAAGTAAAGGCACAGCTACTGTTTTATTCCTGGTTTGGTCATTGGTACCCTGACAAATAAATTGAAATATTTAATTTCCTTCACTGGTAGCATTCTTCTCTCCTTTTTCTCAGGTTTGAGTGACTTTACAAGGCACATGGGGGACAGTGAAGAATCAAGCCCTGCGTTCACACAGCCTGTCAGACTTCTTGTCTTTCCACTTGCTGATGAATGTGTACCAAAGCCTGTCGGAGCTGGCTGCATCAGTGGTATGCCATATCTCGTCACAGTCAAGTACAAATGACCCATTTGTGTTGCTCTTCAGAGGTTCCTGAGGATTATTCTCTGGATCCTGAAAAGAAGAAGTAAAACCTAATGACCTGGGAATGTGTGTGGTGTGGGGGAAGGACGTACCTGCCAAGTGGAGGTGGCTGCAGCCAGGTCCTGCGGGGCTTGGAGAAATCTGTCAGATTCCCTTCCTAAATCCTGCCGACGGGAAGGGCCTTCTGAACAGGACATTCCACCAGCATTTGGCTGCCACCAAGTTTCATTTTGCTGTGTTTTATTCAACCTGGTTTAAAAATGAAACATCGCATCCAACCAAAACTCAGCCTGTTTGAAATGCAAACCTGAGAATGGGAAGGAGAGCCCTGCCATAGAGGAGTGTACACTGCTCTGTACCCTCCGGGCTTGGGAAGGAGGAAAGAATTAATGGAACTGGGGAAACAAGACAATGATAATGTGTAAGATCTTCGGGTTCCCAGCAGTGTTTGGCGTACATACTGCATCACTCCTGAACTAGCAAGGATCAGTGCCTTCAGCAGGGCAATCGTGGGGAACACACAAACCCTGATCACATCACCAGGCTCTGTAGCATATTTTCCACAGTTGATCTCTATGCCTTCCCTTCTCAGGAGACCCCATGGATTTGCTCATATAAAGTAAAGGAGAGTTACCTTTCCTCTGTCTCAGGAGGATAGACTTAGTTGTGAGGGAGTCACAAGAGCACAGACGTAAGCTGGTAATAACAGGATCACAGGACTTGGAGATGAAAGGCAACCTCAAGGCAGGATCATAGATGAAACTGCATGTACATCATTCCTGAGAGGCACTCACTCTTGCCTGTAGTTAAAAATCACAGCTTATGAAGACAGAAGTTTTCCAAATGATCTGTGCCACATCTCCACTGTCGCTATTAAAAAGTCTGTAACAAATGTATAGCCTGAATTTCTCCTTGCTACAGTTTAAGCTCATTGCTCCTCATACCCACAAAGAATATGGATGGGGCAGTTATTTCCTATTCTCTTTTTGTCAGCCTTTCTGTTTCTGAGGAGTGTTAACATGCTTCTCTTCAGTCTCTTCTTCCTCTCACTAAATGCCAGCTTATCCAATCTTATATCATGAATCATATTCTCACAAAGCAGGCCATATTTTTTACCTATGTCTTCCTATTTCTCCTTCATCTCTGATTCCTCATCTTCTCTCTACCTGATACTTTATCTGTCATAGAGTCACAGAATAGTTTGGATTGGAAGGGACCTTAAAGATCATTTAGTTTCAACCCCCTTGCAACAGACAGGGAAGCCTTCCACTAGATCAGGTTGCTCAAAGCCCCAAAACTACCAGGGATGGAGCATCCACAACTTCTCTGGGCAACCTGTGCCAATGTGTCACCACCCTCACAGTAAAGAACTTCCTTATATCTAATCCAAATCTAAATCTAAATCTGAATAATGTATTACTGAAGCAAGCAGCAGTTTATCTTCACCACAGCTCCAGGCAAGGCAGCCGCCCTTGCCCTTGCCATGAGTTTCCTGAAGGCTTGCATGTTTTTAAAATTATGGTAGTTTATTGCAAGAAATAGAAAAAGCCCAAACAGCATCAGTGTGAAAATTTGAGCTAGTTTTGGGTAAGTAAGTGTCAAGGTCTGCTAAGCAGATCACGTTTTTCTGGTCACAAGTTTGTGTGTAATTAGTGCTCACAGGCTTCAACGCTGTCATAAGGCTGAGGAGTACAAAGACAGAAAAGATCAGGTGTTGTTATGCGTCTCACATCCACAAGCCAGTATTGTCAGTATTAACACTGGAAAGTCCTTCTGAGCTGAGGGCTGTCATAACCTGTTGGGTTTTCTATTTGTGGGGTTTTTAATGTCTTCATGCTGTAAACTGCTCATGAATATATTGCACATCACTGGTCCCAGGCACATGCAAAATCTTCTGAACCCATGTATTAAGGTTCTCCAGCCACAGCTACTCACACTTGAAAGGCAAATTTAATATCTTTAAGTTAATCAAGGGATCCTCATTTATGCAACTTATTGCAAGATAATGAATTCTTGCATAATTTTTTCTTTAGAGTGTTAAAAAAATACTGTGTAAGAAAACTCCTGGTCTGAATATTGTTCTGTTCAGTGCAAAGGACAGATTGTTGGCATTCCTGGGTAATTCTGCTCTCTGGCAAAGGAGTGCTTCTTATCAAGTGCTCTGATGTACAAGTGCCTGAGGGCTTGTTCACATGGGAAAATTCAGTGGCATTATTCTTACCTCTCCACTGCAGAATATGAGTACCCACATGGAAATTCAGCAACGGTATTTTGCTCTTGAAAAGTCCTAAGTACCGTTATATAATTTCTCCCCAGAAAGGTAGCTATGGCACAGGTAATGCAACACACCAGAAAAAATGCACCTGGGGACATCAGAAAAGACTGCTTTGTACAAAAGCAACTCTTGACTTGTGTGACAATACGTTTCTCTGTTTGAGATAGTTTCTTACCCTGAGCACGCTGTCTCTACTTAAAAGAACCCACCCATTCTACTGAGAAATTAAAACCAACGCAATGCATGTACTTATCCACACCCACCCACCTACTATTTTAATTATTGATATTAGTTTTACTGCACTTACTTATACTTTTCTTCTGTAAATGTGTCCTTACTCTGAGCACCACACTCAGGCAGATGTTATCTGAGCAGTGACTACAGCTCCTGGTAAGCAAGCAATGTGCTGAATGCTGATGGAGAAGGCTAAGGTTAGCTCAGGAAAATAAGCAAGAATAGAATACGGGTAATATAAAACAATTTCACACTTGAAAATATATTAACAAGGCATGCTGCACCTGCAGCCATGAATTTCATTTGCATAGGAGAAAAACAATCTGTGCTGTAAATGTAATACGATGGGTAGGAGGGATGGAAGAAAGGAGAAAGAAAACACAGACTGCCTTATACGCAGTGACCCTTAGTAGTGGCTGGGATGTGGCCTTTGCAGTTCTGCCTTCTGTGTCTACTCTGCTCTTTGTAGTTCTCGCTGAGAGACCCGAAGCAGGTGGTATAGCTCAGAGAGAGATTTCAGAGTCCTTTGGTGCCCAGCAGCATCCACGTGCCCAGGCTCAGCACACTCCTGCACAGCTTTCTGCAGCTGCAGCTGCAGGGGGAGGGAAACCAATGGCCCTCGGAGACTTGGGGAAAACCAGCGACGGAATATTTTGTCACAAATTACCTGGGGGAAGGAAAAACAGCAGATTGTTGTCTTTCAGGAGATACAGCTAATGTACTGTAGAAAATGTCGGCTGGATCCAGAATGCCTCCAGCCATTCAGAGAGGAAGGTATAGAAAAGGAGCATCCACAAAGGGCGAGGAATCGCTCTTCTTCTCAGACTGCTCTTGCATTTCTGCATGACCAGTGGTGAGGGTGTAGAAGAAGCAAGCAAAAGGCCATCAAGGTATGATACCCCAGCCCCTCTGCTGTGCTGTAGCCTTCCACCAGCACAACCTGGGTGAGCTATTACACACCTCACCCTAGGACAAGAACCCTGTGGATTCCCCTTTCCACTACATCCACGTACTACATCTGCAATGTGGAGAATCACAGGCACTACTTACACCTGGGCAGCTCTGACTTTACCATTAGTGGAGACAATAATGCTAATCCCCTTCCCCTATTTCCTTCACTCTCCTATCTGAGGCATTGAGCTCCCAGCTACGCAAACCCACGGCAAATTAACACTAGTGAGTATAAAGATCTGTTTTGTGCCTCAAGATGGGATTTCTGAGCAGGACTGGAACTTAGGTGGCCACATTTAAAAACATGACTATACTCAACTCACAATCTCCTAGTACGTACCATACATTTTATAGTCAATGTGACTTTAAAAGAAATGGATTCATAAAGCAGCTGTCTACTCACTTGCAAGTTGTTATTGGCTCTCTGTGCTCCACATTTTCTGATTCTCAGATTGCACTTTGAAAAGCAATCAAAAAAATTACAGTCTTCATCTCCCGTGCAGTTCTGTTCAAGGATGTCCCTCATTTTGGGCTCAAAAAAGGCCATATCCACATCAATGGCCACCACCTGTGGATCAGAACAACCCATCAGATCCAGCACAGCAGAGCTTGTGAGACAAGGCTGAGCAAGCATTCCTTGCTGCTTGTTTTTGGAAATGCTGTGCTGAGAGCATCTGCCAGTGGGGAACTGGAATCACAGTGAATGGGCTTTATTTTGCTTAACTGGGCTATGCTAGTCTCGTAAGTACTACTTTTTAAGCAAAACCAGCCAAATGTTTATGACACCAGGAAAGAGAAAATGATTTGTGGCCAATATGCATCCCTGAGGTCAACTGTGTTGGGACTTCCAACTTGAAGATTAATTTACTTCTTGTTACAGCGTATGCAGATGGCACCTCAACATTTTAATTATATGGCAGTGCAAAATTATCCACAGGCCAGATGGTATCATTTCACAATCCACCATTCCAACTAAACCCTTGACTTTACCACCGTGGAGAAGAGCAGTGGGATGCACAGAATTACCTGCATCTGGAACAGCTCCTGCAAACCTGCCTTTGCCTTTAGTGGGTTTGAGCCTGTTCAGACGGAGAAAAGAGATCCCTGAGGTTGAAAGTTGGGGCTGGCTTTGCCCTGTCCTGTTTCTATGGTTTGACTCATGTATTGTCCATTGTTATTGTTCTGGTTGTCCAGAAATAGAGCCCAGCCAGCAGTTGGTCTCAGCAGAAAAAACAAGGACTGAAGGGATCAACCACTTTTCTCACCCTGACACAAGGTCTGCTAAACAGTGAATACACAGCACAGAGAGGTCTGCAGCGCTGCTGCCCATGCTAGGTTCAAGACCACTCTGGGAGCAAACGGCTGTAGTCTCAGTTTCTGCCAAGTGTCACTCTACCCACGAATACCTCCCTTAAAAAAATCACAGCAATAAGGAGGGAAAGAAAGGAAGCCAGTAATGGGATGGCAGCTGCTTGATGTGAGACAAGCTGTGGGTGACCACAGTGAGCACAGCCTGCCTTCAGTGCAATGGATGGGTGCAACAATCAGTGTAGGTTCAGAGCTGCACTTAACACTTGACAGTCAGGGGCAGAAATGCTCCTTCACAGCAGCGGACACACATCTTCATGGGGGGAAATGTCTGAGACATGGGCAAAGCAGAGTTACTTGGGCTAAAAGGGTAGTCTCATTTTTTAGGATTCAACCTCCCATGTAGCAGGGGAAGCTGAACTGTGTGGCTGAAGCTGGATCAACCACAGGAACAAAAGACGTTTGGATTGGTAGAAGGCCAAATAAACCTTTCACAGGCAAAAGAAAGAATGCAGTTTAATCTTCATTTTATTCTGCTCTTTTCTCCCTGTGGAAAAAGAGATGAGGCATGGTTTAAAAAATTATTTTTAAGCTTCTTGGAGAGCTTGATAATGGCATAGCCTAAGGAATTTTACATGTTTGGACAGGCAATTTCTTCTTTTCTTTTCTTCTTTACTTCCTTAAGCTCTCTGCAGTTTTGCTGTTCACTTCTTTGGAAGGTTTCTCCAGTCCTAGGGTTGCTGCATCAACTCCAGGTGGGGTTTCTGCCAGCACTGAGCACTTTTGACAACCTGATTGATCGCTCCTCTAGGAAAACCAGCCCTGGTTCCCAAAAGTGCTGCTGCCAAAGGGTTCAGTGTTTTCACTGAAGTTCATCTGTTACAAAAATGTGTGGGCATGCAGCCAGACCCTGCAAAGATAGATTTGGATGACATTCTACCTATAAACAGCTACATTTTGGTGGGGTTTGTTATGATTGTAATTGATGGTGAAACTACCTGAGGAAATGCAGGAAGGCCCCAACAGATTTAAAGTCATGTTTAAGGTGCTCTAATCTTTCTAATAGAGCACTATATTCACCCAGACCTCTTCCTAACTCTGTAGCTGCATAGCAGCTTAAAATTCTCCTGGATGATCTACCGGGCAGTGATCTCTCCTCTTCGTGCTACAATAAGGGCATGTAAAGGCTGGAATGAAGGCTGGAGGCTTATCCCCTCCATTTCAGAATAATCCTCAAAGAAAACTGTTGCATTCCAGGCACATTTCTTTGAGCATTAGCAGTCTCATTACTAGGATGAGGAATAGTGGTACAATTATGGGTGTTTATTATTATCCTATATAAGGCACAAGAAAGTGAAAAAATTTCTTGAGACAAACATAAGTGACAAAAAAGAGACTGCTTTGCTGTGTCCCTATTCTGGAACTGGTTGTCAAAATCATCTAGAGTTTCTGCTTCTCACTCTCCTTCCTTCTTCACTGATCAAGAGGTCTCTGTGTCCCATCCTGACTGTGTGTATTTCCTGTCTCCCAGTCCAGTGGGGTGATAATGGGTGATAACAACAACCTGTAAGTAATGTACAACCGGGAGAGCCATGTGTGAGCAGCAACTCACATTTTTCTTTAATTAGTTCTCCTAAAGTACTGAATTAGAACATTATCCTATACCATAAGGTGACTGCCATCTCTTTGGACCCAGAACTCAGAGGAAGATCCTGGAGAAGCAAGCCTTACCAAAAGGACTCATAAGGAAAGAGTCATCCAATAATTTTCTCTTTTCCTAAATGAAGCCTCTTTTCCTGTAAGTGGGCTATAAAACAGATACTCTGGTGTGTGCTCAGCCACATGCAGTCACAGTCCTGCTTAACTGAAAGAGATGGGCAGAGCCTGCCTTGAGAAATCCCTGCTGTACCCCACTCTGCCTGAGTACTGGTACGCTTGTAGTTTCTTGCTATAGCTCCTCACATTCCCCGTTCTGCTGCTGTATTGCACCTGAATAAACAATGGGTGGGAAGAGAAAGGTGAAAGAAAAGCACTCTAATTGCTCTTAATGGCTGTATGTTTAGGCAATGTTTGTCTAGTACTCTGAAGATGATGTTATATTAACACTCAGTGAGTACTGAAAATAGCATTCACTCAGAGTGCGGAAACTCCACTGATGTCACTGCAAATTGTGAGGCTAGTTCTAACACTTACTTACTGCACACTGCCCCCAATCTGTACACACAATTTCCACCAAAACCAGTGGAATTTCTGTCTGCAGTGTGAATGCAAGATACCTGCAGCAATGTGGTGCTGAGCTACATCACTACTTGGAAAACATGCATAGCTATTCAGGTCTGATTTACAGCTGAGAAGCCAAAGAGTAACGATGCCAAGGAGTTTCATGTCACTGTCCTTGGATCATTTCCATACCAGATAAGTTGAACACTAAGCACAAACGGGTGGGTTTGGATGGGGGAGTTCCCCTTGTGTCAGGACAGAGAATTCAGCCTTAGCTTTCAAATTCAGTTTCTCCTTTCAACACCACTCACTACCAGAAATAGTTGCTATGATTCAAATTACATTGTTATTTACAGCTTTTGAGATCTCCTTGCTTTCAGGAGGTATCCCTCACCACATCCAAGGGACCCTGTCAGTACTGGTGCCTTTGAGGAGGTGAAACAAACCAGAACTGAGCAAGCTGTTCTCAAAACAAGCAGCAGGATTTAATGCTTGGAAATGTGGCTGCACAAACTACAAAGGGGAGAAGCAGCAGAGAATCTCCCTCGTCGCTTGTAAATGCATTGGCTTTGCAAAAACTTGGCCAAAAGCTGTACGAGAAGTGTCATTTTTACACTTCTAATGTCATTTACACTGGAATTTGACCTCATACTGCTGCACCACCACCCCAGAGACCCAACTTACCGTGAGATCATGCCTGATAGCAAAGTTTTCTGGTTTGATGTCACACAGGTGAAGTGGGTGGGAGAAATCATTATCAAAATGCTGCACCATGTCCAGAAAGCTGAGTGCAATGTCAATGATGGCTCTCACTCTGCTTCTGCGGCCAGCAAAGGTGGAGCTGACCACATTTTCCAAGGGAAAAAGAGTTTTGTGCCAGGCATGTCCAGCTGTGAGATACTCCACAGCATAGAAGTGTCCACAGGAGCCAATAATTCGTAGCACGTGTTTGCTGAAGTCCTGCAGCAAACTGAAGTAGATATATTCTTCCTGCTGAAGCAAGGACCACATGCTGGCCACCTGCGCTTTCCAGTGTGGTCCCTTCTTCCTTGCCCACAGGGGCCCCATGGTATTGTTAGACAGTTCTAGCCCCAGGACGTTTTTTACCTCCAAGGCTACCATCAGCAGAAGCTCTGTTTCAGGAATATCCTCTGTTTCCACTTCTTCTAGCACGCTGAGATGCTGGTAGCTGGAGAAGATTTCCTTCTTGGATTTCAGGATGATGGGCTGGCCTCTCCAGTCAGCTTGGATGACCTTCTTACCTCTATCATAGTAAAGGCAGTGTTTATACACCAGATTCTGTGCCACACACAGGTCCTCACAGAGGTCACCAGTCAGGGCTCCACTGCTGTAGTCAAGACACTGGAGAGAAAGAGCAGCATGTTCATAGAAGGACCATATGCCCTTGGACCACACAGAAGAAAGGCCAGAAACAGTTCTAAGCTTGAGAGGCTTGCAGCTGTACTGCAAGAACACACTTACAACCACTGGTGTGCTCACCAGTGATTCAACGTTTTTTCAGAAGTCTATAGAGACCTTTTACTAGCAGGGGTTTTGCTTCAAAACAGGGATTCTTGGGATAGTAAAGGACAGTTCTTGACACGTATGAATGCAGTGAGACAACCTTTGAACACACTTGGCTGTACTATATGAGATGCTGGGCTGTAACATTTCACGGCACATGAGATAATTTCCAGTGTAATGCAGCACTTTTCTGAGAGGTTCAGGGCAACAAAACTTTGACATCCCCCCTTAAACTACAGGAAAATCCATGGGTAATTGGATTGCTGGGATCTCGCACAGCCCTGCATATTTTAGCCTTGCACTCAAGGTGCCCTGAATGGAGCTGTAAGAACCTTCCTCTGCACTACCACGAAGCACAGAGGTGGTAGTGAACCAAGAGCTTTCTGAATTTTTAAGTATGTAAATCCTGTAGAAAAAAAAATTACTTTTCAGTTCTTACATGTAATTATCAAAAGCGACATTTTAATATTAATTGCTTAAATACTTATTTTTATTTTAACTGGGAAAAAAAAAATCAGCTGGTGGAAACATAGGAACTGCTGCTTGATAGTTAAACGGTCACTGCAAATTCACACAAGAACTGCAAGGAACCCCTCAGCAGTCCTTCCCTTGACCCATAATTATTTCCATATCATCATTTGCAAACATGTTAGCAGTCAATACATTCCTATGGGCATTCAGAAGTGCAGCTGCAGGGACTGCTTTGGGCGAACCAGTAGAGGGGATGAACAGAGGTCCCTGGTGAAAGAAGAATAGACTGTGGTGGTGTAGAAAGCCAAACATCTGGGAGGCAATTCGACAGTGTCAGCCTTCCTCATTGCTTTCTAGCTTTTGAACGTGGACCACTTGCAATGGCTGCCTGAGTCCCACCGCGTTTGTGTGACTTGCTGTTATATATGCAAGAAACATGATGACAAAACACAAATGATGCATTTACTTAGGACAGTGTTTAAGATGTGCACCAGAGGAGTATGCACTGATGCCAGGCAGCATTCAGAGTCAAACCTTAAACAGGACACTGGGGAATGGGTGGAGGATTAAGTCCAAAATCCAAGAATGGTGATAAATTGACTAAAACTACTTACTGAGGGCAGTTCAGACAGACATAAAATGTATTTATACTCTGATGATCTCATGGGCCAAAAGAGAACATTCAATTCCAGCGAGGAGAGCCAGGTAAGCAGTCTTTACCGTGAATGCCTTGATCCTGAGTCCAGGGTGATATATATGTGTGAAACACATGCATCTGCATGCACATCCACATCAGGGTGGCCCAGCAGACTTACTGGGCTGTCCACAGAATTCAGAGTATGCATATGAATTGTCTTGCTTTTGAAAATCTATTCCTATGAATGTAACACAAATTTATGCTCCCCTTTTAAGGAGGAAATGTAGTTTTCCTGATAACAGTTTCCTATCTGGAGCTCTAAGTGCTTTTAGAAAAATTGCAAACTGAATAAATTTTGGGGGTTTTCTTTGGAGCGTAAGTACAACCACATTTAAAATCAGTGCTCTGCTACTGAGATCACAACCTAACTCTTCTTCTGCTACAGTAAGAGAATATAGGACTTAGCCCTGTAATTGAATCCACATGGGTGAACACTTGCTCCTGTGCACAATTTTACTGTGGCCCATCAAGTTCACTCTTAGATGGCCCACATGCATGGGCCCCTGGCACTTAGAAGAACACATGCCCAGAAGACCTGTAGTCAAACATGTGAACACACAGCTTATTTTCTCATGTTGCCATCACATCAATCTGGATGACATTAAAAAAACAAATAGTTGTGGAAAACAGTCTCACATTTCCCAGACATAGGGGATGAGTCATTTTTGAGCCTGGCTGCAGTTTAGGACTTGTCTGCTGTTCCACTTGAGCCCATAAGTCTTTGATTATTAACCTACTACCTAACAAACAAGCCTCTGAATTGGATTGTTCTTACACTGAATGTGTGCAGTGTTTTGCAAACTGGAAGCTGTGAAAGGAGACTTGATCAAAGATTTCCTGGTCCCGTAGTGGCGAAACACAGATCAGCCTTCCAGAAGTAACACTCTGCTGGTCACCAATACAAGCAAGAACTTCAAAAAGGCTTCCTCAAATAAGCAGGCAAGAACGTTGAACAATTTTCAAGGTGTCTCTCTGCATTCACAAAATGTAGTGAGTTGTGTCACTCGGTGGCTTTAAAAATCTCCTCACCCTTCTGTTCATTGTAATCTAGAAAAGACTGACTGCACCTTCACGTCCTCACTATCCCCACCATTATTCCAACTTCAGGTGTTTTATGTTTGCCATAAGCATAATACACTAAGTAAGCTTAGCTCCCTCCCATGGTGATCCTTATTCCTGCAGCCACTGGATGATTTCTGTGGTTTTATTCCCTCCCTGTTTCTTCTCTTCATTTTCCCACCCTCCAGCCTTAGAAGGACAGACACCAGAACTGAATGCTGTTGTCCAGTGCTGCAAAGACAGCCAACAGCTCTTTTCTGCTTCTCCTTTTTAGAGACATTGTGAGATTATATCAGCCTTTTTAGGCACAATCTGTGCTGGTAGTTCATGTTGAAGTAATTATTTGACCCCTATGTCCTTTCTAAAGTCATAGAATTTTACAAGACAGTCTTCCATTCTATTGGCATAGCTTGTACTCCTGTGTTCCCCAGTGTACTAGCTTGCATTTTATTGTATTAAAACATGTTTTGATAGACTGACAAAGTTTAGACAGGTGATTCAGATTACCCTGTCATGAAAACATGGTCTGTTTATTATTTACCAACCTTTGCACTAACTGCAAGCCTCACCATACAAGATTTCATATCATCACGATCACTGCTGATAAAAAGAATCAATTCCCCAAAGAACTCTTCCAGAAATGGTCCTCCACACTGTTATCCCTGTCTTAATGACTGCATTCTGAGTTCTGTCGATGAGGCAGTTTTAAATCTACCTAATGAGCACCCTTTGAATGTTCCTAAGTGCCAGATTTTTAAAACTAAAATATGAAAGTGATACTAAGCCAAAAGCTTTATAGGAAAGCAGCTATACTGCACAGAAATGCAAACACAAGCACGCTTTAGACTTAATAATCTCTTTCTGGTTTAATTTGGATAGATAATTTTGAATATCCTTAGTGCACTTACCAAGATAAGTTTAAAAAAAAAAAAAAAACACCAAAAAAAACCAAACAGATTTAAATTAGCATAAAAGTTTAAGTTAATGTAAACCCAGCTAAGGATTCATATAAATTAAAATAACTTACTGTACCCCCATCAGTCAGGCCTGAGACTGAGTCTTGTCTTGTCATCAAGTACTTCTCTTACGTAAATGCAATACTGAGCAAGGCTTTGGAAGGCATCAGAATTAACTTATTTCTCTGGAGAAAACAGAAATTGATTGCTGTGATTTAGTGTGCTCAATGTGAATGAAGATGAGACAGGTGTTAAGAAAGAGTAAGTAATATTCTGGAGAGTTAAAGTTCATCTCTGCAAAGTGCCCAGTGCTACTTTGGTCTTCCCAGTGTAGTGCACAGCTGCACAGATGTATATTTTGCTCAAAAGAAGGAAATAAACCTTCCAAAATACCACTTCCAGATGTATGCAATCATGCAGTTTTCACTCACTTGCTTAAAGTAGGTCATCCTATCTCCTACTGAAAATATGTCAGATGACAAGTAAAATAGTTTCTCTTGGAAGTCAAATTTTGCTTAATAAAAGGCATGAAACTCAAGCCATCAGATAATTTGTTTCACAGATCAGTTGCACTTTCTGCAACTGCAAAACTCATGCTGGGCTCAGAAGATATAAATCCTTATTTTGGGGCTGTTGAAGATCATTCCACTAAAAGGACTCCCTTTCAAACATCATATGGGAAAACTTGCTTGCAAACCTTAACCATGCTGTTGAAAACTCACCTATGTAAAGAGATGAGCACAGCAATCTCAGCTACTCTTCCTCTGGAAGAAGGGCCTGAAACTGATCTGTCACACAGTGACAGAGACAACTTACCAAGCTTGTGCCTAAACCTGATCCCTGCCAGGGCTTTTGAAGTCCTGCCTAACACTCTCCAAACTGAAAACCAGCAACAAGTCTCTGTGCATCTGTTTGCTGGAGAGTGTGATGGCAAGGGCCTGAACTGCCCTGAGCTTAATGGCTCTGTGCACCTCCATACCGCTGTGCCCTTCCCAGCCATGAAAGGAGCAGGCAAGATTCACTCCTTCAGCTGCAGTCCCGAGCTCAGCTGCTCTTCAAGACAGAGTAAAGAAACTGCATCTCTCTGCCATTAAAAACACGCTGCCAGGACCGCTGTCTATAGTTTCACTTCATTACACAGAATTTTAAGGAAGTGTACAATCAGTTTTTGCTTGTGGTAGTAATAGATTATATAGATTAGATTTAGATTTAGATTTAAGGAAGGAATTCTTCAATGTGAGGGTGGTAAGGCCGTAGCACAGGTTGCCCTGAGAAGCTGTGGATGCCCCATCACTGTCAGTGTCCCTGCTGATGGCAGGTGGATTGGAACTAGGTGATCTTAAGGTACTTTCCAACTCAAACCATTCTGTGATTCTATGATTAAACTTTCACCAGCATTCCTCTGTTCCCACCTAACCACTGGCACTACAAATATCTTAATTAAGAAACAAAATTAAACTCAGAAGTCAAACCCACGCTGCTCTTCTTTTCAAAGTGTTTCCTGCACAATTCTAAATCTGGTCTTTTTTCGGTTCTTTTTCTCTATTTTTTTTTTCGAGATTTTAATGAATACTTACAAACCCTTTCTTAAATTTTTAATACCTACATCTTAAATGCCAGCCCCTGCCAGATGCAAAGGAGGCGTAACATGCTGTGTGGCATTTCTGAGAGGTGACTTTTGTACAAACACCTTTGCGGATAAACAGACACAAAAACCCAATAAAAAAAAAAAACCCGGAGGCAGCTTCCTCCCCGCTTATGAGCGTGCGGGATGCCGAGCAGCCCTTTCCAAAGCGCTTGGGAAGCGCTCCCGCGCCGCACGCCAGGACCGCTCGGCGGCCCGCACCTGCCCTGGCCCCGGAAAGGCTACGAGGGAGGCAGCCGCAGAGCCGCTGCTCCCGCTGCTCCCGTCGGGTTCTGCGGTTCCCCGGGGAGGCCGGAGCCGGACAGGAGCGCCCCGTTGACCGCAGCCCTGACAGACTCCCCGTGCCTCAGCCTGTCGGGCCGGGCAGCCTCCGGAGATGCCCCGCGTCCCGCCGGGGCACGTACCAGCCTCGCCAGGATCCGGTGGCTCTTCTCGTCCGTGCAGCGCTCGGAGAAGACGCTCCTGTGGAGGAGGAAGAGCAGGGCGCTCACCACCACCCAGCAGGCAGCCCAGAAGAGCAGGAGCACCAGGGTGCATCGCCGCCAGATTTTGAGCCGCAGCCGCTTCAAGCCCGGGATGCCCCTCATTGTCGCGCACGGGCTGGGCTTGCGCGGCTGCTTCAGCCGCTGCGGCCCCGGGGGGGCTGCGCTCCCCTCCCCGCACGCCTGTCCCGCTCCTCGCTGGCGCCCATCTCCTGCCGCCCTCTCTGGCCCCGCTCCCGCGCCTCTCCCCGGGCCGGTGCTGCCCTGACGGAGTCCCGAGAGCCCCTTTTGAATTTAAGCCACGTAGTTCCGCCGGCTTTTGTCTGCTCTCCCCGTGCCAAGCGACCCCTGCAGCCTCCCGTCGGCTCCTGCCCGCTTCCCCCTCCCTTCCCTCCGAGTTTCTCACCCGAGAATAAAAGGGGGGCTGAAGGGTGACGGAGGCGGTTGTGGGAGCCCTGCCCGCCCCATCCAGGCGGCTGCTCGACCCTTGGAAACAGGCAGCCTGGAGACGGACGGTTCCTTCTGGTGAAAGCTTCGTCTCCCGTCAAATGGGGGGAGGGAGAAAAACAAGTTGTTTATTCTGGAGCAACTTCTCCAGTTTTATCCTCCCGCTGCCGAAATAGGAAGACAGAGGAGTGCTTCGGGTGTTCTTTCACTAATGCGTTCCCAAGGACGGGCAACTCCTTGGCCCTCCAGCAGCTCCCACAGCCTCCCCCGCCACCTTGGTCCCGGGGATGCAGGCTGGCTCCCGACCGGCACTCCAAGACCTGGCTCTCTCGGCAGTCCGGGGTGCGAAGCCAGCGGAGCAGCCCCTTCCCACACGTTCCCAAAGCAGGGCAGGGTATACAGGGTCCCAGGGCGCTGGGGGAGATAAACTGCCTCCTGGCTCTCTGGAAGAGAGAGTATCCATGTATGTCCCTCTCGGAAGAGGGGTCAGCTCCACACAACAGTCTCTAATACATTCGATTTGTTAACGTTTCTACAGAGTCAAAACCCAGATGTTTGTTCCTGTGTGGCAAATAGGATCCTGGCATCCTTTCCTCAGTCCATGTGTGGATGTTCACCACCTCTGTTTAGACCACCACACTCACTTTGTTTTCCCTTGACTACCACTTGGCGTCTCACCATCACATTTTTTTTCAATAGGAAAATTCAGATTTTAAAGTACAGTCGCATGCAGTAAGGGTGTCTGATTCAGGTTTACCGTCAGATACAAAGAAAAAGAACCAGATTAATCTTCTTCCCTGTGTACTGATGGTTACCTCAAGCTACTTGCAACTTCATAGCAGGAAGATGAATTGAAATTAATGAAAGCACTTGGAAGGTAAATTATTCACCCAGATGAGTAAGAACAGCAGAATCTAGTTCACAGTTGGAGAACTGCAGAATAACTCAGTAGACTTCTTACAGTGTGTAAGTTGTTCTGGTGCACATTATTTTAGTGAATTAATTTAGTATTCAAAAGGGAAAGCTCACTGTTGAAGAGCTGGGTTCAGGGATCTATGTTCTGTACCATCATGTCCAGCTTAATGAAAAATATCTCCCTATACACGTTGTTAAAAACAAAGATGTGTTTAGGGACGTGATCGACTTTGCCTCTCAAAACAGTGAGGGGAAAAGAATGGGTGCAGCAAACTTGCTGCTGTGTACACCTTCTGTATTGTCTGTGCAGTCTTCCTCTACATGGCAGAGCAAGGCTTGAAGTACAGCTTCCAAGTAGATGGCAGACTACGGCAGAGAAGAAAATGGAAAGATGAAAAGTACCGCTGAAAATTCTACAGCTTTCTAGAGCCTGGCAACAGGGAGGGGATGTGAGAAGAGCAAAACCACTTTCAACTCTCAAGAGTCTCAGAAGCAGAATCATTATCACTAGCCACATCTTCTGTCACTAGTGTGTTTTGCTCTCTTTCTCTGCAATCTCATTTCTTCATCTGCAGGGACTGTCTTTGGCCATCCTTTTAATATTTAATATTTATATTTTTAATATATTTCCTGGTCCTTTTACTGAGAGGAAGCTTCCTCTGAGGCACTGATGATACAGGTTGGGTTTGGGGAATGTAGCAAGCCAGAAAGACAGACTGGGCAACCAAGAACTGAAAATTTTTCATCCTGTTTCTCAGCCTGATACCAAATACTGTCAGAAGCTGTGTCTGACCAGTTTTGGATGATCAGTTGGAAATTCCTAGGGCATGGAGTGGGGAAGAGCAAGAGGGACAGCTGCTTAGCTTTCCATCTGTGAGGAGTACTAGCTAGGTTTGAACACAGCCAACCATCACTGGCTGCTGCCTAGGAGGTAAACCTGCAGATCTGCCATGCCTATGTCAGGAACCATCCTGAGATGGATGCAGGTGTGTCCCTCATGGAAAAAGGACAAAGCTGGTGAGGGGAAATCAAGCATCAGAATATCTTCCTATTGCTTAGTCCTAAGCTATCTAGGTACTAGTTTAGACACTACCAGAAGTGTATCTATTTTAGACTTTGTTTTTTTCAAATGTGAATCTTGACTTCTCTGTATGTCAGCATTCCCCAAAGGATATTATGTACGAGTATTTTGTGTCCGTGAAATCCTGTGTATGTATCATTTGTTTTAATGATAGTTCTGAAAACAAATATTAATTACTCCTTTCTTCGAGCTAGGAACAAAAGATAGAGACTTTGGGTCTGGTTAGGTGTTGTGGCTGAGCTGCTCTGATTGCTACTGAAAGGAACAAGCATGTTCCCTCCTCCTCCACCATCACCTCCCTGTTTTCTTTTTGGTCTTGCCTGCCTCGTCCAGTCCCTTCTCCCAGTGAAAGACATGTCTTGTTGCCCAGTGAGTCCTCTTGACTCACTGCCAGGCCAGAGACCTGTAAAGCTGTTCTTTGCTGAGATTATTTTCAGATGGGTTAGAAAGCCCCGAGGATGCCTCCAGGCACAGGAGTAGGGCTGCTGCAGGGCCAGGAGCTTGGGGATGCTGGAGGCAGATCTGTTCCGCTGGCTCAGCTGTGCTGGATGTCTGCACCTTAAGGATGCAATGCAGTCTTGCAGATAAGGTGATCTAAATGGAAATACTTGCTGAAAGGAACAGTCCTGTCACCATTTTCACCCCAGCTGTATGCTTCCGCTGCTTCCCTCGAAGCTGTATCAGGGTAGGTAGCCCAGCAGACAGCACCCATAGGTTTCTGAGCATGCTTCTCATTTCTTCTTAAGATGCCATTCACTGGGTTTGGGGATGTGTAAGGTTCTGACATCCTTCCCTTTGATTTGGGAACAGGTGCTGCACATACCAAGTGCAATTCTGCCCTTAACATACAGGTCTGCTGCTTTAAAATTGTGGAATAAAAAGAAACAGACTAAAAATATCTAGTTTTAATAAAGTTTTTAACAGCTTTAATTAATAAAAAATGAAAGTACATGAAGCAAATGCAAGTTGCATGACACTCACACTAGACTGCTTGCTGGTTTAATTTTACGGTAAATACTACAGGAGGCATTTGCGAGGAATAGAGCCCTGTCTTCCTTTCTTCCCGAAAGGTTTTGCTACAGCATTCAGCCAGCAGAGAGACTTTGTATCTAGTTGTTCAATCTCTGACCTTTCAAATATCCCATTGACTTTAGTGGGAGTGAAAAGTTGGACAAGTGTGGTAAACATAAGTGTGTGTACACCTACACTTATGGATGTACCTGTATATATATATATATACACATCTTCAGAATAGATCAAGAATTAACCCAGGAAGCTTGTGTTCAGGGAAAGATAAAAGCCTAGGTGCTTTAGGATCAGGGGGCTTAACCTTTAATAACAATCTGTTGCTAGCTGAAAAATTCAAAGCTAGTTTTAGATTTCCCTAAATTCCAAGGTTCGTCAGACTAGCAGAGTTAGTTCTAGTCCATCCTCTGTGAAATATGTATCTAAGTGCCTCTCTGTTCCATAGCAATTTTCCTTTGAAAAAAACCTGCATCATTGAAACCTTCCTTCCTATATCTTAAAATGTGACTTTCACGTTGCATTCTTGTATTCCTAAAGGAAGCTATGTTCTTGCTCTCATTTTAACTGAGAATTCGGCTTGATGAAAATTAATTAGTAGAAGTTGAATTAAAGCAAGTGACATCAAGGGCAGTAAAAATAATCCTGCATTAGTTTCTACCCAATTAAATTGCTGAAGCATTTGAATTACTGCTTCGAGCATGATGACAACATCAAGCTGGTCTCCTCCTCATGGCTCTCTGTTGGGCACATCACAAAATTGCTCATCACCAGTGACAGTTCAGAGCTGGAATAAGTACAGGCTTACAGCAGGCAGGAGTGAGATGCCTTGGCAAGGCCAGGCAGAGGAGCATGGAATGGTGTCTGCCCGTACTATCTATTTATGTGTGGGCACAGCAGCTCCTCAAGGCAGGACCGTGAAGAGTCCAGCCTGAGGAGCTGCTGAGCCTACTTTCTCACTGCCTTCAGACACAAACTGTGTTGCAAAGACTCAGGTTGTGTCAGGCTGTTAGTCCTTATTTTCCTGATTACTTAATTCTTCATGAGAGTTTAAGAGAAACAAAATAAATCTGTCATTAAGAACCTTGGCACTCAAGTTAATGAAATATAAGACTGGTTCGTTAGGAGTTATTGTTCTGTTTGATTTCATCACCTTCTGCTATTAGCACACGGTTGTCTACAGAAATAGGGTACGTTTCTGTTCATCTTTCACAGGGCTCACACGGCTCTCTTATTTTCCTACTAGAAACTCAGGAAACTTTCAAGTGCTGTTCAAATCTACCTTGAAAATATATTGTAACGTATAAATATTTATTTCTGATTTCCTGTGGCAAAGCTGAGTTACTGAAGAACATCACAAGGTTTGATGTAGGTTTGAATACACTCTATAAGCAGTAAAATTCCCCTGCAGAGTACTGAGTTTACCAGACGAATCCAAATGTATTTTCCCATTTATGCCATCAATCAAAAAGAACATGTTGCAAACTACTCACAGAAATTTTATTGCATCATTGTGCAGCGAGTTTATTGGGCCATATTGCAAACCAGAAGCAGAAAAATGGCACAATATAATGTACAGAGTATAGCTTTGTGGACAAGGGAAAAGCCTAGAGTAATTCTCTGATTTAAACAAGGGAAAGCACTTAGACAGAAAAAGCTTTCCTACATATATATAGAATAAAAAAATTGTAATATATTTTGTTCTGTTTACTTTTTATTCTCAGCACATATTTCTTAGGCATAACTGCCCTTGAAAGACAAAGATTTTTATTTTCTCCTTCCCTTTTACCACTTTCTGGATTCCACACAGTAAATTTAAATTGTCCTGTTCTTCTCATATATCCCCTTCCAATTAATCTCTTTATTAACCTCATGCCAGCTTTTCCCTGTCCTTTGGAAACAGTATAGCCGGAAGAAGCCAGTGAGATACCTTTGCAATGACTGTGGCAGATTGTGGCATGCTTGTAGTTCTTCAGATTGGATGGAGCAATCAAGATGTAAAGACATCCTGGAGTTTCTGTCCACATATCAGAAATTATGCCAAACACAGCATCACCTATTGTTTCTCTGCTCCGTTCTTTGTCTGCTCATGCTACCAGTCACCAACATGAAAAGGTAGCTTTATTAGCTGTAAGATGAAACTTAATCAGTTTGCAAGTGGAATTATAAGTGGAATTGTCCTTGCCTGGGATTGAAGTTAGTGACTTGAGAACAATTTTTCTAGCCTAGAGGATGCTTTCCAACAGAACCTGCTGCTGTGCGGCATGTTGTGTGTCTGTCCACTGCGTGTGAAAGGGAGGACAAACAAGGGAAAACGCTGCGATTCTTTTCCAGTCTTTCTAGATGCAATTTTAATTCTCTGCATCGAGTTTAGGCCAAGTGATCTCATTATGCCAGTACTGACTCTGGCTCTTTGTAGCCTCCCTTTATGAGCATCTGAAGCAATTCCAGAATATTTTGAAGTTGCACTAAGGTTATGTAAAAGGAAAAAAACCCCACAGCCTCTAATAAGCTAATTCCCTCTGGCCTCTTGCATTGTGCTGTTATTTATGTGAGTGATCTAAGGTCATTCAAGCAGGCAGATTATTTTACAATATACATATGGAATTCACAGGGCTGTGATCATTGAGATACGTGATAATGCAAAAAAGAAAGAAATTAAGGGTCATCTTTTCTAGTCCAATGACTAGATTATATATTTCAGTGTACTGAGAAGATGTTTTTATGGCTGATACTGTCTGAAAAGTTATCGTGTTGCCATAGAGATTAGAATCAGTCCAGCTTTATGGCTGCAGACTCTGTAAAGTGAGTTTATGTTAGGAATTTGGACCAGGTTGGTTCTAAATTTGTTTCATGGGCAAGAGTGATTGAAGATAGCCACGGCCCACACCCTGCATCTTGTTATGCCATACATTTTAAAATGCAGCTCAGCTGTTCCAAGAGGTCTGCGTGCTCTGTCTTACTAAAAGAGGAATGGAAAGCAAATAACTGATTCTTGGAGATGGAAAAAAGCATCCCCATTGTAGGTCCAAGTGACCACCACGTGGATACTTTCGATATTGCACATGCAAGGTTTTGTAAGCTGTAAATAGACCTTCCAAAGAGAATCTGTGCTGATTTTCTCCATTCACATAAGCAAACCTGAATTTTCTTTATTGCTTTGCTTTGTTCTATTGGCTCAAGGGCTGTGTACGATAGCACTCCATGTTTAAAAATCCAGTGAAATGCAGCTATCACATGGGATAGCTCACAGCTCAGTTACAAGTGGGTACGTCCATTTCCTGAGTTCTCTTGTAAAAATACAAAAAAAAAGAAGAAAGAGGATTTAGCAAGATCATGGATGACTTTCAGTATCAGTTCTGTAAAACCTAATTACTTTCAGTTATTGCCTTGAAGCTGTTCTTAGCAGTTTCCTTGCAAATGATGAATGGCTGGACATAGACCAAGCTGCAAAATGATCCATTAGTGTAATTCAATTTTCTGTCAGTCTTTGCAAGTAATTAGCTTTTCTTTAGGTAATGTATTGTTAATTTGCACGCATCCAAGGTTGTATGACATTTGTTTAGGGAAGAGTAGACATCTCAGGTGCTGCATTCCTTACAACAAATATCTCTTAGTTGTACCACGGTTATTATCCATTAGAATGAGTGAGTCCCCTATGTTACGCCTGAGCAAGAAATCTGTGTGTGACATCCTGTCCAGATGCCTGAGCAGTGGCAGTGCTCCTGATGTATGATGCTCCTCCTGTTACATAGAAGCATCCTCCAGGAATCTGAGTGGTTCTTGTGGCTGGGCCTATTTCTGAGGGATCACTGCTACGCACGCATCAATATCCAATATAACAAACAAGGAATGCCATGGCACTGCCTCCTGCTTCAAGCAGAGTTGTCTGTTTCCGAGAAGCCTCAGAAATGGGTTTCCATAGCTCCTTCCATAGACACCATCTTTGTAGCTGATTTAGCATTTCTCTCTACCTCTTCCTAAGCTATTTTAAAATCTGTCATTGAGTCAACTCTTCCTACCAGGCTACACTGGTTTTCATGAGCTGTCTTTTGGAGAGCAACTAAATTGATTGAGAAATGCTTTATAAGGCAATAATGTATCTTTTGAACAAATTCATTACGGGCTGGTGCCAATGGTCACTTCAGTTAGTGGGAGTCATCCCATGGTTTTCAGTTGGCTTCACCACCATAAGTATCTTTCAGCTTTAAGGGTGTGTGATTACAACCGCACACACACTTAAGTTAGTTGCCCTGTTGTCCTTATCTACACTTGTGCAATGGGTAATCCACATTTTGTCTTTTTCGTTAAAAGCAGAACTTCATATAAGTTTGAAAAACACCCTTGTGTAATGAAGGTTTGGCTCCAGAACTTCTTATAATTAAATTGGCACTACTTTTTTGATTTTTTCCCTGAAGTGATGTGTTGTCATCCTTCTCCTATCTTCTTTTTTCTGTCATTTTTCTTCAGTAATTCAGTAATTCCCATTTTCTTCCCTACTTACATTTTTTCATTTCTCCTTATTCTTCAATGATTTACCCTTTCTTTCCTTATCAGCCCTTAATTATCTACCTCCAACAGCATCTCTCAATTGTCTCTGTCCTCAGAAGACTTTGTGTGTTGTAGAGTGCCTCTTCCACATCCTTAGCAAGAGGCTTCTGAAGACAAAACCTGACACCTTAATTTTGACCCTGTATCAGTGGAATTAATTTTTATTTACACTAAGGTACATAAAAGGAGCAATACACACAGATGACATTATTAGACAGGATTTAGTATTCCTTGTTTTTGCAGCTCCATGTTTCCTGCGTGTAACTAAATTGTGCTTTCAGCCCATGCTGTACAGATGTACACACATCTGTTCTTGCCCAAAGAACTCATAGCAAGTCTCCCATAATGAAAAACAGGGATTGAATTATTCTGGATGTGATCCTCAGTTTAGGAAGAGGGGAGATCCACCAAATGGTGGAAGAAAGGAAGCGTGGTGAAACCACAACAGACACTGAAGAGCAGTCCTGCAGAGTTGCAGTCCTGGAGGAAAATTCCAGCTGGGGAAGCACTTAAGCTCAATTTCATTGAGGAGAACATGCAGGACTGGCCAAGTCTCTTCAATATTTCTCTTTCACTTTGGCAAATCAACAACTTATAAAAGACTGAAATAAAGTCCCCCAACACTCCAAAATATATTCAAGGAGAAATTGAAAATGATATCTACTCGTGCACATGGCACATTCTATGCACTTTCAGTGTGGATAAAGTGGGCATGGTGTCGGGACAAAACATTGGATGAGATACAGGGTAGTTGAGATTAAGTTGCAAAAGGGTAAGGGTTTTGGCATTTTGGCTCTGTGGTCATTCCAAAGAAAAGCACTGGACTGAAGCAGTCCCCAATGGCTGTGGTTCTTATTTGCAGTTAGGCTGCATCTAGCCAGGCTGTTGACCCTTTGCTTGCCTGTCTAATACACTTGCTTGTGACATGACACACATCCCACTGTTCCCATGTGAGCCACTTCCTTGTTATACTAATGCAGAGTATCAGGACAAGCGGGCAGAAGCAGAGTGCTTGGGGGACTCTTAGGCAAAGGAAGACATTGAACAAAGGGACACAGGTGCTTTTTTTAGTCCTTTTAGAGCACTGGCACAGCTGGAGTAGCACTTGGAATCATTTGGCATGCCCATTCAGTGACTTTCCAAGATATTTTGGCTGTGCAGTTTGAGAGCCAGTCCTCCAAGGTGCTGGGGAAAAACAATTTACTAACAGCCTCTCTCACTGTTCTTTTCTCTGTGCCTCAAAATCAGAAGAGGGACCAAGAACTGTTCCCTCTGAGCCTAAGATCTCTAAAATAGAAAGACTTCCTGTTCCTGGGCAGCATTAGGGCAGTGCAATGGGGAATGTGCTGCCAAAAGCGCATTGATATTCAAGCAATCTGTACATTAAATTTAGAAGAGGATTTTGTGTGCGTGTTTGTCTGGCTTTCTGCCACTCTCTAATTTGGGAGTCTCTCCAGCCCTCTAGACAGGTTATCCAGTCTTAGGTTCATCTCCTGACAGAGACATTTCCAACATGTCACTGTTGCATCCTGACAAGAGGACATGGAAAACACAGATTGCAGCGAGGTGTACAGACTTGGCAAATAGCTGTTACAGGGGAAAACTACCTCTTATGAAGCCAGGAAGAAAGGATTAAAGAATTATCCAGCACTGCACAGCAAACCCCTTGTATTCTACTTTATGCTGTCATGGTTTGCAGATAAATCTAGTGCCTAAAGTAAGATTTATGGTGTCCTGAATTGGCTTAGTTAAGCAACTAGTGACTACTAAAGGCTTAGATTAATTAAGTTTTGGTACTTTTTGGAGACACTGGAGGATCTCAAGTTGCAGCAAGCTTTTGAGTGTGCATTTTAACAGGAAAATTACAACCTTATTGATACAGGGGCTACCAGAGTTGCAGAGAATTTGAGGCATCAATCACTGAGCCAGAAGGCAGGGGGCAGGAAGAAGTTTGTAGGAATCAGTGAGGAAGGAGAAGAATCCTGAGCATCCTGGGCATCCTGAGCAACCCACCATTGCTGGGCACAGTGGGGAGCTCCTCAAGCTTGTGTCAGTCAAGCCGGGAAGTCAACATAGCGCAGCAGAACAAAGCCATCCTGTTGTAGTGCTGCCCTCAGGCAGGCTTCTCCGTCTGCCACACAGTGGCCTGACCCTGTGGGGTCTCATGGGGGATCAATAGAGATGCTTCTGTTCTGAGATGGATTGGATGGAGCCACAGCGGATATGTGCCATGGGAATGTAAATCCTCCACTTGCTAGGCTCAGTATAGTGAGAGAACACTGGAGGTGATAAAAGGTGCAGCTAATAAATGGTGGGGGAGAGGAAGGAAAGGAGCAAAGAGAGGGAGAAGTGTCCTTTAGTGTTTATTATTACTTGCGAAGCTGAGCCATACAGGCCACGTTTTGTATTGGTGCCCTATTATACAAGGATGAGAAGCAGGATCACAGGATCAGAACTCTAGACTTAGATTCAGTTCTTGTCTCAGTTGCAGCATTCCTCTTGGTCCACATCTTTGTCCACAACAGCAGAAGTTGGGTGCGTAGTCCAATGCAGGACACGATTCACTCCAACAGTATTCTGACAAGGGACTTGGGCACACAGGCACCCCATGCTGTGCTTTTTCACATAAACATCAATGTTACCTACATAGGTTAAGTGTAAGCTGACCCTTTATTTTGGATTAATTACCTATTAAGAAAAGAAAACAGTATTACTTTTGTTGGAAGAAGCTTGTGAAGATCAAACTCATGAATGGCCATATGGCATACATGCATATATATAGATGAGGAAGGTCATGAACACACCTAAATATTCAGTACTCTACAATTATATAAGTCATGTAAGCAGCTCTGCTTTTTTGGAGGCCAGAGCAAGGTTACTTCTGGAGCCATAGTACTGGCTGGAAAAGAAGGAGAGTAAAGGATACTTTGATTTGGTTTGGTTTAGTTTAGGGCTATTCCTCTAAATCAGTTTGGGCTATCAGGCCACATTCTTCCACCCTTTTTATTTTGCATGGTTCTACTAAGGTAGGTCACAAGCCCAACTTTCAAAACATCAGCAGCTCACACTACAATGGAAGGAAAGATTATGTCTATGAATTTGCAGAACAATGCTCTTACAGGTTTTTATGTGTGTTGTTTTTATTTTTCCCTTCAGAAGTGCAGTAAAGTAGCTGATATGTATTTAGGGCTCTCAGGAGAAAGGGCAAAGAAACTGAGCAATGTGAGATTTTCAGATGCCATACACCTGCATATAGGGACACAAATGATGCTTGAGATTCATTTCAAAAGAAATGAGGGTGAGATTTTGTGCTGTAGCATCTGTAGGAGCTTTTCATCAGGTCTCATTTCATGTGGAATTTTCCAGCAAGGGTAGCCACAGCTATTAAGACAATGGTACCCACAGCCTGCAGCTTTCCTACAAAGATGATTACCACAGTTGTCCTCTCCTCAGACCAGTGCTTACGTTTCAGGCCTCTCACCTATTCAGCTGCTATTGCTTCAGGTGCCTCATACCCCATGATGCAAAAGCAATGGCACAAGTATCTACAAATGATTTTTTTTGAGCAAAATAAAAAGAGAACGTATTAAAAGAAGAAATAGAGCAGCTTAGATGTTTAGCTGGAACAGAGAAGGCTGAGCATGCCTATATTTTCTTTATAAAGCATCTTGCTTTGTCACCCTCTGTCCCTAAACCATTTCTGATAAATGTGTCTTTTCCTATGCTTCCTTTCTCCTCTGTTCCCAAAGGATTTTTATGTATGCATGAATTCTTTTCACCTCCAAATTGCCAGCCTTGTAAAACAAAACTGCATTTCATTAAAGACAATTTACAAGGCCCTCAAAGCTGATAATTGGTCCTCTTATCTTTCAAAAAAGTTGTTGATGTTTTTGCTGGGGTAAGCTACTGTGTGGTTTCTGTGTTTGTTCCTCACAAATCCTTTGTGGATTTTAGATCAATACAGGTTTGCAGAAAACACTGATAAAGCAGTACGCAATATTTTCCCTGTATGCTTCCCTGATGCTTTTTATTTTTTTTCCCTTTTCTGTTTTTTGCAGCTTGTGTCCTTGATTCACCTTTTTTGTTTGTGGGATTTGTTTTGGATATGAGAGCAAGCTACCAAAATTGACTCCCATGTAGGAACGTGGGAATGGAAATAGGTCACAAGGAATCTTTCCATGTCGTGTCACATACCTTTCATAAATGCAGCAGACTGCTTTTTAGAAGCAATTTCTTTACATTTTTTTTTTTTTTTTTAAATCTTCTTCTTTCTTATTGCTCTCCCACCAATAACATAAAGCAATGCTGGGTGTTGGTGACAGAGGCTCCCCGGGGTCTGGGGTGCCAGGAGCAATGGGAGTCACCACGGGTGTCCATCAGGGCAAGGCTTAGCAGCCAGGAGAGGAGATGTCCTCAGGCCCTTACAACCACTATTGATAACTACTTTCCTACCCCTTGTGCCTTAACCCCAGCATAAAGCATGCTTGCTACCATGTCTTTTGTCAGTTTTTTCTGTAGGCTACTTAAGCCAAATTCCTATGCTTTGAGAAAATTTGCTTCTCTGACCATCTAAGTGGCACTCCAGAGAACTGCTGCTGTAGTTTCAGCTCATAGTCCATGGGTGACCAGAGCTGTGCCTGGCATTCCATCTGGGACTATGCTCATCACAGCGTTGCCCAAGGTCATAGCACTAACTACACTCTCCCAGGCACCACCTGCCAAATTCCCAAATCATAGAATGGGCTGGAAGGGACCTTAAAGTTCATCTAGTTCCAGCCCCCTGGCCATGGTCAGGGACACCTTCCATTAGACAAATGACATAGTTCTCTCTCCATGGCAGCCCCTGGTAGCTCATGGATCTTCCATGACCAGCTACTATGTCCCACTCCTTTCCAGCTCATGAGCTCTCAGTTACCTTTCTTTGTTCTGGTTTTATTTCTGCCATCATCAGGGTCATCAAGCTATTCCATTTTCCTTCTCTGTCATCACTTCATTTTTCAGCTTGATTGCAACAATGATTCAACAAATTTTGTCAGCACATTTCTGTGGCGAATAGGTTGGACTGAGTGGTGAACCTTCCTCAGTAACCCAGGTAACAAATAATTATACTACAGCCAAGGCCCAACCGCCATTTTTACAGTTCTTTGAAGAATATCTGTAAAACGATATGAGTTCCCAAATCATTACACCCATACATGGTTCACAGCAGTATGTATCAGAGCTATTCAACTACTTGTGAACAGAAGCAGCTTCAGCAGTTCCCATCTTACAAGGACCTGCTTCATTTAGGTTAGGCACAGGGTAATAGCAAGCCTTACCTGAATCTTTATATTTCTGCACATGGAATGACTTTATGCATTTCTGCCATGGTTAAGATCTAAGGAAACTCTTCACTGGGGGATCTTACTTCACTGTTGCTTCTTACTGTTTATGTTACACTTTCCTTATCTAACCTATCTAAACCCCACCTAAATCTATTTAAATCTACATAATTTATCTAAACCACAAATGTAGGAAGGCCATGACGATACTTCCATCACTGATTGGAATAATTCAGTTATCCAGGCAGACTCTGGCCAAGATCCCCCACATTTCTCCTATTTTATATTCAACTGTATTGTATCCCCTGTTATTATCTCCCATATAATATCTCATCTCTCTCCCCTATTATTCACGTTCTTGCTCATCACTGGAGAGTGGGAAGCTCATTACCAGTCGAATACCTGGAGTTGATGCTCCGCACAGCAGGGTGACCCCACCACCCAGGGTGACACCCCCCCCCGCTCCGTGGCACCGGGGCGCTCTGGCGCGGTGCGGCCGCTGGGGGCGCTGCAGAGCAGAGCCACTGCCCCGTCAACTGGAAGAACCCCTCCCAGTCCCCGCCCTGTCTTGCAGCCGACGCTCCGGATTGACCACTGCGGCGTGCGGCGCGGGGCGGGGTCGGCGAGGAGGGCTTTAAAGCACCGCGGCGGCAGCTGCTTCCTACCTCAGGAAGCCGGGAAGTGCCGGGATTGTGAGTGTGGGGTTGGCGGGGCGGGCGGAGCCGCGCCGCTCCCGCTTCCCTTTGTGCCCTTTCCTTGCGGCCTCACCGGCGGCTGCCCGAAAGGCGCGGCCTTGCGGGGAGGCGCGGGAGGGTGCCGGGTGCGAGGCATCCCCGACGGGCCGGGCCTTGTCCCGTGGCCCGGGTAGGCGGTGCCTGCCCAGCCGCGTGAGGCGGCCCTGCGCCGTAGCTGCTTCTCAGAGGGAAGGTGCCGCTGTCCCCCCCGGTCCCCTTCCCCACTGCTCGTTCTCGGCCCCCGTGAGCCTCCCTCTTCCTTCTTCGGGCTCGCTTCTCTGCGGTCACAGGGATCGGGGCCACGGAGCTTTCCCTTTTCCTGCAAAACCGTGTGAAGTCCTAAATGTGACTTTTTAAGCCAACATCAGGTCAAAGAGCAGGGCCTGTAGTGTGGGGGTGTATGTGTGCTGCTGCTTTTAGTGGAGAGTGGTGAGTGCTGTGTGGTGGCTACAGACCTTTCCTGACTCGATTAAATGCCTTCAATTGAGGTACTAATCTGGCCTGTGGATGCAGGTGGTGAAGTTGTTTCAGGGAAACCAGGCTTCGGTGAGAAGCATTCTAACTTGGTTATGTCTGTATAGCTCACTGATAGCCCCTTGGGTTATCATATTTCGTAATGTAACTGTTGCAGTGCTGTGAAAAAGGTAGAGCTGTGGATCCTCTTCCATATGCGGGTAGGAAGGGTAAAGTTTTCCTGTCCATGGGACCTACAGGAACTTCTAGCCCTGGTTTTGAAGAGGGGGGGTGAAGCAATACCCAGCCTTGTGCAGTGTAGTAAGTGGTATGTGCTTTTCCGAGTTTGATGCTTTTGGGGGCAGACTTTTTGCAGCTCTGCCATGGGACTTGAGCTATTCAATGCCCCTCTAACTTTTAAGAATATTTAACTATGTTTAAGACAATACTTAAAGTAGTCCCTGATTTAGCAAGTAGCTCAACTCTATGTTGGACAGAATATTAGCCTCTATGTAATGTGTTGTATTTTGTGGCTGTGCTGTGAAGCTAGAGCCTCATGTTGCTGTAGGGGCTGCCTGTGTGCTGGTTTCTCTGAAAAGCTCCAGATGAATCATGTCTGAGCTCTAAATGCATGGGAGGATGGTGGCTTTCTTGGGGAAACCAGGCTTCAGTGAGAAGCATTCCTTTAACTTGGTTATGTCTATTATAGTTCACTGTTCGTGACTATTCAAGGGAATGCTTAAGCTGTCTGGTAGTTTGGAGTTGTTCTAATTGGTGTTTAAAACTCATTATGCAAATTTAAACCTGGTGGATGCTGTAAATTAAATAGAAGCATTCTCCAAGGAGTGAAAGGATTTTTGGATGTTGGACGTTGGTGACCTGTGTAAGTATAACCCTGCTTGAAAGAAAATGTGTTCTGTGAGTCTTGTAGATTCAGAGTGGTAGGATGTGCTTATATGGCAGTATGTTGTGTGGGACAACCTGTAGATTGAAAGTATTCATTTTAGTTATGTGGAGTAGCTGTTCAAGAAATCCAAAGGTAGCCAAATGTTTTAACTATCATACTTGTCTTGTGACTTATATGTAGAAGCAGAAGAAAGGCTTAAAGGGTCTGGCATAAAGCTGACTGGACAAAATACTGAATCACAGCAGCTAGTGCTGCTGAACAAACATGTTCAGTGTGTTACACAGACACTGGAGTTTTTCTCAAAGTCTAGGCACTTGGATTTCAGAGGGTGTATTTGCAAAGCTCATTATTTTCCTGGCTTAGAGGAGGTGCAGTGTCTATAGTTCTACCTTGAGAACTAAATTTAGGCTCATTGGTTTTGTTGGTTGAGTGGACAGTATGTCTTTTTAATATGGACTTTCAACTGGTAAGGAAGACAGAAAACCCAAGACCTCTCCCCTCCTAAATTTTCTAACATGAATTTCAGTTGAAACTAAAACAAAACTAGGAAGTGGTAGCACTGAACTAATCACTGACCACTGGCTCATGGGCTGCTGGGACTGGTTTCTGTTCCTCTGGCTTCACTCTGACCTCCTTTGGTAAGGCTGAGTGGCAGGTTGGGACTGTAAAGCTGGAGAAAACACAGTTCTTAAGCTGCCTGCTTTTAACTTCCTTTGTAGAGCATAAAGTGTGGTGCTTCCTTGGGCCGAGCTACTAGCATTCAAGCCTATGGCACACTATTAGTTGAACTCTTAAAAAGAAATCTATTCTTTGAAGTTGCATTTTACTTAAGTAACATTTGGCCTGTAATTCTCTTGTAAGTATATTACTTGATTGAAATAGCTTTATAAAGTAGCTTCCTCAGTTTAAACTCCAAAGGGCTTTTTTGAGGGGAGGGGGAGAGGGAGAATATGCTCTTGTTTAGCCACTTAACTGTGTGTGAGGGAGTGGCCTCAAGTTTATATTAGCACAGCTTGGTTTATGGCCTTAGCAATTGAAAGATGAAAGTCTTCTGTGGCTGCTTGATTACTGACACTTGCTTCTTAAACCTGTGAAGACTAAACTATTTTTCTATTACAGAATCTTCAGCAACACCGTTCTAGTCAGAATATGTCTGCTCTTGAAACGCTCTTTCAATACATTGATGAACACCAGGACCTCTATATTCAGGTAAGTTTTCTTTGAATTTTGCCCTGCAGCACCAGACAGGTATAGGATATTAAATGTTAGCTGGTCACCTTTATGCTTTTTGTAACACCTATATAATATGCCTGATAATAGGGTAATGCCAAATAACAGAGAGGGGGAGCAGGCAGCAGGTATGATTGACTTGAGTCAAGCCAGAAAACTTTAAATTTAAGCATAGTTCTGTTCAAACACCTATATCTCCATGGCAGGTTGATTAGAAAATGTTCTATTACTGTATAGTACAGGCAGTGACTTATATAGAGGTACAAGAAGTTTGATGCTGTTCTTCAATGTCAAACTAGGTTTATACTGTTTCCTGTTTTGAGATGGGACAGAAAAGGTAGCAACAAGGCTGGAGTAAAGTTTTCTCCTATGAAACTGTTCATATTGGGGTATAAGGGGAGAGGTTACTTCTGTATTTTGCTGTTTAACCTGCTATTGAAGTGCACTTTGTATTGCAATCCCTATCATGTGTGATGGAACCAGTGGTATGGCATGGTAAACCCTCAGGCAAGAACTATGTCAAGTTCTTCTGCCAGTTGTTCTCACTGACCTTGCTTGGGGAGAAGGAAGCTAAGGTGACCTTTCTGAGAAGCCTGAAAGACATTTGCTGGCTCTGGATACTTAATGGCAATCAGCAAGGCATGATATGCACAAGCTGTCGTACTCTTAAGCTTACCTTATGTATCTGTAGACTTTATGCTACACTACAGGGACAGCTGTAGGAATGTGATGTCTTGGGGATCTTTTGAGTAGAGTATTAACAGAGTACTCCTTTTATCAGAGGACAAAGCTGATTTGTCTCAAGTTTAAGCTCAACTTTTAGCTGGTTTTAGTTGGATTGCAAGGTATCGTGTTTGTATAGAGCTTCCCATGCCATAATTCATGTGTAATTACCTTCAGTTTTTCTGCCTTTTGTAGAGGCTGGCTGAATGGGTGGCAATCCAGAGTGTGTCAGCATGGCCCGAGAAGAGGGATGAAATCAAGCGTATGATGGAGATTGCTGCAAAGGACATTGAGCGTCTGGGAGGCACAACCCAACTTATGGATATTGGGAAACAAAAGGTATGTGAGCATCTGAGTGTCAGCTTAGTAGAAGTCATCTCTTTAGAAAACAAGGTGTTGCACTAGGAAGTGCTGGCTTCCTATAATCTTGCCAAGAAAGGCACTTAGACTCCATAAAATATCATTTAAAATGCTGTTTATGCTGACCTCTTTGTAGTGGTAGCTCTAACAATCTTATGTGCCTTCAGATATGGGGAACCCCAAGCTATGTAGCATCTAGTGGGCATCCAATAAGTGTACAGCATTATTCTGTGCAGATCCCATTCATGGAAGTGTTATCTCATATTGTTTATTAATGTTGCTTAATTCCACTTCCAAACAAAAGGGATATTCACATGAGAAATATTTGCTGCACTTTTATCTAAAGACAAGGACATGCAGGTTATGTAATCCCCAGTGCCAAGTGGGAGCTGCCTGCTACTATCAACTGGCTAAGTTTATCCTGCAGCTCAAGGATATGCACAGTGCAGAGCAGGCAGGAAGGTAAAGCTGTGTGTGCAGCTTAGCACAGCACAGGCTTGAGTGTACTCAGGCTAATTATGTGGATCGCTAATTCGTTGATGTCTGGTCTTCTGCTCAGGATCACCACAGAAGGGTCTTGTGGCTAGTGGTGCAGAAAAGCAGTAGCTGTCGGGGTATAGGATAATGTCTTTCCTGACACACAGTCGGAGCTTCCTTTCTTTTTTTTTTTTTTTTTTTAATAGTAAACCTTGGGATCCGGAGCAGTTAAGCATATTGTGCTACATTTTGAACTATGTACGTTTTTGAACTATGTGTGTTTTAAATACCTGTCTAACTGAACATGGAGACAGCACCTGCCAACAAATGTTAGACACTTTTAACAGCAAGCTAGTGTTGGACCTTAAGCTTGTAGTGTAAAGTTACTGACTGAAATCTCAGTAAGTCTTCCAAAGACTTTTAAGCTCTTCAGAACTGTTACATTTGTCACAAGGTTGCACTGCACCCTTACCAGAAACAAAAGAATTAATAGGCTGAGTCCTGTCCTTATTTTTAGTGATCTGAATTGCTTTTATTCAGCAAAGAAATGTCTTTTATTCAGCTTATGAGAAATATGATAATCTTATACTAGGGAACAATCCATTTGATATGTTTCTCCTTTGAAGTGCCTAGTTACTGCATATCATAGAATAAGACCCATACCAAAATTGTTACATTAGCATTTAAATAGTGGCATTGAAAATGCTGTTGTGCTTGCTATTTGTAAGATTGTCATTGTAGTTAGTACTGGTGACTGCTAGGTGAAATGTGTGTATCAGGACCCTCTGAGCAGTTCTTGCTTGTGGTAGCTGGAATACACTTGTTGGTAGCACTACAGGTTCCAGCAAGGAAGTGTCTGACTTTATGTTCCCTCTTGGGGGGGAATCTGTAGGATAATTCTAGTTTTGCTGCTACCTACAACTGAAAATCCTGTCAAAAGTATTTTGATTAATTCAGACACAAACTTTTTCCTCTAATTGGTGTAATTTCTGGGGGGCATGAACTGATTTTTAGTTTATTACAAGCAACATTTCTATTGGGCATTCTTGCAGCTGGATTCAAGTTAACTTCAGTATTTAGTTTTATATTAAGTATAGACAAAATTAGTCAGTGTATTATGTACATTGCTCCTGTATCAGTGAAGGACAGTGTAAAGCAACTGATGAGCTTGTCTAATCTTAGTTTGCTGCTACACAACAGTTTGTACTGTCTACTGATTAAGTGTAAATTCTTTCAGTAATGCTTTAATCAGAGCTGCAGCTGTCCAAGGACTATGTAACCTGTTGATTTAAAAAAAAATAAATCCGAGCTTGGAGCCCATGTGGGCGGAAAGTCAAAGCTGATCTTGATCTGCTGCACAGTGCTGATGAGTGTGTTCACTGAGAGAGAAATAATGCTGACTGAATAGCATGTCATAATTGCTTATGGGGTATTCCAAAACACTAAGCCAAGTCCAGCTCTTGAACAAAGATCATCAGCCCTATCATGCCCTTAGTTTAACAGCATAGGCTTGTATAGAGAAATACATCTGTTGTGCTGACCTTATCTGGGAGGAGGCATGTGTTATACTCGGTGATACCACTGTTGGGAAACTTTTGTCTGGAGCTGTCCTGTGTACAGGATAAAAGTGCAGTGAGAAGCAGTCCAGAATGCGATATTGAATGGAGCTGATCACTTATGCTTAAGTCAGCATTAGATATGGCAGTATGGCATGCAGACAGCTTTGACTGCTAAAATCTGATGTAAGATTGCTAGTTTAAAGCTAACAGTTCCAAGTAGCTTGGAACATTTTGACTGTTACTGGAACTTGTCAGTAAACTTACACTGCTTCTGGCAATCAGTTTAGCTTAGTTTTGTTTAGCTGTCTATGCCCCTTATCTCATAACCTCAATGTTAAAATTCATTCATCTGATAAAAATGTGCCATTCTGTTGTTCCACATTTGAATAAAACTTCTTGCATCCTATTTTTAGCTGGCAGATGGATCAGAGATCCCTCTTCCACCAGTTGTTTTGGGAACACTGGGTTCAGATCCAAATAAAAAGACTGTGTGTGTATATGGTCACCTGGATGTTCAGCCAGCATTACTAGAGGATGGCTGGGATAGTGAGCCCTTCACATTGGTAGAAAGAGAAGGTAAGAGCAGTGGACTTCAACTGATAAGCAATTCTCTAAGAAGTATGGTATTTCTTAACTCTTCTAAAGTTGTGCCCTTGATTGAAAGGGGGAAGGAGAGTAACAGCAGACATGGATACTTATTTTATACTGTTGAGAAAATATGCAGGGTGGGAAATAGTAAACAGAGTTGCAACATTTTCCATCTCTCATAGGCTGTACTTGCATGTAATCTTCCTCGCAGCTACAGCCAAGTCTTAGCTGCTGTCTTCCATTGTAACAATTTGTTGCCAGAAAGCTTTCTAGAGCTAGTTTCTTGTGCTGTTCACAACTTGCAGCCTGTGGGAACTTGGAACCACTAGGGTGAGCAAAGACTCAACACAGCTGCTTTATGCCTGGTAAAAGAAGTGGTATGTCAGCCTCTATGGGTTGCCTTGTGTTTGCATCCAGTGCTGTGATGAGTACTGGAGAATCTGTATTTTACAAAGCTAATGCCCAGACAAGTGTCCCCCTCCCATAAACAGGAATGAAGAAATTGTACAGTAACTCCTGTTGAAACAACACATTGCTAGTAGACAAAAGGAGACTAAAGATTCCTTTTCTATTTAAAGCTGATGCTACCCAGCCTTTTTCTTGTTTCATTTGCTCAGTGTTGAGTGTCAAAGGTCATATGAATAGAAGGGCATTAACCATTCTTGTTGCATAAGTGTTAATCATTGCCAAGAGAAGTATCTGTGGTAACTAGTATTTGTACTTGGGCACAGGCAGTAGAGCCCAAGTTACTCAGTCAAATTCTCATCTGAGTAAGAGCCAGACTTGCTTCAGGCTGTGGTTTATCTCCATGCAGCCTGGCAGTGTAAGAGACATATTTACCTAAGGTTTCTTCCTTAGTCTGCAAATTGTTGGGCCTGTTCTGTCACCGTGGTTACAGCTAGTGCTTAGTGGCTGTAGCCACAGCTGAGTTGCCGCAATATTTGCCTTTACTGTGATGCCATGTGCTACCTTTCTTGGGACTTCCCTGTAGCCTGTAAAACTGGTTTTTGACTAAGGCCCTTTCTGGGGAGATCAGCTTTTACCTGGAGAATCCAGAGAAGTGATCAGTCACTAGCTACTGAACTCTTCAAACAAAGAATTATTGAGTTGAAACTAATACTGGATAGTTTCTGTAAAAGGAGGTAACTTGTTTCTCTATCCTTATTGCTGTGCTCATAAAAAATGATACTATTGTGAAGGTCATGGGAGCAACATGGTGCAAGGCAGTTACATCTTTTCCAGGCTAATGTTCAACTCCTATCCAGGGAGCAGCTAGAGGAAGAGGTGGGGTAGCTTTGTAAGTGGAGAACTATTGCAGTCCTCTGCCTATCCCACTTGCATGGATTTATAAAGCGGGATGTAAATGCACTGATTCTTTGGAAGTAGAAATGGAAGTTAATAGAAGCAGGGCTAAAAAGCTTATCCAAAAAGATGTTTTCCCCTGCAAGCAAGAGATGACAGAAACTTCATCCCAATTTATCTCCACACTAGTTAATTTGTATCTTATTTCTACAGGAAAGTTGTATGGACGAGGGTCAACAGATGACAAAGGTCCAGTGCTTGCCTGGTTGAATGCCTTGGAGGCTTATCAACAAACTAACCAGGTATGTGCCCAAAATGTATCCTGCGTTTTTTGCATACAGCTGAGTCTGCCAATAAATGTTATCCAAGCCACAAAACCTTGAGGCAAGCCTGCTTATTCAGCTAATCAGAGAGATGATGCAATAGTCTTGTAAATTTGCTGATGTCCCAGTAGGGCTGAGTTGACTTGCTGACTACAAGTTGGTTTTGTAGATGCTTGGATTGCACTTGAAATATTTTTTGCTTTAACAAAATGTGTAGGAAAGAAAATATATATGCAGTCATCTGATGCAGGAGGAATAATCAAATGTGATCACTTTCATGTAAGGATATCAGATTAGCTTGGCCTTTAGCAATGCTTAATGTCTCTCTGCTACTGATGTCCAAGAAGAGATTAACTTAGTAATACTAAACTGGGAGTTTTGGTGTTTCTGTTCAAGAAAAAGTGCAATCAGAAATAGCTCAGGTTGTCTGCATTACCTTGCAAGACAAGTTGCTATTACTTGCAAGAAGAATAACTAGTTCTCAGGTGCTGTCTAGGCATATAGAATATGATAGACTGGATAGACAGGGTAGCTCTGACTCCTACTGTGGCATGCAATTTCTGTGGTTAGTATTAATTTTCCTAGCCCTGTGACTTAAACTTGGCAATAGATTTCTGCTACTTTCCCACACTTAAGGGGATTGAGAAGAAGTTGCCATTGAGTTTATTTAATACTTTTTGCATATATGTGCAGTCTAAACTTGTTAATTATACACAAAATACTATTAAATTCCACTGTCATGGGACTAATTTACCTGTGTCCATTTTTCTGTTTTGTACATGACATGGAAATTACTGATTGTTGAAGAAGTCCAGTGTTTTCACATACTTAATTGTTCTTGGTTTTAACTTTCAAAGGAGATTCCAGTAAATGTTAAGTTCTGCCTAGAAGGTATGGAAGAATCAGGATCTGAAGGCCTTGATGAACTGATTTTTGCTCAACAAGATACTTTCTTCAAAGATGTAGATTATGTTTGCATTTCTGACAACTACTGGCTAGGCAAGAAGAAGCCTTGTATCACTTATGGCCTGAGGGGTATCTGCTATTACTTCATAGAGGTAAGAGCTAAAGTACACTGCAAAACCAGTACTATTAAACTGGATTTTCTACTAAAGAGTGGTAGCTCTAACATTTTCATGCCAATAGCCTTTAAGAAAAGGTGAAACTGGCTAAAGTGGAACAGTTTCTAGTAAGTGTCTAAATATCTTCCTTTTACTATTCTAAATGATACTTAGGTGGGAGGGAAAACTTTCAGATGTATGAAGCAAGATATCCTGGTACTTTCACTGGAGTGTTCTTGTGACATAGACAATCTTCAGGTATTTACTTAAATGCAAGAAGAGATGTCACTGAAGTCCCCAAGGTTGGGACAGTCAGTACTAAGGGCTTGTACTCCACAGAGCAATAAAAAGTATATCTGCTTTAATTTACTGCAGCTGGGTAGTCTGGCTCCAAAAACAGATGCATTCTCAATATGTGCATCAAAAAGCTAAGGCAAAAGTCTGTTCTGTACATTTGTCAGTATCTTCATGCTAAAATAACCCCAAATCTTTATTCACTTCAAACCAGGTGGAATGTAGTGACAAAGACCTTCACTCTGGAGTTTATGGTGGTTCAGTACATGAGGCCATGACAGATCTCATTACTCTAATGGGTAAGAAAAGGGAGGTTTCACTGAATGCATCTGAAATAGGAGTAAGAGCCATTAAAGCATAGTGAGCTTGCAGAGAGTGAGTTCCAAAGGGCTGCTTACGCTAGCAAAGCAATGACTAGTGAAATGGTGCTTGCCAGGTATATAAGGCTGATGCCTTAGATGCAGAAATATGATGGTCTTGCCAAAAAGTTGTCTGTCTACTTTAACTCTCCCTAAAACCTTGCTGCAAGCTTGTATGTTAATTAAATTGGCTGTCTTCTGCACACTCATCTACAGGTGTGACACTGTACTCCTTGGGAATCCTGCCTTCAAACAGCCAGCTAAACATGTAGCAATAGAATTATAGTTGCAAGGAAGTTGCATTTTGGATAGCTGCAGATTCCATAAGTTCTTTCTGTGCTTAGTGGTACAAGCTCTGGAAGGGAGAGGTCAGAATTTCATGACACCTTTATGGAATTTTCTGAAGGCAAAGACTACTGTTTCCCATGGAAAGTGTTCTCAGCAATGACATCTTGTTTGTTCTAGTTGAATCCTGATATTAGGTTCTTCTTGTTTACAGCTTCTCTTATAGACAAGAAAGGGAAAATCTTAATCCCAGGCATTAATGAAGCAGTGGCACCTGTTACGGATGAAGAGCTGGCATTATATGAGAAGATTGATTTTGACCTGGGAGAATATGCAAAAGATGTAGGAGCAACAAAACTATTGCATGATACAAAGGTATACTGCATCACTCCTCATCTACCCTGGCTGGCTGTATTAGATCAAGCTACCTATATTAGTAGAAGGCAGAAACAAGCTTTTGTGGATACCTGTATAGTTACAGAGTAATTTAGTAGGCAGAGAATTAATCTAATGTCTTTAAAATGGTGAGATTGCCTTGGAAGATAATTTCACTTGGTATACAGTTGACTGCACTCTTAATATTAGCAGTTCCTCTGCAAGGTGTTAGGTGCTTGGAAACTTAAATCTCAGTTATTCCATATTTAAGGGAAGAGGTCTAGACAACTTTAAATTTCCTCAGTCTATATATAAATAAAATTTCAAACTTGTACAGAACTTTCTTTACCTAGTGCTGTTCTCTTAATGCTAAATAAGAACTGCTAGCCCTTGTTCAGAGGTCAGATACCACATCTACACAAAGCATCTCACTTTCTACATCTATAGGAAGTTCAGTGGGTTATCAGAAAGTAAATTGCTCATAGAGATGCCTTCTCATTAGGTGAGAAAACAGCTTGATCTAGCTGTGATGAACTGAAGGCTGACATACTGAACATCATCTTAGACCTGGCAAGCAAGGACTGTTTTGTAGCCATGAACTGGGCAGCTGCCCAAATCTTTGAACAGCTGAAGTTCAATAAACTAATGTCTGAACTTCTCAAATCTTTATCCTGGGAGATCTCCAAATAAATGCTTTTAACAGCATTGAATCCTGCAAGGTATAGGTCTTCCATACTAATTTTAAAACATTAAACCCTAGATGTAAATACATCTCTTACCATAAAAAGCAGAAACAAGTGTTGTAAAAGACAATTTTACATATGCAGGACTGTTTTCTGTCCTAGTACTGTCAGGAGGAGACTCAACTCAAATGGGTATGAGTAACAATTTTATATCTTCAACCTTGTCTTTACATGTTAATCTTTATATCAACTGGGAGCACACAGACTTCCTTGTGTAGGCTTGTCCTATAAAGTAATGAATGAAATATAGCTTGTGTATAAGGAGGAGCTGGCAAGATACTATTTGATAGCGAACTGAAGCAGTTCAGTCTTAGTTAGACTGAAATCCTAGCTTAACTTACTGAGGGAGTTTTAAGTTGTATGCATGGAAGAAGAGTCTTAGGGCTAAGGAGAGAGATGGGATAGAAGGCTGTAATATGTGAGAAACAGTGCTTGAGAGATTTGAACTGTGGCAGTTCAATTTGCTTGGAGAGTTCAGAGGCAGGTTGTACCTGGAACAAAGCAAACCGTGAACATAAAGACCATGAAATTTCTAAGTCTCAAACCTTAAGTTCATGTTTGAGGTACTGTAGCTGTCTATATGGGACACAGATGTGTTTCAGTATCCAGGGTACTGAACAGCTGTGTCCAAGGCAGCAAGAAGGAAATGCAGGACTGTAGCTGAAAAAGTCAGTAGTACTTATTTTAATCAACCTGCAGTTCAGGCAGTTTAATGCAACTGTTGGTATAAATTGGGAAGGAGCATGCTATGTGCCTCAGTCTACATGTGGTGAGGCTTTCAGCAAACCTGTGATCTTCATAAGCATGTGACTCAGTGAAGGCACCTGCCTGACTTGAGGCAGTGGGGACTAGACCTTCCAATACACTCCCTGCACACTGTGCTTGAGAACCTATATATATGGAGAATAGATAAGGTATGCATAGATATATATATTACATATGTATATACATATTGATATGTGGTATTTGTATCCTTGTCAGAAACAGACCATGTTCTACAAGTTCCGTAGAACTAGGAGAACTAGAACCAACCCAGCTGTTGTATCAAATGTGTGCCTAATGGGAGTAACAGCTTCTGTTTATAACTGAGGAGTCTTGAATGAGCTGCATTTCTGTATGGGGGAAAGCACTGTTTCTTGCAAAGTCTATTAGACTGAAGAAATTATTACTTTGAGGAACTCTGTCAAACTTGATTTAACCTTTCATATTTCCCTTTGCTTCTGCAGAGAGATATCCTTATGCATAGGTGGAGATACCCTTCCTTGTCTCTCCATGGAATTGAAGGAGCCTTCTCAGCCTCTGGAGCCAAGACTGTGATTCCTAGGAAAGTGATTGGAAAGTTCTCAATCAGACTTGTGCCAAACATGACTCCTGAAGAAGTCACAAAGCATGTATGTTGAGATGAATTGGTGGTGTCAAAACAACTAGTGTCTTAATTTTAGTTCTTCTCCATGCTGAGGGGAAAAGTATTTCTGTTTTCTGAAACATCTGTTTACTTCCCTTTTCCCTGTTCTGCACCTCAACTTGGAGAGCTGAGGAAATTGCTGCATGGCTCACATACAGCAGTTGTATGACCATTGTGGCCTGAATAGTCAATTTCTCTCGATGAACTCAAAGAAGGGGCTCAGGAGTAAAGGCTAATTTAATAGTAGGGCACTTGGATTGCCAGAAGTGCATATTCAGAAACATAAGTTTGATATAACTAACTGTTCTACAGTATACTGTTAACTTGCCTAAAGGAGATATTCTGATTTCAGGGCAGAGATACATACGAATAATACGAAATAATAGTAATGGGAAAAGTATTGCTGCACAGTAGTAGTGACCTGCAAGTCCCTAAGATGCTTTTAGTATACAGTCTTTACCAGAGTTCATAGAAATGCTAACAGTAGATAAGATTGTTCAATCTTTCTCATAGGTTGAAGAATATGTGAGCAAAAAATTTGCAGAGCTGCGTAGCCCCAACAAATTCAGAGTGTACTTAGGCCATGGTGGAAAACCCTGGGTGTCAGACTTCAACCATCCTCACTACATGGCTGGTAGGAAGGCCATGAAGACGGGTCAGTGTGTTTTCTGCTTGCCATTGGGAGAACTAAAGCTCTTATTCCAGCACCTCAAGAAATACTGAGGAGGTTATGTTTGCATAATACTTAGTGTTCTGCACTTAAATTTGGCTCACTTAAGTAATGAAGCATGTCATGTGCAGTCCTTGAGTCTGATGTACAAGAAGGGCAGAAATGATATCGAGCTTATTCCTACTGTACTGGAACAAGTCCGTTGGTACGGTGTTGCTTTTGCATATAGGTGGGACTGTCAGTTCAAGTCAACTTGCTTAGCAAAAGCCCTCAAGTCATCCTAGCGTTCCTCTTTAGCTGCCTTAGCATAACTGATAGATTGCATAGGGCAATAGAGCAAATCCAACTTGTGTTAGAGTACAAACAGGCATTTGAGTGAAGTATTATTTGTGGAACTGTTTGGACTGAACTTTGAAAATTACTCCAGCCAGTAGTACATCTATGGGAAAGAAGCTCCACAGTTCTGTGGCCTCTGCAGTCTGGCTGATTAAAACAGGAATTGATCAGCACCTGGTACAGATGTGGTTGGTACTTGATGGCTTAAGTAAGGTTTTGTTAAAAACTACAACTCCAAACTGACTAGAGTATCTATCACTTTTCTAGTTTTTGGAGTTGAACCAGACCTGACAAGGGAGGGAGGAAGCATTCCTGTTACACTTACTTTTCAAGAAGCAACAGGCAAGAATGTCATGCTGCTTCCTGTTGGAGCTGCAGATGATGGTGCTCACTCTCAAAATGAGAAGCTAAATAGGTAAGAGAATATTTATCCCTGTGCCAGGCTGAGTTTACTGTGGGTTTTGGCATGTATTATGAAAAGGACCAAGAAAAGTTGAGCTCTTGTTTACTTAATTTTCTGGAAGCCAAAGTGCCATTTCTCTGTAGCAGGGAATGGCTGGTTGGGTAGCTAGTCTATAGCTGAATCTTGTTCTCATTGCTTCTGATTCAATAAATTTAGAATCAGAAGCAGTTTTTATACCTTGGTCTCCAAGCTTGGTTACTCCCTATCCCATGGGTGGCTTTTCTGTCTTACCAGGGGAGATGTGGGAAAGGCTGGGAGTAGTCTGTTGCCTGCAAGAGAAATGTCTGTTGTCTGTTGTGTGGATAGGACTGATTGCAAAAAGCACTACAAATGCAGCTCAAACTAAGATAGTGCTAATGGAAGCTATCTTCTTTCCAGGCACAACTACATCCAGGGGGTGAAGATGCTTGGTGCATACCTTTATGAAGTTTCCCAGCTAAAGGACTAAGTTAGACAATTACCTTTTGGCTTATGGATCATAAGTCTGAATTATCTTATGAAGTGTCATCCGTTACCAAGTCTCACACGGCTCCCCTTTTCCACCAGCACTCCTCTGCCTTGGTGGGGGAGAGGGAAACATACAGTTCCACTTGAACCAAAAATGTTTGCTTAAATGCTTACGTCAAATGACAGACTATTCTTTATCTGGCCAGCAGTACTGAACTGCATCTTTGTCCCCTCTGTATCACATTCAAGTTGTGGTTTGCTGTATTCATCTACTTTTCCTGTAAAGCAAGAGGAAAGGTTTTCTCTCAACTGTTAAAGCAGCCGCATCAGTTGCAGAACTGCTAGTCAAGTTTAAGATTCTTATTTCTGGATATGTCCTGGAAGGAAGTAGTTGAAGTGACAGATTATAGGGCTATACTGGAATGTGTTCAAGATGTAGTGAAGCATCTATCTTGCTGAGTGATTTGGAAGAGCAGGTTTCAGTTTGCAGTGAATTGGGTTTTAACAACATTCACTGTGGTAATGACTACTGGCCATCTTTTTGTAAAGCTGTCTTTGTACTCCTTAAAAAGAACAATAAATAATCATGCTCTAGAGTCTGGCTCATGGTCTCTAAGGATTACATAATGACCTGGGAGGAAAAGCAACTTCAGGTAAGTTGAGAGGAACTCTTCTGTGACCACAGAGGCAGATGAGCAACGTGACTACACAGACTGTACTTTCATGGAATCCAAGTTTTCATTCCTTAGGGTCTGGTGCTTTAACAACTTGTAGACTTGAAGCAGATGTTGCTAAATCCTGTTCTTCTGAGAGAAAACAAGCTCAGAAAATGTTCTATTTTGGCTTGAAGCCACACTAGCACAGCTGATGATGCTGCAGGGGAATGGGGGAATTTGGAGGCAGAAATGGGGAGAGGAGAGCATCACTAACTGCAAATACTGACTGACACCCAACTTCAAGCTGTCTTTTAGAAACATTAAAGTCCAATACTCCTGGTGTTATGTCAAAAACCAAACCCTCTTAAGTGCGTGCTAATCTGAACTGGGTTTGGCTCACTGACTCTGAATTACCTGATCAGCACTAGCAGGCTAAGCTAGGTAAGTATTTGAAGTGATGTCTTGCTCTGAGAACTGTCTGAGAGCATAGTGCAGTCCTGTATCCTTACAAATAAGCAAGCAGCATGTGATGCTTCCTCCCCTGAAGGGCAGAAGGCAGGAGTGTCTTGTCTGTCTGGTTTTCACTGTTGCTTGATCTGGAGTCTTAATGGTGGAAGGCTGTTGGGGCAAGGGGTTGTCTTCTCACAGTGAAGCTTCTAAAGCTTCTCTTCTGGTTTTGTTCCATGTGGTTTGTCATAGAAGTTTATGGCTGGAAATAATCTGGTATCATTAAACTTTGCACTTGCAGCTCAGGTACAGTCTGAGACCCATGTCCTATGCCTGTGATAGGACTTGCTAGCACCAAGCATCTGTACACACACTGGACTGCTAGGTTCCCACATTTCAGTGACAGTGGGGCTACTCTGCTATGGTATGTGGTCCATACATAGGACAAGACTGGCATGCCTGGATAATTAGAGGTCATCTGTATGCTGAGATCAATTAGTTATACATGGTAACTAGTCCTAGAAGTAAATGTGTTTAAAGCAGCTTTCTTGGTTACTGAGTTGACACCCCAGATTACTCATGAAAAGACAATTTGCTGGCTGTTGGTGAGTTTTTATTGCTTACTTTCTACCTATTGATTTGAAAATCATGAAAACTTAAATCTAGTTCCTGGACTGAGGTAATACCATCTTCTAACAGTGTAAAGGAACACCGTATTTGGGCAGAAAAGAAAGCTGATTTTGTCATGGACTATGTTCAGCGAGTGAGCATGTCTGTAGTTGTATTATTTCACTTGTACCTGATTCTTGAGAATCAGACAATTAGCTCAAGTTTTGCACTGATGACACTGCATCAGATCCTACACTTACTGAATAGGTACAGCTTGGCAGAGTTGCAAAGGACAGCCAAGACCAGTCTCTGGTGAAGTGGGGAGTGTCACCAGGATGAGGGCAAGACTGCAGGTGTTCCAGGTGGGTTTGGTTAGCCTGGGTAGTGGCTATGTTTTTAACTTGAAAAAACAGGCTTTGGTTCAGCATAATGAGTTTGGATGTACTAACTAAATCCAACTTATTTTTCCCTAAGGTTACATGATAGGCTGTGTTAAGAAACTTCAGCTTTGTAATCTTGACCTTGAAGCAGTATGAAGAGTGGAGATAACAGAGCTAATTTAGATAAAGTGAAATGTAAGTTTGTTCATTCTGTCAAAGTACTAGCTTAAAAACATTACCTTTTTTTAGTGTTATCTCAACTCAATTAGGCTAGGATAGGTTCATGGGTTAAATATGCTTTTTACATTTAGGAGTCAATCTGAATAAGTCACCTTCTAAATAATTAATAAAGTTCTGCAGGGGATTGAAATTATTCCTCAGAGAATCTCTTAGACTATACAGGAAACCTTAGCAGTGGATAGTTTTGATTCTAGTCCCTAGCTAGCTTTAGCATACCATTCTGCATCATGATGTTAGGTTATTACAAACTCTGAATGCTAAGACATGTTTTTCTAGTACTTTTAAATATTCATCTTTCTGTTATTTTGCATATCCTTAGCAATTCTGAGATTTCTTGAGGCCTGCTTAAAGCATATGCCAATGAAATGTGCCAGCTGATGCTGACACATTGGTATGCAGTTTCCTCCTGCTGTCTGGGCAGGCTTATGTTCTTCTCAATCATGAAGACATCCTAAGGACCTCTTATATTTCTGCCCTTTAGACTGAAAAATGAGATGATAAATACAGTTGAGCAGCTGGTTTTTGTCAGTGATATTGTGCTCTGCTCTCCTTTGGAAAAGCAGCTGTCCTGTACACAGTTGATCATTTGAATTTTGAGACCTGTTGCAGCTTTGGAGGATATGTGGTCTCTTCACAAAAAATAAAAACCCAAATATTAAATATGTGGTTATAATTTATAGTGACAAATCTGACCCACAGCACAAAGTGCCAAGTGTTATTTGAAAGTGGAATATGTTAGTTATATTCAAGAAAGTCTTTGTATAGAGACATTTCTTCTGTTAGCTGTTGCTTGTGGATGTGGTGGAGTGTTTTCTTGTTCTTTTAGATAAAGTAAATGGAATTGCAAATCTGGGCTGTTAATATATGCAAAATTGTATCAAATTCCAGAACTTCAAGGTAGCTGCTAAGATATATGATGGAATTAAATTTCCTGTTTCTGAACTGCTTAATGGATTTAATATGCATGTAGTGAATAGTGGAGTTAAGGTTAGAGACCTAATAATAAATGCTGTCTTCTTTTGAGCAGTTTAAAATTCTAGGAGGGAGAATTGAGATGCTGCTGCTTAATTTTAAGAAAGCCTATTAAACTCTTCCTTAGACTTCCAGCAACTTGGAAAGCAACAACATAACTAAAATGTTAAAGTGGTAGAGCAGCTGCAAGTCTTTTGCAAGCTAGAATGCTGTATAGTTTTTTTATTTATAAATATGCCTTTAAGGTGATGTTTTAGGCTATCTTGCTGTAACAGTAATGGGTTGACATCTTCTATTATCAACTGTATTCTGGTGCATCATTAGAAACCTTTAAATGCAAAAATTCTATTCCTTTTGGACTTTCCAATAGTACATACAGAGTACAGAAGACCTAGCCTTTGCCTCCCATGTTCTCTATTACTGCTGGTCTTCCTGCTCTCACTCTCCTGTTCATTTTTCCAATCATTCACATTAGTGGAGCTAACCTTGTAAGTGGGGCCCGCAGCATTTCTCAGCAATACAACCAGGCTTTCACTTTATAATGTGATAATTATATGTTGAGTGGACTGAGTTTCATCTTTTTATGTTAAGACTGTCGTTCTTATAATGCTATTGTGGAAAATGCTAGCTGGCAACAACCTTTAATTTCAATTTTATTCTGTAATTGCCACTGCAATAGTTTGCAGTTTCTGGAAGTTGGCACAACAGTGTAGTAACACTAAATGGAGTGGCAGAAGGTAACTTTTTATTTCCAGATTCCTCTCTATTAACCTCTTTACTATTTGAATGAATAACAACATGTAAAAACTCTGGCGGAAAAGCAGCAATTTCTGCAAATCCACTGGAACATACTTTTTAATTTGTGTAAATGCCAGAAGTTTAAGGCATGAGACCAAAGACACTTAGAAATAGTTCCAGGAGGATCTCTTGAGATTTTTCTGTTGTGTGCATTGAACACTTAGCTGAAGAACTCAAGTTCAAAGCTGTAGGAATACAATATAAATTCAAAATACAGTATAGGCTGCATGGAATTTTCAGGAATTGGTTGTCAAGCAGAATTAATAAAAAGAAAGGAAAAGATTTATTTCTGCACAGCTTTGAATCCTATTTGTATTTCAGAAATATCCTGTAATGTTTTGTCAGCCGTATCCTAAACTTTTGTCCAAGGCGGCACAGTGCTGCTTGTGATTATTTTAAGGCAGTTTTAACTGACTGGATGGATTCAGAAGCACAAATCAAGAAGGAGGAAGAAAGCAGCAGGAGCTCAGGCATGTATTGGTTACCTATTCTGTTGTCTGGCAACAGAATTTCAATGTAAAAAGGCGTAAATAAAGTTCCCTGGAATGTGAAGAAGCTGGGGAGAAAGACAAGTAGAGAGCAGGCTTCATAAACTGAGTGACAGGCTTCATGAGAAAGGGTGCTAAATGAATGTATAAATACATGTTCTTAGAGCATAGAAAGCCAGAGTTTATTAGCTTTCAGGCTTTAGACTGCTAATATTCCTTTGCACTGATGGAAAAGATGTTTAATGGAATTTGTCTGGTTATGAACTTTAAGTTTGTAGAGCTGTATCTAATTTTTGGAAGCTTTACTTGGAGTTGTCTGACACTTACAGATGGAATTTAAATACCTTGAGACCAGTTGAGAAGCCCCTATTTTAAAGTTAATAGGAGTTTTGATGAAGGGATTTGAGAAATGGGAGAAAAATTCTTGTCTTTAACTGCAGATAAATTCATGCATTGATTGGCTTAAAATAGAAATACACTAAAAAGTGTTATCAAATGCATTTGATCCCCCACCCCCCATGGAAAACTGGAGCACCAGATTTACAACTGTATTACATTGCCCACTCTGTGAAAGTGTTCCTATAGGATATGACAGATAATTGAGTCATCAACATAAAATATTAATAATTTAAGATGATACATTCCATTTTCTTAATGTATTGTAGTTCCACATCTATCTATGTGCAAATATGACAGATTTACTGGGACACAGCAGTCACCTTGAAGCTGTGCACAGTAGCAGCTGATTAGCAATACCTGTTCCAAATGTAAAACAAGTTCAGCTTCTCTGACCTCATTAGAGGGTGCTTGAAAGCACCTCAGTAATAAATGCTCCTCCAGCTCCTTCCGATAACTTGGTGAATGTGGAAGAAAGCTTTAATGACACAATCCTTGCCACTGACAGACCAGCAGTCCTTAAGGATGTAGAAGAAAGATCCTGAAAATAATTAAACTTAGCACTAAAGTTAAAATGGGGGCTGGAATAGGAAAATGTTATTTTTTCAATAGCACACAGCCTGCAATACAATGGGTTTGGGGTTTGGTTTTGTTTTTGTTTTTCCCCACTTAAATTCTTAGACATCAATACAGAAGGCAAATATCTCCAGAAATGTATGGTAATCTGCTCATAAACTTAGATATATGCATGTTTGCTTTTGAATTTGAATCACAGAGTCTGCACCTATCAAAAATGATCAATGTTCTGACACACTATTTAGTCTTTTTCAATTACTGAATGGAAGAATTTGGGGTGATAAAATGTCAGTGGTTTATGAATCGAAGAATCTCCTCTAAGTCTGGGTATAAATCCAAAGTGGAGGATATGGTGATTTTGAACTGTGAAATGTTTAGAAACTTGTTTGTTTCAATTCAGAGCAGGACAGTAAGTTTTCACTTCACACACTTTGCATAAAATTATAATGCAAAAATACAGATTGTAATTAATCTGTTCCAAATGCAGTTTTATCTGTGCTGATAGAAATCACTGTGTTATCCTGAGTCATTTAAACCTATGAAGTTATTCTATAACTCAAAACTAGCAAACAGCAAAATGGTATAGAAGCCTCTTTCTTGTATCCTGTGACTGGGAGGAATTGGTTATTTCAGGTAAGACAGGTACATTCATAAATGATGCATAAGCTTAGAAGCTTGATCTGTCATTCATTTTTGCATAGATTTATCAATATTCACTGAGTTTTTAAGATTGACAAAGGGTGACTTAGGTCTTACTATTAGCAAAGGATCACAGCAAATACCAAAAGCCCACTCTCTGAACCCTTTATTTCAGTACTTAGTGGCACGTGTCACCTGGGTAACATCCATTTGTCTTTCAGTTTAAAGATCAAAAATTCTTTCTCTCTTTTCACAGTGCTCTGAATTTGAGAGCTTGATCCTGCTAAATCTGTTAGCCAGTTTAAAGCCCAATTATTAGTCGCAGGAACAAATGACATCTCCAGATAAGATGAGACCATGCTGAGATAATTCAAAAGGAATCAGTCGCACTACTTCAGGCTGACATTTCTCCTTCCCCCCACCCCTGCCCTTGAAATGTGGTTCCTTGAAAAGTGACTGTTTATGAGAAGAAGGAAAAAAAAGCCGCCTTTTCCCCTTAGCTTACAGGATTCACATAAAGTCTCAACTGTGAGAGTTGTGTTATCTTTTTAATATCTCCACAGATCATTTTTCTTTCCTCCCAGCTATGAAAGAGCAAGTGTTAGATAGATTAAAGGCATGTTTACTTGTGTCTGGGAAGGGTGCACACCAGTGAAGGATCTGACATCTCTGACACCTTTATATTCAGTTAAGATTTCTCACAAAGTACTAAATGGATGGTTTGGAGTCATAAAGTTCATTTTCCTGATTTGGGTTCCTCTGTATGAGTTTTTTATGTAATTACAACTGTGGAAATGGAGGTATGTGCTGCCTCTAGCAATACCTTTAATAATTTCTCCTTTATGCCAGCAGTGAATGATCAAATAGGTGAAAGGAAACTTACTGTAAGTGGAGAAGCCAAGACTGATGTTATAAATGTATTTGTACTTCTTTAAATGAGATGGAAAATACGGGGCCATTTCATTATTCCATTAAGTTCAGTCCCCACTTTCTTGTGCTAAATTACATGTATATGTTGGTGTGTGTGCTCCTCAGGTAGCTTTTTGTTTCATGAATCTACTTGTCCAGCCATTTTCCCCATAGGTACCAACATGAAAACAAACTATGCTAATCTCCATAGCCTTAATGAGGGAAGGCACCATGGGAAAGTAAAGAGGATATCAGGATATGGTTTTTTTATTTCCCATGTGCTTTGCTATAGTCTATGATAATGACATCTGGCATAAGAAATAGAAGAAACCTGCTACACAAAAAGTTTGTGTTCTGATACAGAGGTGTAGCAGAAGAAACAGATACTGTGTGCTTTCCATATAGGGAAGTGAAAAAAATGCTGCCTCTAAATTTTCAGTGTTTCTTTATGAGTAGTTTCTATGTAATTGCATATTGTTGAGATTTATGATTGGACTCAATGTTTTTAAAGGTCTTTTCCAACATAAATAATTCTATGGATAAAGGATATTCAGCCATACAATAGCCTGTCTCTCTCAACATACACGGAACCAAAGAACGGTGTGGTTGTGCAAATAAATGTGAAACAAAAGCTGTAGGTGTGTCAGACTGGTGTGGTTTGTGGTTCAGAGCCAAACTTTGAAAACTGTAGTAGTTCAGTTATACTGCCCAGTAGCACTCTGCTACTTAGGGAGGGGTTTGGGTGATGATTGATTTGGGGTGAGCCTTGGACAGGAGCCTGGAGCCCTGCAATGGGGAGCAGTGCTTGTAGCAGTTGGTATATTGGACACAGCTCCATGCTATCAGGTGTTGCTGCTAAGGGAGCAAGCTGAGGGCTGCCTTAAAACTTAGCTCAGTGTGACAGGGAAAGCCCAGCACCTTCTCAAAGGTAGGTGAGAAGTGGGGCATTTTGGGGGCCTAAGTAGAACACCCTCATTAAAAACAGATGAAAACCAGAGCTGGTGAAAGCATTGCTCACCTGAACTGCAAGCATCTTAAGAATGTGTCCAGGCAATGTGTATCTGTGATGTGATTTCCACACCACCACCACCCTCATTTCCTATTCTCCAGGAAAGGGTGCATAATTTATTGCAAATGGGGAGAAAATACCTGGTCAAGCTGTGTTCTTCTTAAAGATTGGCTTCCAGGCAAGAAAAGAGGAGCATATGGTGGAACCATTCTTTTAACAGCTGTTTGTGCATTTGATCTTTCATAGCTTAAATTAACTTTTAAATATTATCATGGCATTTCTCTTTATTTTTTTTAGTTCACCCTAAAATTTAACTCCCTCTGAAGTGCAGTGAGTGAGGGGATACAAAATTTATGCATCTTCTTGAATGATCTTAGATATTTCAGCCAAAATTTCATAACTTCTATAAGGATTTAGGTGCTCAGAGTGTGGGATTAATGGCTTATATCCAAACTATTGATTTGCAGAACTGTCACTTGCTTCAAAGTTAAGAGCTATAGCAGTAGTTCTGATTCCCACAGCACAAAAAATGCAAAGCCATCGTTGCCTTTTAAGCCATGTCAAATGTGAGAAACTTCTCTGCTTGAGAAGACTGTAGTAAAGAAAGCAAAAAGTATGTCTGTAGGGAAAGTATTTAAGTCTAAACACTGGTGGGATGAGTAGGTGCCTGTCTTGCATTTTTCTACTGTTTTGTGGTTGTTGAGACTATTGCATCAAAACAGCTGCTGATGGCATGACTTGCTTAGCATGTGAAGGGTGCAGAGCCTCAGTTTAATGAATGTCTGCTCTGGGCACTTGAAGCATGTGCTTTACCCTCAATATAGTCAGTAGAACTTTGATAGGAGCAACATGCTATGAAATATCTCATGCTCCTCCTTAAGGAGGTCACAATCACCTTGCAGTGGTAGCATCTGTTGCCTTGAGATGCAATAGTATTGTGTTTATATATATGTATATACAGTGGGTTCCTTTCTAAGCTATTTAAGAGCAACTTGTATTTGCCAAGATAAGAACCTCTCTGCTTGTTTTGGCCTTCTCCCAAAAACACTTCAACAACAGGAGGGCTGCAATGGAAAAGTACTCACAAGCCTTTCTTCAGAGGCTGCTGCTCCTGGGACAACTAGGCGAGATGCAGAAGTCAGTGAAGTGTCAAACTGAGTTAACTTTGTGGCGCTCCAGATGCGTGCCTTGAGGGACACCATGCACACCACCACCTCAGTGACTTGTGCCCTGCTGATTCCAGGACCACATGGAAAGCTGGGAGGGGGCAACGTGAAGAGCTGCATAAACAAAGTGCTGCGTGGTTAGTATCTGCTTCACCCTGTGAATTCCTAAAGCTGGTCTCTGATGTCTGTTTGGAAATGACTGAATTTTCAGCTGGATAAAAACCTCACCTGCACAGAGAGCATTAATCACTCTTAAGAGAATGATGCTGTTATTTGGCTGAGTAAAGCTGTCTGAAGGACATCAGGATGGGAATAACCTCTTGCCTTTGTTTCAGTGTGATTACTATCTGAAAATCTTCTTGCTTAATTGTTAAACCAAATGAATTTACAATATTGTGCTTGGAAAAACAGAGCAGCCTCCTGTGTCAGCTTTCAGTGCAGTGTACTGGAAAAGGTGCTGAACAAGAACAACTTGTTCATTCCTCTCCAGGGTGTATCACTTAAAGCCTGCATGCTTGGAGATCTGCGTGCTGAGAGCTTGCTGATTTACCTGCTAGACGGTGAGAAGGTTTTGTGTTACTGCTCTTCCTTTACAGAGTATTTCCAGTCCTTGTGGCCCTGCTCCTGGAAGGTGTTTTGCATCATTGTTCCACGTCAAGGACAGGCTGTAGTCATCGATGCTTGTGAAGCACTGCGTGATCTCTTGTCTGGGTAAGGGGGTCTTTTCTAAGTTAATCTCCATTCACTGACATACCCAACTGCAGTTATTGATGTTCAGGTAACTACTAATTTAGGGGTTTGGTGGTCTTTCCGCCTCTAGCAGTGCAATCTCACTCCACTGTTGACAAGCTCTTGAAGCAGGCAGTATTGCTTATGATTGTTTTGAAAGATGATGGCTGGGAAATATTCTTCAGACTGCAGCATGGAGTGGGAAGGAACGAGGAGGTGGAAGAGCTTCCTCCTCCTGCACAGGGAGCAGATACAGAAATCGTAGGGGAGATATATTTTGGGGACTTACACTTCCAGGAGACAATGGAAACAAGTTGTATGAAGGCAGTATGTTGAGAAATGACAGTAAGATGCAATAATAACCATGTGCTACTGATTATGACATTATTGTATCATTCCCATTTTCCTGTAATACACCTTCAAGAAATGGAAAATAGCTGGTTTGAGCTAGAGGTAGCTATTTAGAGAGTGACAGGTGGCACTGAAAACCTTCATAAAATTTCTGTCAATGAAAAGGTGCTCCTAACAGCATGTTTCTTACATGTTTGGTCATGTAAACTTGGTATTGTAATTTCTTAAGACAACTTTTTAATTAAGGTAACAGTTAAGGCATGCTAATTCTGCTGAAGTGCCAGTGAAATTAAGTTAACTCTTGTTTGCACCATCACTTTATCACCAACTGAGGCTGCTGCCCAGATGTAGTAATAGAAACGCAAAGTAGGAGACCATCTCTGCCCTGAAGAGCTTACATTTTCAAAGGACAAGAGAAACAAAGACATTGATGCTTTGTTTTCCTTATCCTATTGTTTTAGTTCTGCTCTTATTTTTCTGTAATTAAACTATTTCATCCTGCTTAAACACTTACTGTATTCCAAAGAGGAGTTGTCCATGCCAGCACTCACCCAAACTATTCACATTGGTTCTTTAATTTCTTGCAGTTTATAAATTATCACCAGAGAGTGTTTTTATTAAGGAGATAAAGCTGAGTGAATTAAAAAATGCTTCTAAACAATGTTGGTCATGTTTATGTGCTCATGATAATCTGTAAATGGAATAATGACTGTAAAAAAAAAAAAAATCTCCTATACTGACTATAAACCTTGTTCCAAGTTATAGGTTATAAAATAAGGACCAATTAGCAATGAAAGAACAAGCTACGAAGTAATCTTTGCTTCTCTGTCCCCTCCCCCAATAAGATAGCTTCTCATTAGTATACAGTGGTAAATAAGCAAATAGCTGAATGACTGAATTCAGTTGACCTATTTCTTATCTCATTTGTGGTATCATAATTCAGGAGTAACATCAGTGTGAAACATCAAGGTGGGATACATGTAAAAACAGATTTCTTAAAAAGAAATGCAAATAAACATTTAATTTCTTCAAAACTTCTGCATTCATTTGCATATGAGTTTATATATATTAAGAACAAATACTGAAAGGAAGAAAAGGTCTTTATAAGGCTCTGAGATAGGACCTTGACATCCCTTGGAAAACTGGTGCTTGTTACTGAATCTGACCATGTGAACAGCAGTTCTTTCAAAATGGACAAAGGACCATAAGGATAGACCCTTGTAGGCAAACAAGCACCTAAAATTTGATACAAGTTCAGAGGCATTCTGGTATGGAAGAACAGTCAGCAAAAAGGTGGTGAGGCTATCTACATCCAAGTGAACACAATGTGCTTACATGTGGATGTCGAAAGCCATCCCAGCAAGTCAGAATATAGTAAATATTCTTCACATATACTAATATTTGTTTTGATACTCACTGTGTTTTAAGAGCAGTCTGAACTGGATTAGTAGCTCAGCCTTATATACCAGTGCGTATAGTTTGGTACTCAGCTGTACTTCCTGTAGTTCTTTCCTATTAACCTTTTTGCTGTGAAAAGAGCGTAAGACAGTGCAGCTATCTTTACAACAGGATCTCTTTATACCAATGTTTATCTGATTGCAAACCAATGAGCCGTCAAGCTCAGAAAATTTTCCCAGGTAAATAGTGAATTACTTCTCGTCAGTGAGCACAGAGTGAAATACTACTTCCTGGGAGAAATTCTTAACAGATATATGCTCTTTTCCCATTTTCAAATCAAAGTAACAAAATCCATGTCTCTTCCCCAAGTCCTTCAAAACAATATCATAAAGCAACAATGCTGAAATGGTTTCTGACACTGTAATTCCTGCTAGGATTTAGGTCTTCCACTGAGAAAGGGAGGAGGGAAGGGATACGGAAAAATTTCTCATGGGTTGATGTGGTAGTGATTTGAATGTCCTGCTTGGATTATTATGGGATAGAGAAGTAGACTTTAAGCATCTAAACCAAAAGTTAATCTTTAATTTAAAAGTAATCCTTCATAACTGCTGAACTTATCAGTGAACTGAGATGAAATGTCCCCAGCTGCAAAACAAGAGCACAAAGAGGTAAGGAGTTTCTTTTTTCACTGTAATCTGTATTACAGCAAATCAGATCTGATAAACAGGGCCTCACTTTTTTCTCTAAGGAGTCAGCTTGAGCAAAGGCAGGGCTAGTCACTGGCATTCTTTGAAATGCCCTTCAGGCAGCCCTGTGAGCTGGTGTCCATCCCTCTACGTGTGTCTGGATCTCTGCAGCTCCTGGTCATTACGATAACAGTGGCTGCACATGATTAGGGTTGTGTTCAAGAGCTGCCACCCGAAGAGCTGCCATCCTCCTCCTACAAGGGTATCACCTACTCAGCTGGAGAGATGACTGAGGTGCGGTTGCCTTCTTCCACCAAAGATAGGCCACTTATCAGTTAATGTTGTTAAAGAAAGTTAAATAATAACCATGTTATCTCAGTTATCTTCCTTGGTGGTGGTGGCTCAGAGGAAATGTTCCTTTCAGTGGATCCCACCACTGGTTTGGTAAATTAGCTTCTACTGCCATACACATTTTTATCTCCTTTCATGTCAAATGTTCTTTATGTTATTTGCAAACTAGGTGACTTCTGACTTTGTTTTATTCTGGGTTGGTTGCAAAATGTTCCATTTTCATTGGCACACTCCTCATGCACACACTTCAAATGCTGCATTGCAGGGAGGAAGGCTTGTGAGGCACGCACTTCAGGAATGTCAAGGAGGGCAGCAAAGCACATTCAAGAGCTGCTTCTCAAATGTTTGTAAGTTTAGTTGATATTTTATCAAAGAGTTGTCCTAGTTAAAGAATCTCAACTTGGATTTCTTGTTAAATCACCACCTAAGAGGGCAAAGTTTTCTTTTAACAGTACTTCACGAGACAGGAGGGAGTGAGACACAAAATATTCTTACTACCAAGGAATGAAGGAAGAGAAACTGCGTGACTGTCATGCATTATTTCTAAAAACAGTCATACTACATTTTTCTATAAAGCAGCAACTGCTCTTTAAAATGAGATCAAATAAAATACACTTGCAATTGAACACTGAAGTCTTTGTTTGGTATTTCCACCCCCAGGCTTTATTATCCTTTCGTACCATTTTTCCCTTCCTTGTAACACTGAGCTATTTTAGCCTTGCCTGAAATCTTTCTACTGCTTTATTAAACTGACTCCCTTTTCTACACAAGCTTTCCCAGTTGCAATACAAATGCTTTCTAGCAGTATTGTCTATTAGCAGCAAATTAACATGAAGTTTCATCTGCTACTCCCCTCCCTCACGTTCAGCACAACGTAGCTGTTACCTAATTTCTAGTTTGAATTGCTAGTATTTGGTGCACTCTGCTCATCTGCAGGACTGCGTAAGTATCTCCTCATATTCATTTTCCGAACTTAGGCGTTGCTCACGCTTACTTTTGTTTCTAAAAGCAACTATTTCTGGGATATTCTGTAAGCTTTTCTTGAAGTCTGTCTCTGTTTCAAAAATATCACTGAATTATTTAAAATATTCTTAGGGTTTTTTCCTCATTTGAATGTTTTGGTTTGTTTTGTTTCTTTCCTTCAGTGCATTGTAGTTCCTTGTTTCATTTTCTGAAACAGTTAAAAGCTAATGAGACATGACTTGACGACAAGTTTCTCATCTGCATCTTTCCAGGTCATTTGCATGTAACGTGGATAAAGAGGAAGATACCATCACCACAGTGCATGTTTCCTGTATAGGCAGCCCTTTTATGATTCTGACCTTCATGTAATATTAAATATATGTGTTTCTTCAAGTCATCATAAGGTATCAACTATATGTATACTCATTCTTTTCATAGTGAAAATGCATAGAATTTAGCAAAATTGAATATTTGAACAGAAAATCATATATGATGGAGACACTGACACTTATGCATTGCATGAGCTTCGTTACTGTAGTAGCCATGTTATGTGTAACCTGTGTTATGATCCTCCTTGTTCAAGTATGGCATACCCAAAAGGTACTTTTTTGTCAGCAACTGTCTGATTTTCTAAGGTAGGTTAAAAGAAGGCACATATAGTGGCCTCTGTTGAAAATATTTTCCAAACTGAGGTTTGGAAATGGCAAAGTAGAAAGAATGAATAAAATACATGTGAAACCAAGGCATTTTCAGGCTTTGTGGAAAATGAAGGATGTTTCCCTCCTTTTGTTCATCATGCTTAGGTTTTCAATCTATCTTCTCATCAGAGAAACGCAATTCAAATTATTAGTATTACCATAGCCTATCACCTTAGCAATGCATCAAAGTTACGGAATTTTGGATGGACCTGCAACTACACATTTTGTTACCACTATATAATATTTTTAGATTCAAAGTGTTGGGTTTTGACCTTGGAGTTTATCCCATTGCACACCACAATACAGCAGCTATTCTGAATTTAGCCAGCCAAGGATTTAACTAGCCAAGTATTACTCTGCTAACACCAATTCAAGAACCTGCAGCAGGAACTTCAAGCAGACAGGAAGGGAAAACTGCAGGAAGGAAGTAAAACACTTTTCAGAATCTTATGGGCTTTACATATTCGTTTGTCTTGTCAAAAACAAGGTGGCAGAGAGGTTTGCGAGTACTAAATGACTTCTGCACTTATGAAGTGTTTCAGTATTGACACCATTCTTACTCAATGGCAAAAGCTATTTGTTGTCTGATACTCTCCTGTGTCAGGATAGCTCTACCTTATTCATGTAAAATATGCAACATGTGTCAGTGAATCCATTTTTTCTCCCATTCTTCTGGAAATGAAGAAAAAGAAAGATGAATTCCCTGGGCTACTGCTGTGTGTTGATGTTTGCAAGTCTTCCCTGGCGTTGTCTTCCCAGAACATACAATTTGAAGGTTGTGCATTGAAAACTGATGTGAATTTAAAGGAGGCTTGAGTAGGCTCAGCACTTTACAGTTGTCTATGCTTTCTAGAACTGAAATGAAGTGGATATTGCAGGATGTCTCTAACATGTTGAATTTTATCCTTAACTTTCAGATAGCCTCTATCCGGTCTAGTGGAAGGTGTCCCTGCCTCCGGCAGTGGGGTTGGAACTAGATAGCCCCTTCTAACCTGAACCATTCTATGATCTCAGCTCTGGGCAACTCTCTAAGGCAGTAATGTCTTCACCATCCATTCCAGCGTTGGAGACAGAGATTTTCCAGTACATTGATGAACACCAAAGTGATTATATTGAGGTAGGAACTATATTGCAGTGAAATGATGAGCGCAGAACTGTTGCCCCGGAGGCCTGTGTTTTATGTGCCAAATGAGTGGTTGCCACATAGGTAATGAGCAGGTTTCCAGGTCTGGCATCAGATGTGCTACATGTGCTTCACAAAGCAAGGCTGCAAGGGGACAGTTTGTGCTGGGGACCCTTCGGGTGGAAGATGGATTTGCATGGACTTCCAGAAACTGGATGGCTGCAGGCATCCTTTGAGTATGTGCATAGAGAGGCTCCACTGAGAGAAAATGCATGTGCATGAGAGAAGCAAGCAGATAGGATGCTCTCTCACTTGCTTCACCTCAGCATTGATTGTTGGAGGTTTGCTCTTGACAGGGAGAGGAGTCTTGCTCCCATGCTGATTTGTGCTTTCCTTTTCTCTTCTTCCCTGTGAGGAGGCAGAAACATAATTATGCCACTCAGTATCAGTTATGCTTTAAAGTGATGAGCACTTCTGAATCCTCATGAGGATCACTGAGGTAATTCATACATAATGCAACTTCTGCAATGTAAAATGGTCAGCATCTAGTCTACCTCCTCTTCCATGGGATTTTAGATCCATGGTTGACAGTGCAAATGCCTAAGTGTGGGTACCCTCCTTGTTTAGAAAATCAGGACTCTCAATCCTGGGGACCTATCTAAGCAGTTCCTCTCAATTCTGAAGCCTTATATCATCATGACATTGCTGTGATGGGATAGAAATTAAACCATCTTCCAAAGTGACACTTCTCATGTTAAAGGGCCAAACACTGCAGCATCCTGGGTGACTTAACTCTACTTCTTTCCTCCTTGTGCAGGATCTTAAGGAATGGGTGGCTGTGGAAAGCGATTCTATTCAACCAGATCTGAGGAAAGAAGTAATACGAATGATGGCGCTGGCAGCTGACAGACTTGTGGCACTTGGAGCCATTGTTAATTTAGTAAACTTGGGGTCACATCAGGTGCTTGTCTGATTCTTGCATTTAAAACATCATATTTGCACATATGATCTGCCTATTGCATTCAGTGCTATGTATATGCATAGGCATGTTATGACATACTGATATTTTTGGTTGCTAAATAACAATTTATCAGTAGTCCCATAGCTACGTGATACCTACTGCAATCAGTCCCTCCTCAGACTGTCTGCAAACAGACTTGGGAGACTACACAGACAATCCAAATGGAAATAGATGTTTTCTGCATAGCATGGACAGTTTGATGATTTTAACTGGAGGGAAGCAGTTTGCAAAAGTAAAAGTCCTGAGTTTTTCACCAGGGCTCATTTTTACATTCTTCTGAGTAATGAAGTATGATAGTTAATGCATCATTCTTCACCAAAGTCCCTATATGAGGGAGGTTGCTTTTACAGGAAAATGTTGCCTGACACAAAGGGCTAGCTATCTTGAGCATTACCTTTGGGTTTTGGAGCTTCTAACAAACGTTTCAAGCCATTTTCTTAATGATAGTTGGAAAGCAGCACACAAGTTAATCTCTGAGAAATCTTTGCCTTTAATTTACTTACCTTACTGTAGCTGGAAGATGTCAGATTTCTATTCTAACAGGAATTCAGAAGTTCACTAATAGTGAGTCCCTTTTCCATCCTTTGAGGCTTATGGGAAAGATTGTGAGTCTTAGCAGAAGGACGTTGCATCACAGCAATGCTTTAATATTTCAGGTTATGTCATTTAATAGTTGTAATGAATGTATTTCAGTTTAATGAAATGTTGTAATTAAAAGTTGTAATGAATGCATTTCAGCTGAAAATTGCATGCACTTAGCATGCAGTTATGATTGCCAAAATATATAGCAAAAGTCTGTGTCGGCAGCAGTGGGAATGGATTATCTGTTGTTGGAGCAGAGACCAGAGATACTTTTCTCTGCCCAGGGCAAAAATAATGTTTCACAAAATGAGGTTTTCCTTTGATTGCTTAGCAAGAAGCAGCTACATTTTTTGGTTGCAACAGGCCAATGCAGACTGATATTACTGGTGAATACAAGGGAGCACACACATTCCTTCACTTATTTTTTTTGTGAGACATCCAGCCTCTCTTGACCAATCTTAGAGTCTTAACCTCCTTCAAACCAGTCTGAAATAGCTGCGTCCTGCCAGCAAAATTTGATTTTGTTTTTGTATTTGAGGTTACAGGCCTCCTGCCCTCTGTCTGTGGTGAAATCAAACCCCAAATTAATTTGTGTGGCTTTTCACTACTTCAGTGTCACAATGTATGCTTTTTCACCACAGCAAACAGCCAGTTTTGTCTTCCTCAGTGCTACAAAGTAAGAGTTTAGTAGCAAGGACATTTATGACAGTAAAATATTAGAAGAGCTTCATAAAGTCCCTGCAGAATCTAAAGAGGTGGAGAAAAAAGTTAATTTCTCTTGGTAGCTTAGAGCTGGTTTCAAAGTCTGATTTGTGCACCCAAACAAATGAAAGCCAATTGAGTATGTAGAAATATTTTCACTTCTGAGAATTACAGAGTATTTTAATGATGTTTGAAAGTTTTCAAAGGTTTGTTTTTCCTTAGTTTCTTTTTTTTAATGTTTCTCCGCAGCTGCCTGATGGCCAGGACCTCCCACTGCCTCCTGTAATTCTTGGGGAACTGGTGGAGGATCCACAAAGCCCCACTGTATGTTTCTATGGTCATGTGGATGTGCAGCCTGCCAAGAAGGAAGATGGCTGGAAAACTAACCCTTACACACTGACTGAAATCAATGGTGTGTTGTAAGTTTTGTAGCATTGGTTGAATACACAACTGAGATTGAGTGGAAGGAGGCTCCCTGTATATTTAACCAAAGCATGAGGACTTCCCCCATGGAAATCTTTGGGACAAATCCAGCAGCCTTGAGTCTTGATGATGTGACTAGTAAGACTCATCAGTGATTGCCTGATTGGTGTGGAAGGAGCTACATGAGCTCTCAGTGCTGCTTTACAGAGTATTTAATAGAGAATCCATTTCTGCTTCAAATTATTAAGTTGTGTCAGCCATTATCCTCTCTTGCACTTCCTGTTCTTGCTTTATGATCCTTTAGTATCTCCACTTGCCACAGTGGAGCTAAGGAGCATTTATAGTGGAAGACTGTGAAGCCCCTCTTAATGTAATCATCCTTCCACTTCAGCTAGCTAAGCATGAAAAGCTTCATTCACTGAAGGAACAAAAATAATGGATAGGCGGTCAGCAAATAAGTAAGACCCCAAGAACCCTGAAATCCTGATTCCCAAACCTGTGCTACACCCATTAAACTACCCTTTCGTACCGGCTGAGACTGGTTCCAAACAGCCTTAGTGGGGTAACTCTTATGCCTCCAGTGGAGACTGCCACAGAAATTTCCCATTGTACCTGAAACTGAAATCTGTGTCTGACTGGACAGCCAAACACTTAAAGTTTACATACTTAGATTTGTAGCTTCAAGCTATTATTGTGGCATTTACCTGTTACCTGGGCTGGCTGATGTGTACAGAAGCTGCATATTGTGCAAACACTTCAGGTGTGTTCACACTATGTCTGGTGTAAATAAAGAGCGCTTAAGAACAAAAGTGAAGCTCAGAAATAGCCATGTAGCTGAAACCACAACATGATGTACATATGTCCTGGTTTCAGCTGTAACAGATTGTTGTGGTTTACTTCTTAGTAGCTGGTGCAGTGCTGTGTTTTGGCTTCAGCCTGAGAACAATGCTGATAACACTGCAGTGGTTTAAACCACAACAATATAAAAGGAAGGAAAGCTAAAAACCAGAAGTGTACCAGTCCATTAGGAAACAGCCATCACCTTACTTAAAACAAGTTGATGAAATCCCGACACTTGACATACCACTACAGCTTCTATGGCAACAGGAATTTGATGGTTCCATTGAAGTGACAAGAGAAGTTTCAAAGATTGTTTAAAAACTTTCCTCTTTTCTTTTTAAGGAAATCTCTATGGGCGTGGAGCAACAGATAATAAAGGACCTGTCCTAGCTTGGATAAATGCAGTGGAAACATTTAAAGCCTTGAAATTAGTAGGTATCAAGAGAATTATTATTATTATTATTATTATTACTACTATTATTATTCTTATAACATCTCTGGAGGGATACCTTTACATTCTTGTGAGTTAGACAATAAATCTCTGTCTCAACAGACTACATACATTTTGGAAATATTAGCTTATTTCTAACGCTATATCCAGGGCACTGATCCCACTCCAGCAAGAGTCTGCTTGTGAGCATTTCTGTTTTGAACAGTCTGTATGCAATGTAAATATAGTATTGCTATCATTGCCCTGCAGAGGAAAACACACTGAGGGAAGCATTGAATATGTATTACATACATTAAACAGCTTTGATACCCTATTCTCTTGAGAGCTTTTAAAATGGTAAAATAACATGCAGTGCAGATAGGTCATGAAGACTCATCTCTGCTGTTACAGTCTGCTGATCTTTGATTTTGCCTACCTACAAGTTACCTTCAATTTATATGTACGTATGAAGAGAGTGTCTAAACCTGTTCATACGTAATAGGCTGTTCTTTCAACATGTTAGATTTATCAAAGCAAATGCTTCTAATGAGTGCATTAACGAAGTACAAATACACTTGCTTAGAGACTGACATATCTCTATGAGTTAAAATTTTGCCTGAATTACTACAATGACCAACATAGTTATCTTTAAATCAGTCTGCATATTTAATAATTTTGGGCTAGTTGTATCTCCATTGCAAAGCTGAACCAACACACAGCTGAAACTTTTAACATAGTTAGCAAGCATCTTATAAGGTGAATTTGCAAGACACATTTTGTTAGATCACTGAGAAAGTTTTGTGCCTCTTTTATGACATTATGGCACAAACTGAGCATTAAGTCTTGACCTCTAAAGTCCTTTTGCAGCCTTCCAGAAAACTAATGTTTTTCTTGCATCGACAGTACTGAATTGAACTCAGTGTCTCTCAAGCGCTAGCAAACACATGTTATTTGCCCACAGATGAGCTGTTGAAGTGGATATGGTTATGGGATTGTCTATATCTTTCTAGTTTTTCAAATCGCTAACAGCTATCTTGGCATTTTAACAAGCAAGCAAATAAAAGAAATCTTTGCCATATGAAATCTTTCCCTAGAAAACAGCACAGCCCATCAAACAATATTCATGAACAGTTTGTTTCCAAATTTTTTTGTGGTCATTCGATGAACCATTGGTGCACCCGTCCATAACACAAGTTCATTTAATTCTACACATTTGTTCCTGCATTTAAGCTGAGTATTGAATCAAAAGAGAAAACATCTTAAAGCCCGTAATGAGAAAATGAATTGGAACAGGAAACTAAGTTCAAATTTGTCTCATCTCCTATGGGAAGTGTCAGCATTTCTAACTTTCAGTATTCAATAATAGAAGTTCTCTAATTACCCTCAGAAATGGAGCCTTATGAACTAGTAGGCAAATGAATTCATGAGTGCTAAAAAGGCAATTACAGTAGCATCACTAGCAGCCTTTTTCCCACCATGTGGGCAACTCTGGCCATAGATAACATGTTGGGGTAACCACAGCAGTGCACCTCCACCAGTGCTTCCCGCATGGGCACTAACACTGGAAATAAAGAGGCAGGAAATCTTCTGTGACAATGCAACTGCTATTACACAGGTAGAATTTCCAAAGCAATTAGAATGTTTAATGGCACTGAGAGAAAGCCAATTTAATGAGACAGTCCAGCAAGTCTCCTGAAAACACAAAGAAGGAAAAAAAGTATTACCTATTCTCCTTCAAAAATGAAAAGCAGATAAAAACATGAAGAAAAACAATTTTTTTTTCTGGGAAACTATGTATCTATCTATTCCTGCCCTTTCTACTGAAGCAAACTGTATATCCTATGTCCTTCTTTTCCTAACACAGCATGTACTACAAGCCAGTCTGCTTCTGATTTTAAAGTTTATTTATTTATTTTTGAAAGTGCTTGTTCCTCACCTAGATGTCTCTAATGTTCATTTAGGCTATGCCAGTGAACTTCAAGTTTATAATTGAAGGCATGGAAGAAGCAGGGTCCTTAGGGCTAGAAAAGTTACTTCAAGAAGAAAAACAGTGCTTTCTCTCTGATGTTGATTATGTTGTGATTTCGGACAGCCTCTGGCTCAGCAACAAGAAGCCTGCCCTTACATATGGGACTCGGGGAAATGCCTGCTTCTTTGTTGAGGTAAAGGAAACAGGTTCATTTGAACTAAGCCCCTGAGCAGAAAGCAGTGATGTAATGTACCTGCAATCACATCTGCATCTGCATGATGAGTGCACGACTGAGCGTGAGCTTAATATTTGAAAATACAGAGCTTTCTTCTATACTGTTTTTGGCTTGTGCAGATTTCCCTCCTCATTTCAGTTCAATTCTAACTGCCTCTTTCTCCTCAATCCCTTTCCTATACTATTACTCTCCTGCCACTCTCCCAGACTTTTCTCATCACTCCCTCTGTACATCAACTCTGTTCTCTTGCAGCTTCGTGCCTATACCCCCTGACTCTCGCTCCAAAACCATTTCTTCTGCTGCTCTGCCCTCTTGCAGAAGACACTGCTTAGTGATATGTGTTTGCCTAAAGGGGGACTCATTTTAGTTAGATCCCTGGGTTTAAAAGCCACAAAAAATTTTTGTAACCATTGCCAGAAGCAAGTAACAGTGGACTGTAGTATATTTAGCAGCCAACATGAGCTACTGTGAAATGAAGAGCAGAACTTTCTCATCTGGAAACTTCCTGATGAAGCATAAAAGGAAGTCAGAGAGAAGATTAAAACCCTCTGTAACTAAAGAAAAATCTGCATTAACCTTTATGTCTGAAAAGGAATGAAATTCATTTTTAACCAAAAGGGCCTCGGCAACCTTGATTCAATTCTTTTAAGTGTTGGTTAAGAAAAATGATGCTATTAAAACATCAGAAGTGATCCCTGCCTGCTACCAGACAGTTGGCTGTAATGAGGTTTTGACAAAAATAAAGAAGTTTGTTGCAGGAAAATAGTTTATGATAAACCTGAGTATGAAAATGTGTCTGGCAAAAGAACCCATTTATAAACCAAATGCCTCTTTCTATTCTAAAGCTGTATGATTCAAGAGACTTCTGAATTCTTATTTGCTGCAATCTGAAATTAAGGTTGGGCATATATTTTCTTAATGCAAATCAAGTAAGGTTCTTTCTTGCCTTTATTATGAAAATTTTGCATTAAATAGAAGGGATAGAGAGCTTGAATTTATTCTGCAATGTTAGAAACAGTAATATGCAAGTGTTTCACTTAGGAAGTATTCAATTTTACTGAAGCAAAAGCGGGAATGGAGAGGGATCCTTGCTCTCAAATGCCTGCTAAGTGCTACAGACAGATGAATTTCTCTTTCTAGTAGTTAAAAACAGAGCCCTATCTTCTCTTTACCAAAGATGATGCTTCCATTTTATAAATAAAAGCACATAATTTGTTTTCTATTCTTTTGTGACATTGTTTAAAAAACTGAAGCCACCAGTTGTGATAGAAAGCAACCACTCACAGAAGAATAAAGTAGGGAGTGTTTTATCTAACCAGTGGTTTTTGGGTACAGGTTGAATGTGGCAGCAAGGACCTTCACTCTGGAACTTTTGGAGGCATCATTCATGAGCCGCTGATGGACCTGATAGCTCTGCTGGGTAATAACGTGTGTCATTGCTCAGGAGCAACTGGGAAACAACAGCTAGCAATCAGCTTAACGAAGATTAGTGCCATGTTTATTTGACCCAAGTAAGGCAAGTCTAATTGAAGAAAGACGCCCAGGTTTCCAAATCTCAGCATAGCTATTGTGGCAGCAGCTGAGGAAGGAATACCCCCAGTAAGGCCAGGACCTCAGACATGTGCCTGTTAAGCTGATGCTAGTCACACATCAATCAAGAACATTTAAGGATTGCTGACAACTTGAATACATACATAGGTAGTGACACCTGATGTTTTAATGCTGATTTGTATCTCAGTATGATGATGTTTTCATGTCAGCAGTTGGGCTGACACACCACACACTATAAACAGCAGCTCAATAGTTTTCTTTATAAATATGAAAATACAACAAGTTAGGTGTTACAACTTGATGGATGCAAGCAGTTGTTAGTAGTTAGTTGGTAGGCTTAGTCAGTAAAGAGTTTGGTAGAAGGGAAAAGATGCTGTGATTGCCAAGTGGAAGAAATAAATCCCACTTGCACTGATATCTATCTTATTTTGTAGACAGCCTTGTGGATCATACAGGTCGTATTCAGATCCCTGGAATTTATGACAGTGTTGCTTCCCTGACAGAGGAAGAGAGGAAATTATATGAATCTATTGAATTTAATCTGGAGGAACATAAAAATAATAGTGGCGTGAAAAAATTCCTCTATGGCACCAAGGTAACATAAAACCTGTATAAATGGTCAGCAGAAAGAATTTAAATCACTCATTCATAGCATTTATATTTAGAGCCAAACTGAAAGATCAATAACAAACTTAAAATATAATAAAGGAGCACAAAGCATTAAAAGGTAAATAAAATTAATCTGCTGAAAACATAAGCTACCGCATCTGGGGAAAGTGATTCAAAAGATTGAATAATCAATGAAAAGGAATGATGCAAAACTAACAGTATTGCTCCCCCTTCCTTGCAACTACCCCCATGCCTAACTAGCCAAATAAAATAAGCATTAAAACCCCTGCATGCAGGTTGCATAGTAGAAAAGAAATTGTATTCATCTCTGAAAAATGGGAAGCAGCTTTAGGCAGATGTGTTCTGGGTCGTTTTTATTTGTTTAATTCAGATTTTAATGTCTGCTGAGCATGCCAAAAAAAGCACCCAAAGCTATAGGCCTCTCTTTGCCAGCACTTAAAAATTATATCCTAAATAAAAAGCAGCAGGTAAGGGCTGGCTCAGAAGGATCTTTCTGCACAAGAGTGGCAGCTGGGAGAAAGGAGTGATTCGTTTTTTTATCACTAACATAATTATATTGGTATAAGTTCTAACATGGATGCTTTTATTTCCGTGAAAAAGCTTCCAAATTAGCCTAAGCTAGACTGTAATAATCAGTAATACAGAAGTATAATGTAACTACACTATGTAAGTTTTGATGCTTTACAGATATGAGGATGAAGTGGTGCAAATTTTATGTGTACATAAAGCTTCAGTCTCATAAAACTGGAGTAGAAGGAAAGGAGCAGCACCCTGGGGTTCTGCATGAAGACTAATTTATAATTTATGTATTTCTCCTTTCTTCCTTAGAATAAGCATTGTCTTTTATTTTTTGCCTTTTTTTAACCTTTCTTACCTTCTCCAGAAAAAGAGATCAACTTTGTTACTGAACATAATCTTACCTATTGTATTACTTAATGCTCATTAGTAGATTTTATTCCCTGGTATCATCTGGTTAAACTGGTAACAGGTTTCTCCTGCGAGAAGCTCCAAGAATCAACAGATGGTCAGATCAGAAGTTGTTCTGATTTTACATTGCGCTAGAGAAATTTATTTCCATGATATTTTAAAACAATGCTCTGCTTTTCTTGTGCATGGAAAGCTATTCTCATCCAAATATTCAAAAAGGTACATGAATGTTGACTGAAAGAAGTATTTTTTTTTTAATGAAAAGATATGTGCATGAGTTTAAATTACAAACATCTTTAAAATACAGAATCTCCACATACAAATTTGAGGAAAGAAAAAGTTTGTTTCTTCAAATCAATTCATATAAATTGTGAATGGCTCCAGTGTCATCCCTTGTATTTTCAACGTTACCTTTTTTTTGAAGGAAGAAATACTTCTGCACCTGTGGCATTACCCTTCTCTCTCTATTCATGGGATTGAAGGAGCTTTTCATGAACCAGGAATTAAAACAGTCATTCCAGCAAAAGTCATTGGCAAATTCTCAATCCGTCAGGTCCCCCACATGGACCTTTCAGTTGTGAAACAACAGGTAAGGGGCAAACCTTCTTTTTCGGCCTCTACTGTGTAAACTAAGTACTTCTCAGCACCTCATGAGTTTATACCCAAAGTAGTAAACTGACTGTTTCTAGCATTTATTTGTTTCTGAGAGCAGAAGTAAGTATGTGGGTGCATGCTTGAGTTGCTTCTGACTGCAATGTGTTTTTGCTGCAGGTGGTGGAGCACTTGGAGAGTATCTTTTCCAAGAGGAACAGTCCAAACAAACTGAAAGTGTCTATGCCTTTGGGTGTGAAACCCTGGCTCACTGATGTTAATGATCCACTATATAAAGCAGCAAGAAGGGCAATAAAAACAGGTATTTTCTTTCTTTTTTTTTTTTTTTTTTTCCATTTTTAATGTGTTTGCAAGTGTGCAGGGGAATTGTGCTCATCTTGCTGAATGAGGCATATTTAACAGGAGTAGCCAAAAGACCTCATTTAGTTTCTTTGGGTACTGATACAAAGCCAGAGGTTTGTAGAGTACAGCTTATTCATGAAATAGATTTGCTACAGGATCAAATCAGTTTCTACTCAGAAGCTCTTAATATCAGCTGTGTCCTCAAATGTATAGTAGCTAAGGCAAGCACCTTATTTCACTTAATAATGAATGAATTCTTCCCATGTATTTCAGTTTTTGGAGAAGACCCAGATTTTATCCGGGATGGTTCAACAGTTCCTGTTGCCAGAATGTTTCAGACTATAATGCAGAAAAGTGTGATGATGCTTCCGATCGGAGCGGCCAATGATGGGGAGCACTCCCAGAATGAGAAAATAAGCAGGTTTCTTTTATTTGTTGATTTGCTCTATAAGAGAAGGGGGGAGAACTGAAGTCCCCTGGTACACCCATGACTAAACACAGCCAGATGGAAAGCCATGCACTGGACAGTCCCAAACTACTGTCTCCAGCAAACTTGTTGCTGTGCCAAACACAAAGTAAAATTCCCAGCGTACTGTGTACAGATATACATTTTTTCACTGAGTGTCTACCCAGTCTAAATACATTGGCAGTGAAATTAAAATTGCCAATGGAATTTGCCTCTGGTCTGAAAAATTATGATGCATATGGGCACTCTTCTGTCACAGCATCCATTTTGAAGTATGCCAGTTGGATGTATGCAGGCTAATGGTTAAGTGAAGATTTTTATGGCTTTCAGTATAAATAAAGTTGTATTTATATTACAGGGATCAAAACTCATGTAATTATACCAAAATTAACTTAAACTTGCCACTTGTGTTCATTATGGTAAGACACTGCTCAGCGTGTTGTCTGGACATTGCTGTAGCTTCTAAGTCATATCATGTTGAGCTTGAGAAACTGGAGAATTCTACAATAATTCTCAAAGTGTTTTTTGTTTCTCCTTACAATAGCCTCAACCCTTTTGGCCACAGACAATAATAACTGGGGATGCAATACTGGGGAAAGTTTTTTCAGTAAACCCTTTCAATTCTCCTTCAATGCCAGCTGAAGGATGTCCAGAATTTCTGTGCACTGGGTCCTTTTTTTGGGTGACCAATCTTGCAAATTCCTCTGAAGACTCTGAAAACTATACTAATTTCAAGAGCAGAACAGCTTGACAGGTCTTCATTCTTTTTCTTTCCTTCTTCACAGATACAACTACATTGAAGGAGCCAAAATGTTTGCAGCCTTTTTCCTGGAGATATCGAAGCTCCATCAGCACTTACTTGAAAATTCCAGTATAGAGACTAACAACTGATAGACCATCAAAAGAAAATCAGCAAAGCACTTCTTTATTCTTAAGCTTTCTAACTTCCTGATTTGGAAAACCATAAAAATTGCATGTTCAGTGGGTCTACACTGGTGGAAAAAATAACTGTCGTTATTATTTGGCATACTAATAATAGCATGGATTTATCTTATCCCTAATGCTATAAAATAGGGTTATGGGTAATTTATTCTTGCTGAGTGGAATATGTTATGCTTTAGTTTTAAAATTCCAGGCAAAGGGAATTTTTTTTACATGTATTTTATTAAAATTGCTTTATTTCTGTTTTGTAGTATCACCATGCTAATGCTGCCTCACACGTATTCCATCTTCTGGATTTGAGCAATAAACATCGCTGTCATTTCCTCCTAGCATAAACAAAATTTCATTATGTAATTGTTTGAAGAAGGATCCACTATCAAGTTAATCTCTTCCCTGTCCTTCACAAGATGCTGTAAATAGGAAACGCAATACAATTAGCTTGTTGAATTCGATGTAAAGACTTGTCTATGAACATCTATTTATGGAATAATCACTGAGGTCAACAGAACTGCAATAGTAAATAAACCTTTATAGGTCTGGATTCTGTCTTTCCCCCAATTTAATCCAGAACTCCTGTAATTGTGCTGTGAGCACAGTTTTACAAATCACTGCATGATATGTTTCTTTTATGTGACCTTCTGTACAATAGAAAAAAAGTTTTTCTAAATATCTCTTCTGGTCAATCTGTCATCAGAAGGACATTTTTGTACTCAATTAGCAACTAGTTATTGTTAATTACTTTTAAAGCATCAGTTTATTTATCAGATAAATATATTTATATATATTTATCAGATAATTAAATCAAAGGCAAATGAGATATTTTGAAATTAAAACAATAGTTGTGAGCTTGGTTTGCTGTTCAGGCAAAACATGTAGCACAAATCACATAACTAAGATCCGTATTTTTTATTTCAAAATATGATTTTTACTCTAACATGTAGTTAGTTCACACACAACAAAAACAACTGAACCACATTTAAACAAAAACTTATGAGTGTTCTCCCCACTCTTAAAGCAAATTACATTAATGAAATTACAGAAAGTAGTTGGCATATCTCCTTTCTCTCCTGCTATCTCCCTGCAAAAACCTGAAAGAGTAAAGATGATTAAAGGCATAAGATGGGGATGTTGAGTCTACAGATGGAAATATTGTATGACAGATAGTCTGTATGAATAGCTCTCTAGAAAAGACCAACCCATAATATGCAAGTTTCTGATTTTTAGTAGTTGCCCTGAAGTTCCTAGGAGCTGCAACATAAAAATAGCTGGCCTCTTAGAAGATCTGGGAACAGCAATAATCTGGGATACAAAGGTTTCAAAACAAGTTTTCAATAAATACCTATTCTCAGACTTACCTGGCGCTGTGAGGCTCATTTCAACTGTAAGAGCTGAGTAAGGCTCCTGGCTGCTGATGGTATTCACAGGGAAAACAAAGATTCAGCTCAATCTCCCTTACTAGTGTTGGCTTTGCAGACTTCGTAACTGCAGTGCAACTTTTGGTGCCTGTGTCAAGAAGGAGCAGTCCAAGACAAGGACCAAGCCTCCAAAATCAGAAGACACAGTTTTGCACATCATCAACTTGCAGAACAAGTCCTCTGCAGTCTCTCAGCTGCTTTCACCCATTGAAACCATATAGGTACCTGCATGGTAAGGAATGTTGCAGAGGCGAGCACTCCAGCACCTGCACATGACTCAGGCAAGATCAGCCCATGCTTAGAAGCTGCTGCTCCATAAAGGTAAATGACTGAATTTTGCTGAAGTATTTGAAGACATGCAATTGACATGAAACTTCATTGCAATCTCCTGTTCCACTCTGGCTTTATAAAGTGACTTCAACCATCAAGAAAACAGCTACTCATGACACTTTTGGCAAAAGAGAGGAGTAGAAAGCTCAGTGGGGTAGTGGAGGTAGCTTTCAGCACTTTTCAGATGGTGTATTTCCTCCTGAAAGGTATGGAAGCTGTGTTTCTAGTAATAAAACTGCTCTGTAAGTCACTACAATCCATGCTTTCTATGGGTTCTACAACATTAAGAAGCAACTGAAGGTGAGCTTACGCTATATGTAGTTTTTTCTGTTGCTTTTGAGAACGCCAAGTAAAATACAGCTAATAGGACAGCATAATTTTATAAGCACAGGTACTATCAGGGCAGTGCACTGAAATAAAGGTCTGCTCTGAAACAGCCTCTTGCTATCAAGTTAAAACCATACAGGTGAAAGAGCAGGACCAGTGAATTACGCAGACCATCTTCATGCCTCTTTCAGTCCTAGAAGAGAGAAAGAGAAGAAGACTTCAATTTCAGGTTCTCCTGGCCATGAAAGATAGCACTGGGGAATCCACTCCTACCCACACGGGTATTCAGAGTTACTCTTTCCTTTTTAGATCAAGACAGGGCATGCACCAGTCATCCTGTCTGTTCCTTTTTTTATGTTGAGTGGCACCTCATCAGTCTTTTGAAGAGAAAAAAAAAAATACAAGTGCTTCATATGACCATTAGTTACTAGTTATTCTAGTGATATTGACTACTGTGATATCAAGCAGGCAGAGCTTTAAGTTACACAGCCAAGCAAAGAGCTGGTACTGCTCTTTAAGTGAGAAACATTTCTAATGAAATCAGTATTTTAGTGTGGAAGAAAAACAGCACCTGCAGAATCATCCCTAATGTCATTCTGTTAGAAAATAAATACATTCTATGTTTACAATCAATTTATAAACGACTTCATTAACTAATTAATGCTTTACTAATAATTGACTTATTCAGTTTGCATTTTAATATATTTTAATCAGGATAAATATTTCAGAACAAACGCCAAGCATTTACATTTTTATCATTACTTTAAAATTATGTACATACCTAAACCAAAACATTAAGTAGAGGTAAATCTGTGAACATTATATAAAGCTTAAAAATAAAAATATTTTAGATATAATTCTTTTATTAATAGCGATTCTTCCTTGTTTCTTCCACTATACCAATGGCTCCCTCTTCAGGCTATTCCTAAAAAATGTTGCCTCTCTTCATTTTCTGTTAAAAACATTCCAAAAGAACATTTACAAAACTCTGGCTCTGTGATCACGCCTTCTCTCTCAGTATGTCTCCTCTCAGTAAGCAGACGATGAAATAACTAATGGACCAGGCGTGCTGACCTGGACACTACAAATATTTAAATACAGGTGTTACCCAAGGTCCAGACCTACAAAAATTCATAAGCATCTGAAAGTAGTTTGTAAACCATGGAGAAACCGAGCCTGAGGGACATTAAAAAGTTGTTTTAATGATTTTCGTGTTCTAAAAAATATGAAGAACAATTAGGTTCTTCTTAACCAGTCATTCTTAAAACTGCCATTGTTTTCCACAGTCTCTTGACAAACTACTAAAGTTCTTAAATGTCCTTATAAAGGTAAACATATATCTAACTAAAGGTATCCTACAAATTAAGGAGACTTCCTCCCTGTAGAATTGTTATTACAGAGAGAACAATTAAAATATGTAAAATAAGCCTTAGATACTGGAGAGACAAAGAATTATTCTCTTACCTATGTTCTGTGTGATACTTTGTGTACTGATACTCATGTGTTTTAAACTTCGTTTATTTATGTCAATCTTTACCAGACTCTGGTCGTTCCTTTGTTTTCTCCATTTTCATGGGATGAACAGTTTAGGCTGTAGCGACTGCTTCGTCCTCAAACCATACTCATAGCCTTGACAACCTGCTCCAGGATCAGCAGTGCTGTGTCATAAGGCCAACAGTAGCCAATGACTGCCTGGCTCCATGAAACTGGAAGTAGTTAGGCCCAATTAGTAAGCCTGGTGCTGTGCCGTTTACACTGTATGACAGTGGATTTAGTCCGAGAACAATGCTGATAACACATCAATGTTTTTAGTTGCTAAGTAATGTTTACCCTGAACAAGGACTTTTCAGTCTCATGCTCTGCCAAGAAGCTGGGAGGAAGCAGAGACAGGACACCCGACCCAAACTAGCCAAAGGGGTATTCCATACCACAGCACGTCATGCCCAGTATATAAACTGAGTTGAGTCCCCTGGAAGGCCCAGATTGCTGATGGGGTCGTGCTGGCTATTGTTCAGCAGGTGGTGAACAACTGTACTGTGCATCACTTGTTCATTGTTTTTTGCCCTTTCCTCTTTTATATCTCTCTCATTGTTAGTCTCCTTTTCATTATTATATTGTACTTTGATTATTAAGCTGTTTGTATTTCAACCCACGGGTTTTAATTTTTTCACCAGTTCTCCTCCCTATCACACCCTGGGGTGGAAGTGAGCAAGTGGCTGTGTGGTATTTAGTTGCCAGATGGAGTAAAACCATGATAAATGGTAGACCTGCATTTTAAAAATCGTAAGAAACTGTGAAAAACCAACTGCATCCCACCATAGATGTCAAAAGACTCTTTAGACCGGACTTCTTTTCAATACTCATCATGTGACTTAGCTTGAGAAAGGGAAAAAGGCCATGAAATGCTTCATTACAGTTTCTTCATGAGCTTATAAAACACAACATGATTTACAAATTACCTCCCCCCACCTTATTCGACTGTTTCTCTTTTGATCTAAAAATATCAAGCACAGCTTGGAGAGTTTGTATCTCAGTGAATGCCTCCTGCGCACTATCTCATCTACTCTCTTCCTTCCCCTTCTTCAAAGCACCCATCTCATGGCTTAGAACCAATTCTCATCGTGCTGCCTACGTGGTGCCAGACTCTAAAACACAAGTTTACTTCATTGACTCCCCTGTACGGCACAAATTTATGACTGCGCAGAGCAGCAGCAGGACCTGCCGTGGCAGAGACTGCACGCACACAACGCTTTGCCAACCGCAAACGAAGGTGCGGTTTTGGGCACTTCGAGCCAGCCTCCGTCCGCACACGACCCGGAGCCATGACCCCACTGCTACGCCCACCCTCAGCCAAGAGTGTCCGCGCCAACCCCGAGAAACACCCCCGGAGCTCCCTCCTTTCTGCCCGTGTAGGGGAAGATGGCGGCCGCTGGAGCGCCCCCCTCCACCCCGCGCGGCGGCCGTTGGGCGCAGAGCCTCACGCCCGCGGCGGCACGGAAGGCAGGCCGCTCGACCAGCGCCTCACTGGCTCCAGCCCCGCGCCGCGGTACGTTACGTTACGTTACGTCACGTCACGTCACGCCTCCCGCCCCGCGTCGCGCGCCTCGCCCCGGGCGTGACGCAAACCTGCGAAATCTACGGCGCGCCACTTGTGACCAAGCTCATCACAAGCGGAGGCGGACGGCTCCCCCCGCGCGGTAAGCGTTGCCGGACGGGACGCGGGTGCCTCGGCCCTCGCTCCGCGGGGCGGGGCCACCTGCTGCTCCGGACCCCTGCGGGGGAGGCTTTGGGTGCCGCGGGGCCGCAGCTGACGGCCAGCAGGGCCGGCGTCTCCCCTAGGGCTTTTTGGGCCTCTCTGCTCCCGTCGTTTTTTTGGCGGTGGTGGGCGGGAGGCCAGTGGCGCTCCTCCGAGCCAATCCCGGCCCTTGTTCCTCCCCCGCTGCACGACGATTGGACGGGGCGCGAAGGGCGGGAACAGCGCCCCGCTCGCCCATTGGCTGCTTCGGCCGGCCCGGGCCAAGGTTCTTCTCTTCCCCTCTGCCGCAGGCGGCCGGCGGGGAGGAGAGGGGAGTGGCAGGGCCGGTAGTGGAAGTGGGGAAGCCGGTCCCTAAGAGCGACCTCCGTTGTAGGGGGCTGGCGGGGGCGCAGATCCCGGCCGGGTGCGGTGCAGCTTCGGTGCCACTTAGGCTGACCGCCCGCAAAGGGGCAGCCGCGCATGCGCGGCCTTGAGGCCGGGCGGGGCTGGCTGCGGCGGGACTGCGGCGGCCGCTGCCCTCAATCTCCCTCACTGGGAGAGGGGGAATAGGAGGACACCGGCGGGGGACGTTGGCTTTGCCATCTGGCGCTCCACGGCGCAGCGCCGCTTCCTCGCTGCGCGGCGACGGTTGGGCGTGTGCGTGACAGTCGTCACCGCGGCGTCTGCGCAGGAGCAGCGGGGCGGGGGCCCGGCTGAGGTGTGCGGTACGGCTGGTTTGCTGGGCCGTAACTTGGCGGTGCTGGGGCTTGGGCCGGCCCTGCGCAGCCAGGAGGACGTGGCTTCCGGCGTGGTCCGGCTCTACGTTGAATGATCTTGTTGCTCAAGTCCCGCGTTGTTTTAGTTGCTTCTGTTTTAACGAAGGCCGCTGTAGCGTAAGAGCGGGAGGGCTCGAGTTGTGCGTTGTGTGACTGCAGGAGCTTCGCAAGCAGTTCTTGCAAGAGATGAAGGAACAGTTGTAACCGTTTTCCCTTTACTGTTCTGATCATCAGATAGTAGTCTCTGAGTCACAGTCACTTTTCGACTTCCACAGCCTTACGTTTTTCAGCAAGTTTTTTGTTGGCTCTAGGGCGTCAGTGGGCTTTCAGGAGACTTCTCGGATTCACAGAATCATTTGGTTTGGAAGGGACCTCTGGAGACCATCTAGTCCAACCCTCCCCCACGAAGGCAGGGCCACCTAGAGCAGGTTACATAGGAACATCTACAGGTGGGTTTCGAATGTCTCCAGAGGGGGAGATTTCATTACCCCTTGGGCAGCCTGAGATTGCAGTCAGGAAAGCTAATTCCCATAACTAGCATAGCAATTTTCTAACACATTTCTAAAGAGGTGTGCATCCTGAATGGAAAAAATTTGTAGCACCTTTGAGGGATAGATTATCATCTTGTTTGACTTTGTTGCGACAGGTTTCCTGTTACCCCTTCAAAATAATTCGGGTGACGCGTGAGCCACAATATTGTTCTTAAATGTAGTGTTGGTTAAGGAGAAAGAAAAGGGAAAAACATTTAGTTTGTGATCTGTATGCTGTAGCTATTGGCAATCTCAAAATTCACATAGCTATAGTTTTAATTTTTGTTTTCCTGTACTCTCTTTTCTTCTTTGTATAGTTGTCCTGATGCAGTCTCACAAGACCTTGGGTTTGCCATGTATTCACATTCATCTATATCATACTAAGCATGATGGCAACACCTAGGGAGTAGTAAATAAGGTGAATCCAAAAGTGCAAGGGTTACAGTGGCAGGAGTGATTTGCTGATGATGCAAAACAATAATAGACTAACATATAATTTAATCATTGGATGTAATTTGCTGTGATACTTACCTTAATAATCTAAAGGTGTGGCCTGTGGAGACTATAAATTCTCCTTTTCCATTCCTATATCAGAACATGAGTAATCAAGATGTTTGCATGAGTCTGGAGCTTTGGATGTTGGGATCTGTATTTTTCCCAGGTCACATCTCTTCATGAAAGATGAAGACAATTACAGGCTTCAGCTTGGTCTCTCTTGCAATCTCCTAGACTGTTCACAGCAAGCTACATTCATCACAGAAGTAACATTACAGTCATTCCACCCTTATTTCATAAATTATTTCAGCATGGACACATAATCAGATTGTAGCTTTTATATATAAAATATGGAGCCTAGCAGTAATTGTATAATCCATACATTTTTTAAAAAAGTAAAATGCACTGATGTGACAGCATGGTGATGGACTGTGACTTTTTCAGTATGTTCAAACATGTCAGTTTCATTGGCATTTTGGGAAATATAATTCAAATGACCTGAGTTAAATCTTTTACTATCATTCTTCTGCAGGAACTATTGTATCGTAAGAGCATCAATGATTTCTGGTTTATTTGCATGAAAATTTTCTTTGTTTGAAACTTTTTTAAAACTTAGGCTGTGTTGTCTCCTGTAGAAAAAGATTACTTGGAGTGTAAGTATGTGAAGCAGTTGTCAGTTTCAATACTCTGTTAAAACCAACCTTTCATAATGAAGAACAGGATTGTTGTGTTAGTGTGCACAACATTAAGAAGAACATAGCTTTGCTTTGCCTAATTGCATTGTTGTTTTTTTATCTTTGAATGTATACAGACTTGTGGTTTTGTTCATGAGCTAAAATGTACAGATGGATTGGCATATGATGTGTGGTTGAACTGCAATTGTTGAGTGGCTCCTACATTTGAATTTCCTAAGAGGGTTAGGAATTTAGATTTTCTTGGAGAAACAAAAAGGCTGCACTAGAGGGATGACCCCATCACTCAAATAAAAATACTGGTTTAAGATATGCCTGGTCCAGTGATTCATTTGAAATAATGCTGCAATATTGTAATGCATGTTAGAATAACTATGCTCACTTTTTAGGTTGCATATCCTGGAATATAGATTACTCTTTTCATAGAATCATAGAATGGTTCAGGTTGGAAGGAACCCTAAATATCATCTATTTCTGGCCCCCCTGGATGGACAGGGATGCCTTTCACTAAACCAGGTTGCTCAAGGCCCTGTCCAACTTGGCCTTGAATGCTGCCAGGGATGGAGCATCCGCAACTTCCTTGGGCAGCCTGTTCCAGTGCCTCATCACCCTCTCAGTAAAGAACTTCTTCCTTATATCTGACCTAAATCTCCTCTGCTTAAGTTTTTGATAGTTGGAGAGCTATTTTGTAATATTTTTTTAATAGCCAGCAGCTGGCCAGTTACTCTATCCCATGAAGGTATTAGTCTGTGTTAGCCTTGTTAGCTGTGGCCACCGCTGCCTAAGGTGCGGCTGCCTATAGTGCCTGGCTAGTGGCTGCACAGGCATGAAAGTAGTGCTCGCTTCAGGAAGCAACTTGAGTGGAATGAGCAGAATGAACGATGGCAGTTTTTGGTGGACACAAATGCATGTAGGAAATGAACAGTATGCCGCACTGGTGATGCTTAGTCCTAATAAGAGGCATAGAATTATCCATGGATGTTGAGGAGAGAATGAGGTAGGAGTAGGGCTGCACAGGAGGTGGCACTGACAACTGCTTGAATGTTGGTTGGCTCAGGGTATCTAAAGTTCACATGAGATCACTCTGGTAACATCAGAGTGGTTTAGTTTTTTGGTCTGTCTCTCTTTGCAGTGGACATTCTTACGGCATTGCATGAGAATGTATGAAATTTTAAATGAAATATACCTACTTTTTTTCTAAGCTGATACTTTTTTTTTTCACTTTTGTGATTTCAGCCTGTGCTAAGACATAAGTTCAAAGGGTTCATTTGAGCAGATATAAACCCAGTGTGTATATAAACCAGTGAAGTGTGTGTATAAACCAATGAAGAAGCAAAAAATGTAAGGATGTTCTTGTCATCTCTAATTTCTCACCTGCAGAAATTCCAGAGGTGTCTTGCTTCACAGAAAGAAGTTGTGTGTTTAAAACAGGGGAGCTATACCTTCTTTCTTGCTCTGCAACTATGAATTCTTGTGCTCCTGTTTCTGCCATCTGCCAGCAAAGGGTCTGTAGTTACAGAAGAATCTATAGCCCATTCTAGGTGTCTATGTTAAATACAGGTGGAAGTTTTCTAACGTTACTTAATTTTAGTTCTTCAACATGTGAAGATGAAAGAAGGTTCTGGCCCAAACATAAAACACTGCAGCAATCTTTAGAGCAGGAAGAAGTCTAGTTACTTTCTTGCCTCAATATGAAAAGGAAAATTACAGTAAGTGCTAGCCAATGCACACATTTCTTTACAGAGTAATAACCCAAGGGCCATTTAGAAACAGTAATGATGTTCTAAAAGTAAAATGCTTATTTGTGTGGCTCATGACTGCCTTCAGTTCCTGCATTAGCAGAGTTGTTGATTGCTGTTTTTTTGCTTTGTTCTGTTTTGTTTTCTTGTTCTACAGCAGGCTGACCTTTTTTCTGAGTAGTCTGGCCTACTACTGAACTACTGTCTGTAATAGTATGGGTTATATTTAGCTTGGCTGCTAGGCTGTGAATACTCTTAGTTTCCTTTGGCCCTTAGTGGCACAAGCACAAATTTTATTTGCCTCTGCCCTTATGAGTCTAAAAATACAAGCTGTTATAGGTGTGTGACATATGTAGCGGCCAGGGAGCATGCATGCAGAGTAGTTAGGGTGTGCAGTATTTTGATGTCTAGACCTGAATGAACACATCTGTATAGGTTATACTCTTTTGTAAAAACAAAATCTATAGATGTATATAGATGCTTTCCTATGTGGTATTTCTTTGTTAAAAAGAAAGTTTCTTGCTGTTTGTAGCCCTATCTTTGGTATTTCAGAAGTCTTTCTCAAGGTATAGGTACAAAGATTTAAAAAATAAATGCTAAATTCACTGCAATTATGAGGTATAACAAAACTCAACCAAACAGTAATACTAAGTCATCATTTTATATAGAAATCATTGGTTTTTATGATATTTTTATCATGGAATCCATATAGTTATGTGGTATACAAATATTTCTGTAGGAAACATTCCAGCAAGAAGTTTGAAATGGGTGCACAAGAATTCTCATTTAAGCCATGTGAGAAACCGACTGTTCTGGTCCCATTTGGATGGCTGGGAGAGTTCTGCTATGGCTTTATACTTCTGTGCATGGGAGTTCTCTCTTAGGGCAGGTTTTTAAGCTTGGGTTTGGTCTGGAAGAGTCCGTGGCCTGCATCCATTTCCATTCAGTGCATTAGTGGTTGGGTTTGTTTGCATTTGTTAAGTTAGTAGGACGTTTGCTATAGATATATGAGGTAGTCAACCTAAGCTGATTTTAAGACACACCTTAGCAGGAGGAGGCTTGCTTACTTTACCTGTACTGGTGGTATGTAGCATATTGGCATCATCCACTTCTGCGCCTGAGGAAAAAGCATGAACAGGAGTCACTTAGCGGCCTTGGTTCACATGAAGAAGGATCAGGCTCACTTCTGTACTGCCTGAGGGGTTTGTTGAATCTGGGAAGCACTGCACTGGCTCTAACTGTGTGTGTGCTGTGGAAGAGTAGAACACCTGCTGTGTGCAGAGAGCTCACTGGAAGTGCTGGGTTTCCTGATCACCTTCTGTAAGGTGAGGAAAGGTTCACCTTTCCTGCGCAGGAAATCCCACGTGGCTGAAAAGTGTCAGATTTCCTGGTGTGTGGGGTGCAGGAGGTAAGCTTAAGGCTTCTGAGGGGCATATAGAATCATAGAATCAGCTAGGTTGGAAAAGACCTTTGAGATCATCAAGTCCAACCTTTACCCCAGCACTGCCAAGTCCGCTACAAAATCATGTTACTAAAGGCCTCATGCACATGTTTTTTAAACATTTCCATGGATGGTGATTCCACCACTGCCCTGAGAAGCCTGTTCCAATGCCTGATCACCTTTTTTCCTAATCACCAGTCTAAACCTCCCCTGGTGCAGCTTGAGGCTGATACATCTTGTTGTCCTATCACTCGTTACCTGTGAGAATAAATCAACCACCTCCTTGCTCCATCCTCCTTTCAGGTAGTTGCAGAGGGCGATAGGGTTCCCCCAAGCCTTCTTTTCTCCACACTAAACAATCCCAGTTCCCTCAGCCATTCCTCATAAGGCTTGTGCTCCAGACTCTTCAGCAGCTTCACTGCCCTTCTCTGGACCTGCTCCAAATATATTGACTTTTATGTGATACACAGCATATGTGCCCATCTTTCTCTCCAAGAACCATGGCATAGAAATACAGCACTTTTGCATTTGGCAATCCCATGCGATTTGTTAACAAGGAAAAAGAAATGTATGTTGTGTGCTTGTCTTCCCTTGATTGTGTAAGTGAAATCATACAGCAAAGTTGGATTGTTTCAAATACAAAGGATATCAAACTCCAGCAATTCAGTAATGACAAAATGTTGTGCTATCCTAGTTCCTTCCTGTGTAATGTACCTTCTGCAGGGGTGTATTTGCACTGGATTTGGAACACTGGATGTGCAGCAAAAGCAGCAGTGATCCTTGTGGGTTTTTTTCTTTTTGATTTGTTACTGTTTTCTTCACTTCCCATTTTCAGTGCTAGTGAAATAAATGCTGTTTCTTTTCATGCTCCCTGTGTGAGGCAAACCTAGATTTATCTTACTCTTTAAAGGGAAGGGGGTTCTTGCCTTATGTCATCTAAATTGATAATAGGATATACATTTCTGAAAAGTCAAAATGGAAGAATAAAGAATCTAAAAGCATCAATAGGCTGCAGCTTGTTTGTTTGTTTTGGCAGGTCCACAATAAAGTGCAATGAATACTAAAAATTACTAATTTAGCATGTGTATCCTTTACTGGGCACAGCCTGATTGTTGTAAGTCGGAGCTAATTTTTTTTTGGATTGGATCCAGTGTTAGAATAATATCTGAGTTCAAAGACACAGTACATAAAAATGTTTTCTGGATGTTGTCTTCAAAATCTGCCAACTTCTATTGTTTTGAGTTTTATTGGTACAACAATGGACTGATTTGAATTGCATTTGTTTTTTCTGCTCCCTGTTGTTCGCATTTTCATTTTAAATTATTTACAAGTCTGAGGCTTAGAGATGAGAGCCTAATGAATGCTTTTAAAAATAAAACCTTCTTCTTTAAGCATGTTAGGCTTCATGTTTTGAATTTATACCTCGAGCCTTAATGAATAGTTTCCTAGTTACTCTCATCTTAGAATTTGTGAGCTGTCCTATTTGCAAGTCTTACCTATGCAATGGAAAGATAATTCCTGTTTACCTTAAATGAACTGTACTTCTTATCAAGCTTAAACTGCTAATTAGGTGTAATATGGCCATAAATACTATGTCAAACCTTTTAACAATGCAAAGATGCAATAGTTGTTGGGCCTTTTCCTGGTGCGTTCCACATAAGAATAGTGTGGTTTTTAATATCTTCTATACCTATCAGGTTAATAAAAAGTATTTTAGTAAAAAAGCAGTGGTCTATAGGTCCTTACAGGATGCATGTCCACTTCTGCCCTGCATTTAAGAAGATATGTTGGTGCCACATGCTGCAGTGTAAGCCTTGTTTCAAGGCCTCACATAGATGGCAGACATATGAAAGAACCCTGACGACTTCAGGTATATGTGCATGTGATGTTTCGTTAAGTTATTGTGCTGAAAAGAATTACTAGGACTAGCAGTAGTTGCTTTATTTTGAGTGTACGTTAATGTAATTTAATCAGGAAGGAAAGAAAACGTGGGACGAGAATTTGATGTCATTTACCTGACTATAAAATGGAGTATCTCCATTTAGTTTAACAGAATTTTTTCAATTTGTGTCAAAATTATCAAAATCACAACCTGACACAAGCTCTCCATCTCGTAGTAATTTGTGCATGCAAACCCAAAGAAATCAAATAGTTGTTAGCTTCTTGTGTGTGTTTGGGTTTTTTGTTTGTTTTTGCTTTTTTGTTTGTTTGTTTGTTTGTTTTTGTCTAAACCTTAACCCAAACCCTAGAGGCTGGGTTTTGAGCAGAGGTTTTGTAATACAGTATTGTTACTTGTTGGTACCAGGAACTTTGTGGATATGTTGTATGAAAAAGCATGTTTTATTTTTTTAATTGTCAAAGCTACAGAGTTGTGAATTTGAGAGCCATTCTAAATCTAGGTAGCTCAGAAATTCTTGACAAGTATTTCTTTGACTCTTTGTGTGTGCCTCTGATGATATCTGCAGAGGGCTGTGTGTCGGCTTTGTTCCCTGCCTGATTTTCTTTGTGTCACCCAAAGAGTTTGCAGTGTGGATAGCAACCTGAGGAAGGAAGGAGAGGAAGAAACTGAAGAGAAAGTTGATGTAGGTCTGTCGTTGGAGGTATCCCTTCTGCTTCTCCGAAGCAGACTTCTGATGAAGCAGAAGGAGTTCCTTCTCCCAAAATCCTTCTTGGGCGTAAGGTTATTAGGTACAGTAGATGGTTGTTCAAAGAGGGCAGGTTAAAACCCAACAATGTATTTTGTTAGCTCTGTTTTTTTTTTTCAGGTAAAGAACATGCTGAGCTTTGCAGGTGGAGATCGACTTGCAGGAACACCTTCTCTTTTTTCTTCGTTCACATCATCATCATTTTAGATGTTGCTGATATCAGTAAAGTGTATTTTGAGGTACAGTGTTGAATAAACTTTTTTTGATAGAGAATGGGTACTTCTGTATTTTGAATGCAAAGGGTATATACCCCATCAGGGGACAGATTTCTGAGAAGGTGGTGTACAGGAAAAGGTAATACATTACACCAACTCATATAGGTGGAGAAGGAGGCAGGCTTTCAGGCGCACAAGCCTGTGTTCTGCTGCTGATACCAAGATAATCAAAATATACTTGAAATGAAAACGAAATTAGTCTCTGAAGTTTATACTTAAATGTTGCAAGAGTGTAGGAGTGTATCTTTTTCTGAGGTCAAATAATATTTTATTTATACATTTGTTGTAAGTACTCAAAGGTCATAAAACCTGTAATTACAGCCTTTTGGGTGACACATAATCTGACAGTGCCAAGAAAACCTCAGTTGATGCCATTGTGGCCATGGTTTCAATTTGTTTTTAGTTTTTAATTATTTTTTGTCCTTGTAAGTTATGTTTCTAAGCTCAGTGGTGTCCATTTTGGGAGAGGCAGAAATATTCCACATTATATTTAATTTCTGTTTTTATAAACCACCTATAAAGCACAGAAAAAAAGAATGGCATATTTCCTAAACTAAAATTGCAGTAGGAATTTTGCTTTATAAAAGAAGATGTTCATAGTGCTGGAATTGTCTAAGCCATCATAATTGCCAAGCATAAATAATTACATAATTTCACAGTTTCCAGTGAAGTCAGAGCCTGATTAAGAAGTTGACAGCCTTAGAGAGTCCGCTCTTCGACAGTGATGTCTGTATTTCCTAAATTTGTAGAGACTGCTCTTAGGAAAACAAACTGAGCTTTAAACCCTTTACTTTAAGAACTCTAGTTGACAAAGGGAGAATATTTTTTTTCCTAAGAAAGTTTTCATATTTTAGATGCACACATATTTCAGATTTCTGCTTTCAGCTAGTGTAGATTTTGCTGATACCAGGTCTTCTTGCTGTCTTGGTCCTCACTGTCTTTCAGTATGTTTGATATTCATGTTTCTTTTTTATTCCTTCTTCCTTGCTGTGCTTTTTTTCTTCCTTTTCTTAAGCAAATAGATAATATGGTAATACGAACTCTAATAGGAAAAAGGCATTGTTTAACTCAGTTGGGGTACTGCTAATCCAGTCACCAAATGTAACCATAACACAGCATGCATTTTAATTATTAAATATAATGGAAACTTTGCATTTTAAATCTAGCGCTATAAACCACTTGTTTGAAAATGCACAGTTCAGCACTATGATTTTAGCTTGTAGTGAATTACAGGACAGTATTCTTTGATCAGTTATTAGAAGTTGAAGATTAGTAGTATTCAGTGCTCGTGTTAATTTTGAGAATACATATAGGAGTCACTGCAGGTCAAACTGAAGCTCAGTCGTGTATATTTTTAATGATTTAGTGAACTGGCTCTATAAAGCAATGTAAAAATGCATAGATAATACAGTTATGCCAGTCATTCCAAATAGGGGTGATTTAAAGGCTCATTTTCAAGAGTAGAATTCCTCCACATTCCAGTACTTTCTGAATATGCTATATTATTAAATGCCATGTTATTAAGATTTTGCTTTTAAACACTTGTTTATTTAAATAATTCTGAAAGTGCTTCTAATGCTCTTTCAATGTCCTTCCACTAAACCACAGCTGGCAGGTAAGACAAGTAGTAAATGTTTGCTCATGATTGTTCAACACATACTTTCGTAATGAATACAGCACCTCCGGTATGAAGATAGGCTGAGAAAGTGGGGGCTGTTCAGCCTGGAGGAGAGAAGGCTGCATGGAGACCTCATAGCAGCCTTCCAGTATCTGAAGGGGGGCTATAGGGATGCTGGGGAGGGACTCTTCATTAGGGACTGTAGTGATAGGAGAAGGGGTAATGGGTTCAAACTTAATCAGGGGAAGTTTAGATTGGATATAAGGAGGAAGTTCTTTACTGTGGGGGTGGTGAGGCACTGAACAGGTTGCCCAAGGAAGCTGTGAATGCTTCATCCCTGGCAGTATTCAAGTGCAGGTTGGATGAAGCCTTGGGTGACATGGTTTAGTGTAAGATGTTCCTGCCCATGGCAGGGGGGTTGGAACTAGATGATCTTAAGGTCCTTTCCAACCCTAACTGTTCTATGATTCTATAAATTCTAATAAATATAATGAATTAAAATAGAAATAATTTTACTGCCTATGCACTTCTTCACATTAAAAAATAAAAATACTCTTAGAATGAATGTGGATTTTACTGAATCATCATGAAAATTTATTAATCCCTGCATAAGACATGCATGCTTGAAACTCCGCTCTGTTTTCAGAAATAGAGGACATCATGTTATCAAGCAGTTCCAGTATGTTTGGACAAGGAGGCTTTGGTGCATTCCTCTAAATGAGGAGAGCAGCCATGAGCATCTGTGGAATTCAGGTCTTTGCCAGCTTCTCTTGTACCCCTAAGACAGTAACTGCAGGCGATCACCCACTGTAGCTTGATTGTTGCTTCTGCCAGCTTGACCAAATCACCAGTTGCATTGTGAGAACCAAAGCAGGGTTTTGCTCCCTTACTTCTTTCTATTCCTTTCAGACCATAATATGTGAACTCTGAAAATAAATGTGTATTTTGCTTTTGTGCTTTTTGTTATGCTTTAGGGGAAAGCTGAAAGTAAGATACTGATAGTAGAAAATAGCCTATCTTGTAGCCTGCACCTTAAGGTCATAGGTTGCTTGTCTCTTGTTGCCTTATCTCATGCTTCATTTTGGAATTTATGTTCTTACGTATGAATTGTTTTCCATGCTGTATTAAAAAAAACCCCTTTTTATACCCTTTAATCCTTTTAGCTTCCATGAACTTCTGATGGTTTTTGTCTACCTTTATCTTTCTGTTGCAGTTTTCATTGCACTGTATGTTATCCAGTCTCCAGTTTCTGAATTCTCAAGTCTTAGGTCTTTTAACTGGGAGAAGCCCCTTTTTACACACAGTTTTGTCTATTGATTGTTTTTAAGATACGCTTGTTTTCTTTGACACAGATGATTTTACTTAATTTTTATTTTAATGCTTCTTGCTGTTTCTCATGCTCTTTCAGTTCATCCAATTCCCAGTTGTACAGATGTCTTCAGGAGACAGCAGTAGGATAGGGAGGTTTTCCTTCCATGTGCCAGCCTGAACCTGACCTAGTTCAGCAGTAGCTGGAGGTCAGTACCTGGTACCCATCTGCCAAAGGGCTGAGGTGGAGCCAGCTGACCATCTCCTGCCATTTCCTCAGGATAGAAGATGGGTCTGAATTACAGTAGATGGCCCTTATTTACTGATTTAAGTGGCTAAGCTATAAAGTCTGATTGCTTTTGTCTTCTCTTGCATCCTTTCTTGCCTTCCTACTGGAATAGCTTTTTATATATATATATATATATATATATATATGTTTAAATTTGTAAAAGGAAAAGTATACGAGCTCTAAGAATGAAGTGAATTTTTACAGCTGAGTTATAAATTCCAAAAACTATGGGGTTTATAATGGAAATGCTTAGAGGGGGAGAGGGGAGGGTGTGCTATAATACATATGTAACCTTTTTTCCCTCTCTTTAGTGACTAGACCGTTTAAACTAAATTAAGTAAAAGATATAAATTCTGTTGTTTCAGTTTTTAATATTTCATGGCTGATTTTATAGATAAAAATCACATTTAACAATAAATATGAAGAAGAATTTATACAGCCTGTTCTAGTTTGATACGGAACAGCAAATCCCATTTCTCTGTAGCTGTAAAGAAAATTCATTATGATGTCTTTGATTGTAAGAGATGGCTTCATTGTGATTAGTTACACTGATAATAAAACAACCTTTTTACAAATGGCACAAGATACATGAGATCTCATGTGTCTGCCTTTTAATAGCATTGAATTTGTGCATTTGCTACCTTTATTCTGTAGTGCTTTTTCATTTCTAATTGGGCACTTTTAAAATCTACAAGTTATTAAAAATAGTCTAATGTATCTTAATTTTTCTTTTGAAGAATTCTGGAGAAGGGATTGTTAATGCAGCTAAGCTTTTGTAATTGTTGAGTTTTGAAATAAATAAAACCCCTAATTTTAATTACATAAATATCTTTTATGTCATGTTCAGTTCTGAACAACAAGTTCTGAGAATAAAATAGTGAAATCTGGATATCTGATGTTACTTTCTGAATCCTTTTTAAGCACTTAAAGAAATATCTTGACTTTCAAATGCCCTATTCCCAGTGACTTCAGTTTGTAGGTATTTAAGTAATTGAGGTAGTGACATTAGGATACCTGGGTAAAAATCTGGCTGGATGGCTGGGCCCAAAGAGTGGTAGTGAATGCAGTTAAATCCAGTTGGCGAACGGTGTTCCGCAGGGCTCAGTAATGGGGCCACTTCTGTTTAGTGTCTTCATCAGTAGTCTGGATGAGGAGATTGCAGGCGACACCAAGTTGGATGAGAGTGTTGTGCTTGCTGATAGGTGGCCTCTGCAAAGGGATCTGGACAGGCTGGATTGATGGGCTGTGGCAAATGGTATGAGGTTCAACAAGACTCGGTGCTGGGTCCTGCACTTGAGTCACAACAGCCCCATGCAATGCTACAAGCTTGGGGAAGAGTGGCTGGAAAGCTGCTCGGAGGAAAAGAACCTGGGGCTGCTGATTGACAGCTGCTGAACACGAGCCAGCTTGTGCCCAGGCAGCCAAGAAGGCCAAAGGCATCTTGGCCTGTATCAGAAATAGTGTGGCCAGCAGGACTGGGAAAGGGATTGTGTTCCTGTACTTGGCACTGGTGAGGCTGCATCTCGAATCCTGTGTTCAGTTCTGGGCCCCTCACTGCAAAAAAGATATTGAGGTGCTGGAGCGGGTCCAGAGATGGGCAGCAAAGCTGGTGAAGGGTCTGGAGCACAAATGTGATGAGGCATGGCTGAGGGAGCTGAGGTTGTTTAGTCTGGAGAAAAGGAGGGTCAGGGGGACCTTATTGCTCTCTACAACTACCTGAAAGTTATATGGAGAGAGGTGAGTGTTGGTCTCTTCTCTGAAGTCACAAGAGGGAATAGCCTCAAGTTGTACCAGGGGAAGTTTAGATTGAGTATTAGAAAAAACTCTGCACTGAAAGTGTGATCAAGGCATTGGAACAGGCTGCCCAGGGAGGTGGTTGAGTCACTGTCCCTGGAGGTATTTAAAAGATGTGGTGCTTAGGGACATGGTTTAGTGGTGGACTTGGCAGTGCTGGGTTAGCAGTTGGGCTTGGTGATCTTGAACATGGTTTCCAACCTAAATGATTCTATGACTGGGGGCACGAGGAGGATTTTATGAGGAATTCATAGGCATTAAAGAGGTATTTATTTCTTTTTATCCATTGTACATGCATCTAAGAATACTTAGATCTCAGCACAGTAATACAGAATGAGTTTGATGAGAAAAGTATAATGGTTGTAATATGAACCTTTGCATATTTATATTGCTATGTTTTGTGCAGTTACAGGGGTTTAACCAGTAAAATCTTCCATTACAGAAATAATACCAGACAATAGATGCTGGAAAAATGATGCATGTGCTACAAAATGATACTTTAAATTGTAAAACGGAATTGCAGGGCCACTGTTAGAAGTGGATTCCTTTCCTGCTTCGCTTAAAAAGCAAAATAATTTGGTGCTTTAAAATGAGGAAGGCTGCAGAGCTGATAAAACAGAAGTTGCATTTGATTATCAAATATTTATGGAATTTACTGGAAAGTGGAAATCTGTATGATGGTGCTTCAGAAAAATAGGATGTAATGCTTGAGTCTTCTGGAAAATACAGGATGGAACAGCACACTTAATATTAGGCTTTGCTGTAAAGGACACAAACATTTTTGCTTTTGTTAACTGTAAGCTTCGATTGTAGACTGTTGTCTCTTTTCCATCAATGATTACAGCTAGGAAGAGAAATCCTGTAGCATTTGTTAGAAGTGGTTTCCCAGGATGACTACCAGGAAAATGACTATTGAGGCCTGAAACACAGGACTGAATATTATTTTTACCACTTGAGAGAAAACCAGACTACTCCGGCACTCTTTGCTTGAGGAAGCACCCTGTTTGACTTGCAGTCTGCTTTCCTGCCCGCGTTGCTCCATCAGAGGAATAAGCTAGGTGTGCCACTTGGGCTGAGAACACAGCGCTGAAACCCTGCCCTGTGTGCTGGAAAAATCTGAGTTTGCGTCCTGGCTGCCTTCTGCAGTTATAACTCATCCTGCAGGTCACCCATAAGGGTGAGCTTGTGGCCCTCAGATCCTGGGGGTGTTTGGGCTAGGTGATAGCCCACTTAGTAATATGTCAATTTTTTTTTTCCCAGGAGAGCGTTGGAGCAGGTGTAATTTCTTACTCTAGCTTGGTCTCTGGGTACCTGCCCATGATTGCCACAGAGTATGTTTTCTGTGTTCATTAAAACCTATTGATCTCAGGAAAGTTTGTGGGATTGATTTTAACTCGGCACTTTTCAGGGAATTAGTAGTATTTTTGGCAATAGCACTCTCCTAATGTGTTCCCAAGACAGCGGGATGTATTGAGGAAATACAGAGATCACACACACAAGTTGCAGCTCTGACCCAGCTCCCGAGGTCACCTCACCAGGGAAGTGCCACATGGTCCTGCGCTGAGCTTCTGTGATGGCAGGAACTGCGACTGGGAAGGGTCTCATGGCATGCTGTATGCCCTGCCCAGGAGGGATTTGGGGAGCAGGATGCAACACCTGGGGCCACCAAGCTGAGCAGTCTGTGTCTTCCCAGCCTGCAGAGGAGGAGGGTTGTAGGCAATGGCCAGCTTAGCAGTGGCTCTGTGTGGCCTCCTGGCTTTGGGAGAAAGAGGGGGCTCCACTCACCTTGGTCTCCATTGCTCATATTCTCAGGGAGCTGTTTGATAGTGTGGGTGCCAACCAGAGAGTCAGGTTTGTGATAAACCCACAACTGAAGGAAATTCGCTGTAGTCTTGTGTAGCTGTTACACGGTGTGCTTCAAAATGAGAGGATTTTGCACACTACATGATCTCAGTAACATAAAACTGGTAAGCAAGCTGCAGCTCTTTGGTATAACAGAATTATAATTTTTGAATTCAATAAAACAGAATTCATAATTTTTGTAGGTTAATACCTACAAAAGTGGTTCTCAGTGCAACTGTTCCTGATGTTGCACTACATACACCATTACTGCATGAGGAAGTGGAAATTTTAATTGTCAGGTGAGTCCTTATTTGGGAACGCCCTTGAACATGTTTGCCTCACATCAAGCCTAGGTGGAATCCTCCTGACACCGTGCACATGCTTAGGCAAATTGCTAGTTCTGGAAGACAAATGAATTTCAGGGACTGATTTAGATAGGCAGCAAATCTGTTGCATTGAAACCAATAGACATGGGGAGAAATGAACGCTATTGATAGGCAGTGGCATTTGAAACCTTAATAGTGTTTACTCCCAAAGTGTCAGTACTGTGAATGCTTTGTACAAGAGGGAGATGGGGATTTTGTAGATGAAGGTGGTGTCAACAAGGGCTTGTCCTTTCTCCCCACTTTCATCCCCACTTTAATTCTAGCTGGCTAGGACCTGTCTCGGAGAGATGTAGTTTCACTGTACAGGCAGTAGTCCAAGATGGATGCTGCTGGGGCATCCCCTATTTCTTCTCTTCCTTGTGCATAGAGCCCTTTGCCACAGCACTGCCTCCTCCCTCAGTCATCTCTACTCTCCATCTGATGACCAGGAATGTGTTTTGCTGGGTAGAAGTGGGAGCCTGCTTGGCCTTCTGCCTCTCTTCTGTCCTCTGTTGGAGTGAAGGCACTTTTTGCGGCTACATGGCTTAGGTTCCCATCCATAGCTTGAGGATGGCAAGAGGCACCATGTTGTGCCAAAAGAGTAGCTCTTGACTGATATCACAGACACCACAGAAGTCATGAATAGTTTTGGTATCATCATATATTGCCAGTGCTTGGACTCACAATGCCAGTGTCACACCTGTACACTTCCCATTACTGTCTTGTACTGGTTTCCATCTATTGATATGGACAGTGATACAAATTAGAATAAAATCCAGTGGTAACCACCTGAACTGTTCGGAGCTCAGAAGTACGTGACTTTAAAAGGTGTTTAGCAACTTCAGGTGAGGCATGGGTTTGTTCACCTCAAAGCAAATGTCAGTTGTTATGGAGAAAGCCAAGCTTTGCACAACTATGCATGGCTTAAGTCTTAGTGACAATCATCTGTTGGGGAAAAAATCTACCTATGTGTTGTGCAGGACATGGCAGCCCTATTGTGATTGCTTGCATGAATTAAGGAGAAAATGTGACTTGACATGTAGTTTTCCCCCTGCATGTTAAGGGTTTACCCTCTCTGTAGCTGAGATCTGTGTACAGCTATGACTTTTTTAATACAAATTTCTAATGATGGATATTAATTTCTTTCTATTAGAGATCCAGTGATACAAAGAACTGAAGGTTGAAGTGTGCTGGAAGATTAAAATGTTGTGGCAATGATTTGGGGCAGCATCTATTGCATGAAGCCCTTCCGAGTGCACCCTGGTGTGAGGCAGGCACCCGCTTCCACCGTGCTTCTCCTCCATCACTCTCTGCCTTATTTAAGCAACTGAGCTGGAGAACCAAAACTGAAACGAAAGGAAGTTTCATATGTCTTGTAGGATTAAGCTGAAACACATCCAGTGTATTCACTTCTATTTCATTGTTCAGAAAACCGGGTTTTGTCTTTAAATGTTTAATTTTTGAGTATATTTATGTGTCTATAACAGTAATAAAGTAATTTGATACATAGAAACATGTAAAGATGTATATTCTAATGAGTATATACTCTAATTGATAATAGTATCAGCTGTCATTTCTGTAGGTATGCTTACCAAAACAACATGTAACACTTCTGTTTGATCTGTTTTTTTTTCTCAGATGAAATGCAACTACTTCCTTGTGTGAAGTGGCCACCAGGTGTCATCAGAATGCTTTTATTTTTATTAACTTCTTTTCTTTAGAAGCATTTGTACACTTTCTATTCTTCTTTGGAAACTTTGTTAAGCTACCACAGGAATAAACCTAAATCTTTATGTTACCTGTTCAGCCAAAACCTGATGCAACTATTCAGCTGAGCTACTTGAATAACAGCTGACAAGGGGAAAACAGGATGCACAACACTGAGAAGCCTGTGCATATATACAGATTGCTATGTGCATTCTTTGCCTTAGTGATTTAAAAGATGGCAATAAATACAGTAAACTAAACCATGTAGGCCTGATTTACCTCAGTAGAAAGTCATTAAAGAGTTAAAGGCAAGGCAATTAAAATGATCAGTCAGAAAATACTAGTGTTTAAAACATGCTAAGTTTCCCTTTCTACTTTCTGGCATCTTCCCTCCTTAATGCTTTTTCTACAGTTTTGCTGTCCTGACTTCACACTGAATGTCTTTGTTGTTTTGTTTGTTTGTTTTAAATGAAACATTTATTTTATTTAGCATGACTTTTTGGCATACTTACATAATTGTGGATAAAATACATTCAAACGATTATCAGCCTACCTTTAATTTAAAATGGTATTGGTTAGGTTCTTTTTCTATATTCAGTGAGCTGTGCCTCAGTGAATAGCTGGGTAATAAATATGTGAAAAATACTCAGTACCTTTTTTTTGTTGTTGTAATATAAAAACTGAGGAGAATGTTTCAATATATAAAGGAAGCCTTTTTTACCTTCTTTCTGGCAAGAAAAACTTGCGGGTTTTTTTTTTTGTGTGTGTGTGTTTTTTTTTTTTTTTCTGATTTGTTCTTCCCTTCTGCATCTTGGTTCAAGTTACTCAGAAAATGCATTCTTGGTTCTCAGCTGGCTGAGTGCTGGCCATTTGTGTTGGCCTTTTCACCTGTGCTGGTGCTGCTACGTCCTCAAGCCTGCTTAAGCTGTTAGTAGACAAGTGCATCTTCGGCTGTGATGATGGAGGCCTCTTGTTGCTTTTCATATGATACGGTAGTTTAAAACAAGGAGCCAGCAAAGCCATCTTTTTTTATCTTTTAGGTTTAATTTGGAGCAAAGGTTGATGGAGATTTAGTAAATATTGTCCAATATTAAACAATAGGATGTTGTTTAGGAAATTCATACTCCTTATATTTTAAAGGATAACACAGTCAGGGTCCACTAGGACCAGGTTTCTTGGGTAAAATTTCCAAGAGCCAATTTGCAAGTAACAGCAATTTCAACTTAATTTTATCTTTTGCTGGCAGGAAAAAGGAAGACTTCCAACATTTTTGAATCAGGTGTCAGTGATAGTGCCTGTGTACTTCCTCTGATGAATTCCAGGGTACTATAGGGTATGTGAGAGGGTACTACAGCTTGTGACAGAAAAGAGATTTGACCTACATTTACTTTTTGCTTCTCTCTAGTTACTTTATTGCAGATATATACATCAGTGTGGAAACTTCAAAGTCTTTAGTCTTTGAAAGACTATAGCCTGTTTGGAAGTCTCCTGTGGATGTTCTGGTGCCCTAGGAATATGAGTGGCTTTACTTGAAGAACAGGCTTACGATGCAAAGCTTAAAGTTCCACCATTCTTGAGCTGCAAGGGAACATACATGTTTGTAACGGATAGCATGGAATACTCCTCAAAATAAAGGTGATCTTTGCTCAATTTGAACAATAACTATATTGTCTTCTGTATTCCATTATTGAGGAGACTGTTTTCTTGGATTAGTCTCTCTGAAGGAAGTGGGGTAACTTTGTAAGGCCAGAAGACAGACCTATGATTTGATTTAGGAAGGATGTTATGCCCTTGAAAATGAGATGTTTGTTTGACACAAAGGTATGCTGAGATGAGTTGTTCACATTCAGTTTTGGGCAGGCTATTTAAGGAGCTCATTAAAATGATTTTGCTTCATTGTATCCATGATTTCATTGAAAGAATTAATTGTCTGAAAAAAGGGAATTTTTACTGGAAAAGAAAGAAACTCTGTTTCCCATGTGTCACATCCTTTATAAACACTGAAGACTGGGTATTGAATACTAGGAGACAATAATACTCTGACTGAGAAGTGCTTTGGGAATTCTAATGCCAGGGTTAGCATACAAAATAAAAAACAAAGTGGAATTTAGCACTTTTAAATATACTTCCTTTGGCTTCTTCTGTTCACATCCCTACCCCTTCTCTTAAAGAGAAGTCAACAAAATTTTATTGAGCATCAAGTTAAGGAACTTAACTTTAGTTCATCATTCATATTGCATGTAATTTTGATCTTAAATTAAGATTACTTCTTTCTAAATTTCATCTGAAGGTCTAGGGCAATGCAGGTCTTATACTGAAAGTCTTAACTACACTGTCTTCTCCTTTTGGCATAGAGAAATGACATACTATTTTTTGGACCAGATGAAAAAAAATAGAGAAAACACTCAAACTAACATGTTCTGTATTTCCATAGAAGAAAACATCTTTTGTTTGGAAATGACTGCTGCTTTTGAATAGAGCTGTAGCAGATACCATATCAATATACAAAAAAGCTTTGTAGGGAGAATAGAAAAATCTGTGTTACTTGGTCATAAATGGTGATGGCGGCTCAGGAAGTGGTATTTTTCTCATTTTTGTATTTGTTTTCTTCTTTATAGGTAGTGAGATTGTGCTGAATTTTGACTGTGGGATGTCTTTTAAATTAGATTAAACATTGAAAAAAACCCTCCACGATTTGAAATCCCAATGCATGACGGAGAGGAATCTGTTAGCTATATTGGTTTCTGTATTGTGTATTATGCACTTGTAATTTAAAAATGTGTGTGTCTCCTCGTTTATACTGTAAAGATTTGGATATTTGGCCTATGGAGATGTAACATATGTAACAAACATTTTGCTTTTGAAGATCTTAAAATCATGTTTAACTTCCTTTGGATACTTGGAAAACTGTTGAAGAAAAGTGTTATGTTAAACACGTAGCTCCTATTTCCAGCAGAATTACAGAGTTTAGCATTTTCTGTTCAAAGATGTTGAAGCCACAGGAAGCTTCTTTCCAAAACTTGGGAACAGCAGTGTGCTACAAAGAACCTTAAAATGCATTAGGTAATGTATGACTGTCTCCAAGCAGAAGAATTTGTTAACCTGAAGCTAATGTGGCAAATTAATTTTTGGTCATATCCTTTAAGAATCTGTTCAGCTATACTTGATTTATATGAACATTAACGAAAGATTTATGTCACAAAAAGTCAACCCACTTTTGAGTTAGAACAGCGTCATTCTGAACATCAACTATGATGTTAGGAGAGCGCTGTTTGACAGAACCAGGTTTTTAAACTATGGAAATACTGAAGATTTGATGCTGTCGGCTTAGCTGGGCTTGATCCTGTGCTCTGGTATTCTGCTGTGTTGTACCTGGTGATACCACTGGTGCCTATATAAATCCTTTCTGGTTTATTTATGCAGTACATTAAGTGGTTCTGTGTCATTGCACTTTAGATATTTTTTTCTTGTAAAAATGTAATCAGACTCTTTTAAAGGTAAAGGCAGAAGGAAGAGCATAACAACTTCCATCTTGCATCAGTTTTAGTCTTGTTAGTCCATGAATAAGGTAGTTCAAGAGCTGTTCTTCCCCACTTCTACTGCTGTCTGAGTTTGGCAGCATTACATTGATATCAAAAGGCTTAATCATCCACACTAATAAGTAGGAGGTAGACTTAAGCATATGCTTAAGCTGCCATGGCTACAGAGGGTTACTTGTTACATCTACAATGTGGTTTTAGTAACCAGTTGATTTAATCAAATTCCAGATGCTGATTCTTTGCTCTGGGTGACGATCCTTGTGCCAGACTAAGATTTGATCTAAGATTAATTTTGCAAAAAGAAACCCATTTAGCCTTATGTATCCTGTGGTCACTGGTACTGCACACACTTGGTGTACTGCTGATGCCTTCTCTGATTCTTTAGTTCCTGTATTAGTACCAACTGTAGGCTAGCCCTTAATTAATGTAGTGGCTTTGATGAGAGCAGAAGTGAATTGGTTTATGTAGGCTGAGGATTAGGACCACCCATATTTGTGACCAGTTTGTTGCTTTGCCTTTGTCCTCCTGTCCTGTGGCAGCTTTCAGGAGAGAAGCTTACAGCAGGGGAAGCACTATAGGCTCCTTCTGCCTAGAGGAGGCTTACAGTATGCTGAATGCATTCTTCAAGTAGTGATAATCAGTTGTGCAATAAATCTATGCAGGAAGCTGAGAAGAGATCTGCCCACAGCTCCCTTTGGGTGTGAGGCACTACTCTCCCATCAAGGAATCTGACGTATATGTTACTGAAATTGTGTTAGAGACACAGCTGTGTTATCAGAACAAAGATCACAGTGGGGAGAAACAGAGATGTGGTTCAGTGTTGTGGTCTAGATCTTGTCTGAGATGTGAAGAACTGGCCACAGCTCAGCAAATCGCTGTCTGTAGTCCCAGCAAAAAGTCCTGACTCTAGCTGTTAGTGTCTGCCTCAGGAGATGTGCTCTTGTCCTAAAGGTAACTTTAAGAGAGAATGAAATTAAAGGCAATATAATTCCTTAGGTTAATTAATGCAGGGGTAAATTTAGAGAGACAACAGCAACTGCCTCATAGTTGTTTTCTTTCATAGAGAATTCTTTCTGGGTTATGGTATCATGCAGGTGCAAACTCCTGTGTGGTGATATTTTGACAGTTTATATGGAGGTGGGACAGAGGCAAATTTAACTCTGGGAAGCATACAGGGGGAGGTTGTTTTCATGAAAACTCAGATGTGAGATAGAAATGAAACTGGTAAAGGCATATCATTAATTGTTGCTACACCTAACTTGTGCTGTGCAGCCAAGTAGCTATTGCCTTGATAATACTTGTTATTAGGTGTGGGGATAGACATGTTGACTTCATTAGGAGTACTACCTGTAAATGAAGCAGAGTGCATTCCAGAGCTGCGTGCTATAAGTTTGTCATGAAATAAAGATGGAGATAAGTGTCTCCGTTTACTCTTGGTTTGGAGAATTGGAGGAATTAGGCAGGAAGGCTGGGGCATAAGGTCTTTTGCATATTTGTGTTAAATATGTAACTGTTTTAATTTCATATTGAAATTATTGGCAGCACTTGTGAGATGTGTTTTGCATTTTTCACAACCAGTTTGTAGCTGTGAATACAGAGTTTACAAGAGAAAAAGTTAATTTTTTTTTTTCTTTCTGTAAGCGCTTGGAAAAATCCTAAATGGTGCAGTACAGTTGAGCTAAAGACAAGGTTGGCTGTCAGAACTGGAATTGTGATCCAAGATTTTTGGTAGAGCAAAGCAGGATGAACTTCTATTGGCGATTTTAGTGAACAAATGCGGAGAAGTAAGGCTAATCCTGCACATACTGTATGCAAATAATCAGCCATCTCTTTTGAGGTGATGGATGACTAGTGGAGATGAGCTGAATCTGTGCTGGTGCAGCAGAAAAGGCATGTTCTGAGACTGCTGATACCTGCCTGTGACAGCCTGGAAGCATCCACTCCAGCGACCACTGTGTGTTTGGCTTGCAGTTTCTGTCAGAGGTTGATCTTGGTGTGACAGTACTTAAAGGTTTCAATCAGATTATAGGATGGCTTTAAATGGGCATGTAGCATGTCAGAAGAAAGTCTGGTGTGGAGCCACTGCTCCTTTATTTATTAATATGTCTTGGATGTATGAATTTTTGCTGATGGAGAAACCCTAATTACCCCAATAGAACCTTTGATAGTGGGAATTTCCAGTGGAGGTGTTGATGCACTGCCAGTCAGGCTCTCTGATAAATCACATGGTCTGAGAGGAGAGTATCCTTTAAAGAAGATGGAGAACTGGTATAAGATTGCAAATTGTATTGTAAAGGAGAGAAAAAACTGCTGTTCTTCACCTGACCATGCAAAAGAAGAGTGGTCTCAGTGGTGGGCTGGGGACCTGCCATGGGGGTCCAGCAAGGCTAAGGACCCACAGCTGCTGAATGCAAACAGCTAAGGATGGGTTTGTGACATCCATCTCTGAAGTAATTGCTTGATACTTTCCAAGTTATATAAATAAAACTTTACTGCAGTTAAACAGCATAATTTTCATCTGATCTTTTTTTTCTGTATCCCAAACAGTACTCGTAAACCTTTTCAGAGCAAGCTTGCACTTCAAAGGCTTCATCTTCCTCTGCTATTAATTGCTGTTAGTGTTTTTGAATATACTGACAATATGCTGACTTAAACCAGCTGAGAATATAGACCTGATTGTTTTACTTCTCACTAATTGTGATAGTTTCTATCATGATTTAGTGAACAAATTTAAATAATAGTGTATAAGAATCAAAAAAACCCAGATAGAAAGGCAGTATCTGTATCCTCCAAAGGGCTTTTGTGATCTAGAGGTGGTTATTCTCTTGTTATAGCTAGCTTGGTATAAATTTGGTCAGTACTTTAGAGAGACCTACAGTTGAAAACCTGTTCTATGTGTGCAACAACTGTGCGCTCAATTCCTTATAGGCCTTCCATAAATTATTATCAAGCAGAAAAGCAGCCTTTTTTTTTGCTTCAATAGTTAATTAGTTCAACTGATTTGAGTATATTTTCCCAATTTAATACTTTATTACTTTGTCCTCAAAAATAAGCAAATTTTTTTTTTTTTTTAGCATGTACTTGAATAGTTTTTTTGTACCCTGTATTATCTGTATCAACATTGCAATTACTTAATCTTGTCAGAAAGTACTTACAGCTGTGGTCATGGCCTCATTCAATGGGTAACTGAACAAAAAACTGGATACTTGGATCTGCAGCAAATTGAGTTTTAAATCATAGTGTAAAGCATGTAGATAAACAATACATTTAGTATTTAATCATCTGTTAAAATGAAATACATTTCCAATTCTCCATCACTTCCTATCAAAATGAAAAGGTAATAAATGTCAGGATTTGATCCCCATACCTCTTATAATCTGTGTGGTAGCATCAGTTTTCTAGTGGTGACATCTTTTTGGGAGCAGGAAGGTCTCACTGGGCAGTTGAGCAAAAGCTTTGGGTAACTGGATTTGGATGGTTAGAGTTTGTGCTCAAAGGTGCTGCCCTTCTCTGCACTGCTGTTTCATGACTTCCCTCCCACCCCCTCATCTCCCACTCCCAAACCAGAAATGAATTTTTAAAGAGGATATTTTAGGAATGATGGGAACTGAACTTGCAGTATATTCTTTTAGAATGTGGCTTTATTTGTGTTTTCACTCTTTAGCGGGTAATCTAAGCAGGGGATGGAAAGAAAGCTTCATACTTACAATGTTTAAAATTTATGTTGGCTTTGTTTTGCTTGTTGTTGCAGTCATGGCCGTTTCCTCCTTGGAGCTTTTAAATTTGGGAAACTGGATTTTTATTCCAGGAAGAGCTGAACATACCATGACTAGTTCCCTGAAAGCTGTTAGTGTTTCATGTCCTAAATATGCTTTTAGAAACTAGGCTTGTCTGCCCATATTTAAGCATGTAGCAAATTACTTCATTACACAAAAACTATTGAAGCTGGTACTCACTCACACATTGCTCACCACAGTGAGAGCTCTGTAAACAAATGCCTAGAAGTTGGTTTGATTTTTAGATGTCATTAAGTTTAGACATGATGCTGAAAATGCAGCCTTGTATCTTTCATTGTATTTGTCTTCCATTTGCTATATTGCTTTTTTTCACTTGACTTTTTTACCTTTTGGTTGTGCACGGAATACTAATAAGAACTCTTTTGTTTTACAGGTACTAAGCCAAATGATCTACAATTTATAATATCAATGTTAAGAATGGATGGGGAGGAAAATAAGAGAGATGTTGATGAGAGTTTACAAACTCAGTCGATGGAAGAATCCCAGAGAAATTCATCAGGAGAAAATGCTGGATGTGACTCTTCGTCTCAGCAGAAAACAAAGATCATATCAGATGAAGTGTTCAGGGACCTTGGCAAGAAAAGAAAAGAGAATGGCACAAACAAAAGGGCACTGTCAGGATCACCAAACCTGGATGCTGTTGTAGCAGACAAACATAAAAATGTCTCCAGAAAAAGAAAGCAGAGTTCTTCAGAAGACATGAAAGATAGTGAAAGAAAATTGCACAAAGTTGTAGCTGGAGAAGCGGGTAGTATTGTAGCTGGAGCTGTAAAGAGGGAAGGAGTTACCAGTTGTCGTGGTGATGAAATACTTAATTCAAATTTCCTGTGCCTACATTGTGATTTCAAATGTGCTGATGGTGCCATATTGAAAATTCACAAGGAAAATAAACATTCACAAGAGGAGCCAGCTGCTGTTCATGATAAGTTGTGTTCTTCAGAAGAAGTCAGTATTGGTTATGCAGTTGGAAACATAGACAAAGATTTCAAAGGCAGAATGAGTGATCAGCGTTTACCTTCCTGCTCTGATAAGGAAAACAATAAACGAGAGATTTCCTCTAAACTATCCAAAGAGCAAACATACCCTCACTGTAGTTGCAAAGCTGAATGTAGTTCAGCATTACATATGCATGTCCAGCAAGATCATGAGAAATCCCAGATGTTTTGTTGTGAACTTTGTGGTTTTCAGAGTGCTGAGGAAGATCTCCTAAATTCTCATTTCCTCGGCAAGACTCACCTTCGGCGCCAAAATCTTGCTGCACGGGGAGGGTTTGTTCAAATATTGTCAAAAAAATACTCCAAAAAACAACGATCTACTGGAAGCAAAGAAAGGAATGTCAGAGCAAAACCTGGGACCAGTAAATTAAGGGCAGGGGCTGCTGATGCAAAAGAATTAAGTGTCTGCAGTACACTGGAAGGCTCAAAAGTAAGCTTGTCTAAACAAAATGATGGCACTGAACTAGTTGAAATGATACCATCTTCAGATGTTCCCACTGAAAAAGCAGATGCTATGACAGAAGAAACATTTCTTTCTTCTTCTGTAGAAGGAAATTATGAAGTCTGTACTGAAAAAATAGAAATACCAGGACCCTCAGAAAGTATCTTGCAGAAAACAGAATTACCTCCAACTACCAAAAAGCCAGTTAGCAGTTTAAACTTGACAAGGAGATTTGATAGACCAGAATGTAGAAGAAACATTGTCTTGTTAAGGCCTTCATTTGGACAGAGTAGGTCTTTTAAATTCAAGAAGCAGGTTAAAAGAAGGTACAGCTTGTTGGGAAACTTTAAGAAAGGCAAGTCGGAGACTCAGAGACTACACATGGAGCATATCTCCAGCACAGAGTTTAAATCTGGTGATTCAAGCTGTATGTCACAAACAGAATTAGAAACAGATGCTAGAGGTAAAGGTAATAATACTTCAGAAATTCAAGATCTTACTGAAGATAAGCCAAATGCCCCTTCTTCCAGCACTACACATACTAAAGATTGTGATGTTAACCTTACTGCTGACCACAGTGTTCTCCATGCTTGCACTGATTGTGGTCATGTTTTTCAGAACAGAAAAAGTTTGGAAGTTCATGTTGAAAAACTTCATACAAAAAGGATCCGGTTTCATTGTCAGATATGTAGTTATTCCTCTGGAGTCGGGGAAGACATGAAACAACACTCTCAGGACAATAAACACCAGATGGGTGGTTGTAGCTTTAATTGTCAACTCTGTTCATTTACCAGCTTGAACGTGATTAGCCTTCAAAGCCACATGAGTGAAGCACATAATATGTCCCATAGTTGTCCAACTTGCATTCTTTTTTTTCAAATGGAAGAAGAACTGATAAAACATCAAAAAAAAGAGAAACACGATGGTTCAGTCTTTCAGCAAGCCACTCCACTGGGTAACAGTGATCAGACCTTGCACGTGCCAACTTATGCTGACTCGTTATCAAACAATAGCCAAAATCTTGCAAAGGAAATGGAAGTGTCAATGAAAGCAAAACCTCCAGACCCTTCCTTCATAAACCATAAAAATGAATTAAAGCATTCTGTTCTGAATAAAACCCAATTTCAATGCAAAAAGTGTTTTTATAAGACAAGATCTTCCACGGTTCTTACAAGGCACATAAAACTCCGACATGCACAGGAGTATCACTTCCTTTGCAAAGCATGTAATCTCTACTCACTGAGTAGGGAAGGAATGGAGAAGCATATCAAAAGAAGCAAGCACCTTGAAAATGCCAGGAAAAACAACATTGGACTACGTTTTGAAGAATGTATTGAAAAGGTTTGTGTTGGTATTGGTGGTATTAAAACAGTAGTGGATCCTTCAGTTTCTGGGAGTGGGAATACAGAGTTAGATAAAGAAATTATACATGTTTCATCCTCTTCTGTGGAAAACGTATCAAGAAATAAGGAAATCATTCCACTTGATCAAAGGATTGCTGAAAATGAATTGGTTTTAGCTAATGCACCCAAAAGAGGGAAACCCAAAGGCACTATTTCTAGGACATGTAGCCATTGTGGTCTTTTGGCCTCCAGTGTTACAAATTTGACTGTTCACATCAGACGAAAACATAGTCATCAGTACAGCTATTTGTGTAAGGTTTGCAATTATTACACTGTAACCAAAGGAGACATGGAACGCCATTGCGCAACCAAAAAACACAAAAGTCGTGTTGAAATAGAAGGACCTGGAAAACAGAACTCAGACATCATTATTAGCCCCAAAGGAGGTAATTTTGAATCCATGAGCAAGAAGGTTAACAGCCCTATGACTGCCTTGTATGAACATGTTGAGGATGGTAACCAGTCATCAGATTTAGAAAATTCTGTCTTAGACAATCAGGAAGTTGAGCAAGAAGATGCTGAGCTAAAAGTTGTAAATGCCAGTAGGCTGCCAGATTTGGAGCATACTAGCAATCCATTAAATATAAGCCAACACGTGTTTCTGAAACCAGTGAGGGTTACACAAGATGGTGACCCATGCCTCCAGAAAAGAGCATTGGGTGCAGGTGACAATAAGTGTGTCCACTGCAGCTTTGTTGCTCATTCTTCTTCTTCTTTACAGCTGCATGTGAAGCGAAAACATACAAAACAGTTTGAATACTACTGCATGGCTTGTGACTACTATGCTGTTACTCGTAGAGAGATGATTAGGCATGCAGCAACAGAGAAACATAAAATTAGAAGAGAATCTTATGTTTATTCTTCTGGGGAAGAAGCAAACACAGCAAATATCACTAAAGAAGGCACTGCTTTGTCTCAAGAGGAGCACCATCACAGTACAGGAGAATCAAAAACTGTTTTAGGTGAAACAAAATGTGCTAGTGATGCAGCAGAAGGTGATCATATGTGTAAAAGCTTAACTGAGTGTATTGTCTTAGATGAATATGCATCTTCAGGAATGCCTAGAGGAGGCGATTCCAAAGATATAGTAGAAGGTGAACTTGAAGAGAAGTCTAAAAATGGAGGAGAAAACCATTTTTGTGAGGGTTTCCAGCAAACTCCTCAGAAAGGTAAACTTGACAAGGAAGTATCAGTTAAAGAAGCAGGTACTAGTGAGTTGCAGCAAAGTAGGCATGGTCAGGAGCGGCTCAACTCAGATGATGATTGCACTGCAGAAAATCAAAATAGATCAAGCAGCACAAACTTGAACTCAGGAAAAGGTGAGGAAAGCTTGGAAGCATATAAAGAAAATCCTGAAGTAGAATGTAGAAACACAGACATTCTCAAAAAAATACCACTGAAAAGAAATAGCCCACTTATGCTAACTCTTCCAGAAACAAGTAGTGCAGTAGAGCAATCAAATTTTGCTGGAAACATTGGAGAAATGGTGCAAAATATACATAGTTTAGAGGGTGACAGAAGTTTCAAAGAGGATCCTACTGGGGAGGAGGAAGAAGCCCTTATGGAAGCACAACATGAGGCAGAAGTAACTATAAATAACAATGCTTGGGAGGCAGATGGCTCAACAGCTGAGGGCATGCAAGAAAGTAATAATGAGGCTTTAGGAACGGTTATCAGTGCTGATGATAAAGGAAAGGCAATGCAAAATTTTGGCAAGTTTGATTCTTCTATAGTGAGGTTGAAAAGCCATCAAGATGGGGAGGTCACTGACCATTCTTCTGAAGGACAGATGTCAAGTGGAGTGAAGGCTAGAGAGCTTACAGTGAAAGCAGATCCTTCACCAAGTGGTGGGAAAAAGAAGTCAGAAGGAATTTCCCTTGGGGAATTGACACGTATTCGCTGTGATGACTGTGGTTTTCTAGCAGATGGTTTGAGCGGACTAAATGTTCACATAGCCATGAAACATCCTTCAAAAGAGAAACATTTTCATTGTTTACTGTGTGGAAAATCATTTTACACAGAGAGCAACCTTCACCAGCACTTGGCCAGTGCTGGGCACATGCGGAACGAGCAGGCAAGCGTGGAGGAGCTGCCTGAAGGAGGCGCTACCTTTAAGTGCGTGAAGTGCACAGAGCCCTTCGATTCGGAGCAGAGCTTGTTTCTCCACATTAAAGAGCAACATGAAGAATTGTTGCGGGAAGTGAATAAGTACATTGTGGAAGACACTGAGCAAATAAACAGGGAGAGGGAAGAGAACCAAGGCAATATCTGCAAGTATTGTGGGAAGATGTGTAGAAGTAGCAATTCCATGGCCTTCCTAGCTCACATCCGTACCCATACAGGTATGGAAATGCTCTCTTTGCAAGAGGTCCCTTTCAAGCAGAGTGAATTATACCACTGGTCTTTTTCTGTTTGTTAATCTCTTTAACATTTCTTATGAACTGGCATGCATCTCACCTAATAAGCCCCCAATGAAATTCAAAATTATCTAAATGGGTATGAAAAACAGTGATCAAAGGTCAGAAAATGTAAGAATATTGTTAAGTGCAGTCACCCTTCTGCTTTTTGTTTCATATAGAGAGATTTTGTTCCCTTTAATCTAAATTGTAACCATTAACTGGTTCTTAAATGTATATAATGAAGCAGTGGTGGTTTGAGAGAACAATTAGCTGTTCTTTCTAACTTCCTCTTGCTTGCAGTTGTTTAATATCCAAATTGTTTATTTCATTTCAATTCAGTGACACTTTCAGCATTACATAATGCTTCAGGACAGACATCTGATATTACATCATGCCTAAATAAATACCAGTAAGAAGCAGCAAGGGTTTTTTTGGTTTTTTTGGTTTTTTTTTAAGAAATAAGTTATGGGTATTGGAATTGGTCAGCCTTTCTGGAAGGTAGTGTGTAATGCTGATGTGGTGCACAGGGATGTAGCATCTGATTTAGTTTCTGTGCTGATCACACTTTCAATTCATTTTTATGTTTAATTTTAAGTGGAAAATTTAAAAACATTTTTGTAGAAAAATGCATAAGCTGCAGTTCTAAATTTATGTAAAAATTCACTGCGATGTTTCTATAAACCTGCCATACATTCTTTATTTTAAATAGACAGCTTTTCTAAATCACTGAGCTCTGCTTAGACAAGTGGTGTCTCTGTGGTTGAATTTATGAGTGGATTTGAATAATAAATTCACATTTCAATGAACATATTTTCATTAAAACTGTAAGGTTTATTTTACTGTACTTTTAAATAATGGCTTATTATGGAAGCTATAGTTTAAATTCATGCAGTATTTGAAACTTAGTGCATGGTTACAAGGAAGAGAACAAAAAGGTAAGAAAAAAGAAACGTAAAAGAATGGTGATTCCTGGCATAATCCTAAAATAGTTTTGTGAGTGTTTTTTTTTATGAAAAGGCAAGGGCGTGACTGGACAACAAAGTTTAAAATTAATCTTGGGGAACACAGACATTGTATTTCAAACCTTTCAAAGTATTTTGCTGTAACTTGAGTATGCATGTATACCAGTAACTCACATACTTAATACTTCCAGCAGTACTTCTGTCCTGTCAATAATGTAGTTATCTGCATTGCTTCAGCTAATATCCCAACTTCGAATGCAAAAGTCTTTAGAGGGACTCTTGTGTTCACATGGTCAGAACAGCTGTATAAGCCCCTAATATGCCCTCTTACGGCAGATAAAACTGAATAAAACTAAAGGGGAGGATGCTAATGGAGCTCTCTTTAGAATTCTTTATGCAACTGTCTGGTCAAGACATGTTGCTTATAATTGATGTGTCCATTACTTGAATTCTCTTGTAATTATAGTCAATAAGTCTTGTAAATGTGTTAAAGCTCACTAAAAGCATACAAATTCAAGAACAGAGTAAGGCTAATAATTTAAAATAATCAATGTAGGCATTTCAGCACTTAATTTCCCTTGTGTGTTGATAGCTGATCATTCTTAATCCATTAAGATTTATTTAGTCGTTTACAATGCAAAATAGGTTTGCACTGGTCACTTGTGCCATTTGAAAATGTCCACCAGGTTAAGTGCAGAATGTAGTCCATTAGTCTTCCTTGACTATATGTATTAATTGCATTTAAAATCAAGTTAATGTGGATGTGAAAGTGAGGTAACTATCAATATATGACAAAGCAACCCTACTTACATAAGTTACATCATTGATTGTAACATTTAGTAAAAGTTAGTGTACTTTTTAACATCTTGTGTGTAGGTCTTATCATGAAGTATATTTTTATTGTGCTTTTGGATAGCCCTAAATACGCAAAGTAGTAAAAGAATACATTTCATTTTCCAAGTAATTTTTCAGCGGTTTGTGCAGGGAGGTATAGAAGGGTTACAGAATAGAGTTTTATCTGCCCTCTTTCTCTCAGTACCTTTAAATGAAGTGCTTTTCTTATGCTTTGCTTATTCACATAAATAGTAATGTGGAGACTTTTATTAATAGTTAATGGGAATAAGGCTTTCTCTTCCAATCCGTGTTTTCATATTTGTGATTTCCTTTGTGACTTACAGAACCTTTTCTTCCAATCTGTATCACAATGGATGCAGTTGAATAAGAAACAAATCTTTTTGGGTTATTGGAAGCGGTGGCAGGGGGAACTGACCTACTCCACCAACTGTATATAAACTGGCTTGTAATGCTGGTGAGGCAAAAAACAGTATTTCTTGCTTCTCACCTGTTCCATGATAACAGCAGATACATAATAGGAGCAGAGCTGCCCATTTTCCCCTTTATTGTTCTGATTATGTGCTTTTGAAAAAAAGCTTTCTTCAGCATCTGGATGTGCGTATATATTTATATGTATGTTTGTGTAACCATATCCAAATCCTTGCCTTTTTTATTGAGTAATTGGTAGTGGTTTGGGTAGGGGGGAAGGGAAAGGAAAGTTATGGAAAGATACAACTAATGATTTCCATTAATAGAAAAATAATGTTTCAAAATACCATTAAATAATGTAGGAGATTTTCACATTGTAAATGAAAGGGAAGCTTTGCTAGAGAGGACATAACGAGTAAGTCCATCACATGTTGACAAGTGAAAATGAGGAAGTGTAAAGGAAAATAAAAAGAGTAGTAGAGGTGGAAGACTTTTTAGTTCGCAGTTGATGGAGGTCCCATAAACTTAATTAACAATCAACATCTGAGGAAAAATAACCTGCAACCACATCATCTCGGTTTTATTTCTCATCAGATTTCTCAGTTAATGTATGATTTGCTCAATGCAAGTGTGGAATCTACTCCCCGTGTCCTAAACACATGGGGAAATGGTATGATGAAATTTCATGCGGCTCTGCTTCCTTTGCATTGGGCCTGATCTAGGGATACAGCTATACCTGCAGGTGCAGGTGATGTTGCCTTTGGATAGCTTAAAGCTGAAGCAGTGAATGTTTCTTATAGGTTTTGGGTCTTTATTGTGTTAATGTAGAATAAGGACTGTGAACTTCAGTCTTTTTTGTAAAACAGTCGTATGGTTTGTGTCTGTCTGACCTGAACTCTTAATCTATTTTCAAGTTGGTGGGGTTTTGTTGTTACTGGGGGTTTGTGTTCCCCCTCCCCCCCCATTCTTTTGTTAAGAGCCTTATTATTTACTGCTGCCATCAGAAAATGTCACTTTGTTTCCATGCCATAACTTGTGGGTAAAGTAATTCTGTGGCTTTTTTCCTTTCTTTTTTTTTTTTTTTATTTTCTTTTCTTTTTTAAACTCATTTGTTGGAAAGATGCTATATTGAAAGTATTTTTCTCATTTTTCTGTGAATTAAAACCAAAGCCAAGTGTGAATCCATAGTGTCACATTTAACACAGCATGAGAACCATTAAAGTTTGTGGTAAGTGTGGCTAACAAATGGTTAATTTTTTCAGCATTGTTTCAGTCTGAAATTAGCCTTATAGCAAACACAGATTTATTTTTATTTTTTTTCACCCCATTAGTTCAACTCTTAGTCTAACGTCTTCATCTCAAGTATAAAATTTTGGGTTTTTCCAGCAAAGAACATCCTGGAACAAATTTGGCACCAGCAATCTAAAAGGGAGGTGCACTGCTTTTGTTTCAGGTGATAAGTCCTGACTGGAGCCTGCCAGCACTTGAATTTTCATGGAGTTTAAATGGAGATGTTAACAGATATTCAGCTCTGGATCTGAGAAATAAATAAAAAAACCCTCAAGGCCTCACTGATTTTTAGATGAGAGCAGTCAACAGAATAGTACGTTTCTGTATTGTCAGCACACTATAGCTACAATTGGTCTGAACTTGAGTTCTTCACAAAGGAGTCATGTAAATGGAAAACAGCAAAGGTCTTGTATGGAAGCCCTGTGGGACACCTGCAGTAACAGAATGAGGAACAAATTTACAATTTAATCAGTAGGAGAGAAACTAAGGGAACATAGGATTGAATCCACATGGTATTTGAATTCTGTGACAAAAATGAGCAGTATAAACAACAATGGATTTAAAAATCCTCCCCAGCTGTGGCCTTGATGTTATTAATTGTGCAATTAGTCTTTAAGATTGTAAGTTAAACCATCAACTTTTAATACTCTATTAATGCAAAGATAGGCTTTTTTAAAATTATTATTTGCATGGGCCTCCTTATAGAGTGCAGTGTTGATTTGAAATGTCACCAAATTAATGATTAATTTAGTTTTATCAGGATCATTTAAATAAACTGCATTTTTTTCACTGTGATTGATAGAATGTGATTGCTGTTAGCTGCAGTCTCAACCTGCTTTTGACATTTAAACTTATAAAGCTGACTAGATATAACCATTCAGGTGCTAAATATATTTTACATCTACTTCCAACAGTAGAAATGGAAGTATTAAGAGATCTGGCTTCATTGTCATTGAACTGTGAAATATTCAACCTTGTCTGCCTGTGCTTAGTACTGTTGACTTTTTTATTTCAGTTAGGAGATTAAAATTAAATGCTTCATTTTTCGTCAGCTTTTGGGAATTAAATTGAAATTTAAGACTCTAAAAATTTTTACTAAGATCCTCAATTTCAGCACGGATTCTTGGAGGATGTTCTGTTTTCAAGGGCAAAGCAAAAAGGTTCATTGATCAAGTATGATATAGTGCAATATTTTTCTTATCAGAGCTCTTTATGTATATTTATTAAAGATCACATATTTCATACTATGCTTAACTGTATTGGAAGAAGTACTTCACAAAACATATACTAAACGTAATATGGAGACTCTGTGACCATATTGTACTTACTTTTAACTGTAATTCTATGATTTTGATTTATTGATTTACGGATTTAGTGGTCAGAAAATTGAAAAGTGCTACAGCATGCTTTAAAATGGTGTTGCTGCATAATTGCATGGGGACCGACATGTGCCTAGTTTAACTATTTCAGTAAAAGAATAATTTTTCCATCCTTGAGAGAGGATCACTGTTAATTAAGATAGACAAATAATTTGACTTTTTGCTGAACTGATGTGATACAAGAGATAGGCTGGTATTTCCTCCTTGGAGAAATAATTTCAGAGTTCTTTGGTCTGCAGTAGGCATTTAATATTAAAGTTTGTTCTTGAAATAAATAATAGCCAAAATGTCAATACTTCTGGTTTGCAGAATAATCATAAATTCTTGACCATAAAACAGTCATAAAGGCATAATATTTTATCCACTGTATATTCATACATTGCATGTCATTACAATAGCTAGGTGATGAATCATTTTCTGTGTGTGACAGAACAAATCTGAAATACCAGTGCTAATGTGAAATCCGTTCAAAGTTGGAAGACTTGTAAAATTACTTTAAATGCGTTTGCTTAAAAACTGAGTCCATTTTGCAGTTTACACCAATATCGAGCCACTTTAAGACCATCACCTGAGTTTCATCATTTGGAAATGGGGAAAGGTGTAGAACAACTTTTGCCATCTTGTTGAAAGGTTATCTACGTACTATATTGTCTTCTCATTTTAATATTCTGTGAGTTTTTAAAATAATAATAATAATAATCTTAAAAGAGTAAATTACTCCTCAGAGTTAAGACAGTAGTGATCTCAAACTTAAGGAAACTTTAATGAGTAATGTATAGTATGTACCATCTGTGCCCAGGGAGTCATAAATTTACGTGCAAGATGTGTTTTTTTTGTTGTGCAAAAATCTCAAGCAGGTTAAATGTGGGATAGGCTTTTTTAAAGGTTATTTTTTTCCCAGGATTTTTTATTTCTTTAACCATGGGTGATATATTATTCTAATTCAACTCATATCTTATGCTAAATTTTACTTAGGATCAAAGCCATTCAAGTGCAAGATATGCCACTTTGCAACAGCTCAGCTCGGAGATGCCAGAAACCATGTCAAGAGGCACCTTGGGATGAGGGAATACAAGTGTCATGTCTGTGGGTGAGTAAATTGAAACAGTCTCCACCATGGTTAACCAGGAGAAGAGTGCAGGATATGCATTGTTTCAGAATTGAAAACTGTGATGTGAGCAAGAGTGGCTAAAATTATGCATGCATATCCTCCTTTCCATTGTTATGGTAAATTCCTTAAATACAGTTATGACATTCTTTTCCCACTTCTAATCCTGCACTGAAGATGAGCAATTTTATGGGCTACAAGGTCAATTTGAACCTGTAATCTGTAAATTGACTAAATTATAGGATGTTCATTCACATTGCCAGGGAGAACTGTAAATTCCATTTAAAGACATAAAAAATATATAATATAGACTTTACTGTGTGGGGTTTTTTCTTTTGCTATACTGTTATAATTTTAGTACCATTAACAGATTTCTGGACTCCATTAGGGTTTTCATTCTTTACGAAAACAAAACAGAAGACTGATTTTTCAAACAAACAGATCTAAAGTATTGCAGGCATAAGACTTTAAAAATAAATTGAACTCTTCATGTGTGCTTGTGTTCTTGTTTGTCACCCAAAAAATCTTGTTTTTCTTTTTTACTTAATCGTTATTTTCTCAGAAGGATCGTTCATAATGTTTAATTGTCTTTCAAATGTGTTGCATTTAATAGGAGGCATTGAGACTCCTTAATGCAAAACTAATTAATTTAGCAGAAATGTTTAAAAGGTTTTAAAATGCCATGGCATATATGGTACATCATAGGACACTCAAAGTTGGATTTTAATACCCTAGTTCTGATTAAAAATATATTTTAATGTTATTATGCTGGAGAAATTAGCTAATATATGCATCATATAAAACCATTTTACTCAAACCTATGTAACCCGCTATAGCAGTCTTATGGCTAATGTGTAGAATAGCACAGGTTCAATTAGATGAGGCAGTGCACACATGAATGGTGTAGTGTGATGCTGGGTATAATATTCAGCAGGAGGGTTTTTTTAGCCTTAGTATACTGATCTACTGCAGGACAAAGTGAGTTGCATATTTTAAGGGACAAGTGAATCTTCAGCTGGAGATGCAGCTGAGTGATTTTCACTGATTCATCTCTCTGTTTTTCAAATAGTTTTGCATGCAGCATTATGAGATACTTTGGATGTTTTTACTCAAGAAAGTTAATTGCTGACTTCTTGAAACAAGAAATAAAAATGTATGAGCCCAATTCTTAAGACCACTGAATATCCGTAGTACAATACCTTGTGCTGCCTTTTATTTTGCAGAACGTTTAACATTATGTGTGGTAGTCTATTTTATATTGTTTGACAAATCTTGTTTACTATCTCTGCTATATGAATTGTTAAGAATTTGGCATGGAAGATGGTTAAAAACTGCAGATTCACAAAACTGTTTAGCTAAGGCTAAGCTCTGTTCTTTAGAAGTTGTCAACAAACTTGACAATGGTTCTTTATTCAATTCTCTTTTAACTTAAAGTGAAAAATCATCGTATTATTCGACTGAGAGGAGAAGTAAAAAACAAAACCTCAAAATAGCTAATACTGTATCTTTTCTAAGAAGAGAATTCAAATGATTAGGATTTGGCACAGTACCCCATTTTTTCTAAAGCTCATTCCTTCAGGATTGACATGTTCTTAGAATCTGTCTCTGAAATTACACAACTCTCGCTTGCAATTCATGACGGCTGTGCAAGAGAGAGCAAAACATATATGAATGGTTTAAACTGTGGACTTGAATATTAGTTACTTTGCTTACTGTATGTTGCTGACATGTCACACTTGGTAGCCAAGCAGGTACTAACTTTCCATTTTTGTGTAGCATTATATTGCTAATTTTCATGAAGAACATGAAGCTGTGTTATTTAGATATGACAAAACAATCAGCTGAAGAGACATATGCCACAATACCCTCTGCTCACAAAAATCTGATTTATATACCTGTTTAAATAATCATGACATTTCACTTAATGGGCACCAAAGATTTTAAGAATTATATATTAACATGGATTAATTATATATTAACACGGATTTAATTGAAAAATACATTTTTATACTGCAGCTAGCAGTCCTGAAGAATTAAGCAGGATTTGAAGGAGAAATGACCAGAGCAGTTTGAACCATAGTCCAAATAATGAACATGCCATCCTTAAATGTGCAAGAAGAGGAAAAAAAGCGTAATAGCCTGTGCTGTATTTCTGCTATTTTAATTTAAAGGATTGGGTAGTGTGTAGGTTAAAAAAATAAAGTAGCAACATAAAAAAAAAAAATTGCTAGGATTGGCTATCGGATTAGTGGCACTATAGAGCATTGGTACATTAACACCACTGACAATGTCAATTCATTATCATTGATGGCTAAATAATCTTAGAAATGCTCAGTGGACCTATTAGTTCCTGAACATAAGCAGCTCATGCTGCATTTCTTCATTAGGTTTAATTGCTATAAATTTTACCTTTTTAAAATTCGTGCTTTAAAAGGTGAAGTGATCTTTCAGGAACATTAACTCTGTAATTTTGTCACAAACAGAAGGTCCTGCACTATGTTTTCTTTTCTGCAGTAGTTAATATTCTGTCCTCTGACTTTTAGATTCATAGTAATAAGCCCTGTGCTAGTTGCGACGATAAATTTTGTTCCAAAAGCTTTTGAATCTACTTGGGCATTTTGTAAAGGTGAAATGTCAGAGCAACTGGTGGCGTAGTGTGGTCTCAAAATACCGCTCCTTTTTTTTTCTTTTTTAAACAAAAATTCTCTGGATTTTTTTGTCTTTAAAAAAAAGCAGAAGGCTGCATCTTTTGTGTTGTTTTAGGAGGAGTTTGCTGTGTCTCAGTTTTCCAAATGGTCCTCATATTTACATGATGCAAAGTACGCAGTATATAATTCACTTAGCTGTTGAAAAAGGCAGCAATTTTGCTGTGTTGTTTTATTTTTTTTTTTAATTGAAGTTCAGGGTTTGTTTTTCTTCAGCTGCACAGCAGAAACTACATGACACAGAAATTGGACACCGCTAATGTTTAAACATTTGGAATAAACCGTCTGCTACTCATTTCCTTATCGCAGATGTGTGTTAATTGTTTTCTTTTCCATACCCATGGCTGTAAAATATATCCCATTATTTCAGAGGTAGTATCTATTTTCTGTGGGTTGCAAACTGCTGCCTATTTGAATTTAATTTTTGGAAGTCTGCCTCTGAAATTGGCTGATACCCTGGGTTAGATGAGCAAATCTTGGTTGCCCAGCATTTAAAAATCTTGTTTCATTTGCCTGGTGAAATGCTTATCATGCACTTTTTGAATTTTATGCCTCAGGTGGAACATGAAAAATGCATTGTTCTGCACTTGAGATTTTGAACAGAATTTATAGGCAATGTTTGATTTAAAAATGCACCTACTATTCCTTTGCATTTTTCTTCCTTTGCTTTCAGAAACAGAGTTTTTGGGGATGTAGTTACATGTTTCAAGTAAGAGTGGCTGCTTCGTTTGTTTTTTTTCTTCTCTCCTTTATGACTTCTTAAAAATCTGCTGAGGAAGATGGGTGTAAGGTAGGTTTGGATCTTTAGGAAAACTGTCAGTATTTAAGACATGCACATAAACATTTTTTGCTAGCTTCCTAAAAATTGAAAGGATATTGTAGCAATATCTGTATTATGTTTATTCCATATATAGCAGCCAAGTGTTTTAAGGAAGGAAAGTATTCGTATACACCAAGGAATTTGGAGGGGGGTGGAAAACGTTGGTCATTTTCTGTATTTTGCTGAAGTAGTTGTTTCTTGTAGATTTTTTTGTTTGGTTGGTTGGGGACTTTTTGGTTTTGGTTTTTGTTTTGGTCTTTTGCTGGATGGAGCTATTAATCTTTTTACTTTCTGCTCCTCAGTTCTCACTTAGCTTTGAAACTTCTTTTCCCAGTTAATTCTGGATATTTTATAAGATGTTCTGCTAAATAAGTGTTTTGCTAAATTTATTTATCTTTTAAAGCTTCATATAAACAAGCTTTCAGGAGTGTTATAGTGTCCCAAGCATGAAAATAACTTCACTTTTGCTGCTGTTGTTAATGCTAAGAATAGTTCAGAGATCTTAATCTGTGTACAGTTCAGTATTTTAATGACACTGGTTGCTTTAAGAATGTCTAAAGAAAAATAATCACCCATATCAAGTATAGTGGCTAACAGATCTTTGTACTTTATAGATAAGAATGTGCTTTGACCAGCTGCATCAAAAAAATTGGCTGTACTCCTGCGTGTGGTGTTCTAAAAAATCTTTTAGATTCTCAGATTTTTTTTAACTGATTACTGTTAATGTCAGGCTACTTTTAGTGGAAGCCTGCTCTTAAGATTGCTTTTAGCATGCAAAAAAGACTTATTCATAAATGTATTGGTAGGAGCAGGGAAAACATATTTTCAAGGATGTCTTAATGTACTGTAATGTAAATTAATTATTTATACTTTTGCAGTTTAGGAAATCTTAAATAGAAAGTTACTACTCTAGTAAAACTATTTTTGTGTAGTATTACCTAGTTTTTGTGCATTAAAAGGGATCTCTGTGTAGATGATTATAATGTCACTTTCTGACCTTTGCAGCTTGAATAATTGTAAATCATTGCTTCATAACGTGTCAGAGAATGTCTGTACTAGGGAATTAAATGGCAGAATATAATAGACCAAATTATTGCCTGTCATGTTTTCAACAACACAGTTAGTATTTGAGTTACACTTAATCATTACGTGCATTAGCAACTTCATTGGAATCCAGCTTCAGGCTGAGCATGAAATACATTACATTATTTAAACCTCTAATGGTAGAAGTCATTTATTTGTGTTGAAGTGTACAACATGCAGAGTTTCATAAAGCAAGGAACACTTGAGAGCTTAATTTATCCAAATCAAAGCCTAAATGCAGATAAACACAAGTGGCAAAAATTAGTAATTTTTATAGGCTGGAAATATTTAAAAATACATGGTTGTGGGTAATTGTAGGCAGCAGGAATAAATTAAAATCACTATTTTTAGTCAGTTCTGAGAACTAAAACTGTTGTATACCTAACTCATCAAATGCATCATGAAATTGCATTTTTGAACGAACAATTAATTACACACATCGTACATACAGATGTGTCCAAACAAAAAATATGTATTTGGTTCACCTGTTTAGATCAGAGATGTGTGTGTTCCACGTCCAGCTATTCTGAGTTTCTCTATCTACTTTTGCTGTTTGGTCCTATCATACACTTGTGTCTACATTTACTTTAGTAAAGAAAAATGAGGTGAACCTACATAATGGCTTTCCAAACTTGCACACATTTTAAAAGAAATTAATAAGAAAATACTAGAAAAAAATATGGAGTAATGTGTTATACTATCTTGTCAATTTTTTGTTCAGTTATTTATCATTATATTACCATTGTGAACCTGACCTTCAGTACATAGTCTTTATTTTTACTATTTAAGAAAACTACTTGAAATGGAAATTATTTACTTTCATTCATAAAAGCTCCTAGCATTTTTAAACAACTGGTATGGATCCTATGGTGTTTTGTGTGAGACTCTTGTGGCCTGGAAGTCTGCCATGGAGATGGTATGGAGTCTCAAGTGAG